>NC_072448.2:25613437-26275625 GCF_028878055.3 Symphalangus syndactylus | reverse complement strand
GTCACAGAGTCGGACATTTCTTTTGATTCAGCTGTTTTGAACCACGGTGTTTGAAGAATCTGCAAGTGGGCATTTGGAGTGCTTTGAGGGCTATGATGTAAAAGGAAATATCTTCACATAAAAACTACACAGAATAGTTCTGCGAAATTTCCTTGTGATGTGTGCACACATCTCACATAGTGGAAGCTTTCTTTTGGTTTAGCATATATGAAACAGTCTTTTTCTGGATTCTGGCAGTGCAAATTTGAAATCTTTTTGACCAATGCGGGGAAAGGAATTATCTCCACATACAACCTAGAGAGAAGCATTCTGAACAACTTCTTAGTGATATGTGCCTTTAACTCACAGAGTTGAAACTTTCTTTCCAAGGAGCAGTTTTGAAACACTCTGAAGAATCAGCAAGTGAACATTTGGTATGTTTTGAGGCCTATGGTGAAAAAGGAATAATCTTCCCATGAAAAGTACTCGGAAGCATTCTGCGAAATTACTTTGTGATGTATGCATTCATCTCACAGAGTTCAAGTTTCTTTATGGTTGAGCAGATTTGAAACAGTCTTTTTGTAGAATCTGCAAATGGATATCTGAGTTATTTTCGTCCAATGCGAGAAAAAGAAATATGACCTCATAAAAACTAGGCAGGAGCATCCTGACCAATTTCTTAGTGATGTATGCTTTCAAGAAACAAGGTGAACTTTGCTTTTCATCCAGCAGTTTTGAAACATGGTGTTTGAAGAATCTGCAAGTGGGCATTTGGAGTGCTTTGAGGGCTATGATAAAAAGGGAAATATCTTCACATAAAAACTATACAGAATAATTCTGCGAAATTTATTTGTGATGTGTGCATTCGTCTCACGGAGTTAAGGCTCTCTTTTGGTTGAGCAGATTTGAAAGTGTCTTTTTCTAAAATCTGCAAGTGGATGTTTGAGATATTTTCTTCCAATGCATAAAAAGGAATTATCCTCACTTAGAAACTAGACGGAAGCATTCTGAGCAACTCTTTTTGGATGTGTGCATTCATCTCATGGAGGTGAGCCTTTCTTTTGCTTGAAGAGTTTTGAAACTCTCTGTTTAAAGTATCTGCAACTGGACATTTGGAGTGCTTTGAGGTCTATGGTGAAAAAGGAAATATATTCTTATGAAATCCAAAGAGAAGCATCCTGCGAAATTAGTTTATGATGTGTGCATTCATCTCAGAGAGTTGAAGCTTTCTTGTTTTTGAGCAGATTTGAAACAGTCTTTTTGTCGTCTCTGTAACTGCATATTTGAGATCATATCGTCCAATGCAGGAAAAAGAAATATCTTCACATAAAAACCGGACGGAAGCATTCTGAGCAACTTCTTAATGATATGTGCATTCAACTCAGAGAATTGAACCATTCTTTTGATTGATCAGTTTTGAAACACTCTTTGAAGAATCTGCAAGAGGACATTTGGAGGGCTTTGAGACCTATGGTGAAAAAGGAAATATCTTCTCATAAAAACCAAACAGTAGCACTCTGCAAAATTTCTCTGGGATGTGTGCATTCTTCTCTGAGTTGAAGCTTTTCTTTTTGGTTGAACAGATTTGAAACGTTTTTTTGTAGAATATGCAGGTGGTTATTTGAGATCTTTTCGTCCAATGTGGGAAAAGGAAATATCTTCACATAAAAACTAGACAGAAGCATTCTGAGCAACTTCTTGGTGATGTGGGCATTCAACTCTCAGAGTTGAAGCTTTCCTTTGGTTGAACAGATTTGAAATAGTCCTTTTGTACCATCTGCAAGTGGATATTTGAGATCTTTTCATCCAATGCTGAAAAGGAAATATCTTCACTTCAAAAGTAAACTAAAGCATTCTGAGCAACTTCTTAGTGATGGGTGCATTCAACTCACAGAGTTGAGCCTTTCTTTTGATTGAGCAGATTTGAAACTCTCTGTTTGAAGCATCTGCAAATGGGCATTTGGAGTGCTTTGTGGCCTATGGTGGAAAATGATATATCTTCACCAAAATGATACACGGGAGCATCTTGCGAAATTTCCTTGTGATGTGTGCCTTCATCTCACATAGTGGAAGCTTTCTTTTGGTTAAGCAGATATGAAACAGTCTTTTTCTAGATTCTGCCAGTGCAAATTTGAAATCTTTTCTTCCAATGCGGTGAAAAGAATTATCTTCACATAAAAGCTAGAGAGAAGCATTCTGAACAACTTCTTAGTGATATGTGCATTCCACTCACAGAGTTGAAACTTTCTTTTGATGGAGCAGTTTTGAAACTATCTGAAGAATCCGGAAGTGGATATTTGGAATGCTTTGAGGCCTATGGTGAAAAATTAAATATCTTCACGTGAAAAGTACTCAGAAGCATTCTGCGAAATTACTTTGTGATGTATGCATTCATCTCACAGAGTTCAAGTCTCCTTTTGGTTGAGCAGAATTGAAACAGTCTTTTTGTCGAATCTGCAAGTGGATATACGAGATCTTTTCGTCCAGTGCGAGAAAAAGGAAATATCATCTCATAAAAACTAGGCAGAAGATCCTGAACAAATTCTTAGTGATACATGCTTTCAAGTAAATAGGTGAACCATGCTTTTGATCCAGCAGTTTTGAAACACTCTGTTTGAAGTATCTGCAAGTGGACATTTGGAGCACTTTGAGGCCTATGTTGAAAAAGGAAATATGTTCACATAACAGATACAGAAAAGCATTCTGTGAAATTTCTTTGTGATGTGTGCATTCTTCTCACAGTGTTGAAGCTTTCTTTTGGTTGAGGAGACTTGAAGCTTTCCTTTTGGAGAATCTGCAAGTGGATATTTGAGACCTTTACGTCCAATGGGGAACCGGATTTATCTTCACATAAAAACTAGACGGAAGCATTCTGAGCAACTTCTTAGTGATGCGTGTATTCCACTCACAGAGTTGAACCTTTCTTTTGATTGAGCAGTTTTGAAACACTTTTTGTCAAGAATCTGCAAGGTTACAATTGGAGAGCTTTGAGACTTACGCTCAAAAAGGAAATATCTTCACATTAATGCTACACAGAACCATTTTCCAAAATTTTATTGTGATGTGTGCGTTCATCTCCCAGAGGTGAAGCTATCTTTTTGTTGAGCATATATGAAAGAGGCTTTATGGAGAGTCTGGAAGTGAATATTTGTGATCTTTGCGTCCAATGTGGGAAAAGGAAATATCTTCACTTAAAAACTACACATAAGCATTCTGAGCAACTTCTTAGTGATATGTGCATTCAAGTCACAGAGTCGGACATTTCTTTTGATTCAGCTGTTTTGAACCACGGTGTTTGAAGAATCTGCAAGTGGGCATTTGGAGTGCTTTGAGGGCTATGATGTAAAAGGAAATATCTTCACATAAAAACTACACAGAATAGTTCTGCGAAATTTCCTTGTAATGTGTGCACACATCTCACATAGTGGAAGCTTTCTTTTGGTTTAGCATATATGAAACAGTCTTTTTCTGGATTCTGGCAGTGCAAATTTGAAATCTTTTTGACCAATGCGGGGAAAGGAATTATCTCCACATACAACCTAGAGAGAAGCATTCTGAACAACTTCTTAGTGATATGTGCCTTCAACTCACAGAGTTGAAACTTTCTTTCGAAGGAGCAGTTTTGAAACACTCTGAAGAATCAGCAAGTGAACATTTGGTATGTTTTGAGGCCTATGGTGAAAAAGGAATAAACTTCCCATGAAAAGTACTCGGAAGCATTCGGCGAAATTACTTTGTGATGTGTGCATTCATCTCACAGAGTTCAAGTTTCTTTATGGTTGAGCAGATTTGAAACAGTCTTTTTGTAGAATCTGCAAATGGATATCTGAGTTATTTTCGTCCAATGCGAGAAAAAGAAATATGACCTCATAAAAACTAGGCAGGAGCATCCTGACCAATTTCTTAGTGATGTATGCTTTCAAGAAACAAGGTGAACTTTGCTTTTCATCCAGCAGTTTTGAAACATGGTGTTTGAAGAATCTGCAAGTGGGCATTTGGAGTGCTTTGAGGGCTATGATAAAAAGGGAAATATCTTCACATAAAAACTATACAGAATAATTCTGCGAAATTTCTTTGTGATGTGTGCATTCGTCTCACGGAGTTAAGGCTCTCTTTTGGTTGAGCAGATTTGAAAGTGTCTTTTTCTACAATCTGCAAGTGGATGTTTGAGATCTTTTCTTCCAATGCATAAAAAGGAATTATCCTCACTTAGAAACTAGACAGAAGCATTCTGAGCAACTATTTTTGGATGTGTGCATTCATCTCATGGAGGTGAGCCTTTCTTTTGCTTGAAGAGTTTTGAAACTCTCTGTTTAAAGTATCTGCAACTGGACATTTGGAGTGCTTTGAGGTCTATGGTGAAAAAGGAAATATATACTTATGAAATCCAAAGAGAAGCATCCTGCGAAATTAGTTTATGATGTGTGCATTCATCTCAGAGAGTTGAAGCTTTCTTGTTTTTGAGCAGATTTGAAACAGTCTTTTTGTCGTCTCTGTAACTGCACATTTGAGATCATATCGTCCAATGGAGGAAAAAGAAATATCTTCACATAAAAACCGGACGGAAGCATTCTGAGCAACTTCTTAATGATATGTGCATTCAACTCAGAGAATTGAACCATTCTTTTGATTGATCAGTTTTGAAACACTCTTTGAAGAATCTGCAAGAGGACATTTGGAGGGCTTTGAGACCTATGGTGAAAAAGGAAATATCTTCTCATAAAAACCAAACAGTAGCACTCTGCAAAATTTCTCTGGGATGTGTGCATTCTTCTCTGAGTTGAAGCTTTTCTTTTTGGTTGAACAGATTTGAAACGTTTTTTTGTAGAATCTGCAAGTGGTTATTTGAGATCTTTTCGTCCAATGTGGGAAAAGGAAATATCTTCACATAAAAACTAGACAGAAGCATTCTGAGCAACTTCTTGGTGATGTGGGCATTCAACTCTCAGAGTTGAAGCTTTCCTTTGGTTGAACAGATTTGAAATAGTCCTTTTGTACCATCTGCAAGTGGATATTTGAGATCTTTTCATCCAATGCTGAAAAGGAAATATCTTCACTTCAAAAGTAAACTGAAGCATTCTGAGCAACTTCTTAGTGATGGGTGCATTCAACTCACAGAGTTGAGCCTTTCTTTTGATTGAGCAGTTTTGAAACTCTCTGTTTGAAGCATCTGCAACTGGGCATTTGGAGTGCTTTGTGGCCTATGGTGGAAAATGATATATCTTCACCAAAATGATACACGGGAGCATCTTGCGAAATTTCCTTGTGATGTGTGCCTTCATCTCACATAGTGGAAGCTTTCTTTTGGTTAAGCAGATATGAAACATTCTTTTTCTAGATTCTGCCAGTGCAAATTTGAAATCTTTTCTTCCAATGCGGTGAAAGGAATTATCTTCACATAAAAGCTAGAGAGAAGCATTCTGAACAACTTCTTAGTGATATGTGCATTCCACTCACAGAGTTGAAACTTTCTTTTGATGGAGCAGTTTTGAAACAATCTGAAGAATCCGGAAGTGGATATTTGGAATGCTTTGAGGCCTATGGTGAAAAATTAAATATCTTCACGTGAAAAGTACTCAGAAGCATTCTGCGAAATTACTTTGTGATGTATGCATTCATTTCACAGAGTTCAAGTTTCCTTTTGGTTGAGCAGATTTGAAACAGTCTTGTTGTAGAATCTGCAAGTGGATATATGAGATCTTTTCGTCCAGTGCGAGAAAAAGGAAATATCATCTCATAAAAACTAGGCAGAAGATCCTGAACAAATTCTTAGTGATACATGCATTCAAGTAAAAAGGTGAACCATGCTTTTGATCCAGCAGTTTTCAAACACTCTGTTTGAAGAATCTGCAAGTCGACATTTGGAGCACTTTGAGGCCTATGTTGAAAAAGGAAATATGTTCATATAAAAGATACAGAAAAGCATTCTGTGAAATTTCTTTGTGATGTGTGCATTCTTCTCACAGTGTTGAAGCTTTCTTTTGGTTGAGCAGACTTGAAGCTTTCCTTTTGGAGAATCTGCAAGTGGATATTTGAGACCTTTACGTCCAATGGGGAACCGGATTTATCTTCACATAAAAACTAGACGGAAGCATTCTGAGCAACTTCTTAGTGATGCGTGTATTCCACTCACAGAGTTGAACCTTTCTTTTGATTGAGCAGGTTTGAAACACTTTTTGTCAAGAATCTGCAAGGTTACAATTGCAGAGCTTTGAGACTTATGCTCAAAAAGGAAATATCTTCACATTAATGCTACACAGAACCATTTTCCAAAATTTTATTGTGATGTGTGCATTCATCTCCCAGAGGTGAAGCTATCTTTTTGTTGAGCATATATGAAAGAGGCTTTATGGAGAGTCTGGAAGTGAATATTTGTGATCTTTGCGTCCAATGTGGGAAAAGGAAATATCTTCACTTAAAAACTACACATAAGCATTCTGAGCAACTTCTTAGTGATATGTGCATTCAAGTCACAGAGTCGGACATTTCTTTTGATTCAGCTGTTTTGAACCACGGTGTTTGAAGAATCTGCAAGTGGGCATTTGGAGTGCTTTGAGGGCTATGATGTAAAAGGAAATATCTTCACATAAAAACTACACAGAATAGTTCTGCGAAATTTCCTTGTGATGTGTGCACACATCTCACATAGTGGAAGCTTTCTTTTGGTTTAGCATATATGAAACAGTCTTTTTCTGGATTCTGGCAGTGCAAATTTGAAATCTTTTTGACCAATGCGGGGAAAGGAATTATCTCCACATACAACCTAGAGAGAAGCATTCTGAACAACTTCTTAGTGATATGTGCCTTTAACTCACAGAGTTGAAACTTTCTTTCCAAGGAGCAGTTTTGAAACACTCTGAAGAATCAGCAAGTGAACATTTGGTATGTTTTGAGGCCTATGGTGAAAAAGGAATAATCTTCCCATGAAAAGTACTCGGAAGCATTCTGCGAAATTACTTTGTGATGTATGCATTCATCTCACAGAGTTCAAGTTTCTTTATGGTTGAGCAGATTTGAAACAGTCTTTTTGTAGAATCTGCAAATGGATATCTGAGTTATTTTCGTCCAATGCGAGAAAAAGAAATATGACCTCATAAAAACTAGGCAGGAGCATCCTGACCAATTTCTTAGTGATGTATGCTTTCAAGAAACAAGGTGAACTTTGCTTTTCATCCAGCAGTTTTGAAACATGGTGTTTGAAGAATCTGCAAGTGGGCATTTGGAGTGCTTTGAGGGCTATGATAAAAAGGGAAATATCTTCACATAAAAACTATACAGAATAATTCTGCGAAATTTATTTGTGATGTGTGCATTCGTCTCACGGAGTTAAGGCTCTCTTTTGGTTGAGCAGATTTGAAAGTGTCTTTTTCTAAAATCTGCAAGTGGATGTTTGAGATATTTTCTTCCAATGCATAAAAAGGAATTATCCTCACTTAGAAACTAGACGGAAGCATTCTGAGCAACTCTTTTTGGATGTGTGCATTCATCTCATGGAGGTGAGCCTTTCTTTTGCTTGAAGAGTTTTGAAACTCTCTGTTTAAAGTATCTGCAACTGGACATTTGGAGTGCTTTGAGGTCTATGGTGAAAAAGGAAATATATTCTTATGAAATCCAAAGAGAAGCATCCTGCGAAATTAGTTTATGATGTGTGCATTCATCTCAGAGAGTTGAAGCTTTCTTGTTTTTGAGCAGATTTGAAACAGTCTTTTTGTCGTCTCTGTAACTGCATATTTGAGATCATATCGTCCAATGCAGGAAAAAGAAATATCTTCACATAAAAACCGGACGGAAGCATTCTGAGCAACTTCTTAATGATATGTGCATTCAACTCAGAGAATTGAACCATTCTTTTGATTGATCAGTTTTGAAACACTCTTTGAAGAATCTGCAAGAGGACATTTGGAGGGCTTTGAGACCTATGGTGAAAAAGGAAATATCTTCTCATAAAAACCAAACAGTAGCACTCTGCAAAATTTCTCTGGGATGTGTGCATTCTTCTCTGAGTTGAAGCTTTTCTTTTTGGTTGAACAGATTTGAAACGTTTTTTTGTAGAATCTGCAGGTGGTTATTTGAGATCTTTTCGTCCAATGTGGGAAAAGGAAATATCTTCACATAAAAACTAGACAGAAGCATTCTGAGCAACTTCTTGGTGATGTGGGCATTCAAATCTCAGAGTTGAAGCTTTCCTTTGGTTGAACAGATTTGAAATAGTCCTTTTGTACCATCTGCAAGTGGATATTTGAGATCTTTTCATCCAATGCTGAAAAGGAAATATCTTCACTTCAAAAGTAAACTAAAGCATTCTGAGCAACTTCTTAGTGATGGGTGCATTCAACTCACAGAGTTGAGCCTTTCTTTTGATTGAGCAGATTTGAAACTCTCTGTTTGAAGCATCTGCAAATGGGCATTTGGAGTGCTTTGTGGCCTATGGTGGAAAATGATATATCTTCACCAAAATGATACACGGGAGCATCTTGCGAAATTTCCTTGTGATGTGTGCCTTCATCTCACATAGTGGAAGCTTTCTTTTGGTTAAGCAGATATGAAACAGTCTTTTTCTAGATTCTGCCAGTGCAAATTTGAAATCTTTTCTTCCAATGCGGTGAAAAGAATTATCTTCACATAAAAGCTAGAGAGAAGCATTCTGAACAACTTCTTAGTGATATGTGCATTCCACTCACAGAGTTGAAACTTTCTTTTGATGGAGCAGTTTTGAAACTATCTGAAGAATCCGGAAGTGGATATTTGGAATGCTTTGAGGCCTATGGTGAAAAATTAAATATCTTCACGTGAAAAGTACTCAGAAGCATTCTGCGAAATTACTTTGTGATGTATGCATTCATCTCACAGAGTTCAAGTTTCCTTTTGGTTGAGCAGATTTGAAACAGTCTTTTTGTAGAATCTGCAAGTGGATATACGAGATCTTTTCGTCCAGTGCGAGAAAAAGGAAATATCATCTCATAAAAACTAGGCAGAAGATCCTGAACAAATTCTTAGTGATACATGCTTTCAAGTAAATAGGTGAACCATGCTTTTGATCCAGCAGTTTTGAAACACTCTGTTTGAAGTATCTGCAAGTGGACATTTGGAGCACTTTGAGGCCTATGTTGAAAAAGGAAATATGTTCACATAAAAGATACAGAAAAGCATTCTGTGAAATTTCTTTGTGATGTGTGCATTCTTCTCACAGTGTTGAAGCTTTCTTTTGGTTGAGGAGACTTGAAGCTTTCCTTTTGGAGAATCTGCAAGTGGATATTTGAGACCTTTACGTCCAATGGGGAACCGGATTTATCTTCACATAAAAACTAGACGGAAGCATTCTGAGCAACTTCTTAGTGATGCGTGTATTCCACTCACAGAGTTGAACCTTTCTTTTGATTGAGCAGTTTTGAAACACTTTTTGTCAAGAATCTGCAAGGTTACAATTGGAGAGCTTTGAGACTTACGCTCAAAAAGGAAATATCTTCACATTAATGCTACACAGAACCATTTTCCAAAATTTTATTGTGATGTGTGCGTTCATCTCCCAGAGGTGAAGCTATCTTTTTGTTGAGCATATATGAAAGAGGCTTTATGGAGAGTCTGGAAGTGAATATTTGTGATCTTTGCGTCCAATGTGGGAAAAGGAAATATCTTCACTTAAAAACTACACATAAGCATTCTGAGCAACTTCTTAGTGATATGTGCATTCAAGTCACAGAGTCGGACATTTCTTTTGATTCAGCTGTTTTGAACCACGGTGTTTGAAGAATCTGCAAGTGGGCATTTGGAGTGCTTTGAGGGCTATGATGTAAAAGGAAATATCTTCACATAAAAACTACACAGAATAGTTCTGCGAAATTTCCTTGTAATGTGTGCACGCATCTCACATAGTGGAAGCTTTCTTTTGGTTTAGCATATATGAAACAGTCTTTTTCTGGATTCTGGCAGTGCAAATTTGAAATCTTTTTGACCAATGCGGGGAAAGGAATTATCTCCACATACAACCTAGAGAGAAGCATTCTGAACAACTTCTTAGTGATATGTGCCTTCAACTCACAGAGTTGAAACTTTCTTTCCAAGGAGCAGTTTTGAAACACTCTGAAGAATCAGCAAGTGAACATTTGGTATGTTTTGAGGCCTATGGTGAAAAAGGAATAAACTTCCCATGAAAAGTACTCGGAAGCATTCGGCGAAATTACTTTGTGATGTGTGCATTCATCTCACAGAGTTCAAGTTTCTTTATGGTTGAGCAGATTTGAAACAGTCTTTTTGTAGAATCTGCAAATGGATATCTGAGTTATTTTCGTCCAATGCGAGAAAAAGAAATATGACCTCATAAAAAGGAGGCAGGAGCATCCTGACCAATTTCTTAGTGATGTATGCTTTCAAGTAACAAGGTGAACTTTGCTTTTCATCCAGCAGTTTTGAAACACGGTGTTTGAAGAATCTGCCAGTGGGCATTCGGAGTGCTTTGAGGGCTATGATAAAAAGGGAAATATCTTCACATAAAAACTATACAGAATAATTCTGCGAAATTTCTTTGTGATGTGTGCATTCGTCTCACGGATTTAAGGCTCTCTTTTGGTTGAGCAGATTTGAAAGTGTCTTTTTCTACAATCTGCAAGTGGATGTTTGAGATCTTTTCTTCCAATGCATGAAAAGGAATTATCCTCACTTAGAAACTAGACAGAAGCATTCTGAGCAACTCTTTTTGGATGTGTGCATTCATCTCATGGAGGTGAGCCTTTCTTTTGCTTGAAGAGTTTTGAAACTCTCTGTTTAAAGTATCTGCAACTGGACATTTGGAGTGCTTTGAGGTCTATGGTGAAAAAGGAAATATATTCTTATGAAATCTAAAGAGAAGCATCCTGCGAAATTAGTTTATGATGTGTGCATTCATCTCAGAGAGTTGAAGCTTTCTTGTTTTTGAGCAGATTTGAAACAGTCTTTTTGTCTACTCTGTAACTGCATATTTGAGATCATATCGTCCAATGCAGGAAAAAGAAATATCTTCACATAAAAACCGGACGGAAACATTCTGAGCAACTTCTTAATGATATGTGCATTCAACTCAGAGAATTGAACCATTCTTTTGATTGATCAGTTTTGAAACACTCTTTGAAGAATCTGCAAGAGGACATTTGGAGGGCTTTGAGACCTATGGTGAAAAAGGAAATATCTTCTCATAAAAACCAAACAGTAGCACTCTGCAAAATTTCTCTGGGATGTGTGCATTCTTCTCTGAGTTGAAGCTTTTCTTTTTGGTTGAACAGGTTTGAAACGTTTTTTTGTAGAATCTGCAAGTGGTTATTTGAGATCATTTCGTCCAATGTGGGAAAAGGAAATATCTTCACATAAAAACTAGACAGAAGCATTCTGAGCAACTTCTTGGTGATGTGGGCATTCAACTCTCAGAGTTGAAGCTTTCCTTTGGTTGAACAGATTTGAAATAGTCCTTTTGTACCATCTGCAAGTGGATATTTGAGATCTTTTCATCCAATGCTGAAAAGGAAATATCTTCATTTCAAAAGTAAACTGAAGCATTCTGAGCAACTTCTTAGTGATGGGTGCATTCAACTCACAGAGTTGAGCCTTTCTTTTGATTGAGCAGTTTTGAAACTCTCTGTTTGAAGCATCTGCAACTGGGCATTTGGAGTGCTTTTTGGCCTATGGTGGAAAATGATATATCTTCACCAAAATGATACACGGGAGCATCTTGCGAAATTTCCTTGTGATGTGTGCCTTCATCTCACATAGTGGAAGCTTTCTTTTGGTTAAGCAGATATGAAACAGTCTTTTTCTAGATTCTGCCAGTGCAAATTTGAAATCTTTTCTTCCAATGCGGTGAAAGGAATTATCTTCACATAAAAGCTAGAGAGAAGCATTCTGAACAACTTCTTAGTGATATGTGCTTTCCACTCACAGAGTTGAAACTTTCTTTTGATGGAGCAGTTTTGAAACAATCTGAAGAATCCGGAAGTGGATATTTGGAATGCTTTGAGGCCTATGGTGAAAAATTAAATATCTTCACGTGAAAAGTACTCAGAAGCATTCTGCGAAATTACTTTGTGATGTATGCATTCATCTCACAGAGTTCAAGTTTCCTTTTGGTTGAGCAGATTTGAAACAGTCTTTTTGTAGTATCTGCAAGTGGATATATGAGATCTTTTCGTCCAGTGCGAGAAAAAGGAAATATCATCTCATAAATCTAGGCAGAAGATCCTGAACAAATTCTTAGTGATACATGCATTCAAGTAAAAAGGTGAACCATGCTTTTGATCCAGCAGTTTTGAAACACTCTGTTTGAAGAATCTGCAAGTGGACATTTGGAGCACTTTGAGGCCTATGTTGAAAAAGGAAATATGTTCACATAAAAGATACAGAAAAGCATTCTGTGAAATTTCTTTGTGATGTGTGCATTCTTCTCACAGTGTTGAAGCTTTCTTTTGTTTGAGCAGACTTGAAGCTTTCCTTTTGGAGAATCTGCAAGTGGATATTTGAGACCTTTACGTCCAATGGGGAACCGGATTTATCTTCACATAAAAACTAGACGGAAGCCTTCTGAGCAACTTCTTAGTGATGCGTGTATTCCACTCACAGAGTTGAAGCTTTCTTTTGATTGAGCAGTTTTGAAACACTTTTTGTCAAGAATCTGCAAGGTTACAATTGGAGAGCTTTGAGACCTATGCTCAAAAAGGAAATATCTTCACATTAATACTACACAGAACCATTTTGCAAAATTTTATTGTGATGTGTGCGTTCATCTCCCAGAGGTGAAGCTATCTTTTTGTTGAGCATATATGAAAGAGGCTTTATGGAGAGTCTGGAAGTGAATATTTGTGATCTTTGCGTCCAATGTGGGAAAAGGAAATATCTTCACTTAAAAACTACACATAAGCATTCTGAGCAACTTCTTAGTGATATGTGCATTCAAGTCACAGAGTCGGACATTTCTTTTGATTCAGCTGTTTTGAAACACGGTGTTTGAAGAATCTGCAAGTGGGCATTTGGAGTGCTTTGAGGGCTATGATGTAAAAGGAAATATCTTCACATAAAAACTACACAGAATAGTTCTGCGAAATTTCCTTGAGATGTGTGCACACATCTCACATAGTGGAAGCTTTCTTTTGGTTAAGCATATATGAAACAGTCTTTTTCTGGATTCTGCCAGTACAAATTTGAAATCTTTTTGACCAATGCGGGGAAAGGAATTATCTCCACATACAACCTAGAGAGAAGCATTCTGAACAACTTCTTAGTGATATGTGCCTTCAACTCACAGAGTTGAAACTTTCTTTCAAGGAGCAGTTTTGAAACACTCTGAAGAATCTGCAAGTGAACATTTGGTATGCTTTGAGGCCTATGTTGAAAAAGGAATTATCTTCCCATGAAAACTACTCGGAAGCATTCTGCGAAATTACTTTGTGATGTACGCATTCATCTCACAGAGTTCAAGTTTCTTTATGGTTGAGCCGATTTGAAACAGTCTTTTTGTAGAATCTGCAAATGGATATCTGAGTTATTTTCGTCCAATGCGAGAAAAAGAAATATGACCTCATAAAAAGGAGGCAGGAGCATCCTGACCAATTTCTTAGTGATGTATGCTTTCAAGTAACAAGGTGAACTTTGCTTTTCATCCAGCAGTTTTGAATCACGGTGTTTGAAGAATCTGCCAGTGGGCATTTGGAGTGCTTTGAGGGCTATGATAAAAAGGGAAATATCTTCACATAAAAACTATACAGAATAATTCTGCGAAATTTCTTTGTGATGTGTGCATTCGTCTCACGGATATAAGGCTCTCTTTTGGTTGAGCAGATTTGAAAGTGTCTTTTTCTACAATCTGCAAGTGGATGTTTGAGATCTTTTCTTCCAATGCATGAAAAGGAATTATCCTCACTTAGAAACTAGACAGAAGCATTCTGAGCAACTCTTTTTGGATGTGTGCATTCATCTCATGGAGGTGAGCCTTTCTTTTGCTTGAAGAGTTTTGAAACTCTCTGTTTAATGTATCTGCAACTGGACATTTGGAGTGCTTTGAGGTCTATGGTGAAAAAGGAAATATATTCTTATGAAATCTAAAGAGAAGCATCCTGCGAAATTAGTTTATGATGTGTGCATTCATCTCAGAGAGTTGAAGCTTTCTTGTTTTTGAGCAGATTTGAAACAGTCTTTTTGTCTACTCTGTAACTGCATATTTGAGATCATATCGTCCAATGCAGGAAAAAGAAATATCTTCACATAAAAACCGGACGGAAACATTCTGAGCAACTTCTTAATGATATGTGCATTCAACTCAGAGAATTGAACCATTCTTTTGATTGATCAGTTTTGAAACACTCTTTGAAGAATCTGCAAGAGGACATTTGGAGGGCTTTGAGACCTATGGTGAAAAAGGAAATATCTTCTCATAAAAACCAAACAGTAGCACTCTGCAAAATTTCTCTGGGATGTGTGCATTCTTCTCTGAGTTGAAGCTTTTCTTTTTGGTTGAACAGATTTGAAACGTTTTTTTGTAGAATCTGCAAGTGGTTATTTGAGATCTTTTCGTCCAATGTGGGAAAAGGAAATATCTTCACATAAAAACTAGACAGAAGCATTCTGAGCAACTTCTTGGTGATGTGGGCATTCAACTCTCAGAGTTGAAGCTTTCCTTTGGTTGAACAGATTTGAAATAGTCCTTTTGTACAATCTGCAAGTGGATATTTGAGATCTTTTCATCCAATGCTGAAAAGGAAATATCTTCACTTCAAAACTAAACTGAAGCATTCTGAGCAACTTCTTAGTGATGGGTGCATTCAACTCACAGAGTTGAGCCTTTCTTTTGATTGAGCAGTTTTGAAACTCTCTGTTTGAAGCATCTGCAAATGGGCATTTGGAGTGCTTTGTGGCCTATGGTGGAAAATGATATATCTTCACCAAAATGATACACGGGAGCATCTTGCGAAATTTCCTTGTGATGTGTGCCTTCATCTCACATAGTGGAAGCTTTCTTTTGGTTAAGCAGATATGAAACAGTCTTTTTCTAGATTCTGCCAGTGCAAATTTGAAATCTTTTCTTCCAATGCGGTGAAAGGAATTATCTTCACATAAAAGCTAGAGAGAAGCATTCTGAACAACTTCTTAGTGATATGTGCTTTCCACTCACAGAGTTGAAACTTTCTTTTGATGGAGCAGTTTTGAAACAATCTGAAGAATCCGGAAGTGGATATTTGGAATGCTTTGAGGCCTATGGTGAAAAATTAAATATCTTCACGTGAAAAGTACTCAGAAGCATTCTGCGAAATTACTTTGTGATGTATGCATTCATCTCACAGAGTTCAAGTTTCCTTTTGGTTGAGCAGATTTGAAACAGTCTTTTTGTAGAATCTGCAAGTGGATATATGAGATCTTTTCGTCCAGTGCGAGAAAAAGGAAATATCATCTCATAAAACTAGGCAGAAGATCCTGAACAAATTCTTAGTGATACATGCATTCAAGTAAAAAGGTGAATCATGCTTTTGATCCAGCAGTTTTCAAACACTCTGTTTGAAGAATCTGCAAGTGGACATTTGAAGCACTTTGAGGCCTATGTTGAAAAAGGAAATATGTTCACATAAAAGATACAGAAAAGCATTCTGTGAAATTTCTTTGTGATGTGTGCATTCTTCTCACAGTGTTGAAGCTTTCTTTTGGTTGAGCAGACTTGAAGCTTTCCTTTTGGAGAATCTGCAAGTGGATATTTGAGATCTTTACGTCCAATGGGGAACCGGATTTATCTTCACATAAAAACTAGACGGAAGCCTTCTGAGCAACTTCTTAGTGATGCGTGTATTCCACTCACAGAGTTGAACCTTACTTTTGATTGAGCAGTTTTGAAACACTTTTTGTCAAGAATCTGCAAGGTTACAATTGGAGAGCTTTGAGACTTATGCTCAAAAAGGAAATATCTTCACATTAAGACTACACAGAACCATTTTGCAAAATTTTATTGTGATGTGTGCGTTCATCTCTCAGAGGTGAAGCTATCTTTTTGTTGAGCATATATGAAAGAGGCTTTATGGAGAGTCTGGAAGTGAATATTTGTGATGTTTGCGTCCAATGTGGGAAAAGGAAATATCATCACTTAAAAACTACACATAAGCATTCTGAGCAACTTCTTAGTGATATGTGCATTCAAGTCACAGAGTCGGACATTTCTTTTGATTCAGCTGTTTTGAACCATGGTGTTTGAAGAATCTGCAAGTGGGCATTTGGAGTGCTTTGAGGGCTATGATGTAAAAGGAAATATCTTCACATAAAAACTACACATAAGCATTCTGAGCAACTTCTTAGTGATATGTGCATTCAAGTCACAGAGTCGGACATTTCTTTTGATTCAGCTGTTTTGATCCACGGTGTTTGAAGAATCTGCAAGTGGGCATTTGGAGTGCTTTGAGGGCTAAGATGTAAAAGGAAATATCTTCACATAAAAACTACACAGAATAGTTCTGCGAAATTTCCTTGTGATGTGTGCACACATCTCACATAGTGGAAGCTTTCTTTTGGTTAAGCATATATGAAACAGACGTTTTCTAGATTCTGCCAGTGCAAATTTGAAATCTTTTTGACCAATGCTGGGAAAGGAATTATCTTCACATACGACCTAGGGAGAAGCATTCTGAACAACTTCTTAGTGATATGTGCCTTCAACTCAGAGAGTTGATACTTTCTTTCGAAGGAGCAGTTTTGAAACACTCTGAAGAATCTGCAAGTGAACATTTGGTATGCTTTGAGGCCTATGGTGAAAAAGGAATAATCTTCGCACGAAAAGTACTCGGAAGCATTCTGCGAAATTACTTTGTGATGTATGCATTCATCTCACAGAGTTCAAGTTTCTTTATGGTTGAGCATGTTTGAAACAGTCTTTTTGTAGAATCTGCAAATGGATATCTGAGTTATTTTCGTCCAATGCGAGAAAAAGAAATATGACCTCATAAAAAGGAGGCAGGAGCATCCTGACCAATTTCTTAGTGATGTATGCTTTCAAGTAACAAGGTGAACTTTGCTTTTCATCCAGCAGTTTTGAAACACGGTGTTTGAAGAATCTGCCAGTGGGCATTTGGAGTGCTTTGAGGGCTATGATAAAAAGGGAAATATCTTCACATAAAAACTATACAGAATAATTCTGCGAAATTTCTTTGTGATGTGTGCATTCGTCTCACGGATTTAAGGCTCTCTTTTGGTTGAGCAGATTTGAAAGTGTCTTTTTCTACAATCTGCAAGTGGATGTTTGAGATCTTTTCTTCCAATGCATGAAAAGGAATTATCCTCACTTAGAAACTAGACAGAAGCATTCTGAGCAACTCTTTTTGGATGTGTGCATTCATCTCATGGAGGTGAGCCTTTCTTTTGCTTGAAGAGTTTTGAAACTCTCTGTTTAAAGTATCTGCAACTGGACATTTGGAGTGCTTTGAGGTCTATGGTGAAAAAGGAAATATATTCTTATGAAATCTAAAGAGAAGCATCCTGCGAAATTAGTTTATGATGTGTGCATTCATCTCAGAGAGTTGAAGCTTTCTTGTTTTTGAGCAGATTTGAAACAGTCTTTTTGTCTACTCTGTAACTGCATATTTGAGATCATATCGTCCAATGCAGGAAAAAGAAATATCTTCACATAAAAACTGGACGGAAGCATTCTGAGCAACTTCTTAATGATATGTGCATTCAACTCAGAGAATTGAACCATTCTTTTGATTGATCAGTTTTGAAACACTCTTTGAAGAATCTGCAAGAGGACATTTGGAGGGCTTTGAGACCTATGGTGAAAAAGGAAATATCTTCTCATAAAAACCAAACAGTAGCACTCTGCAAAATTTCTCTGGGATGTGTGCATTCTTCTCTGAGTTGAAGCTTTTCTTTTTGGTTGAACAGATTTGAAACGTTTTTTTGTAGAATCTGCAAGTGGTTATTTGAGATCTTTTCGTCCAATGTGGGAAAAGGAAATATCTTCACATAAAAACTAGACAGAAGCATTCTGAGCAACTTCTTGGTGATGTGGGCATTCAACTCTCAGAGTTGAAGCTTTCCTTTGGTTGAACAGATTTGAAATAGTCCTTTTGTACAATCTGCAAGTGGATATTTGAGATCTTTTCATCCAATGCTGAAAAGGAAATATCTTCACTTAAAAACTAAACTGAAGCATTCTGAGCAACTTCTTAGTGATGGGTGCATTCAACTCACAGAGTTGAGCCTTTCTTTTGATTGAGCAGTTTTGAAACTCTCTGTTTGAAGCATCTGCAAATGGGCATTTGGAGTGCTTTGTGGCCTATGGTGGAAAATGATATATCTTCACCAAAATGATACACGGGAGCATCTTGCGAAATTTCCTTGTGATGTGTGCCTTCATCTCACATAGTGGAAGCTTTCTTTTGGTTAAGCAGATATGAAACAGTCTTTTTCTAGATTCTGCCAGTGCAAAATGGAAATCTTTTCTTCCAATGCGGTGAAAGCAATTACCTTCACATAAAAGCTAGAGAGAAGCATTCTGAACAACTTCTTAGTGATATGTGCATTCCACTCACAGAGTTGAAACTTTCTTTTGATGGAGCAGTTTTGAAACAATCTGAAGAATCCGGAAGTGGATATTTGGAATGCTTTGAGGCCTATGGTGAAAAATTAAATATCTTCACATGAAAAGTACTCAGAAGCATTCTGCGAAATTACTTTGTGATGTATGCATTCATCTCACAGAGTTCAAGTTTCCTTTTGGTTGAGCAGATTTGAAACAGTCTTTTTGTAGAATCTGCAAGTGGATATATGAGATCTTTTCGTCCAGTGCGAGAAAAAGGAAATACCATCTCATAAAAACTAGGCAGAAAATCCTGAACAAATTCTTAGTGATACATGCATTCAAGTAAAAAGGTGAACCATGCTTTTGATCCAGCAGTTTTGAAACACTCTGTTTGAAGAATCTGCAAGTGGACATTTGGAGCACTTTGAGGCCTATGTTGAATAAGGAAATATGTTCACATAAAAGATACAGAAAAGCATTCTGTGAAATTTCTTTGTGATGTGTGCATTCTTCTCACAGTGTTGAAGCTTTCTTTTGGTTGAGCAGACTTGAAGCTTTCCTTTTGGAGAATCTGCAAGTGGATATTTGAGATCTTTACGTCCAATGGGGAACCGGATTTTTCTTCACATAAAAGCTAGACGGAAGCCTTCTGAGCAACTTCTTAGTGATGCGTGTGTTCCACTCACAGAGTTGAACCTTTCTTTTGATTGAGCAGTTTTGAAACACTTTTTGTCAAGAATCTGCAAGGTTACAATTGGAGAGCTTTGAGACTTATGCTCAAAAGGAAATATCTTCACATTAATACTACACAGAACAATTTTGCAAAATTTTATTGTGATGTGTGCGTTCATCTCCCAGAGGTGAAGCTATCTTTTTGTTGAGCATATATGAAAGAGGCTTTATGGAGAGTCTGGAAGTGAATATTTGTGATCTTTGCGTCCAATGTGGGAAAAGGAAATATCTTCACTTAAAAACTACACATCAGCATTCTGAGCAACTTCTTAGTGATATGTTCATTCAAGTCACAGAGTCGGACATTTCTTTTGATTCAGATGTTTTGAACCATGGTGTTTGAAGAATCTGCAAGTGGGCATTTGGAGTGCTTTGAGGGCTATGATGTAAAAGGAAATATCTTCACATAAAAACTACACAGAATAGTTCTGCGAAATTTCCTTGTGATGTGTGCACACATCTCACATAGTGGAAGCTTTCTTTTGGTTAAGCATATATGAAACAGTCTTTTTCTGGATTCTGCCAGTGCACATTTGAAATCTTTTTTACCAATGCGGGGAAAGGAATTATCTCCACATACAACCTAGAGAGAAGCATTCTGAACAACTTCTTAGTGATATGTGCCTTCAACTCACAGAGTTGAAACTTTCTTTCCAAGGAGCAGTTTTGAAACACTCTGAAGAATCTGCAAGTGAACATTTGGTATGCTTTGAGGCCTATGGTGAAAAAGGAATAATCTTCCCATGAAAATTACTCGGAAGCATTCTGCGAAATTACTTTGTGATGTGTGCATTCATCTCACAGAGATCAAGTTTCTTTATGGTTGAGCAGATTTGAAACAGTCTTTTTGTAGAATCTGCAAATGGATATCTGAGTTATTTTCGTCCAATATGAGAAAAAGAAATATGACCTCATAAAAACTAGGCATGAGCATCCTGACCAATTTCTTAGTGATGTATGCTTTCAAGTAAAAAGGTGAACTTTGCTTTTCATCCAGCAGTTTTGAAACACGGTGTTTGAAGAATCTGCAAGTGGGCATTTGGAGTGCTTTGAGGGCTATGATAAAAAGGGAAATATCTTCACATAAAAACTATACAGAATAATTCTGCGAAATTTCTTTGTGATGTGTGCATTCGTCTCACGGATTTAAGGCTCTCTTTTGGTTGAGCAGATTTGAAAGTGTCTTTTTCTACAATCTGCAAGTGGATGTTTGAGATCTTTTCTTCCAATGCATGAAAAGGAATTATCCTCACTTAGAAACTAGACAGAAGCATTCTGAGCAACTCTTTTTGGATGTGTGCATTCATCTCATGGAGGAGAGCCTTTCTTTTGCTTGAAGAGTTTTGAAACTCTCTGTTTAAAGTATCTGCAACTGGACATTTGGAGTGCTTTGAGGTCTATGGTGAAAAAGGAAATATATTCTTATGAAATCTAAAGAGAAGCATCCTGCGAAATTAGTTTATGATGTGTGCATTCATCTCAGGGAGTTGAAGCTTTCTTGTTTTTGAGCAGATTTGAAACAGTCTTTTTGTCGACTCTGTAACTGCATATTTGAGATCATATCGTCCAATGCAGGAAAAGGAAATATCTTCACATAAAAACCGGACGGAAGCATTCTGAGCAACTTCTTAATGATATGTGCATTCAACTCAGAGAATTGAACCATTCTTTTGATTGATCAGTTTTGAAACACTCTTTGAAGAATCTGCAAGAGGACATTTGGAGGGTTTTGAGACCTATGGTGAAAAAGGAAATATCTTCTCATAAAAACCAAACAGTAGCACTCTGCAAAATTTCTCTGGGATGTGTGCATTCTTCTCTGAGTTGAAGCATTTCTTTTTGGTTGAACAGATTTGAAACGTTTTTTTGTAGAATCTGCAAGTGGTTATTTGAGATCTTTTCGTCCAATGTGTGAAAAGGAAATATCTTCACATAAAAACTAGACAGAAGCATTCTGAGCAACTTCTTGGTGATGTGGGCATTCAACTCTCAGAGTTGAAGCTTTCCTTTGGTTGAACAGATTTGAAATAGTCCTTTTGTACAATCTGCAAGTGGATATTTGAGATCTTTTCATCCAATGCTGAAAAGGAAATATCTTCACTTCAAAACTAAACTGAAGCATTCTGAGCAACTTCTTAGTGATGGGTGCATTCAACTCACAGAGTTGAGCCTTTCTTTTGATTGAGCAGTTTTGAAACTCTCTGTTTGAAGCATCTGCAAATGGGCATTTGGAGTGCTTTGTGGCCTATGGTGGAAAATGATATATCTTCACCAAAATGATACACGGGAGCATCTTGCGAAATTTCCTTGTGATGTGTGCCTTCATCTCACATAGTGGAAGCTTTCTTTTGGTTAAGCAGATATGAAACAGTCTTTTTCTAGATTCTGCCAGTGCAAATTTGAAATCTTTTCTTCCAATGTGGTGAAAGGAATTATCTTCACATAAAAGCTAGAGAGAAGCATTCTGAACAACTTCTTAGTGATATGTGCATTCCACTCACAGAGTTGAAACTTTCTTTTGATGGAGCAGTTTTGAAACAATCTGAAGAATCCGGAAGTGGATATTTGGAATGCTTTGAGGCCTATGGTGAAAAATTAAATATCTTCACGTGAAAAGTACTCAGAAGCATTCTGCGAAATTACTTTGTGATGTATGCATTCATCTCACAGAGTTCAAGTTTCCTTTTGGTTGAGCAGATTTGAAACAGTCTTTTTGTAGAATCTGCAAGTGGATATATGAGATCTTTTCGTCCAGTGCGAGAAAAAGGAAATATCATCTCATAAAAACTAGGCAGAAGATCCTGAACAAATTCTTAGTGATACATGCATTCAAGTAAAAAGGTGAACCATGCTTTTGATCCAGCAGTTTTGAAACACTCTGTTTGAAGAATCTGCAAGTGGACATTTGGAGCACTTTGAGGTCTATGTTGAAAAAGGAAATATGTTCACATAAAAGATACAGAAAAGCATTCTGTGAAATTTCTTTGTGATGTGTGCATTCTTCTCACAGTGTTGAAGCTTTCTTTTGGTTGAGCAGACTTGAAGCTTTCCTTTTGGAGAATCTGCAAGTGGATATTTGAGATCTTTACGTCCAATGGGGAACCGGATTTATCTTCACATAAAAACTAGACGGAAGCCTTCTGAGCAACTTCTTAGTGATGCGTGTATTCCACTCACAGAGTTGAACCTTTCTTTTGATTGAGCAGTTATGAAACACTTTTTGTCAAGAATCTGCAAGGTTACAATTGGAGAGCTTTGAGACTTATGCTCAAAAAGGAAATATCTTCACATTAATACTACACAGAACCATTTTGCAAAATTTTATTGTGATGTGTGCGTTCATCTCCCAGAGGTGAAGCTATCTTTTTGTTGAGCATATATGAAAGAGGCTTTATGGAGCGTCTGGAAGTGAATATTTGTGATCTTTGCGTCCAATGTGGGAAAAGGAAATATCTTCACTTAAAAACTACACATAAGCATTCTGAGCAACTTCTTAGTGATATGTGCATTCAAGTCACAGAGTCGGACATTTCTTTTGATTCAGCTGTTTTGAACCATGGTGTTTGAAGAATCTGCAAGTGGGCATTTGGAGTGCTTTGAGGGCTATGATGTAAAAGGAAATATCTTCACATTAAAACTACACATAAGCATTCTGAGCAACTTCTTAGTGATATGTGCATTCAAGTCACAGAGTCGGACATTTCTTTTGATTCAGCTGTTTTGAACCACGGTGTTTGAAGAATCTGCAAGTGGGCATTTGGAGTGCTTTGAGGGCTATGATATAAAAGGAAATATCTTCACATAAAAACTACACAGAATAGTTCTGCGAAATTTCCTTGTGATGTGTGCACACATCTCATATAGTGGAAGCTTTCTTTTGGTTAAGCATATATGAAACAGTCTTTTTCTGGATTCTGCCAGTGCAAATTTGAAATCTTTTTGACCAATGCGGGGAAAGGAATTATCTCCACATACAACCTAGAGAGAAGCATTCTGAACAACTTCTTAGTGATATGTGCCTTCAACTCACAGAGTTGAAACTTTCTTTCCAAGGAGCAGTTTTGAAACACTCTGAAGAATCTGCAAGTGAACATTTGGTATGCTTTGAGGCCTATGGTGAAAAAGGAATAATCTTCCCATGAAAAGTACTCGGAAGCATTCTGCGAAATTACTTTGTGATGTATGCATTCATCTCACAGAGTTCAAGTTTCTTTATGGTTGAGCAGATTTGAAACAGTCTTTTTGTAGAATCTGCAAATGGATATCTGAGTTATTTTCGTCCAATGCGAGAAAAAGAAATATGACCTCATAAAAACTAGACAGGAGCATCCTGACCAAATTCTTAGTGATGTATGCTTTCAAGTAACAAGGTGAACTTTGCTTTTCATCCAGCAGTTTTGAAACACGGTGTTTGAAGAATCTGCAAGTGGGCATTTGGAGTGCTTTGAGGGCTATGATAAAAAGGGAAATATCTTCACATAAAAACTATACAGAATAATTCTGCGAAATTTCTTTGTGATGTGTGCATTCGTCTCACGGATTTAAGGCTCTCTTTTGGTTGAGCAGATTTGAAAGTGTCTTTTTCTACAATCTGCAAGTGGATGTTTGAGATCTTTTCTTCCAATGCATGAAAAGGAATTATCCTCACTTAGAAACTAGACAGAAGCATTCTGAGCAACTCTTTTTGGATGTGTGCATTCATCTCATGGAGGTGAGCCTTTCTTTTGCTGAAGAGTTTTGAATCTCTCTGTTTAAAGTATCTGCAACTGGACATTTGGAGTGCTTTGAGGTCTATGGTGAAAAAGGAAATATATTCTTATGAAAACTAAAGAGAAGCATCCTGCGAAATTAGTTTATGATGTGTGCATTCATCTCAGAGAGTTGAAGCTTTCTTGTTTTTGAGCAGATTTGAAACAGTCTTTTTGTCAACTCTGTAACTGCATATTTGAGATCATATCGTGCAATGCAGGAAAAAGAAATATCTTCACATAAAAACCGGACGGAAGCATTCTGAGCAACTTCTTAATGATATGTGCATTCAACTCAGAGAATTGAAACATTCTTTTGATTGATCAGTTTTGAAACACTCTTTGAAGAATCTGCAAGAAGACATTTGGAGGGCTTTGAGACCTATGGTGAAAAAGGAAATATCTTCTCATAAAAACCAAACAGTAGCACTCTGCATAATTTCTCTGGGATGTGTGCATTCTTCCCTGAGTTGAAGCTTTTCTTTTTGGTTGAACAGATTTGAAACGTTTTTTTGTAGAATCTGCAAGTGGTTATTTGAGATCTTTTCGTCCAATGTGTGAAAAGGAAATATCTTCACATAAAAACTAGACAGAAGCATTCTGAGCAACTTCTTGGTGATGTGGGCATTCAACTCTCAGAGTTGAAGCTTTCCTTTGGTTGAACAGATTTGAAATAGTCCTTTTGTACAATCTGCAAGTGGATATTTGAGATCTTTTCATCCAATGCTGAAAAGGAAATATCTTCACTTAAAAACTAAACTGAAGCATTCTGAGCAACTTCTTAGTGATGGGTGCATTCAACTCACAGAGTTGAGCCTTTCTTTTGATTGAGCAGTTTTGAAACTCTCTGTTTGAAGCATCTGCAAATGGGCATTTGGAGTGCTTTGTGGCCTATGGTGGAAAATGATATATCTTCACCAAAATGATACACGGGAGCATCTTGCGAAATTTCCTTGTGATGTGTGCCTTCATCTCACATAGTGGAAGCTTTCTTTTGGTTAAGCAGATATGAAACAGTCTTTTTCTAGATTCTGCCAGTGCAAATTTGAAATCTTTTCTTCCAATGTGGTGAAAGGAATTATCTTCACATAAAAGCTAGAGAGAAGCATTCTGAACAACTTCTTAGTGATATGTGCATTCCACTCACAGAGTTGAAACTTTCTTTTGATGGAGCAGTTTTGAAACAATCTGAAGAATCCGGAAGTGGATATTTGGAATGCTTTGAGGCCTATGGTGAAAAATTAAATATCTTCACGTGAAAAGTACTCAGAAGCATTCTGCGAAATTACTTTGTGATGTATGCATTCATCTCACAGAGTTCAAGTTTCCTTTTGGTTGAGCAGATTTGAAACAGTCTTTTTGTAGAATCTGCAAGTGGATATATGAGATCTTTTCGTCCAGTGCGAGAAAAAGGAAATATCATCTCATAAAAACTAGGCAGAAGATCCTGAACAAATTCTTAGTGATACATGCATTCAAGTAAAAAGGTGAACCATGCTTTTGATCCAGCAGTTTTGAAACACTCTGTTTGAAGAATCTGCAAGTGGACATTTGGAGCACTTTGAGGTCTATGTTGAAAAAGGAAATATGTTCACATAAAAGATACAGAAAAGCATTCTGTGAAATTTCTTTGTGATGTGTGCATTCTTCTCACAGTGTTGAAGCTTTCTTTTGGTTGAGCAGACTTGAAGCTTTCCTTTTGGAGAATCTGCAAGTGGATATTTGAGATCTTTACGTCCAATGGGGAACCGGATTTATCTTCACATAAAAACTAGACGGAAGCCTTCTGAGCAACTTCTTAGTGATGCGTGTATTCCACTCACAGAGTTGAACCTTTCTTTTGATTGAGCAGTTTTGAAACACTTTTTGTCAAGAATCTGCAAGGTTACAATTGGAGAGCTTTGAGACTTATGCTCAAAAAGGAAATATCTTCACATTAATACTACACAGAACCATTTTGCAAAATTTTATTGTGATGTGTGCGTTCATCTCCCAGAGGTGAAGCTATCTTTTTGTTGAGCATATATGAAAGAGGCTTTATGGAGCGTCTGGAAGTGAATATTTGTGATCTTTGCGTCCAATGTGGGAAAAGGAAATATCTTCACTTAAAAACTACACATAAGCATTCTGAGCAACTTCTTAGTGATATGTGCATTCAAGTCACAGAGTCGGACATTTCTTTTGATTCAGCTGTTTTGAACCATGGTGTTTGAAGAATCTGCAAGTGGGCATTTGGAGTGCTTTGAGGGCTATGATGTAAAAGGAAATATCTTCACATTAAAACTACACATAAGCATTCTGAGCAACTTCTTAGTGATATGTGCATTCAAGTCACAGAGTCGGACATTTCTTTTGATTCAGCTGTTTTGAACCACGGTGTTTGAAGAATCTGCAAGTGGGCATTTGGAGTGCTTTGAGGGCTATGATATAAAAGGAAATATCTTCACATAAAAACTACACAGAATAGTTCTGCGAAATTTCCTTGTGATGTGTGCACACATCTCATATAGTGGAAGCTTTCTTTTGGTTAAGCATATATGAAACTGTCTTTTTCTGGATTCTGCCAGTGCAAATTTGAAATCTTTTTGACCAATGCGGGGAAAGGAATTATCTCCACATACAACCTAGAGAGAAGCATTCTGAACAACTTCTTAGTGATATGTGCCTTCAACTCACAGAGTTGAAACTTTCTTTTCAAGGAGCAGTTTTGAAACTCTCTGAAGAATCTGCAAGTGAACATTTGGTATGCTTTGAGGCCTATGGTGAAAAAGGAATAATCTTCCCATGAAAAGTACTCGGAAGCATTCTGCGAAATTACTTTGTGATGTATGCATTCATCTCACAGAGTTCAAGTTTCTTTATGGTTGAGCAGATTTGAAACAGTCTTTTTATAGAATCTGCAAATGGATATCTGAGTTATTTTCGTCCAATGTGAGAAAAAGAAATATGACCTCATAAAAACTAGGCAGGAGCATCCTGACCAAATTCTTAGTGATGTATGCTTTCAAGTAACAAGGTGAACTTTGCTTTTCATCCAGCAGTTTTGAAACACGGTGTTTGAAGAATCTGCAAGTGGGCATTTGGAGTGCTTTGAGGGCTATGATAAAAAGGGAAATATCTTCACATAAAAACTATACAGAATAATTCTGCGAAATTTCTTTGTGATGTGTGCATTCGTCTCACGGATTTAAGGCTCTCTTTTGGTTGAGCAGATTTGAAAGTGTCTTTTTCTACAATCTGCAAGTGGATGTTTGAGATCTTTTCTTCCAATGCATGAAAAGGAATTATCCTCACTTAGAAACTAGACAGAAGCATTCTGAGCAACTCTTTTTGGATGTGTGCATTCATCTCATGGAGGTGAGCCTTTCTTTTGCTGAAGAGTTTTGAATCTCTCTGTTTAAAGTATCTGCAACTGGACATTTGGAGTGCTTTGAGGTCTATGGTGAAAAAGGAAATATATTCTTATGAAAACTAAAGAGAAGCATCCTGCGAAATTAGTTTATGATGTGTGCATTCATCTCAGAGAGTTGAAGCTTTCTTGTTTTTGAGCAGATTTGAAACAGTCTTTTTGTCAACTCTGTAACTGCATATTTGAGATCATATCGTGCAATGCAGGAAAAAGAAATATCTTCACATAAAAACCGGACGGAAGCATTCTGAGCAACTTCTTAATGATATGTGCATTCAACTCAGAGAATTGAAACATTCTTTTGATTGATCAGTTTTGAAACACTCTTTGAAGAATCTGCAAGAAGACATTTGGAGGGCTTTGAGACCTATGGTGAAAAAGGAAATATCTTCTCATAAAAACCAAACAGTAGCACTCTGCATAATTTCTCTGGGATGTGTGCATTCTTCCCTGAGTTGAAGCTTTTCTTTTTGGTTGAACAGATTTGAAACGTTTTTTTGTAGAATCTGCAAGTGGTTATTTGAGATCATTTCGTCCAATGTGTGAAAAGGAAATATCTTCACATAAAAACTAGACAGAAGCATTCTGAGCAACTTCTTGGTGATGTGGGCATTCAACTCTCAGAGTTGAAGCTTTCCTTTGGTTGAACAGATTTGAAATAGTCCTTTTGTACAATCTGCAAGTGGATATTTGAGATCTTTTCATCCAATGCTGAAAAGGAAATATCTTCACTTAAAAACTAAACTGAAGCATTCTGAGCAACTTCTTAGTGATGGGTGCATTCAACTCACAGAGTTGAGCCTTTCTTTTGATTGAGCAGTTTTGAAACTCTCTGTTTGAAGCATCTGCAAATGGGCATTTGGAGTGCTTTGTGGCCTATGGTGGAAAATGATATATCTTCACCAAAATGATACACGGGAGCATCTTGCGAAATTTCCTTGTGATGTGTGCCTTCATCTCACATAGTGGAAGCTTTCTTTTGGTTAAGCAGATATGAAACAGTCTTTTTCTAGATTCTGCCAGTGCAAATTTGAAATCTTTTCTTCCAATGTGGTGAAAGGAATTATCTTCACATAAAAGCTAGAGAGAAGCATTCTGAACAACTTCTTAGTGATATGTGCATTCCACTCACAGAGTTGAAACTTTCTTTTGATGGAGCAGTTTTGAAACAATCTGAAGAATCCGGAAGTGGATATTTGGAATGCTTTGAGGCCTATGGTGAAAAATTAAATATCTTCACGTGAAAAGTACTCAGAAGCATTCTGCGAAATTACTTTGTGATGTATGCATTCATCTCACAGAGTTCAAGTTTCCTTTTGGTTGAGCAGATTTGAAACAGTCTTTTTGTAGAATCTGCAAGTGGATATATGAGATCTTTTCGTCCAGTGCGAGAAAAAGGAAATATCATCTCATAAAAACTAGGCAGAAGATCCTGAACAAATTCTTAGTGATACATGCATTCAAGTAAAAAGGTGAACCATGCTTTTGATCCAGCAGTTTTCAAACACTCTGTTTGAAGAATCTGCAAGTGGACATTTGGAGCACTTTGAGGTCTATGTTGAAAAAGGAAATATGTTCACATAAAAGATACAGAAAAGCATTCTGTGAAATTTCTTTGTGATGTGTGCATTCTTCTCACAGTGTTGAAGCTTTCTTTTGGTTGAGCAGACTTGAAGCTTTCCTTTTGGAGAATCTGCAAGTGGATATTTGAGATCTTTACGTCCAATGGGGAACCGGATTTATCTTCACATAAAAACTAGACGGAAGCCTTCTGAGCAACTTCTTAGTGATGCGTGTATTCCACTCACAGAGTTGAACCTTTCTTTTGATTGAGCAGTTTTGAAACACTTTTTGTCAAGAATCTGCAAGGTTACAATTGGAGAGCTTTGAGACTTATGCTCAAAAAGGAAATATCTTCACATTAATACTACACAGAACCATTTTGCAAAATTTTATTGTGATGTGTGCGTTCATCTCCCAGAGGTGAAGCTATCTTTTTGTTGAGCATATATGAAAGAGGCTTTATGGAGCGTCTGGAAGTGAATATTTGTGATCTTTGCGTCCAATGTGGGAAAAGGAAATATCTTCACTTAAAAACTACACATAAGCATTCTGAGCAACTTCTTAGTGATATGTGCATTCAAGTCACAGAGTCGGACATTTCTTTTGATTCAGCTGTTTTGAACCATGGTGTTTGAAGAATCTGCAAGTGGGCATTTGGAGTGCTTTGAGGGCTATGATGTAAAAGGAAATATCTTCACATAAAAACTACACAGAATAGTTCTGCGAAATTTCCTTGTGATGTGTGCACACATCTCACATAGTGGAAGCTTTCTTTTGGTTAAGCATATATGAAACAGTCTTTTTCTGGATTCTGCCAGTGCACATTTGAAATCTTTTTTACCAATGCGGGGAAAGGAATTATCTCCACATACAACCTAGAGAGAAGCATTCTGAACAACTTCTTAGTGATATGTGCCTTCAACTCACAGAGTTGAAACTTTCTTTCCAAGGAGCAGTTTTGAAACACTCTGAAGAATCTGCAAGTGAACATTTGGTATGCTTTGAGGCCTATGGTGAAAAAGGAATAATCTTCCCATGAAAACTACTCGGAAGCATTCTGCGAAATTACTTTGTGATGTGTGCATTCATCTCACAGAGATCAAGTTTCTTTATGGTTGAGCAGATTTGAAACAGTCTTTTTGTAGAATCTGCAAATGGATATCTGAGTTATTTTCGTCCAATATGAGAAAAAGAAATATGACCTCATAAAAACTAGGCATGAGCATCCTGACCAATTTCTTAGTGATGTATGCTTTCAAGTAAAAAGGTGAACTTTGCTTTTCATCCAGCAGTTTTGAAACACGGTGTTTGAAGAATCTGCAAGTGGGCATTTGGAGTGCTTTGAGGGCTATGATAAAAAGGGAAATATCTTCACATAAAAACTATACAGAATAATTCTGCGAAATTTCTTTGTGATGTGTGCATTCGTCTCACGGATTTAAGGCTCTCTTTTGGTTGAGCAGATTTGAAAGTGTCTTTTTCTACAATCTGCAAGTGGATGTTTGAGATCTTTTCTTCCAATGCATGAAAAGGAATTATCCTCACTTAGAAACTAGACAGAAGCATTCTGAGCAACTCTTTTTGGATGTGTGCATTCATCTCATGGAGGAGAGCCTTTCTTTTGCTTGAAGAGTTTTGAAACTCTCTGTTTAAAGTATCTGCAACTGGACATTTGGAGTGCTTTGAGGTCTATGGTGAAAAAGGAAATATATTCTTATGAAATCTAAAGAGAAGCATCCTGCGAAATTAGTTTATGATGTGTGCATTCATCTCAGGGAGTTGAAGCTTTCTTGTTTTTGAGCAGATTTGAAACAGTCTTTTTGTCGACTCTGTAACTGCATATTTGAGATCATATCGTCCAATGCAGGAAAAGGAAATATCTTCACATAAAAACCGGACGGAAGCATTCTGAGCAACTTCTTAATGATATGTGCATTCAACTCAGAGAATTGAACCATTCTTTTGATTGATCACTTTTGAAACACTCTTTGAAGAATCTGCAAGAGGACATTTGGAGGGTTTTGAGACCTATGGTGAAAAAGGAAATATCTTCTCATAAAAACCAAACAGTAGCACTCTGCAAAATTTCTCTGGGATGTGTGCATTCTTCTCTGAGTTGAAGCATTTCTTTTTGGTTGAACAGATTTGAAACGTTTTTTTGTAGAATCTGCAAGTGGTTATTTGAGATCTTTTCGTCCAATGTGTGAAAAGGAAATATCTTCACATAAAAACTAGACAGAAGCATTCTGAGCAACTTCTTGGTGATGTGGGCATTCAACTCTCAGAGTTGAAGCTTTCCTTTGGTTGAACAGATTTGAAATAGTCCTTTTGTACAATCTGCAAGTGGATATTTGAGATCTTTTCATCCAATGCTGAAAAGGAAATATCTTCACTTCAAAACTAAACTGAAGCATTCTGAGCAACTTCTTAGTGATGGGTGCATTCACCTCACAGAGTTGAGCCTTTCTTTTGATTGAGCAGTTTTGAAGCTCTCTGTTTGAAGCATCTGCAAATGGGCATTTGGAGTGCTTTGTGGCCTATGGTGGAAAATGATATATCTTCACCAAAATGATACACGGGAGCATCTTGCGAAATTTCCTTGTGATGTGTGCCTTCATCTCACATAGTGGAAGCTTTCTTTTGGTTAAGCAGATATGAAACAGTCTTTTTCTAGATTCTGCCAGTGCAAATTTGAAATCTTTTCTTCCAATGTGGTGAAAGGAATTATCTTCACATAAAAGCTAGAGAGAAGCATTCTGAACAACTTCTTAGTGATATGTGCATTCCACTCACAGAGTTGAAACTTTCTTTTGATGGAGCAGTTTTGAAACAATCTGAAGAATCCGGAAGTGGATATTTGGAATGCTTTGAGGCCTATGGTGAAAAATTAAATATCTTCACGTGAAAAGTACTCAGAAGCATTCTGCGAAATTACTTTGTGATGTATGCATTCATCTCACAGAGTTCAAGTTTCCTTTTGGTTGAGCAGATTTGAAACAGTCTTTTTGTAGAATCTGCAAGTGGATATATGAGATCTTTTCGTCCAGTGCGAGAAAAAGGAAATATCATCTCATAAAAACTAGGCAGAAGATCCTGAACAAATTCTTAGTGATACATGCATTCAAGTAAAAAGGTGAACCATGCTTTTGATCCAGCAGTTTTGAAACACTCTGTTTGAAGAATCTGCAAGTGGACATTTGGAGCACTTTGAGGTCTATGTTGAAAAAGGAAATATGTTCACATAAAAGATACAGAAAAGCATTCTGTGAAATTTCTTTGTGATGTGTGCATTCTTCTCACAGTGTTGAAGCTTTCTTTTGGTTGAGCAGACTTGAAGCTTTCCTTTTGGAGAATCTGCAAGTGGATATTTGAGATCTTTACGTCCAATGGGGAACCGGATTTATCTTCACATAAAAACTAGACGGAAGCCTTCTGAGCAACTTCTTAGTGATGCGTGTATTCCACTCACAGAGTTGAACCTTTCTTTTGATTGAGCAGTTTTGAAACACTTTTTGTCAAGAATCTGCAAGGTTACAATTGGAGAGCTTTGAGACTTATGCTCAAAAAGGAAATATCTTCACATTAATACTACACAGAACCATTTTGCAAAATTTTATTGTGATGTGTGCGTTCATCTCCCAGAGGTGAAGCTATCTTTTTGTTGAGCATATATGAAAGAGGCTTTATGGAGCGTCTGGAAGTGAATATTTGTGATCTTTGCGTCCAATGTGGGAAAAGGAAATATCTTCACTTAAAAACTACACATAAGCATTCTGAGCAACTTCTTAGTGATATGTGCATTCAAGTCACAGAGTCGGACATTTCTTTTGATTCAGCTGTTTTGAACCATGGTGTTTGAAGAATCTGCAAGTGGGCATTTGGAGTGCTTTGAGGGCTATGATGTAAAAGGAAATATCTTCACATTAAAACTACACATAAGCATTCTGAGCAACTTCTTAGTGATATGTGCATTCAAGTCACAGAGTCGGACATTTCTTTTGATTCAGCTGTTTTGAACCACGGTGTTTGAAGAATCTGCAAGTGGGCATTTGGAGTGCTTTGAGGGCTATGATATAAAAGGAAATATCTTCACATAAAAACTACACAGAATAGTTCTGCGAAATTTCCTTGTGATGTGTGCACACATCTCATATAGTGGAAGCTTTCTTTTGGTTAAGCATATATGAAACAGTCTTTTTCTGGATTCTGCCAGTGCAAATTTGAAATCTTTTTGACCAATGCGGGGAAAGGAATTATCTCCACATACAACCTAGAGAGAAGCATTCTGAACAACTTCTTAGTGATATGTGCCTTCAACTCACAGAGTTGAAACTTTCTTTTCAAGGAGCAGTTTTGAAACACTCTGAAGAATCTGCAAGTGAACATTTGGTATGCTTTGAGGCCTATGGTGAAAAAGGAATAATCTTCCCATGAAAAGTACTCGGAAGCATTCTGCGAAATTACTTTGTGATGTATGCATTCATCTCACAGAGTTCAAGTTTCTTTATGGTTGAGCAGATTTGAAACAGTCTTTTTGTAGAATCTGCAAATGGATATCTGAGTTATTTTCGTCCAATGCGAGAAAAAGAAATATGACCTCATAAAAACTAGGCAGGAGCATCCTGACCAAATTCTTAGTGATGTATGCTTTCAAGTAACAAGGTGAACTTTGCTTTTCATCCAGCAGTTTTGAAACACGGTGTTTGAAGAATCTGCAAGTGGGCATTTGGAGTGCTTTGAGGGCTATGATAAAAAGGGAAATATCTTCACATAAAAACTATACAGAATAATTCTGCGAAATTTATTTGTGATGTGTGCATTCGTCTCACGGATTTAAGGCTCTCTTTTGGTTGAGCAGATTTGAAAGTGTCTTTTTCTACAATCTGCAAGTGGATGTTTGAGATCTTTTCTTCCAATGCATGAAAAGGAATTATCCTCACTTAGAAACTAGACAGAAGCATTCTGAGCAACCCTTTTTGGATGTGTGCATTCATCTCATGGAGGTGAGCCTTTCTTTTGCTGAAGAGTTTTGAAACTCTCTGTTTAAAGTATCTGCAACTGGACATTTGGAGTGCTTTGAGGTCTATGGTGAAAAAGGAAATATATTCTTATGAAATCTAAAGAGAAGCATCCTGCGAAATTAGTTTATGATGTGTGCATTCATCTCAGAGAGTTGAAGCTTTCTTGTTTTTGAGCAGATTTGAAACAGTCTTTTTGTCGACTCTGTAACTGCATATTTGAGATCATATCGTGCAATGCAGGAAAAAGAAATATCTTCACATAAAAACCGGACGGAAGCATTCTGAGCAACTTCTTAATGATATGTGCATTCAACTCAGAGAATTGAAACATTCTTTTGATTGATCAGTTTTGAAACACTCTTTGAAGAATCTGCAAGAAGACATTTGGAGGGCTTTGAGACCTATGTTGAAAAAGGAAATATCTTCTCATAAAAACCAAACAGTAGCACTCTGCAAAATTTCTCTGGGATGTGTGCATTCTTCCCTGAGTTGAAGCTTTTCTTTTTGGTTGAACAGATTTGAAACGTTTTTTTGTAGAATCTGCAAGTGGTTATTTGAGATCTTTTCGTCCAATGTGTGAAAAGGAAATATCTTCACATAAAAACTAGACAGAAGCATTCTGAGCAACTTCTTGGTGATGTGGGCATTCAACTCTCAGAGTTGAAGCTTTCCTTTGGTTGAACAGATTTGAAATAGTCCTTTTGTACAATCTGCAAGTGGATATTTGAGATCTTTTCATCCAATGCTGAAAAGGAAATATCTTCACTTCAAAACTAAACTGAAGCATTCTGAGCAACTTCTTAGTGATGGGTGCATTCAACTCACAGAGTTGAGCCTTTCTTTTGATTGAGCAGTTTTGAAACTCTCTGTTTGAAGCATCTGCAAATGGGCATTTGGAGTGCTTTGTGGCCTATGGTGGAAAATGATATATCTTCACCAAAATGATACACGGGAGCATCTTGCGAAATTTCCTTGTGATGTGTGCCTTCATCTCACATAGTGGAAGCTTTCTTTTGGTTAAGCAGATATGAAACAGTCTTTTTCTAGATTCTGCCAGTGCAAATTTGAAATCTTTTCTTCCAATGTGGTGAAAGGAATTATCTTCACATAAAAGCTAGAGAGAAGCATTCTGAACAACTTCTTAGTGATATGTGCATTCCACTCACAGAGTTGAAACTTTCTTTTGATGGAGCAGTTTTGAAACAATCTGAAGAATCCGGAAGTGGATATTTGGAATGCTTTGAGGCCTATGGTGAAAAATTAAATATCTTCACGTGAAAAGTACTCAGAAGCATTCTGCGAAATTACTTTGTGATGTATGCATTCATCTCACAGAGTTCAAGTTTCCTTTTGGTTGAGCAGATTTGAAACAGTCTTTTTGTAGAATCTGCAAGTGGATATATGAGATCTTTTCGTCCAGTGCGAGAAAAAGGAAATATCATCTCATAAAACCTAGGCAGAAGATCCTGAACAAATTCTTAGTGATACATGCATTCAAGTAAAAAGGTGAACCATGCTTTTGATCCAGCAGTTTTGAAACACTCTGTTTGAAGAATCTGCAAGTGGACATTTGGAGCACTTTGAGGTCTATGTTGAAAAAGGAAATATGTTCACATAAAAGATACAGAAAAGCATTCTGTGAAATTTCTTTGTGATGTGTGCATTCTTCTCACAGTGTTGAAGCTTTCTTTTGGTTGAGCAGACTTGAAGCTTTCCTTTTGGAGAATCTGCAAGTGGATATTTGAGATCTTTACGTCCAATGGGGAACCGGATTTATCTTCACATAAAAACTAGACGGAAGCCTTCTGAGCAACTTCTTAGTGATGCGTGTATTCCACTCACAGAGTTGAACCTTTCTTTTGATTGAGCAGTTTTGAAACACTTTTTGTCAAGAATCTGCAAGGTTACAATTGGAGAGCTTTGAGACTTATGCTCAAAAAGGAAATATCTTCACATTAATACTACACAGAACCATTTTGCAAAATTTTATTGTGATGTGTGCGTTCATCTCCCAGAGGTGAAGCTATCTTTTTGTTGAGCATATATGAAAGAGGCTTTATGGAGCGTCTGGAAGTGAATATTTGTGATCTTTGCGTCCAATGTGGGAAAAGGAAATATCTTCACTTAAAAACTACACATAAGCATTCTGAGCAACTACTTAGTGATATGTGCATTCAAGTCACAGAGTCGGACATTTCTTTTGATTCAGCTGTTTTGAACCATGGTGTTTGAAGAATCTGCAAGTGGGCATTTGGAGTGCTTTGAGGGCTATAATGTAAAAGGAAATATCTTCACATTAAAACTACACATAAGCATTCTGAGCAACTTCTTAGTGATATGTGCATTGAAGTCACAGAGTCGGACATTTCTTTTGATTCATCTGTTTTGAACCACGGTGTTTGAAGAATCTGCAAGTGGGCATTTGGAGTGCTTTGAGGGCTATGATATAAAAGGAAATATCTTCATATAAAAACTACACAGAATAGTTCTGCGAAATTTCCTTGTGATGTGTGCACACATCTCATATAGTGGAAGCTTTCTTTTGGTTAAGCATATATGAAACAGTCTTTTTCTGGATTCTGCCAGTGCAAATTTGAAATCTTTTTGACCAATGCGGGGAAAGGAATTATCTCCACATACAACCTAGAGAGAAGCATTCTGAACAACTTCTTAGTGATATGTGCCTTCAACTCACAGAGTTGAAACTTTCTTTCCAAGGAGCAGTTTTGAAACACTCTGAAGAATCTGCAAGTGAACATTTGGTATGCTTTGAGGCCTATGGTGAAAAAGGAATAATCTTCCCATGAAAAGTACTCGGAAGCATTCTGCGAAATTACTTTGTGATGTATGCATTCATCTCACAGAGTTCAAGTTTCTTTATGGTTGAGCAGATTTGAAACAGTCTTTTTGTAGAATCTGCAAATGGATATCTGAGTTATTTTCGTCCAATGCGAGAAAAAGAAATATGACCTCATAAAAACTAGGCAGGAGCATCCTGACCAAATTCTTAGTGATGTATGCTTTCAAGTAACAAGGTGAACTTTGCTTTTCATCCAGCAGTTTTGAAACACGGTGTTTGAAGAATCTGCAAGTGGGCATTTGGAGTGCTTTGAGGGCTATGATAAAAAGGGAAATATCTTCACATAAAAACTATACAGAATAATTCTGCGAAATTTATTTGTGATGTGTGCATTCGTCTCACGGATTTAAGGCTCTCTTTTGGTTGAGCAGATTTGAAAGTGTCTTTTTCTACAATCTGCAAGTGGATGTTTGAGATCTTTTCTTCCAATGCATGAAAAGGAATTATCCTCATTTAGAAACTAGACAGAAGCATTCTGAGCAACTCTTTTTGGATGTGTGCATTCATCTCATGGAGGTGAGCCTTTCTTTTGCTGAAGAGTTTTGAAACTCTCTGTTTAAAGTATCTGCAACTGGACATTTGGAGTGCTTTGAGGTCTATGGTGAAATAGGAAATATATTCTTTTGAAATCTAAAGAGAAGCATCCTGCGAAATTAGTTTATGATGTGTGCATTCATCTCAGAGAGTTGAAGCTTTCTTGTTTTTGAGCAGATTTGAAACAGTCTTTTTGTCGACTCTGTAACTGCATATTTGAGATCATATCGTCCAATGCAGGAAAAGGAAATATCTTCACATAAAAACCGGACGGAAGCATTCTCAGCAACTTCTTAATGATATGTGCATTCAACTCAGAGAATTGAACCATTCTTTTGATTGATCAGTTTTGAAACACTCTTTGAAGAATCTGCAAGAGGACATTTGGAGGGCTTTGAGACCTATGGTGAAAAAGGAAATATCTTCTCATAAAAACCAAACAGTAGCACTCTGCAAAATTTCTCTGGGATGTGTGCCTTCTTCTCTGAGTTGAAGCTTTTCTTTTTGGTTGAACAGATTTGAAACGTTTTTTTGTAGAATCTGCAAGTGGTTATTTGAGATCTTTTCGTCCAATGTGGGAAAAGGAAATATCTTCACATAAAAACTAGACAGAAGCATTCTGAGCAACTTCTTGGTGATGTGGGTATTCAACTCTCAGAGTTGAAGCTTTCTTTTGGTTGAACAGATTTGAAATAGTCCTTTTGTACAATCTGCAAGTGGATATTTGAGATCTTTTCATCCAATGCTGAAAATTAAATATCTTCACTTCAAAACTAAACTGAAGCATTCTGAGCAACTTCTTAGTGATGGGTGCATTCAACTCACAGAGTTGAGCCTTTCTTTTGATAGAGCAGTTTTGAAACTCTCTGTTTGAAGCATCTGCAAATGGGCATTTGGAGTGCTTTGTGGCCTATGGTGGAAAATGATATATCTTCACCAAAATGATACACGGGAGCATCTTGCGAAATTTCCTTGTGATGTGTGCCTTCATCTCACATAGTGGAAGCTTTCTTTTGGTTAAGCAGATATGAAACAGTCTTTTTCTAGATTCTGCCAGTGCAAAATGGAAATCTTTTCTTCCAATGCGGTGAAAGCAATTATCTTCACATAAAAGCTAGAGAGAAGCATTCTGAACAACTTCTTAGTGATATGTGCATTCCACTCACAGAGTTGAAACTTTCTTTTGATGGAGCAGTTTTGAAACAATCTGAAGAATCCGGAAGTGGATATTTGGAATGCTTTGAGGCCTATGGTGAAAAATTAAATATCTTCACGTGAAAAGTACTCAGAAGCATTCTGCGAAATTACTTTGTGATGTATGCATTCATCTCACAGAGTTCAAGTTTCCTTTTGGTTGAGCAGATTTGAAACAGTCTTTTTGTAGAATCTGCAAGTGGATATATGAGATCTTTTCGTCCAGTGTGAGAAAAAGGAAATATCATCTCATAAAAACTAGGCAGAAGATCCTGAACAAATTCTTAGTGATACATGCATTCAAGTAAATAGGTGAACCATGCTTTTGATCCAGCAGTTTTGAAACACTCTGTTTGAAGAATCTGCAAGTGGACATTTGGAGCACTTTGAGGCCTATATTGAAAAAGGAAATATGTTCACATAAAAGATACAGAAAAGCATTCTGTGAAATTTTTTGTGATGTGTGCATTCTTCTCACAGTGTTGAAGCTTTCTTTTGGTTGAGCAGACTTGAAGCTTTCCTTTTGGAGAATCTGCAAGTGGATATTTGAGATCTTTACGTCCAATGGGGAACCGGATTTATCTTCACATAAAAACTAGACGGAAGCCTTCTGAGCAACTTCTTAGTGATGCGTGTATTCCACTCACAGAGTTGAACCTTTCTATTGATTGAGCAGTTTTGAAACACTTTTTGTCAAGAATCTGCAAGGTTACAATTGGAGAGCTTTGAGACTTATGCTCAAAAAGGAAATATCTTCACATTAATACTACACAGAACCATTTTGCAAAATTTTATTGTGATGTGTGCGTTCATCTCCCAGAGGTGAAGCTATCTTTTTGTTGAGCATATATGAAAGAGGCTTTATGGAGAGTCTGGAAGTGAATATTTGTGATCTTTGCATCCAATGTGGGAAAAGGAAATGTCTTCACTTAAAAACTACACATAAGCGTTCTGAGCAACTTCTTAGTGATATGTGCATTCAAGTCACAGAGTCGGACATTTCTTTTGATTCAGCTGTTTTGAAACACGGTGTTTGAAGAATCTGCAAGTGGGCATTTGGAGTGCTTTGAGGGCTATGATGTAAAAGGAAATATCTTCACATAAAAACTACACAGAATAGTTCTGCGAAATTTCCTTGTGATGTGTGCACACATCTCACATAGTGGAAGCTTTCTTTTGGTTAAGCATATATGAAACAGTCTTTTTCTGGATTCTGCCAGTGCAAATTTGAAATCTTTTTGACCAATGCGGGGAAAGGAATTATCTCCACATACAACCTAGAGAGAAGCATTCTGAACAACTTCTTAGTGATATGTGCCTTCAACTCACAGAGTTGAAACTTTCTTTCCAAGGAGCAGTTTTGAAACACTCTGAAGAATCTGCAAGTGAACATTTGATATGCTTTGAGGCCTACGGTGTTAAAGGAATAATCTTCCCATGAAAAGTACTCGGAAGCATTCTGCGAAATTACTGTGTGATGTGTGCATTCATCTCACAGAGTTCAAGTTTCTTTATGGTTGAGCAGATTTGAAACAGTCTTTTTGCAGAATCTGCCAATGGATATCTGAGTTATTTTCGTCCAATGCGAGAAAAAGAAATATGACCTCATAAAAACCAGGCAGGAGCATCCTGACCAATTTCTTAGTGATGTATGCTTTCAAGTAACTAGGTGAACTTTGCTTTTCATCCAGCAGTTTTGAAACACGGTGTTTGAAGAATCTGCAAGTGGGCATTTGGAGTGCTTTGAGGGCTATGGTAAAAAGGGAAATATCTTCACATAAAAATTATACAGAATAATTCTGCGAAATTTCTTTGTGATGTGTGCATTCGTCTCACGGAGTTAAGGCTCTCTTTTGGTTGAGCAGATTTGAAAGTGTCTTTTTCTACAATCTGCAAGTGGATGTTTGAGATCTTTTCTTCCAATGCATGAAAAGGAATTATCCTCACTTAGAAACTAGACAGAAGCATTCTGAGCAACTCTTTTTGGATGTGTGCATTCATCTCATGGAGGTGAGCCATTCTTTTGCTTGAAGAGTTTTGAAACTCTCTGTTTAAAGTATCTGCAACTGGACATTTGGAGTGCTTTTAGGTCTATGGTGAAAAAGGAAATATATTCTTATGAAATCTAAAGAGAAGCATCCTGCGAAATTAGTTTATGATGTGTGCATTCATCTCAGAGAGTTGAAGCTTTCTTGTTTTTGAGCAGATTTGAAACAGTCTTTTTGTCGACTCTGTAACTGCATATTTGAGATCATATCGTCCAATGCAGGAAAAGGAAATATCTTCACATAAAAACCGGACGGAAGCATTCTCAGCAACTTCTTAATGATATGTGCATTCAACTCAGAGAATTGAACCATTCTTTTGATTGATCAGTTTTGAAACACTCTTTGAAGAATCTGCAAGAGGACATTTGGAGGGCTTTGAGACCTATGGTGAAAAAGGAAATATCTTCTCATAAAAACCAAACAGTAGCACTCTGCAAAATTTCTCTGGGATGTGTGCCTTCTTCTCTGAGTTGAAGCTTTTCTTTTTGGTTGAACAGATTTGAAACGTTTTTTTGTAGAATCTGCAAGTGGTTATTTGAGATCTTTTCGTCCAATGTGGGAAAAGGAAATATCTTCACATAAAAACTAGACAGAAGCATTCTGAGCAACTTCTTGGTGATGTGGGCATTCAACTCTCAGAGTTGAAGCTTTCCTTTGGTTGAACAGATTTGAAATAGTCCTTTTGTACAATCTGCAATTGGATATTTGAGATCTTTTCATCCAATGCTGAAAAGGAAATATCTTCACTTCAAAACTAAACTGAAGCATTCTGAGCAACTACTTAGTGATGGGTGCATTCAACTCACAGAGTTGAGCCTTTCTTTTGATTGAGCAGTTTTGAAACTCTCTGTTTGAAGCATCTGCAAATGGGCATTTGGAGTGCTTTGTGGCCTATGGTGGAAAATGATATATCTTCACCAAAATGATACACGGGAGCATCTTGCGAAATTTCCTTGTGATGTGTGCCTTCCTCTCACATAGTGGAAGCTTTCTTTTGGTTAAGCAGATATGAAACAGTCTTTTTCTAGATTCTGCCAGTGCAAATTTGAAATCTTTTCTTCAAATGCGGTGAAAGGAATTATCTTCACATAAGAGCTAGAGAGAAGCATTCTGAACAACTTCTTAGTGATATGTGCATTCCACTCACAGAGTTGAAACTTTCTTTTGATGGAGCAGTTTTGAAACAATCTGAAGAATCCGGAAGTGGATATTTGGAATGCTTTGAGGCCTATGGTGAAAAATTAAATATCTTCACGTGAAAAGTACTCAGAAGCATTCTGCGAAATTACTTTGTGATGTATGCATTCATCTCACAGAGTTCAAGTTTCCTTTTGGTTGAGCAGATTTGAAACAGTCTTTTTGTAGAATCTGCAAGTGGATATATGAGACCTTTTCGTCCAGTGCGAGAAAAAGGAAATATCATCTCATAAAAACTAGGCAGAAGATCCTGAACAAATTCTTAGTGATACATGCATTCAAGTAAAAAGGTGAAACATGCTTTTGATCCAGCAGTTTTGAAACACTCTGTTTGAAGAATCTGCAAGTGGACATTTGGAGCACTTTGAGGCCTATGTTGAAAAAGGAAATATGTTCACATAAAAGATACAGAAAAGCATTCTGTGAAATTTCTTTGTGATGTGTGCATTCTTCTCACAGTGTTGAAGCTTTCTTTTGGTTGAGCAGACTTGAACTTTCCTTTTGGAGAATCTGCAAGTGGATATTTGAGACCTTTACGTCCAATGGGGAACCGGATTTATCTTCACATAAAAACTAGACGGAAGCCTTCTGAGCAACTTCTTAGTGATGCGTGTATTCCACTCACAGAGTTGAACCTTTCTTTTGATTGAGCAGTTTTGAAACACTTTTTGTCAAGAATCTGCAAGGTTACAATTGGAGAGCTTTGAGACTTATGCTCAAAAAGGAAATATCTTCACATTAATACTACACAGAACCATTTTGCAAAATTTTATTGTGATGTGTGCGTTCATCTCCCAGAGGTGAAGCTATCTTTTTGTTGAGCATATATGAAAGAGGCTTTATGGAGAGTCTGGAAGTGAATATTTGTGATCTTTGCGTCCAATGTGGGAAAAGGAAATATCTTCACTTAAAAACTACACATAAGCGTTCTGAGCAACTCCTTAGTGATATGTGCATTCAAGTCACAGAGTCGGACATTTCTTTTGATTCAGCTGTTTTGAAACACGGTGTTTGAAGAATCTGCAAGTGGGCATTTGGAGTGCTTTGAGGGCTATGATGTAAAAGGAAATATCTTCACTTAAAAACTACACAGAATAGTTCTGCGAAATTTCCTTGAGATGTGTGCACACATCTCACATAGTGGAAGCTTTCTTTTGGTTAAGCATATATGAAAAAGTCTTTTTCTGGATTCTGCCAGTGCAAATTTGAAATCTTTTTGACCAATGCGGGGAAAGGAATTATCTCCACATACAACCTAGAGAGAAGCATTCTGAACAAATTCTTAGTGATATGTTCCTTCAACTCACAGAGTTGAAACTTTCTTTCCAAGGAGCAGTTTTGAAACACTCTGAAGAGTCTGCAAGTGAACATTTGGTATGCTTTGAGGCCTATGGTGAAAAAGGAATAATCTTCCCATGAAAACTACTCGGAAGCATTCTGCGAAATTACTTTGTGATGTGTGCATTCATCTCACAGAGTTCAAGTTTCTTTATGGTTGAGCAGATTTGAAACAGTCTTTTTGTAGAATCTGCAAATGGATATCTGAGTTATTTTCGTCCAATGCGAGAAAAAGAAATATGACCTCATAAAAACTAGGCAGGAGCATCCTGACCAATTTCTTAGTGATGTATGCTTTCAAGAAACAAGGTGAACTTTGCTTTTCATCCAGCAGTTTTGAAACACGGTGTTTGAAGAATCTGCAAGTGGGCATTTGGAGTGCTTTGAGGGCTATGATAAAAAGGGAAATATCTTCACATAAAAACTATACAGAATAATTCTGCGAAATTTATTTGTGATGTGTGCATTCGTCTCACGGATTTAAGGCTCTCTTTTGGTTGAGCAGATTTGAAAGTGTCTTTTTCTACAATCTGCAAGTGGATGTTTGAGATCTTTTCTTCCAATGCATGAAAAGGAATTATCCTCACTTAGAAACTAGACAGAAGCATTCTGAGCAACTCTTTTTGGATGTGTGCATTCATCTCATGGAGGTGAGCCTTTCTTTTGCTTGAAGAGTTTTGAAACTCTCTGTTTAAAGTATCTGCAACTGGACATTTGGAGTGCTTTGAGGTCTATGGTGAAAAAGGAAATATATTCTTATGAAATCTAAAGAGAAGCATCCTGCGAAATTAGTTTATGATGTGTGCATTCATCTCAGAGAGTTGAAGCTTTCTTGTTTTTGAGCAGATTTGAAACAGTCTTTTTGTCGACTCTGTAACTGCATATTTGAGATCATATCGTCCAATGCAGGAAAAGGAAATATCTTCACATAAAAACCGGACGGAAGCATTCTGAGCAACTTCTTAATGATATGTGCATTCAACTCAGAGAATTGAACCATTCTTTTGATTGATCAGTTTTGAAACACTCTTTGAAGAATCTGCAAGAGGACATTTGGAGGGCTTTGAGACCTATGGTGAAAAAGGAAATATCTTCTCATAAAAACCAAACAGTAGCACTCTGCAAAATTTCTCTGGGATGTGTGCATTCTTCTCTGAGTTGAAGCTTTTCTTTTTGGTTGAACAGATTTGAAACGTTTTTTTGTAGAATCTGCAAGTGGTTATTGGAGATTTTTTCGTCCAATGTGTGAAAAGGAAATATCTTCACATAAAAACTAGACAGAAGCATTCTGAGCAACTTCTTGGTGATGTGGGCATTCAACTCTCAGAGTTGAAGCTTTCCTTTGGTTGAACAGATTTGAAATAGTCCTTTTGTACAATCTGCAATTGGATATTTGAGATCTTTTCATCCAATGCTGAAAAGGAAATATCTTCACTTCAAAACTAAACTGAAGCATTCTGAGCAACTACTTAGTGATGGGTGCATTCAACTCACAGAGTTGAGCCTTTCTTTTGATTGAGCAGTTTTGAAACTCTCTGTTTGAAGCATCTGCAAATGGGCATTTGGAGTGCTTTGTGGCCTATGGTGGAAAATGATATATCTTCACCAAAATGATACACGGGAGCATCTTGCGAAATTTCCTTGTGATGTGTGCCTTCCTCTCACATAGTGGAAGCTTTCTTTTGGTTAAGCAGATATGAAACAGTCTTTTTCTAGATTCTGCCAGTGCAAATTTGAAATCTTTTCTTCAAATGCGGTGAAAGGAATTATCTTCACATAAGAGCTAGAGAGAAGCATTCTGAACAACTTCTTAGTGATATGTGCATTCCACTCACAGAGTTGAAACTTTCTTTTGATGGAGCAGTTTTGAAACAATCTGAAGAATCCGGAAGTGGATATTTGGAATGCTTTGAGGCCTATGGTGAAAAATTAAATATCTTCACGTGAAAAGTACTCAGAAGCATTCTGCGAAATTACTTTGTGATGTATGCATTCATCTCACAGAGTTCAAGTTTCCTTTTGGTTGAGCAGATTTGAAACAGTCTTTTTGTAGAATCTGCAAGTGGATATATGAGATCTTTTCGTCCAGTGCGAGAAAAAGGAAATATCATCTCATAAAAACTAGGCAGAAGATCCTGAACAAATTCTTAGTGATACATGCATTCAAGTAAAAAGGTGAAACATGCTTTTGATCCAGCAGTTTTGAAACACTCTGTTTGAAGAATCTGCAAGTGGACATTTGGAGCACTTTGAGGCCTATGTTGAAAAAGGAAATATGTTCACATAAAAGATACAGAAAAGCATTCTGTGAAATTTCTTTGTGATGTGTGCATTCTTCTCACAGTGTTGAAGCTTTCTTTTGGTTGAGCAGACTTGAAGCTTTCCTTTTGGAGAATCTGCAAGTGGATATTTGAGACCTTTACGTCCAATGGGGAACCGGATTTATCTTCACATAAAAACTAGACGGAAGCCTTCTGAGCAACTTCTTAGTGATGCGTGTATTCCACTCACAGAGTTGAACCTTTCTTTTGATTGAGCAGTTTTGAAACACTTTTTGTCAAGAATCTGCAAGGTTACAATTGGAGAGCTTTGAGACTTATGCTCAAAAAGGAAATATCTTCACATTAATACTACACAGAACCATTTTGCAAAATTTTATTGTGATGTGTGCGTTCATCTCCCAGAGGTGAAGCTATCTTTTTGTTGAGCTTATATGAAAGAGGCTTTATGGAGAGTCTGGAAGTGAATATTTGTGATCTTTGCGTCCAATGTGGGAAAAGGAAATATCTTCACTTAAAAACTACACATAAGCGTTCTGAGCAACTTCTTAGTGATATGTGCATTCAAGTCACAGAGTCGGACATTTCTTTTGATTCAGCTGTTTGAAACACGGTGTTTGAAGAATCTGCAAGTGGGCATTTGGAGTGCTTTGAGGGCTATGATGTAAAAGGAAATATCTTCACATAAAAACTACACAGAATAGTTCTGCGAAATTTCCTTGAGATGTGTGCACACATCTCACATAGTGGAAGCTTTCTTTTGGTTAAGCATATATGAAACAGTCTTTTTCTGGATTCTGCCAGTGCAAATTTGAAATCTTTTTGACCAATGCGGGGAAAGGAATTATCTCCACATACAACCTAGAGAGAAGCATTCTGAACAAATTCTTAGTGATATGTGCCTTCAACTCACAGAGTTGAAACTTTCTTTCCAAGGAGCAGTTTTGAAACACTCTGAAGAGTCTGCAAGTGAACATTTGGTATGCTTTGAGGACTATGGTGAAAAAGGAATAATCTTCCCATGAAAACTACTCGGAAGCATTCTGCGAAATTACTTTGTGATGTGTGCATTCATCTCACAGAGTTCAAGTTTCTTTATGGTTGAGCAGATTTGAAACAGTCTTTTTGTAGAATCTGCAAATGGATATCTGAGTTATTTTCGTCCAATGCGAGAAAAAGAAGTATGACCTCATAAAAACTAGGCAGGAGCATCCTGACCAATTTCTTAGTGATGTATGCTTTCAAGTAACAAGGTGAACTTTGCTTTTCATCCAGCAGTTTTGAAACACGGTGTTTGAAGAATCTGCAAGTGGGCATTTGGAGTGCTTTGAGGGCTATGATAAAAAGGGAAATATCTTCACATAAAAACTATACAGAATAATTCTGCGAAATTTATTTGTGATGTGTGCATTCGTCTCACGGATTTAAGGCTCTCTTTTGGTTGAGCAGATTTGAAAGTGTCTTTTTCTACAATCTGCAAGTGGATGTTTGAGATCTTTTCTTCCAATGCATGAAAAGGAATTATCCTCACTTAGAAACTAGACAGAAGCATTCTGAGCAACTCTTTTTGGATGTGTGCATTCATCTCATGGAGGTGAGCCTTTCTTTTGCTTGAAGAGTTTTGAAACTCTCTGTTTAAAGTATCTGCAACTGGACATTTGGAGTGCTTTGAGGTCTATGGTGAAAAAGGAAATATATTCTTATGAAATCTAAAGAGAAGCATCCTGCGAAATTAGTTTATGATGTGTGCATTCATCTCAGAGAGTTGAAGCTTTCTTGTTTTTGAGCAGATTTGAAACAGTCTTTTTGTCGACTCTGTAACTGCATATTTGAGATCATATCGTCCAATGCAGGAAAAGGAAATATCTTCACATAAAAACCGGACGGAAGCATTCTGAGCAACTTCTTAATGATATGTGCATTCAACTCAGAGAATTGAACCATTCTTTTGATTGATCAGTTTTGAAACACTCTTTGAAGAATCTGCAAGAGGACATTTGGAGGGCTTTGAGACCTATGGTGAAAAAGGAAATATCTTCTCATAAAAACCAAACAGTAGCACTCTGCAAAATTTCTCTGGGATGTGTGCATTCTTCTCTGAGTTGAAGCTTTTCTTTTTGGTTGAACAGATTTGAAACGTTTTTTTGTAGAATCTGCAAGTGGTTATTGGAGATTTTTTCGTCCAATGTGTGAAAAGGAAATATCTTCACATTAAAACTAGACAGAAGCATTCTGAGCAACTTCTTGGTGATGTGGGCATTCAACTCTCAGAGTTGAAGCTTTCCTTTGGTTGAACAGATTTGAAATAGTCCTTTTGTACAATCTGCAATTGGATATTTGAGATCTTTTCATCCAATGCTGAAAAGGAAATATCTTCACTTCAAAACTAAACTGAAGCATTCTGAGCAACTTCTTAGTGATGGGTGCATTCAACTCACAGAGTTGAGCCTTTCTTTTGATTGAGCAGTTTTGAAACTCTCTGTTTGAAGCATCTGCAAATGGGCATTTGGAGTGCTTTGTGGCCTATGGTGGAAAATGATATATCTTCACCAAAATGATACACGGGAGCATCTTGCGAAATTTCCTTGTGATGTGTGCCTTCATCTCACGTAGTGGAAGCTTTCTTTTGGTTAAGCAGATATGAAACAGTCTTTTTCTAGATTCTGCCAGTGCAAATTTGAAATCTTTTTTTCAAATGCGGTGAAAGGAATTATCTTCACATAAGAGCTAGAGAGAAGCATTCTGAACAACTTCTTAGTGATATGTGCATTCCACTCACAGAGTTGAAACTTTCTTTTGATGGAGCAGTTTTGAAACAATCTGAAGAATCCGGAAGTGGATATTTGGAATGCTTTGAGGCCTATGGTGAAAAATTAAATATCTTCACGTGAAAAGTACTCAGAAGCATTCTGCGAAATTACTTTGTGATGTATGCATTCATCTCACAGAGTTCAAGTTTCCTTTTGGTTGAGCAGATTTGAAACAGTCTTTTTGTAGAATCTGCAAGTGGATATATGAGATCTTTTCGTCCAGTGCGAGAAAAAGGAAATATCATCTCATAAAAACTAGGCAGAAGATCCTGAACAAATTCTTAGTGATACATGCATTCAAGTAAAAAGGTGAAACATGCTTTTGATCCAGCAGTTTTGAAACACTCTGTTTGAAGAATCTGCAAGTGGACATTTGGAGCACTTTGAGGCCTATGTTGAAAAAGGAAATATGTTCACATAAAAGATACAGAAAAGCATTCTGTGAAATTTCTTTGTGATGTGTGCATTCTTCTCACAGTGTTGAAGCTTTCTTTTGGTTGAGCAGACTTGAAGCTTTCCTTTTGGAGAATCTGCAAGTGGATATTTGAGACCTTTACGTCCAATGGGGAACCGGATTTATCTTCACATAAAAACTAGACGGAAGCCTTCTGAGCAACTTCTTAGTGATGCGTGTATTCCACTCACAGAGTTGAACCTTTCTTTTGATTGAGCAGTTTTGAAACACTTTTTGTCAAGAATCTGCAAGGTTACAATTGGAGAGCTTTGAGACTTATGCTCAAAAAGGAAATATCTTCACATTAATACTACACAGAACCATTTTGCAAAATTTTATTGTGATGTGTGCGTTCATCTCCCAGAGGTGAAGCTATCTTTTTGTTGAGCTTATATGAAAGAGGCTTTATGGAGAGTCTGGAAGTGAATATTTGTGATCTTTGCGTCCAATGTGGGAAAAGGAAATATCTTCACTTAAAAACTACACATAAGCGTTCTGAGCAACTTCTTAGTGATATGTGCATTCAAGTCACAGAGTCGGACATTTCTTTTGATTCAGCTGTTTGAAACACGGTGTTTGAAGAATCTGCAAGTGGGCATTTGGAGTGCTTTGAGGGCTATGATGTAAAAGGAAATATCTTCACATAAAAACTACACAGAATAGTTCTGCGAAATTTCCTTGAGATGTGTGCACACATCTCACATAGTGGAAGCTTTCTTTTGGTTAAGCATATATGAAACAGTCTTTTTCTGGATTCTGCCAGTGCAAATTTGAAATCTTTTTGACCAATGCGGGGAAAGGAATTATCTCCACATACAACCTAGAGAGAAGCATTCTGAACAAATTCTTAGTGATATGTGCCTTCAACTCACAGAGTTGAAACTTTCTTTCCAAGGAGCAGTTTTGAAACACTCTGAAGAGTCTGCAAGTGAACATTTGGTATGCTTTGAGGACTATGGTGAAAAAGGAATAATCTTCCCATGAAAACTACTCGGAAGCATTCTGCGAAATTACTTTGTGATGTGTGCATTCATCTCACAGAGTTCAAGTTTCTTTATGGTTGAGCAGATTTGAAACAGTCTTTTTGTAGAATCTGCAAATGGATATCTGAGTTATTTTCGTCCAATGCGAGAAAAAGAAGTATGACCTCATAAAAACTAGGCAGGAGCATCCTGACCAATTTCTTAGTGATGTATGCTTTCAAGTAACAAGGTGAACTTTGCTTTTCATCCAGCAGTTTTGAAACACGGTGTTTGAAGAATCTGCAAGTGGGCATTTGGAGTGCTTTGAGGGCTATGATAAAAAGGGAAATATCTTCACATAAAAACTATACAGAATAATTCTGCGAAATTTATTTGTGATGTGTGCATTCGTCTCACGGATTTAAGGCTCTCTTTTGGTTGAGCAGATTTGAAAGTGTCTTTTTCTACAATCTGCAAGTGGATGTTTGAGATCTTTTCTTCCAATGCATGAAAAGGAATTATCCTCACTTAGAAACTAGACAGAAGCATTCTGAGCAACTCTTTTTGGATGTGTGCATTCATCTCATGGAGGTGAGCCTTTCTTTTGCTTGAAGAGTTTTGAAACTCTCTGTTTAAAGTATCTGCAACTGGACATTTGGAGTGCTTTGAGGTCTATGGTGAAAAAGGAAATATATTCTTATGAAATCTAAAGAGAAGCATCCTGCGAAATTAGTTTATGATGTGTGCATTCATCTCAGAGAGTTGAAGCTTTCTTGTTTTTGAGCAGATTTGAAACAGTCTTTTTGTCGACTCTGTAACTGCATATTTGAGATCATATCGTCCAATGCAGGAAAAGGAAATATCTTCACATAAAAACCGGACGGAAGCATTCTGAGCAACTTCTTAATGATATGTGCATTCAACTCAGAGAATTGAACCATTCTTTTGATTGATCAGTTTTGAAACACTCTTTGAAGAATCTGCAAGAGGACATTTGGAGGGCTTTGAGACCTATGGTGAAAAAGGAAATATCTTCTCATAAAAACCAAACAGTAGCACTCTGCAAAATTTCTCTGGGATGTGTGCATTCTTCTCTGAGTTGAAGCTTTTCTTTTTGGTTGAACAGATTTGAAACGTTTTTTTGTAGAATCTGCAAGTGGTTATTGGAGATTTTTTCGTCCAATGTGTGAAAAGGAAATATCTTCACATTAAAACTAGACAGAAGCATTCTGAGCAACTTCTTGGTGATGTGGGCATTCAACTCTCAGAGTTGAAGCTTTCCTTTGGTTGAACAGATTTGAAATAGTCCTTTTGTACAATCTGCAAGTGGATATTTGAGATCTTTTCATCCAATGCTGAAAAGGAAATATCTTCACTTCAAAACTAAACTGAAGCATTCTGAGCAACTTCTTAGTGATGGGTGCATTCAACTCACAGAGTTGAGCCTTTCTTTTGATTGAGCAGTTTTGAAACTCTCTGTTTGAAGCATCTGCAAATGGGCATTTGGAGTGCTTTGTGGCCTATGGTGGAAAATGATATATCTTCACCAAAATGATACACGGGAGCATCTTGCGAAATTTCCTTGTGATGTGTGCCTTCATCTCACATAGTGGAAGCTTTCTTTTGGTTAAGCAGATATGAAACAGTCTTTTTCTAGATTCTGCCAGTGCAAATTTGAAATCTTTTCTTCAAATGCGGTGAAAGGAATTATCTTCACATAAGAGCTAGAGAGAAGCATTCTGAACAACTTCTTAGTGATATGTGCATTCCACTCACAGAGTTGAAACTTTCTTTTGATGGAGCAGTTTTGAAACAATCTGAAGAATCCGGAAGTGGATATTTGGAATGCTTTGAGGCCTATGGTGAAAAATTAAATATCTTCACGTGAAAAGTACTCAGAAGCATTCTGCGAAATTACTTTGTGATGTATACATTCATCTCACAGAGTTCAAGTTTCCTTTTGGTTGAGCAGATTTGAAACAGTCTTTTTGTAGAATCTGCAAGTGGATATATGAGATCTTTTCGTCCAGTGCGAGAAAAAGGAAATATCATCTCATAAAAACTAGGCAGAAGATCCTGAACAAATTCTTAGTGATACATGCATTCAAGTAAAAAGGTGAAACATGCTTTTGATCCAGCAGTTTTCAAACACTCTGTTTGAAGAATCTGCAAGTGGACATTTGGAGCACTTTGAGGCCTATGTTGAAAAAGGAAATATGTTCACATAAAAGATACAGAAAAGCATTCTGTGAAATTTCTTTGTGATGTGTGCATTCTTCTCACAGTGTTGAAGCTTTCTTTTGGTTGAGCAGACTTGAAGCTTTCCTTTTGGAGAATCTGCAAGTGGATATTTGAGACCTTTACGTCCAATGGGGAACCGGATTTATCTTCACATAAAAACTAGACGGAAGCCTTCTGAGCAACTTCTTAGTGATGCGTGTATTCCACTCACAGAGTTGAACCTTTCTTTTGATTGAGCAGTTTTGAAACACTTTTTGTCAAGAATCTGCAAGGTTACAATTGGAGAGCTTTGAGACTTATGCTCAAAAAGGAAATATCTTCACATTAATACTACACAGAACCATTTTGCAAAATTTTATTGTGATGTGTGCGTTCATCTCCCAGAGGTGAAGCTATCTTTTTGTTGAGCATATATGAAAGAGGCTTTATGGAGAGTCTGGAAGTGAATATTTGTGATCTTTGCGTCCAATGTGGGAAAAGGAAATATCTTCACTTAAAAACTACACATAAGCGTTCTGAGCACCTTCTTAGTGATATGTGCATTCAAGTCACAGAGTCGGACATTTCTTTTGATTCAGCTGTTTTGAAACACGGTGTTTGAAGAATCTGCAAGTGGGCATTTGGAGTGCTTTGAGGGCTATGATGTAAAAGGAAATATCTTCACATAAAAACTACACAGAATAGTTCTGCGAAATTTCCTTGAGATGTGTGCACACATCTCACATAGTGGAAGCTTTCTTTTGGTTAAGCATATATGAAACAGTCTTTTTCTGGATTCTGCCAGTGCAAATTTGAAATCTTTTTGACCAATGCGGGGAAAGGAATTATCTCCACATACAACCTAGAGAGAAGCATTCTGAACAAATTCTTAGTGATATGTGCCTTCAACTCACAGAGTTGAAACTTTCTTTCCAAGGAGCAGTTTTGAAACACTCTGAAGAATCTGCAAGTGAACATTTGGTACGCTTTGAGGACTATGGTGAAAAAGGAATAATCTTCCCATGAAAACTACTCGGAAGCATTCTGCGAAATTACTTTGTGATGTGTGCATTCATCTCACAGAGTTCAAGTTTCTTTATGGTTGAGCAGATTTGAAACAGTCTTTTTGTAGAATCTGCAAATGGATATCTGAGTTGTTTTCGTCCAATGCGAGAAAAAGAAATATGACCTCATAAAAACTAGGCAGGAGCATCCTGACCAATTTCTTAGTGATGTATGCTTTCAAGTAACAAGGTGAACTTTGCTTTTCATCCAGCAGTTTTGAAACACGGTGTTTGAAGAATCTGCAAGTGGGCATTTGGAGTGCTTTGAGGGCTATGATAAAAAGGGAAATATCTTCACATAAAAACTATACAGAATAATTCTGCGAAATTTATTTGTGATGTGTGCATTCGTCTCACGGATTTAAGGCTCTCTTTTGGTTGAGCAGATTTGAAAGTGTCTTTTTCTACAATCTGCAAGTGGATGTTTGAGATCTTTTCTTCCAATGCATGAAAAGGAATTATCCTCACTTAGAAACTAGACAGAAGCATTCTGAGCAACTATTTTGGATGTGTGCATTCATCTCATGGAGGTGAGCCTTTCTTTTGCTTGAAGAGTTTTGAAACTCTCTGTTTAAAGTATCTGCAACTGGACATTTGGAGTGCTTTGAGGTCTATGGTGAAAAAGGAAATATATTCTTATGAAATCTAAAGAGAAGCATCCTGCGAAATTAGTTTATGATGTGTGCATTCATCTCAGAGAGTTGAAGCTTTCTTGTTTTTGAGCAGATTTGAAACAGTCTTTTTGTCGACTCTGTAACTGCATATTTGAGATCATATCGTCCAATGCAGGAAAAGGAAATATCTTCACATAAAAACCGGACGGAAGCATTCTGAGCAACTTCTTAATGATATGTGCATTCAACTCAGAGAATTGAACCATTCTTTTGATTGATCAGTTTTGAAACACTCTTTGAAGAATCTGCAAGAGGACATTTGGAGGGCTTTGAGACCTATGGTGAAAAAGGAAATATCTTCTCATAAAAACCAAACAGTAGCACTCTGCAAAATTTCTCTGGGATGTGTGCATTCTTCTCTGAGTTGAAGCTTTTCTTTTTGGTTGAACAGATTTGAAACGTTTTTTTGTAGAATCTGCAAGTGGTTATTTGAGATTTTTTCGTCCAATGTGTGAAAAGGAAATATCTTCACATAAAAACTAGACAGAAGCATTCTGAGCAACTTCTTGGTGATGTGGGCATTCAACTCTCAGAGTTGAAGCTTTCCTTTGGTTGAACAGATTTGAAATAGTCCTTTTGTACAATCTGCAATTGGATATTTGAGATCTTTTCATCCAATGCTGAAAAGGAAATATCTTCACTTCAAAACTAAACTGAAGCATTCTGAGCAACTTCTTAGTGATGGGTGCATTCAACTCACAGAGTTGAGCCTTTCTTTTGATTGAGCAGTTTTGAAACTCTCTGTTTGAAGCATCTGCAAACGGGCATTTGGAGTGCTTTGTGGCCTATGGTGGAAAATGTTATATCTTCACCAAAATGATACACGGGAGCATCTTGCGAAATTTCCTTGTGATGTGTGCCTTCATCTCACATAGTGGAAGCTTTCTTTTGGTTAAGCAGATATGAAACAGTCTTTTTCTAGATTCTGCCAGTGCAAATTTGAAATCTTTTCTTCAAATGCGGTGAAAGGAATTATCTTCACATAAGAGCTAGAGAGAAGCATTCTGAACAACTTCTTAGTGATATGTGCATTCCACTCACAGAGTTGAAACTTTCTTTTGATGGAGCAGTTTTGAAACAATCTGAAGAATCCGGAAGAGGATATTTGGAATGCTTTGAGGCCTATGGTGAAAAATTAAATATCTTCACGTGAAAAGTACTCAGAAGCATTCTGCGAAATTACTTTGTGATGTATGCATTCATCTCACAGAGTTCAAGTTTCCTTTTGGTTGAGCAGATTTGAAACAGTCTTTTTGTAGAATCTGCAAGTGGATATATGAGACCTTTTCGTCCAGTGCGAGAAAAAGGAAATATCATCTCATAAAAACTAGGCAGAAGATCCTGAACAAATTCTTAGTGATACATGCATTCAAGTAAAAAGGTGAAACATGCTTTTGATCCAGCAGTTTTGAAACACTCTGTTTGAAGAATCTGCAAGTGGACATTTGGAGCACTTTGAGGCCTATGTTGAAAAAGGAAATATGTTCACATAAAAGATACAGAAAAGCATTCTGTGAAATTCCTTTGTGATGTGTGCATTCTTCTCACAGTGTTGAAGCTTTCTTTTGGTTGAGCAGACTTGAAGCTTTCCTTTTGGAGAATCTGCAAGTGGATATTTGAGACCTTTACGTCCAATGGGGAACCGGATTTATCTTCACATAAAAACTAGAGGGAAGCCTTCTGAGCAACTTCTTAGTGATGCGTGTATTCCACTCACAGAGTTGAACCTTTCTTTTGATTGAGCAGTTTTGAAACAATTTTTGTCAAGAATCTGCAGGGTTACAATTGGAGAGCTTTGAGACTTATGCTCAAAAAGGAAATATCTTCACATTAATACTACACAGAACCATTTTGCAAAATTTTATTGTGATGTGTGCGTTCATCTCCCAGAGGTGAAGCTATCTTTTTGTTGAGCATATATGAAAGAGGCTTTATGGAGAGTCTGGAAGTGAATATTTGTGATCTTTGCGTCCAATGTGGGAAAAGGAAATATCTTCACTTAAAAACTACACATAAGCGTTCTGAGCAACTTCTTAGTGATATGTGCATTCAAGTCACAGAGTCGGACATTTCTTTTGATTCAGCTGTTTTGAAACACGGTGTTTGAAGAATCTGCAAGTGGGCATTTGGAGTGCTTTGAGGGCTATGATGTAAAAGGAAATATCTTCACATAAAAACTACACAGAATAGTTCTGCGAAATTTCCTTGAGATGTGTGCACACATCTCACATAGTGGAAGCTTTCTTTTGGTTAAGCATATATGAAAGAGTCTTTTTCTGGATTCTGCCAGTGCAAATTTGAAATCTTTTTGACCAATGCGGGGAAAGGAATTATCTCCACATACAACCTAGAGAGAAGCATTCTGAACAAATTCTTAGTGATATGTGCCTTCAACTCACAGAGTTGAAACTTTCTTTCCAAGGAGCAGTTTTGAAACACTCTGAAGAGTCTGCAAGTGAACATTTGGTATGCTTTGAGGACTATGGTGAAAAAGGAATAATCTTCCCATGAAAACTACTCGGAAGCATTCTGCGAAATTACTTTGTGATGTGTGCATTCATCTCACAGAGTTCAAGTTTCTTTATGGTTGAGCAGATTTGAAACAGTCTTTTTGTAGAATCTGCAAATGGATATCTGAGTTATTTTCGTCCAATGCGAGAAAAAGAAATATGACCTCATAAAAACTAGGCAGGAGCATCCTGACCAATTTCTTAGTGATGTATGCTTTCAAGTAACAAGGTGAACTTTGCTTTTCATCCAGCAGTTTTGAAACACGGTGTTTGAAGAATCTGCAAGTGGGCATTTGGAGTGCTTTGAGGGCTATGATAAAAAGGGAAATATCTTCACATAAAAACTATACAGAATAATTCTGCGAAATTTATTTGTGATGTGTGCATTCGTCTCACGGATTTAAGGCTCTCTTTTGGTTGAGCAGATTTGAAAGTGTCTTTTTCTACAATCTGCAAGTGGATGTTTGAGATCTTTTCTTCCAATGCATGAAAAGGAATTATCCTCACTTAGAAACTAGACAGAAGCGTTCTGAGCAACTCTTTTTGGATGTGTGCATTCATCTCATGGAGGTGAGCCTTTCTTTTGCTTGAACAGTTTTGAAACTCTCTGTTTAAAGTATCTGCAACTGGACATTTGGAGTGCTTTGAGGTCTATGGTGAAAAAGGAAATATATTCTTATGAAATCTAAAGAGAAGCATCCTGCGAAATTAGTTTATGATGTGTGCATTCATCTCAGAGAGTTGAAGCTTTCTTGTTTTTGAGCAGATTTGAAACAGTCTTTTTGTCGACTCTGTAACTGCATATTTGAGATCATATCGTCCAATGCAGGAAAAGGAAATATCTTCACATAAAAACCGGACGGAAGCATTCTGAGCAACTTCTTAATGATATGTGCATTCAACTCAGAGAATTGAACCATTCTTTTGATTGATCAGTTTTGAAACACTCTTTGAAGAATCTGCAAGAGGACATTTGGAGGGCTTTGAGACCTATGGTGAAAAAGGAAATATCTTCTCATAAAAACCAAACAGTAGCACTCTGCAAAATTTCTCTGGGATGTGTGCATTCTTCTCTGAGTTGAAGCTTTTCTTTTTGGTTGAACAGATTTGAAACGTTTTTTTGTAGAATCTGCAAGTGGTTATTGGAGATTTTTTCGTCCAATGTGTGAAAAGGAAATATCTTCACATAAAAACTAGACAGAAGCATTCTGAGCAACTTCTTGGTGATGTGGGCATTCAACTCTCAGAGTTGAAGCTTTCCTTTGGTTGAACAGATTTGAAATAGTCCTTTTGTACAATCTGCAATTGGATATTTGAGATCTTTTCATCCAAAGCTGAAAAGGAAATATCTTCACTTCAAAACTAAACTGAAGCATTCTGAGCAACTTCTTAGTGATGGGTGCATTCAACTCACAGAGTTGAGCCTTTCTTTTGATTGAGCAGTTTTGAAACTCTCTGTTTGAAGCATCTGCAAATGGGCATTTGGAGTGCTTTGTGGCCTATGGTGGAAAATGATATATCTTCACCAAAATGATACACGGGAGCATCTTGCGAAATTTCCTTGTGATGTGTGCCTTCATCTCACATAGTGGAAGCTTTCTTTTGGTTAAGCAGATATGAAACAGTCTTTTTCTAGATTCTGCCAGTGCAAATTTGAAATCTTTTCTTCAAATGCGGTGAAAGGAATTATCTTCACATAAGAGCTAGAGAGAAGCATTCTGAACAACTTCTTAGTGATATGTGCATTCCACTCACAGAGTTGAAACTTTCTTTTGATGGAGCAGTTTTGAAACAATCTGAAGAATCCGGAAGTGGATATTTGGAATGCTTTGAGGCCTATGGTGAAAAATTAAATATCTTCACGTGAAAAGTACTCAGAAGCATTCTGCGAAATTACTTTGTGATGTATGCATTCATCTCACAGAGTTCAAGTTTCCTTTTGGTTGAGCAGATTTGAAACAGTCTTTTTGTAGAATCTGCAAGTGGATATATGAGATCTTTTCGTCCAGTGCGAGAAAAAGGAAATATCATCTCATAAAAACTAGGCAGAAGATCCTGAACAAATTCTTAGTGATACATGCATTCAAGTAAATAGGTGAAACATGCTTTTGATCCAGCAGTTTTCAAACACTCTGTTTGAAGAATCTGCAAGTGGACATTTGGAGCACTTTGAGGCCTATGTTGAAAAAGGAAATATGTTCACATAAAAGATACAGAAAAGCATTCTGTGAAATTCCTTTGTGATATGTGCATTCTTCTCACAGTGTTGAAGCTTTCTTTTGGTTGAGCAGACTTGAAGCTTTCCTTTTGGAGAATCTGCAAGTGGACATTTGAGATCTTTACATCCAATGGGGAACCGGATTTATCTTCACATAAAAACTAGACGGAAGCCTTCTGAGCAACTTCTTAGTGATGCGTGTATTCCACTCACAGAGTTGAACCTTTCTTTTGATTGAGCAGTTTTGAAACACTTTTTGTCAAGAATCTGCAAGGTTACAATTGGAGAGCTTTGAGACTTATGCTCAAAAAGGAAATATCTTCACATTAATACTACACAGAACCATTTTGCAAAATTTTATTGTGATGTGTGCGTTCATCTCCCAGAGGTGAAGCTATCTTTTTGTTGAGCATATATGAAATAGGCCTTATGGAGAGTCTGGAAGTGAATATTTGTGATCTTTGCGTCCAATGTGGGAAAAGGAAATGTCTTCCCTTAAAAACTACACATAAGCGTTCTGAGCAACTTCTTAGTGATATGTGCATTCAAGACACAGAGTCGGATATTTCTTTTGATTCAGCTGTTTTGAAACATGGTGTTTGAAGAATCTGCAAGTGGGCATTTGGAGTGCTTTGAGGGCTATGATGTAAAAGGAAATATCTTCACATAAAAACTACACAGAATAGTTCTGCGAAATTTCCTTGAGATGTGTGCACACATCTCACATAGTGGAAGCTTTCTTTTGGTTAAGCATATATGAAACAGTCTTTTTCTGGATTCTGCCAGTGCAAATTTGAAATCTTTTTGACCAATGCGGGGAAAGGAATTATCTCCACATACAACCTAGAGAGAAGCATTCTGAACAAATTCTTAGTGATATGTGCCTTCAACTCACAGAGTTGAAACTTTCTTTCCAAGGAGCAGTTTTGAAACACTCTGAAGAGTCTGCAAGTGAACATTTGGTATGCTTTGAGGACTATGGTGAAAAAGGAATAATCTTCCCATGAAAACTACTCGGAAGCATTCTGCGAAATTACTTTGTGATGTGTGCATTCATCTCACAGAGTTCAAGTTTCTTTATGGTTGAGCAGATTTGAAACAGTCTTTTTGTAGAATCTGCAAATGGATATCTGAGTTATTTTCGTCCAATGCGAGAAAAAGAAATATGACCTCATAAAAACTAGGCAGGAGCATCCTGACCAATTTCTTAGTGATGTATGCTTTCAAGTAACAAGGTGAACTTTGCTTTTCATCCAGCAGTTTTGAAACACGGTGTTTGAAGAATCTGCAAGTGGGCATTTGGAGTGCTTTGAGGGCTATGATAAAAAGGGAAATATCTTCACATAAAAACTATACAGAATAATTCTGCGAAATTTATTTGTGATGTGTGCATTCGTCTCACGGATTTAAGGCTCTCTTTTGGTTGAGCAGATTTGAAAGTGTCTTTTTCTACAATCTGCAAGTGGATGTTTGAGATCTTTTCTTCCAATGCATGAAAAGGAATTATCCTCACTTAGAAACTAGACAGAAGCATTCTGAGCAACTCTTTTTGGATGTGTGCATTCATCTCATGGAGGTGAGCCTTTCTTTTGCTTGAAGAGTTTTGAAACTCTCTGTTTAAAGTATCTGCAACTGGACATTTGGAGTGCTTTGAGGTCTATGGTGAAAAAGGAAATATATTCTTATGAAATCTAAAGAGAAGCATCCTGCGAAATTAGTTTATGATGTGTGCATTCATCTCAGAGAGTTGAAGCTTTCTTGTTTTTGAGCAGATTTGAAACAGTCTTTTTGTCGACTCTGTAACTGCATATTTGAGATCATATTGTCCAATGCAGGAAAAGGAAATATCTTCACATAAAAACCGGACGGAAGCATTCTGAGCAACTTCTTAATGATATGTGCATTCAACTCAGAGAATTGAACCATTCTTTTGATTGATCAGTTTTGAAACACTCTTTGAAGAATCTGCAAGAGGACATTTGGAGGGCTTTGAGACCTATGGTGAAAAAGGAAATATCTTCTCATAAAAACCAAACAGTAGCACTCTGCAAAATTTCTCTGGGATGTGTGCATTCTTCTCTGAGTTGAAGCTTTTCTTTTTGGTTGAACAGATTTGAAACGTTTTTTTGTAGAATCTGCAAGTGGTTATTGGAGATTTTTTCGTCCAATGTGTGAAAAGGAAATATCTTCACATAAAAACTAGACAGAAGCATTCTGAGCAACTTCTTGGTGATGTGGGCATTCAACTCTCAGAGTTGAAGCTTTCCTTTGGTTGAACAGATTTGAAATAGTCCTTTTGTACAATCTGCAATTGGATATTTGAGATCTTTTCATCCAATGCTGAAAAGGAAATATCTTCACTTCAAAACTAAACTGAAGCATTCTGAGCAACTTCTTAGTGATGGGTGCATTCAACTCACAGAGTTGAGCCTTTCTTTTGATTGAGCAGTTTTGAAACTCTCTGTTTGAAGCATCTGCAAATGGGCATTTGGAGTGCTTTGTGGCCTATGGTGGAAAATGATATATCTTCACCAAAATGATACACGGGAGCATCTTGCGAAATTTCCTTGTGATGTGTGCCTTCATCTCACATAGTGGAAGCTTTCTTTTGGTTAAGCAGATATGAAACAGTCTTTTTCTAGATTCTGCCAGTGCAAATTTGAAATCTTTTCTTCAAATGCGGTGAAAGGAATTATCTTCACATAAGAGCTAGAGAGAAGCATTCTGAACAACTTCTTAGTGATATGTGCATTCCACTCACAGAGTTGAAACTTTCTTTTGATGGAGCAGTTTTGAAACAATCTGAAGAATCCGGAAGTGGATATTTGGAATGCTTTGAGGCCTATGGTGAAAAATTAAATATCTTCACGTGAAAAGTACTCAGAAGCATTCTGCGAAATTACTTTGTGATGTATGCATTCATCTCACAGAGTTCAAGTTTCCTTTTGGTTGAGCAGATTTGAAACAGTCTTTTTGTAGAATCTGCAAGTGGATATATGAGATCTTTTCGTCCAGTGCGAGAAAAAGGAAATATCATCTCATAAAAACTAGGCAGAAGATCCTGAACAAATTCTTAGTGATACATGCATTCAAGTAAATAGGTGAAACATGCTTTTGATCCAGCAGTTTTCAAACACTCTGTTTGAAGAATCTGCAAGTGGACATTTGGAGCACTTTGAGGCCTATGTTGAAAAAGGAAATATGTTCACATAAAAGATACAGAAAAGCATTCTGTGAAATTCCTTTGTGATATGTGCATTCTTCTCACAGTGTTGAAGCTTTCTTTTGGTTGAGCAGACTTGAAGCTTTCCTTTTGGAGAATCTGCAAGTGGACATTTGAGATCTTTACATCCAATGGGGAACCGGATTTATCTTCACATAAAAACTAGACGGAAGCCTTCTGAGCAACTTCTTAGTGATGCGTGTATTCCACTCACAGAGTTGAACCTTTCTTTTGATTGAGCAGTTTTGAAACACTTTTTGTCAAGAATCTGCAAGGTTACAATTGGAGAGCTTTGAGACTTATGCTCAAAAAGGAAATATCTTCACATTAATACTACACAGAACCATTTTGCAAAATTTTATTGTGATGTGTGCGTTCATCTCCCAGAGGTGAAGCTATCTTTTTGTTGAGCATATATGAAATAGGCCTTATGGAGAGTCTGGAAGTGAATATTTGTGATCTTTGCGTCCAATGTGGGAAAAGGAAATGTCTTCCCTTAAAAACTACACATAAGCGTTCTGAGCAACTTCTTAGTGATATGTGCATTCAAGACACAGAGTCGGATATTTCTTTTGATTCAGCTGTTTTGAAACATGGTGTTTGAAGAATCTGCAAGTGGGCATTTGGAGTGCTTTGAGGGCTATGATGTAAAAGGAAATATCTTCACATAAAAACTACACAGAATAGTTCTGCGAAATTTCCTTGAGATGTGTGCACACATCTCACATAGTGGAAGCTTTCTTTTGGTTAAGCATATATGAAACAGTCTTTTTCTGGATTCTGCCAGTGCAAATTTGAAATCTTTTTGACCAATGCGGGGAAAGGAATTATCTCCACATACAACCTAGAGAGAAGCATTCTGAACAAATTCTTAGTGATATGTGCCTTCAACTCACAGAGTTGAAACTTTCTTTCCAAGGAGCAGTTTTGAAACACTCTGAAGAGTCTGCAAGTGAACATTTGGTATGCTTTGAGGACTATGGTGAAAAAGGAATAATCTTCCCATGAAAACTACTCGGAAGCATTCTGCGAAATTACTTTGTGATGTGTGCATTCATCTCACAGAGTTCAAGTTTCTTTATGGTTGAGCAGATTTGAAACAGTCTTTTTGTAGAATCTGCAAATGGATATCTGAGTTATTTTCGTCCAATGCGAGAAAAAGAAATATGACCTCATAAAAACTAGGCAGGAGCATCCTGACCAATTTCTTAGTGATGTATGCTTTCAAGTAACAAGGTGAACTTTGCTTTTCATCCAGCAGTTTTGAAACACGGTGTTTGAAGAATCTGCAAGTGGGCATTTGGAGTGCTTTGAGGGCTATGATAAAAAGGGAAATATCTTCACATAAAAACTATACAGAATAATTCTGCGAAATTTATTTGTGATGTGTGCATTCGTCTCACGGATTTAAGGCTCTCTTTTGGTTGAGCAGATTTGAAAGTGTCTTTTTCTACAATCTGCAAGTGGATGTTTGAGATCTTTTCTTCCAATGCATGAAAAGGAATTATCCTCACTTAGAAACTAGACAGAAGCATTCTGAGCAACTCTTTTTGGATGTGTGCATTCATCTCATGGAGGTGAGCCTTTCTTTTGCTTGAAGAGTTTTGAAACTCTCTGTTTAAAGTATCTGCAACTGGACATTTGGAGTGCTTTGAGGTCTATGGTGAAAAAGGAAATATATTCTTATGAAATCTAAAGAGAAGCATCCTGCGAAATTAGTTTATGATGTGTGCATTCATCTCAGAGAGTTGAAGCTTTCTTGTTTTTGAGCAGATTTGAAACAGTCTTTTTGTCGACTCTGTAACTGCATATTTGAGATCATATTGTCCAATGCAGGAAAAGGAAATATCTTCACATAAAAACCGGACGGAAGCATTCTGAGCAACTTCTTAATGATATGTGCATTCAACTCAGAGAATTGAACCATTCTTTTGATTGATCAGTTTTGAAACACTCTTTGAAGAATCTGCAAGAGGACATTTGGAGGGCTTTGAGACCTATGGTGAAAAAGGAAATATCTTCTCATAAAAACCAAACAGTAGCACTCTGCAAAATTTCTCTGGGATGTGTGCATTCTTCTCTGAGTTGAAGCTTTTCTTTTTGGTTGAACAGATTTGAAACGTTTTTTTGTAGAATCTGCAAGTGGTTATTGGAGATTTTTTCGTCCAATGTGTGAAAAGGAAATATCTTCACATAAAAACTAGACAGAAGCATTCTGAGCAACTTCTTGGTGATGTGGGCATTCAACTCTCAGAGTTGAAGCTTTCCTTTGGTTGAACAGATTTGAAATAGTCCTTTTGTACAATCTGCAATTGGATATTTGAGATCTTTTCATCCAATGCTGAAAAGGAAATATCTTCACTTCAAAACTAAACTGAAGCATTCTGAGCAACTTCTTAGTGATGGGTGCATTCAACTCACAGAGTTGAGCCTTTCTTTTGATTGAGCAGTTTTGAAACTCTCTGTTTGAAGCATCTGCAAATGGGCATTTGGAGTGCTTTGTGGCCTATGGTGGAAAATGATATATCTTCACCAAAATGATACACGGGAGCATCTTGCGAAATTTCCTTGTGATGTGTGCCTTCATCTCACATAGTGGAAGCTTTCTTTTGGTTAAGCAGATATGAAACAGTCTTTTTCTAGATTCTGCCAGTGCAAATTTGAAATCTTTTCTTCAAATGCGGTGAAAGGAATTATCTTCACATAAGAGCTAGAGAGAAGCATTCTGAACAACTTCTTAGTGATATGTGCATTCCACTCACAGAGTTGAAACTTTCTTTTGATGGAGCAGTTTTGAAACAATCTGAAGAATCCGGAAGTGGATATTTGGAATGCTTTGAGGCCTATGGTGAAAAATTAAATATCTTCACGTGAAAAGTACTCAGAAGCATTCTGCGAAATTACTTTGTGATGTATGCATTCATCTCACAGAGTTCAAGTTTCCTTTTGGTTGAGCAGATTTGAAACAGTCTTTTTGTAGAATCTGCAAGTGGATATATGAGATCTTTTCGTCCAGTGCGAGAAAAAGGAAATATCATCTCATAAAAACTAGGCAGAAGATCCTGAACAAATTCTTAGTGATACATGCATTCAAGTAAAAAGGTGAAACATGCTTTTGATCCAGCAGTTTTCAAACACTCTGTTTGAAGAATCTGCAAGTGGACATTTGGAGCACTTTGAGGCCTATGTTGAAAAAGGAAATATGTTCACATAAAAGATACAGAAAAGCATTCTGTGAAATTTCTTTGTGATGTGTGCATTCTTCTCACAATGTTGAAGCTTTCTTTTGGTTGAGCAGACTTGAAGCTTTCCTTTTGGAGAATCTGCAAGTGGATATTTGAGACCTTTACGTCCAATGGGGAACCGGATTTATCTTCACATAAAAACTAGACGGAAGCCTTCTGAGCAACTTCTTAGTGATGCGTGTATTCCACTCACAGAGTTGAACCTTTCTTTTGATTGAGCAGTTTTGAAACACTTTTTGTCAAGAATCTGCAAGGTTACAATTGGAGAGCTTTGAGACTTATGCTCAAAAAGGAAATATCTTAACATTAATACTACACAGAACCATTTTGCAAAATTTTATTGTGATGTGTGCGTTCATCTCCCAGAGGTGAAGCTATCTTTTTGTTGAGCATATATGAAAGAGGCTTTATGGAGAGTCTGGAAGTGAATATTTGTGATCTTTGCGTCCAATGTGGGAAAAGGAAATATCTTCACTTAAAAACTACACATCAGCATTCTGAGCAACTTCTTAGTGATATGTGCATTCAAGTCACAGAGTCGGACATTTCTTTTGATTCAGCTGTTTTGAACCACGGTGTTTGAAGAATCTGCAAGTGGGCATTTGGTGTGCTTTGAGGGCTATGATGTAAAAGGAAATATCTTCACATAAAAACTACACAGAATAGTTCTGCGAAATTTCCTTGAGATGTGTGCACACATCTCACATAGTGGAAGCTTTCTTTTGGTTAAGCATATATGAAACAGTCTTTTTCTGGATTCTGCCAGTGCAAATTTAAAATCTTTTTGACCAATGCGGGGAAAGGAATTATATCCACATACAACCTAGAGAGAAGCATTCTGAACAACTTCTTAGTGATATGTGCCTTCAACTCACAGAGTTGAAACTTTCTTTCCAAGGAGCAGTTTTGAAACACTCTGAAGAATCTGCAAGTGAACATTTGGTATGCTTTGAGTCCTATGGTGAAAAAGGAATAATCTTCCCATGAAAACTACTCGGAAGCATTCTGCGAAATTACTTTGTGATGTGTGCATTCATCTCACAGAGTTCAAGTTTCTTTATGGTTGAGCAGATTTGAAACAGTCTTTTTGTAGAATCTGCAAATGGATATCTGAGTTATTTTCGTCCAATGCGAGAAAAAGAAATATGACCTCATAAAAACTAGGCAGGAGCATCCTGACCAATTTCTTAGTGATGTATGCTTTCAAGTAACAAGGTGAACTTTGCTTTTCATCCAGCAGTTTTGAAACACGGTGTTTGAAGAATCTGCAAGTGGGCATTTGGAGTGCTTTGAGGGCTATGATAAAAAGGGAAATATCTTCACATAAAAACTATACAGAATAATTCTGCGAAATTTATTTGTGATGTGTGCATTCGTCTCACGGATTTAAGGCTCTCTTTTGGTTGAGCAGATTTGAAAGTGTCTTTTTCTACAATCTGCAAGTGGATGTTTGAGATCTTTTCTTCCAATGCATGAAAAGGAATTATCCTCACTTAGAAACTAGACAGAAGCATTCTGAGCAACTCTTTTTGGATGTGTGCATTCATCTCATGGAGATGAGCCTTTCTTTTGCTTGAAGAGTTTTGAAACTCTCTGTTTAAAGTATCTGCAACTGGACATTTGGAGTGCTTTGAGGTCTATGGTGAAAAAGGAAATATATTCTTATGAAATCTAAAGAGAAGCATCCTGCGAAATTAGTTTATGATGTGTGCATTCATCTCAGAGAGTTGAAGCTTTCTTGTTTTTGAGCAGATTTGAAACAGTCTTTTTGTCGACTCTGTAACTGCATATTTGAGATCATATCGTCCAATGCAGGAAAAGGAAATATCTTCACATAAAAACCGGACGGAAGCATTCTGAGCAACTTCTTAATGATATGTGCATTCAACTCAGAGAATTGAACCATTCTTTTGATTGATCAGTTTTGAAACACTCTTTGAAGAATCTGCAAGAGGACATTTGGAGGGCTTTGAGACCTATGGTGAAAAAGGAAATATCTTCTCATAAAAACCAAACAGTAGCACTCTGCAAAATTTCTCTGGGATGTGTGCATTCTTCTCTGAGTTGAAGCTTTTCTTTTTGGTTGAACAGATTTGAAACGTTTTTTTGTAGATTCTGCAAGTGGTTATTTGAGATTTTTTCGTCCAATGTGTGAAAAGGAAATATCTTCACATAAAAACTAGACAGAAGCATTCTGAGCAACTTCTTGGTGATGTGGGCATTCAACTCTCAGAGTTGAAGCTTTCCTTTGGTTGAACAGATTTGAAATAGTCCTTTTGTACAATCTGCAATTGGATATTTGAGATCTTTTCATCCAATGCTGAAAAGGAAATATCTTCACTTCAAAACTAAACTGAAGCATTCTGAGCAACTTCTTAGTGATGGGTGCATTCAACTCACAGAGTTGAGCCTTTCTTTTGATTGAGCAGTTTTGAAACTCTCTGTTTGAAGCATCTGCAAATGGGCATTTGGAGGGCTTTGTGGCCTATGGTGGAAAATGATATATCTTCACCAAAATGATACACGGGAGCATCTTGCGAAATTTCCTTGTGATGTGTGCCTTCATCTCACATAGTGGAAGCTTTCTTTTGGTTAAGCAGATATGAAACAGTCTTTTTCTAGATTCTGCCAGTGCAAATTTGAAATCTTTTCTTCCAATGCGGTGAAAGGAATTATCTTCACATAAGAGCTAGAGAGAAGCATTCTGAACAACTTCTTAGTGATATGTGCATTCCACTCACAGAGTTGAAACTTTCTTTTGATGGAGCAGTTTTGAAACAATCTGAAGAATCCGGAAGTGGATATTTGGAATGCTTTGAGGCCTATGGTGAAAAATTAAATATCTTCACGTGAAAAGTACTCAGAAGCATTCTGCGAAATTACTTTGTGATGTATGCATTCATCTCACAGAGTTCAAGTTTCCTTTTGGTTGAGCAGATTTGAAACAGTCTTTTTGTAGAATCTGCAAGTGGATATATGAGATCTTTTCGTCCAGTGTGAGAAAAAGGAAATATCATCTCATAAAAACTAGGCAGAAGATCCTGAACAAATTCTTAGTGATACATGCATTCAAGTAAATAGGTGAAACATGCTTTTGATCCAGCAGTTTTCAATCACTCTGTTTGAAGAATCTGCAAGTGGACATATGGAGCACTTTGAGGCCTATGTTGAAAAAGGAAATATGTTCACATAAAAGATACAGAAAAGCATTCTGTGAAATTACTTTGTGATGTGTGCATTCTTCTCACAGTGTTGAAGCTTTCTTTTGGTTGAGCAGACTTGAAGCTTTCCTTTTGGAGAATCTGCAAGTGGATATTTGAGATCTTTACGTCCAATGGGGAACCGGATTTATCTTCACATAAAAACTAGACGGAAGCCTTCTGAGCAACTTCTTAGTGATGCGTGTATTCCACTCACAGAGTTGAACCTTTCTTTTGATTGAGCAGTTTTGAAACACTTTTTGTCAAGAATCTGCAAGGTTACAATTGGAGAGCTTTGAGACTTATGCTCAAAAAGGAAATATCTTCACATTAATACTACACAGAACCATTTTGCAAAATTTTATTGTGATGTGTGCGTTCATCTCCCAGAGTTGAAGCTATCTTTTTGTTGAGCATATATGAAAGAGGCTTTATGGAGCGTCTGGAAGTGAATATTTGTGATCTTTGCGTCCAATGTGGGAAAAGGAAATATCTTCACTTAAAAACTACACATAAGCATTCTGAGCAACTTCTTAGTGATATGTGCATTCAAGTCACAGAGTCGGACATTTCTTTTGATTCAGCTGTTTTGAACCATGGTGTTTGAAGAATCTGCAAGTGGGCATTTGGAGTGCTTTGAGGGCTATGATGTAAAAGGAAATATCTTCACATTAAAACTACACATAAGCATTCTGAGCAACTTCTTAGTGATATGTGCATTCAAGTCACAGAGTCGGACATTTCTTTTGATTCAGCTGTTTTGAACCACGGTGTTTGAAGGATCTGCAAGTGGGCATTTGGAGTGCTTTGAGGGCTATGATGTAAAAGGAAATATCTTCACATAAAAACTACACAGAATAGTTCTGCGAAATTTCCTTGTGATGTGTGCACACATCTCACATAGTGGAAGCTTTCTTTTGGTTAAGCATATATGAAACAGTCTTTTTCTGGATTCTGCCAGTGCAAATTTGAAATCTTTTTGACCAATGCGGGGAAAGGAATTATCTCCACATACAACCTAGAGAGAAGCATTCTGAACAACTTCTTAGTGATATGTGCCTTCAACTCACAGAGTTGAAACTTTCTTTCCAAGGAGCAGTTTTGAAACACTCTGAAGAATCTGCAAGTGAACATTTGGTATGCTTTGAGGCCTATGGTGAAAAAGGAATAATCTTCCCATGAAAAGTACTCGGAAGCATTCTGCGAAATTACTTTGTGATGTATGCATTCATCTCACAGAGTTCAAGTTTCTTTATGGTTGAGCAGATTTGAAACAGTCTTTTTGTAGGATCTGCAAATGGATATCTGAGTTATTTTCGTCCAATGCGAGAAAAAGAAATATGACCTCATAAAAACTAGGCAGGAGCATCCTGACCAATTTCTTACTGATGTATGCTTTCAAGTAACAAGGTGAACTTTGCTTTTCATCCAGCAGTTTTGAAACACGGTGTTTGAAGAATCTGCAAGTGGGCATTTGGAGTGCTTTGAGGGCTATGATAAAAAGGGAAATATCTTCACATAAAAAATATACAGAATAATTCTGCGAAATTTCTTTGTGATGTGTGCATTCGTCTCACGGATTTAAGGCTCTCTTTTGGTTGAGCAGATTTGAAAGTGTCTTTTTCTACAATCTGCAAGTGGATGTTTGAGATCTTTTCTTCCAATGCATGAAAAGGAATTATCCTCACTTAGAAACTAGACAGAAGCATTCTGAGCAACTCTTTTTGGATGTGTGCATTCATCTCATGGAAGTGAGCCTTTCTTTTGCTGAAGAGTTTTGAAACTCTCTGTTTAAAGTATCTGCAACTGGACATTTGGAGTGCTTTGAGGTCTATGGTGAAAAAGGAAATATATTCTTATGAAATCTAAAGAGAAGCATCCTGCGAAATTAGTTTATGATGTGTGCATTCATCTCAGAGAGTTGAAGCTTTCTTGTTTTTGAGCAGATTTGAAACAGTCTTTTTGTCGACTCTGTAACTGCATATTTGAGATCATATCGTGCAATGCAGGAAAAAGAAATATCTTCACATAAAAACCGGACGGAAGCATTCTGAGCAACTTCTTAATGATATGTGCATTCAACACAGAGAATTGAACCATTCTTTTGATTGATCAGTTTTGAAACACTCTTTGAAGAATCTGCAAGAAGACATTTGGAGGGCTTTGAGACCTATGGTGAAAAAGGAAATATCTTCTCATAAAAACCAAACAGTAGCACTCTGCAAAATTTCTCTGGGATGTGTGCATTCTTCTCTGAGTTGAAGCTTTTCTTTTTGGTTGAACAGATTTGAAACGTTTTTTTGTAGAATCTGCAAGTGGTTATTTGAGATCTTTTCGTCCAATGAGGGAAAAGGAAATATCTTCACATAAAAACTAGACAGAAGCATTCTGAGCAACTTCTTGGTGATGTGGGCATTCAACTCTCAGAGTTGAAGCTTTCTTTTGGTTGAACAGATTTGAAATAGTCCTTTTGTACAATCTGCAAGTGGATATTTGAGATCTTTTCATCCAATGCTGAAAATTAAATATCGTCACTTCAAAACTAAACTGAAGCATTCTGAGCAACTTCTTAGTGATGGGTGCATTCAACTCACAGAGTTGAGCCTTTCTTTTGATAGAGCAGTTTTGAAACTCTCTGTTTGAAGCATCTGCAAATGGGCATTTGGAGTGCTTTGTGGCCTATGGTGGAAAATGATATATCTTCACCAAAATGATACACGGGAGCATCTTGCGAAATTTCCTTGTGATGTGTGCCTTCATCTCACATAGTGGAAGCTTTCTTTTGGTTAAGCAGATATGAAACAGTCTTTTTCTAGATTCTGCCAGTGCAAAATGGAAATCTTTTCTTCCAATGCGGTGAAAGCAATTATTTTCACATAAAAGCTAGAGAGAAGCATTCTGAACAACTTCTTAGTGATATGTGCATTCCACTCACAGAGTTGAAACTTTCTTTTGATGGAGCAGTTTTGAAACAATCTGAAGAATCCGGAAGTGGATATTTGGAATGCTTTGAGGCCTATGGTGAAAAATTAAATATCTTCACGTGAAAAGTACTCAGAAGCATTCTGCGAAATTACTTTGTGATGTATGCATTCATCTCACAGAGTTCAAGTTTCCTTTTGGTTGAGCAGATTTGAAACAGTCTTTTTGTGGAATCTGCAAGTGGATATATGAGATCTTTTCGTCCAGTGCGAGAAAAAGGAAATATCATCTCATAAAAACTAGGCAGAAGATCCTGAACAAATTCTTAGTGATACATGCATTCAAGTAAAAAGGTGAACCATGCTTTTTATCCAGCAGTTTTGAAACACTCTGTTTGAAGAATCTGCAAGTGGACATTTGGAGCACTTTGAGGCCTATATTGAAAAAGGAAATATGTTCACATAAAAGATACAGAAAAGCATTCTGTGAAATTTCTTTGTGATGTGTGCATTCTTCTCACAGTGTTGAAGCTTTCTTTTGGTTGAGCAGACTTGAAGCTTTCCTTTTGGAGAATCTGCAAGTGGATATTTGAGACCTTTACGTCCAATGGGGAACCGGATTTATCTTCACATAAAAACTAGACGGAAGCCTTCTGAGCAACTTCTTAGTGATGCGTGTATTCCACTCACAGAGTTGAACCTTTCTTTTGATTGAGCAGTTTTGAAACCCTTTTTGTCAAGTATCTGCAAGGTTACAATTGGAGAGCTTTGAGACTTATGCTCAAAAAGGAAATATCTTCACATTAATACTACACAGAACCATTTTGCAAAATTTTATTGTGATGTGTGCGTTCATCTCCCAGAGGTGAAGCTATCTTTTTGTTGAGCATATATGAAAGAGGCTTTATGGAGAGTCTGGAAGTGAATATTTGTGATCTTTGCGTCCAATGTGGGAAAAGGATATATCTTCACTTAAAAACTACACATAAGCGTTCTGAGCAACTTCTTAGTGATATGTGCATTCAAGTCACAAAGTCGGACATTTCTTTTGATGCAGCTGTTTTGAAACACGGTGTTTGAAGAATCTGCAAGTGGGCATTTGGAGTGCTTTGAGGGCTATGATGTAAAAGGAAATATCTTCACATAAAAACTACACAGAATAGTTCTGCGAAATTTCCTTGTGATGTGTGCACACATCTCACATAGTGGAAGCTTTCTTTTGGTTAAGCATATATGAAACAGTCTTTTTCTGGATTCTGCCAGTGCAAATTTGAAATCTTTTTGACCAATGCGGGGAAAGGAATTATCTCCACATACAACCTAGAGAGAAGCATTCTGAACAACTTCTTAGTGATATGTGCCTTCAACTCACAGAGTTGAAACTTTTTTCCAAGGAGCAGTTTTGAAACACTCTGAAGAATCTGCAAGTGAACATTTGGTATGCTTTGAGGCCTATGGTGAAAAAGGAATAATCTTCCCATGAAAAGTACTCGGAAGCAATCTGCGAAATTACTTTGTGATGTATGCATTCATCTCACAGATTTCAAGTTTCTTTATGGTTGAGCAGATTTGAAACAGTCTTTTTGTAGAATCTGCAAATGGATATCTGAGTTATTTTCGTCCAATGCGAGAAAAAGAAATATGACCTCATAAAAACTAGGCAGGAGCTTCCTGACCAATTTCTTAGTGATGTATGCTTTCAAGTAACAAGGTGAACTTTGCTTTTCATCCAGCAGTTTTGAAACACGGTGTTTGAAGAATCTGCAAGTGGGCATTTGGAGTGCTTTGAGGGCTATGTTAAAAAGGGAAATATCTTCACATAAAAACTATACAGAATAATTCTGCGAAATTTATTTGTGATGTGTGCATTCGTCTCACGGATTTAAGGCTCTCTTTTGGTTGAGCAGATTTGAAAGTGTCTTTTTCTACAATCTGCAAGTGGATGTTTGAGATCTTTTCTTCCAATGCATGAAAACGAATTATCCTCACTTAGAAACTAGACAGAAGCATTCTGAGCAACTCTTTTTGGATGTGTGCATTCATCTCATGGAGGTGAGCCTTTCTTTTGCTTGAAGAGTTTTGAAACTCTCTGTTTAAAGTATCTGCAACTGGACATTTGGAGTGCTTTGAGGTCTATGGTGAAAAAGGAAATATATTCTTATGAAATCTAAAGAGAAGCATCCTGCGAAATTAGTTTATGATGTGTGCATTCATCTCAGGGAGTTGAAGCTTTCTTGTTTTTGAGCAGATTTGAAACAGTCTTTTTGTCGATTCTGTAACTGCATATTTGAGATCATATCGTCCAATGCAGGAAAAGGAAATATCTTCACATAAAAACCGGACCGAAGCATTCTGAGCAACTTCTTAATGATATGTGCATTCAACTCAGAGAATTGAACCATTCTTTTGATTGATCAGTTTTGAAACACTCTTTGAAGAATCTGCAAGAGGACATTTGGAGGGCTTTGAGACCTATGGTGAAAAAGGAAATATCTTCTCATAAAAACCAAACAGTAGCACTCTGCAAAATTTCTCTGGGATGTGTGCATTCTTCTCTGAGTTGAAGCTTTTCTTTTTGGTTGAACAGATTTGAAACGTTTTTTTGTAGAATCTGCAAGTGGTTATTGGAGATCTTTTCGTCCAATGTGTGAAAAGGAAATATCTTCACATAAAAACTAGACAGAAGCATTCTGAGCAACTTCTTGGTGATGTGGGCATTCAACTCTCAGAGTTAAAGCTTTCCTTTGGTTGAACAGATTTGAAATAGTCCTTTTGTACAATCTGCAAGTGGATATTTGAGATCTTTTCATCCAATGCTGAAAAGGAAATATCTTCACTTAAAAACTAAACTGAAGCATTCTGAGCAACTTCTTAGTGATGGGTGCATTCAACTCACAGAGTTGAGCCTTTCTTTTGATTGAGCAGTTTTGAAACTCTCTGTTTGAAGCATCTGCAAATGGGCATTTGGAGTGCTTTGTGGCCTATGGTGGAAAATGATATATCTTCACCAAAATGATACACGGGAGCATCTTGCGAAATTTCCTTGTGATGTGTGCCTTCATCTCACATAGTGGAAGCTTTCTTTTGGTTAAGCTGATACGAAACAGTCTTTTTCTAGATTCTGCCAGTGCAAATTTGAAATCTTTTCTTCCAATGTGGTGAAAGGAATTATCTTCACATAAAAGCTAGAGAGAAGCATTCTGAACAACTTCTTAGTGATATGTGCATTCCACTCACAGAGTTGAAACTTTCTTTTGATGGAGCAGTTTTGAAACAATCTGAAGAATCCGGAAGTGGATATTTGGAATGCTTTGAGGCCTATGGTGAAAAATTAAATATCTTCACGTGAAAAGTACTCAGAAGCATTCTGCGAAATTACTTTGTGATGTATGCATTCATCTCACAGAGTTCAAGTTTCCTTTTGGTTGAGCAGATTTGAAACAGTCTTTTTGTAGAATCTGCAAGTGGATATATGAGATCTTTTCGTCCAGTGCGAGAAAAAGGAAATATCATCTCATAAAAACTAGGCAGAAGATCCTGAACAAATTCTTAGTGATACATGCATTCAAGTAAAAAGGTGAACCATGCTTTTGATCCAGCAGTTTTGAAACACTCTGTTTGAAGAATCTGCAAGTGGACATTTGGAGCACTTTGAAGTCTATGTTGAAAAAGGAAATATGTTCACATAAAAGATACAGAAAAGCATTCTGTGAAATTTCTTTGTGATGTGTGCATTCTTCTCACAGTGTTGAAGCTTTCTTTTGGTTGAGCAGACTTGAAGCTTTCCTTTTGGAGAATCTGCAATTGGATATTTGAGATCTTTACGTCCAATGGGGAACCGGATTTATCTTCACATAAAAACTAGACGGAAGCCTTCTGAGCAACTTCTTAGTGATGCGTGTATTCCACTCACAGAGTTGAACCTTTCTTTTGATTGAGCAGTTTTGAAACCCTTTTTGTCAAGAATCTGCAAGGTTACAATTGGAGAGCTTTGAGACTTATGCTCAAAAAGGAAATATCTTCACATTAATACTACACAGAACCATTTTGCAAAATTTTATTGTGATGTGTGCGTTCATCTCCCAGAGGTGAAGCTATCTTTTTGTTGAGCATATATGAAAGAGGCTTTATGGAGCGTCTGGAAGTGAATATTTGTGATCTTTGCGTCGAATGTGGGAAAAGGAAATATCTTCACTTAAAAACTACACATAAGCATTCTGAGCAACTCCTTAGTGATATGTGCATTCAAGTCACAGAGTCGGACATTTCTTTTGATTCAGCTGTTTTGAACCATGGTGTTTGAAGAATCTGCAAGTGGGTATTTGGAGTGCTTTGAGGGCTATGATGTAAAAGGAAATATCTTCATATTAAAACTACACATAAGCATTCTGAGCAACTTCTTAGTGATATGTGCATTCAAGTCACAGAGTCGGACATTTCTTTTGATTCAGCTGTTTTGAACCACGGTGTTTGAAGAATCTGCAAGTGGGCATTTGGAGTGCTTTGAGGGCTATGATGTAAAAGGAAATATCTTCACATAAAAACTACACAGAATAGTTCTGCGAAATTTCCTTGTGATGTGTGCACACATCTCACATAGTGGAAGCTTTCTTTTGGTTAAGCATATATGAAACAGTCTTTTTCTGGATTCTGCCAGTGCAAATTTGAAATCTTTTTGACCAATGCGGGGAAAGGAATTATCTCCACATACAACCTAGAGAGAAGCATTCTGAACAACTTCTTAGTGATATGTGCCTTCAACTCACAGAGTTGAAACTTTCTTTCCAAGGAGCAGTTTTGAAACACTCTGAAGAATCTGCAACTGAACATTTGGTATGCTTTGAGGCCTATGGTGAAAAAGGAATAATCTTCCCATGAAAAGTACTCGGAAGCATTCTGCGAAATTACTTTGTGATGTATGCATTCATCTCACAGAGTTCAAGTTTCTTTATGGTTGAGCAGATTTGAAACAGTCTTTTTGTAGAATCTGCAAATGGATATCTGAGTTATTTTCGTCCAATGCGAGAAAAAGAAATATGACCTCATAAAAACAAGGCAGGAGCATCCTGACCAATTTCTTAGTGATGTATGCTTTCTAGTAACAAGGTGAACTTTGCTTTTCATCCAGCAGTTTTGAAACACGGTGTTTGAAGAATCTGCAAGTGGGCATTTGGAGTGCTTTGAGGGCTATGATAAAAAGGGAAATATCTTCACATAAAAACTATACAGAATAATTCTGCGAAATTTCTTTGTGATGTGTGCATTCGTCTCACGGATTTAAGGCTCTCTTTTGGTTGAGCAGATTTGAAAGTGTCTTTTTCTACAATCTGCAAGTGGATGTTTGAGATCTTTTCTTCCAATTCATGAAAAGGAATTATCCTCACTTAGAAACTAGACAGAAGCATTCTGAGCAACTCTTTTTGGATGTGTGCATTCATCTCATGGAGGTGAGCCTTTCTTTTGCTGAAGAGTTTTGAAACTCTCTGTTTAAAGTATCTAAAACTGGACATTTGGAGTGCTTTGAGGTCTATGGTGAAAAAGGAAATATATTCTTATGAAATCTAAAGAGAAGCATCCTGCGAAATTAGTTTATGATGTGTGCATTCATCTCAGAGAGTTGAAGCTTTCTTGTTTTTGAGCAGATTTGAAACAGTCTTTTTGTCGACTCTGTAACTGCATATTTGAGATCATATCGTGCAATGCAGGAAAAAGAAATATCTTCACATAAAAACCGGACGGAAGCATTCTGAGCAACTTCTTAATGATATGTGCATTCAACTCAGAGAATTGAACCATTCTTTTGATTGATCAGTTTTGAAACACTCTTTGAAGAATCTGCAAGAAGACATTTGGAGGGCTTTGAGACCTATGGTGAAAAAGGAAATATCTTCTCATAAAAACCAAACAGTAGCACTCTGCAAAATTTCTCTGGGATGTGTGCATTCTTCTCTGAGTTGAAGCTTTTCTTTTTGGTTGAACAGATTTGAAACGTTTTTTTGTAGAATCTGCAAGTGGTTATTTGAGATCTTTTCGTCCAATGTGTGAAAAGGAAATATCTTCACATAAAAACTAGACAGAAGCATTCTGAGCAACTTCTTGGTGATGTGGGCATTCAACTCTCAGAGTTGAAGCTTTCTTTTGGTTGAACAGATTTGAAATAGTCCTTTTGTACAATCTGCAAGTGGATATTTGAGATCTTTTCATCCAATGCTGAAAATTAAATATCTTCACTTCAAAACTAAACTGAAGCATTCTGAGCAACTTCTTAGTGATGGGTGCATTCAACTCACAGAGTTGAGCCTTTCTTTTGATAGAGCAGTTTTGAAACTCTCTGTTTGAAGCATCTGCAAATGGGCATTTGGAGTGCTTTGTGGCCTATGGTGGAAAATGTTATATCTTCACCAAAATGATACACGGGAGCATCTTGCGAAATTTCCTTGTGATGTGTGCCTTCATCTCACATAGTGGAAGCTTTCTTTTGGTTAAGCAGATATGAAACAGTCTTTTTCTAGATTCTGCCAGTGCAAAATGGAAATCTTTTCTTCCAATGCGGTGAAAGCAATTATCTTCACATAAAAGCTAGAGAGAAGCATTCTGAACAACTTCTTAGTGATATGTGCATTCCACTCACAGAGTTGAAACTTTCTTTTGATGGAGCAGTTTTGAAACAATCTGAAGAATCCGGAAGTGGATATTTGGAATGCTTTGAGGCCTATGGTGAAAAATTAAATATCTTCACGTGAAAAGTACTCAGAAGCATTCTGCGAAATTACTTTGTGATGTATGCATTCATCTCACAGAGTTCAAGTTTCCTTTTGGTAGAGCAGATTTGAAACAGTCTTTTTGTAGAATCTGCAAGAGGATATATGAGATCTTTTCGTCCAGTGCGAGAAAAAGGAAATATCATCGCATAAAAACTAGGCAGAAGATCCTGAACAAATTCTTAGTGATACATGCATTCAAGTAAAAAGGTGAACCATGCTTTTGATCCAGCAGTTTTGAAACACTCTGTTTGAAGAATCTGCAAGTGGACATTTGGAGCACTTTGAGGCCTATATTGAAAAAGGAAATATGTTCACATAAAAGATACAGAAAAGCATTCTGTGAAATTTCTTTGTGATGTGCGCATTCTTCTCACAGTGTTGAAGCTTTCTTTTGGTTGAGCAGACTTGAAGCTTTCCTTTTGGAGAATCTGCAAGTGGATATTTGAGACCTTTACGTCCAATGGGGAACCGGATTTATCTTCACATAAAAACTAGACGGAAGCCTTCTGAGCAACTTCTTAGTGATGCGTGTATTCCACTCACAGAGTTGAACCTTTCTTTTGATTGAGCAGTTTTGAAACACTTTTTGTCAAGAATCTGCAAGGTTACAATTGGAGAGCTTTGAGACTTATGCTCAAAAAGGAAATATCTTCACATTAATACTACACAGAACCATTTTGCAAAATTTTATTGTGATGTGTGCGTTCATCTCCCAGAGGTGAAGCTATCTTTTTGTTGAGCATATATGAAAGAGGCTTTATGGAGAGTCTGGAAGTGAATATTTGTGATCTTTGCGTCCAATGTGGGAAAAGGAAATATCTTCACTTAAAAACTACACATAAGCGTTCTGAGCAACTTCTTAGTGATATGTGCATTCAAGTCACAGAGTCGGACATTTCTTTTGATTCAGCTGTTTTGAAACACGGTGTTTGAAGAATCTGCAAGTGGGCATTTGGAGTGCTTTGAGGGCTATGATGTAAAAGGAAATATCTTCACATAAAAACTACACAGAATAGTTCTGCGAAATTTCCTTGTGATGTGTGCACACATCTCACATAGTGGAAGCTTTCTTTTGGTTAAGCATATATGAAACAGTCTTTTTCTGGATTCTGCCAGTGCAAATTTGAAATCTTTTTGACCAATGCGGGGAAAGGAATTATCTCCACATACAACCTAGAGAGAAGCATTCTGAACAACTTCTTAGTGATATGTGCCTTCAACTCACAGAGTTGAAACTTTCTTTCCAAGGAGCAGTTTTGAAACACTCTGAAGAATCTGCAAGTGAACATTTGGTATGCTTTGAGGCCTATGGTGAAAAAGGAATAATCTTCCCATGAAAATTACTCAGAAGCATTCTGCGAAATTACTTTGTGATGTATGCATTCATCTCAAAGATTTCAAGTTTCTTTATGGTTGAGCAGATTTGAAACAGTCTTTTTGTAGAATCTGCAAATGGATATCTGAGTTATTTTCGTCCAATGCGAGAAAAAGAAATATGACCTCATAAAAACTAGGCAGGAGCATCCTGACCAATTTCTTAGTGATGTATGCTTTCAAGTAACAAGGTGAACTTTGCTTTTCATCCAGCAGTTTTGAAACACGGTGTTTGAAGAATCTGCAAGTGGGCATTTGGAGTGCTTTGAGGGCTATGATAAAAAGGGAAATATCTTCACATAAAAACTATACAGAATAATTCTGCGAAATTTCTTTGTGATGTGTGCATTCGTCTCACGGATTTAAGGCTCTCTTTTGGTTGAGCAGATTTGAAAGTGTCTTTTTCTACAATCTGCAAGTGGATGTTTGAGATCTTTTCTTCCAATGCATGAAAAGGAATTATCCTCACTTAGAAACTAGACAGAAGCATTCTGAGCAACTCTTTTTGGATGTGTGCATTCATCTCATGGAGGTGAGCCTTTCTTTTGCTGAAGAGTTTTGAATCTCTCTGTTTAAAGTATCTGCAACTGGACATTTGGAGTGCTTTGAGGTCTATGGTGAAAAAGGAAATATATTCTTATGAAATCTAAAGAGAAGCATCCTGCGAAATTAGTTTATGATGTGTGCATTCATCTCAGAGAGTTGAAGCTTTCTTGTTTTTGAGCAGATTTGAAACAGTCTTTTTGTCGACTCTGTAACTGCATATTTGAGATCATATCGTCCAATGCAGGAAAAAGAAATATCTTCACATAAAAACCGGACGGAAGCATTCTGAGCAACTTCTTAATGATATGTGCATTCAACTCAGAGAATTGAACCATTCTTTTGATTGATCAGTTTTGAAAAACTCTTTGAAGAATCTGCAAGAAGACATTTGGAGGGCTTTGAGACCTATGGTGAAAAAGGAAATATCTTCTCATAAAAACCAAACAGTAGCACTCTGCAAAATTTCTCTGGGATGTGTGCATTCTTCTCTGAGTTGAAGCTTTTCTTTTTGGTTGAACAGATTTGAAACTTTTTTTGTAGAATCTGCAAGTGGTTATTTGAGATCTTTTCGTCCAATGTGGGAAAAGGAAATATCTTCACATAAAAACTAGACAGAAGCATTCTGAGCAACTTCTTGGTGATGTGGGCTTTCAACTCTCAGAGTTGAAGCTTTCTTTTGGTTGAACAGATTTGAAATAGTCCTTTTGTACAATCTGCAAGTGGATATTTGAGATCTTTTCATCCAATGCTGAAAAGGAAATACCTTCATTTCAAAACTAAACTGAAGCATTCTGAGCAACTTCTTAGTGATGGGTGCATTCAACTCACAGAGTTGAGCCTTTCTTTTGATAGAGCAGTTTTGAAACTCTCTGTTTGAAGCATCTGCAAATGGGCATTTGGAGTGCTTTGTGGCCTATGGTGGAAAATGATATATCTTCAACAAAATGATACACGGGAGCATCTTGCGAAATTTCCTTGTGATGTGTGCCTTCATCTCACATAGTGGAAGCTTTCTTTTGGTTAAGCAGATATGAAACAGTCTTTTTCTAGATTCTGCCAGTGCAAAATGGAAATCTTTTCTTCCAATGCGGTGAAAGCAATTATCTTCACATAAAAGCTAGAGAGAAGCATTCTGAACAACTTCTTAGTGATATGTGCATTCCACTCACAGAGTTGAAACTTTCTTTTGATGGAGCAGTTTTGAAACAATCTGAAGAATCCGGAAGTGGATATTTGGAATGCTTTGAGGCCTATGGTGAAAAATTAAATATCTTCACGTGAAAAGTACTCAGAAGCATTCTGCGAAATTACTTTGTGATGTATGCATTCATCTCACAGAGTTAAAGTTTCCTTTTGGTTGAGCAGATTTGAAACAGTCTTTTTGTAGAATCTGCAAGTGGATATATGAGATCTTTTCCTCCAGTGCGAGAAAAAGGAAATATCATCTCATAAAAACTAGGCAGAAGATCCTGAACAAATTCTTAGTGATACATGCATTCAAGTAAAAAGGTGAACCATGCTTTTGATCCAGCAGTTTTGAAACACTCTGTTTGAAGAATCTGCAAGTGGACATTTGGAGCACTTTGAGGCCTATGTTGAAAAAGGAAATATGTTCACATAAAAGATACAGAAAAGCATTCTGTGAAATTTCTTTGTGATGTGTGCATTCTTCTCACAGTGTTGAAGCTTTCTTTTGGTTGAGCAGACTTGAAGCTTTCCTTTTGGAGAATCTGCAAGTGGATATTTGAGACCTTTACGTCCAATGGGGAACCGGATTTATCTTCACATATAAACTAGACGGAAGCCTTCTGAGCAACTTCTTAGTGATGCGTGTATTCCACTCACAGAGTTGAACCTTTCTTTTGATTGAGCAGTTTTGAAACACTTTTTGTCAAGAATCTGCAAGGTTACAATTGGAGAGCTTTGAGACTTATGCTCAAAAAGGAAATATCTTCACATTAATACTACACAGAACCATTTTGCAAAATTTTATTGTGATGTGTGCGTTCATCTCCCAGAGGTGAAGCTATCTTTTTGTTGAGCATATATGAAAGAGGCTTTATGGAGAGTCTGGAAGTGAATATTTGTGATCTTTGCGTCCAATGTGGGAAAAGGAAATATCTTCACTTAAAAACTACACATAAGCGTTCTGAGCAACTTCTTAGTGATATGTGCATTCAAGTCACAGAGTCGGACATTTCTTTTGATTCAGCTGTTTTGAAACACGGTGTTTGAAGAATCTGCAAGTGGGCATTTGTAGTGCTTTGAGGGCTATGATGTAAAAGGAAATATCTTCACATAAAAACTACACAGAATAGTTCTGCGAAATTTCCTTGTGATGTGTGCACACATCTCACATAGTGGAAGATTTCTTTTGGTTAAGCATATATGAAACAGTCTTTTTCTGGATTCTGCCAGTGCAAATTTGAAATCTTTTTGACCAATGCGGGGAAAGGAATTATCTCCACATACAACCTAGAGAGAAGCATTCTGAACAACTTCTTAGTGATATGTGCCTTCAACTCACAGAGTTGAAACTTTCTTTCCAAGGAGCAGTTTTGAAACACTCTGAAGAATCTGCAAGTGAACATTTGGTATGCTTTGAGGCCTATGGTGAAAAAGGAATAATCTTCCCATGAAAACTACTCGGAAGCATTCTGCGAAATTACTTTGTGATGTGTGCATTCATCTCACAGAGTTCAAGTTTCTTTATGGTTGAGCAGATTTGAAACAGTCTTTTTGTAGAATCTGCAAATGGATATCTGAGTTATTTTCGTCCAATGCGAGAAAAAGAAATATGACCTCATAAAAACTAGGCAGGAGCATCCTGACCAATTTCTTAGTGATGTATGCTTTCAAGTAACAAGGTGAACTTTGCTTTTCATCCAGCAGTTTTGAAACACGGTGTTTGAAGAATCTGCAAGTGGGCATTTGGAGTGCTTTGAGGGCTATGATAAAAAGGGAAATATCTTCACATAAAAACTATACAGAATAATTCTGCGAAATTTATTTGTGATGTGTGCATTCGACTCACGGATTTAAGGCTCTCTTTTGGTTGAGCAGATTTGAAAGTGTCCTTTTCTACAATCTGAAAGTGGATGTTTGAGATCTTTTCTTCCAATGCATGAAAAGGAATTATCCTCACTTAGAAACTAGACAGAAGCATTCTGAGCAACTCTTTTTGGATGTGTGCATTCATCTCATGGAGGTGAGCCTTTCTTTTGCTTGAAGAGTTTTGAAACTCTCTGTTTAAACTATCTGCAACTGGACATTTGGAGTGCTTTGAGGTCTATGGTGAAAAAGGAAATATATTCTTATGAAATCTAAAGAGAAGCATCCTGCGAAATTAGTTTATGATGTGTGCATTCATCTCAGAGAGTTGAAGCTTTCTTGGTTTTGAGCAGATTTGAAACAGTCTTTTTGTCGACTCTGTAACTGCATATTTGAGATCATATCGTCCAATGCAGGAAAAGGAAATATCTTCACATAAAAACCGGACAGAAGCATTCTGAGCAACTTCTTAATGATATGTGCATTCAACTCAGAGAATTGAACCATTCTTTTGATTGATCAGTTTTGAAACTCTCTTTGAAGAATCTGCAAGAGGACATTTGGAGGGCTTTGAGACCTATGGTGAAAAAGGAAATATCTTCTCATAAAAACCAAACAGTAGCTCTCTGCAAAATTTCTCTGGGATGTGTGCATTCTTCTCTGAGTTGAAGCATTTATTTTTGGTTGAACAGATTTGAAAAGTTTTTTTGTAGAATCTGCAAGTGGTTATTTGAGAACTTTTCGTCCAATGTGGAAAAAGGAAATATCTTCACATAAAAACTAGACAGAAGCATTCTGAGCAACTTCTTGGTGATGTGGGCATTCAACTCTCAGAGTTGAAGCTTTCCTTTGGTTGAACAGATTTGAAATAGTCCTTTTGTACAATCTGCAAGTGGATATTTGAGATCTTTTCATCCAATGCTGAAAAGGAAATATCTTCACTTCAAAACTAAACTGAAGCCTTCTGAGCAACTTCTTAGTGATGGGTGCATTCAACTCACAGAGTTGAGCCTTTCTTTTGATTGAGCAGTTTTGAAACTCTCTGTTTGAAGCATCTGCAAATGGGCATTTGGAGTGCTTTGTGGCCTATGGTGGAAAATGATATATCTTCACCAAAATGATACACGGGAGCATCTTGCGAAATTTCCTTGTGATGTGTGCCTTCAACTCACATAGTGGAAGCTTTCTTTTGGTTAAGCAGATATGAAACAGTCTTTTTCTAGATTCTGCCAGTGCAAATTTGAAATCTTTTCTTCAAATGCGGTGAAAGGAATTATCTTCACATAAAAGCTAGAGAGAAGCATTCTGTACAACTTCTTATTGATATGTGCATTCCACTCACAGAGTTGAAACTTTCTTTTGATGGAGCAGTTTTGAAACAATCTGAAGAATCCGGAAGTGGATATTTGGAATGCTTTGAGGCCTATGGTGAAAAATTAAATATCTTCACGTGAAAAGTACTCAGAAGCATTCTGCGAAATTACTTTGTGATGTATGCATTCATCTCACAGAGTTCAAGTTTCCTTTTGGTTGAGCAGATTTGAAACAGTCTTTTTGTAGAATCTGCAAGTGGATATATGAGATCTTTTCGTCCAGTGCGAGAAAAAGGAAATATCATCTCATAAAAACTAGGCAGAAGATCCTGAACAAATTCTTAGTGATACATGCATTCAAGTAAAAAGGTGAAACATGCTTTTGATCCAGCAGTTTTCAAACACTCTGTTTGAAGAATCTGCAAGTAGACATTTGGAGCACTTTGAGGCCTATGTTGAAAAAGGAAATATGTTCACATAAAAGATACAGAAAAGCATTCTGTGAAATTCCTCTGTGATGTGTGCATTCTTCTCACAGTGTTGAAGCTTTCTTTTGGTTGAGCAGACTTGAAGCTTTCCTTTTGGAGAATCTGCAAGTGGATATTTGAGATCTTTACGTCCAATGGGGAACCGGATTTATCTTCACATAAAAACTAGACGGAAGCCTTCTGAGCAACTTTGTAGTGATGCGTGTATTCCACTCACAGAGTTGAACCTTTCTTTTGATTGAGCAGTTTTGAAACCCTTTTTGTCAAGAATCTGCAAGGTTACAATTGGAGAGCTTTGAGACTTATGCTCAAAAAGGAAATATCTTCACATTTATACTACACAGAACCATTTTGCAAAATTTTATTGTGATGTGTGCGTTCATCTCCCAGAGGTGAAGCTATCTTTTTGTTGAGCATATATGAGAGAGGCTTTATGGAGAGTCTGGAAGTGAATATTTGAGATCTTTGCGTCCAATGTGGGAAAAGGAAATATCTTCACTTAAAAACTACACTTAAGCGTTCTGAGCAACTTCTTAGTGATATGTGCATTCAAGTCACAGAGTCGGACATTTCTTTTGATTCAGCTGTTTTGAAACACGGTGTTTGAAGAATCTGCAAGTGGGCATTTGGAGTGCTTTGAGGGCTATGATGTAAAAGGAAATATCTTCACATAAAAACTACACAGAATAGTTCTGCGAAATTTCCTTGTGATGTGTGCACACATCTCACATAGTGGAAGCTTTCTTTTGGTTAAGCATATATGAAACAGTCTTTTTCTGGATTCTGCCAGTGCAAATTTGAAATCTTTTTGACCAATGTGGGGAAAGGAATTATCTCCACATACAACCTAGAGAGAAGCATTCTGAACAACTTCTTAGTGATATGTGCCTTCAACTCACAGAGTTGAAACTTTCTTTCCAAGGAGCAGTTTTGAAACACTCTGAAGAATCTGCAAGTGAACATTTGGTATGCTTTGAGGCCTATGGTGAAAAAGGAATAATCTTCCCATGAAAAGTACTCGGAAGCATTCTGCGAAATTACTTTGTGATGTATGCATTCATCTCACAGAGTTCAAGTTTCTTTATGGTTGAGCAGATTTGAAACAGTCTTTTTGCAGAATCTGCAAATGGATATCTGAGTTATTTTCGTCCAATGCGAGAAAAAGAAATATGACCTCATAAAAACTAGGCAGGAGCATCCTGACCAATTTCTTAGTGATGTATGCTTTCAAGTAACAAGGTGAACTTTGCTTTTCATCCAGCAGTTTTGAAACACGGTGTTTGAAGAATCTGCAAGTGGGCATTTGGAGTGCTTTGAGGGCTATGGTAAAAAGGGAAATATCTTCACATAAAAACTATACAGAATAATTCTGCGAAATTTATTTGTGATGTGTGCATTCGTCTCACGGAGTTAAGGCTCTCTTTTGTTTGAGCAGATTTGAAAGTGTCTTTTTCTACAATCTGCAAGTGGATGTTTGAGATCTTTTCTTCCAATGCATGAAAAGGAATTATCCTCACTTAGAAACTAGACAGAAGCATTCTGAGCAACTCTTTTTGGATGTGTGCATTCATCTCATGAAGGTGAGCCTTTCTTTTGCTTGAAGAGTTTTGAAACTCTCTGTTTAAATATCTGCAACTGGACATTTGGAGTGCTTTGAGGTCTATGGTGAAAAAGGAAATATATTTTTATGAAATCTAAAGAGAAGCATCCTGCAAAATTAGTTTATGATGTGTGCATTCATCTCAGAGAGTTGAAGCTTTCTTGTTTTTGAGCAGATTTGAAACAGTCTTTTTGTCGACTCTGTAACTGCATATTTGAGATCATATCGTCCAATGCAGGAAAAGGAAATATCTTCACATAAAAACCGGACGGAAGCATTCTGAGCAACTTCTTAATGATATGTGCATTCAACTCAGAGAATTGAACCATTCTTTTGATTGATCAGTTTTGAAACACTCTTTGAAGAATCTGCAAGAGGACATTTGGAGGGCTTTGAGACCTATGGTGAAAAAGGAAATATCTTCTCATAAAAACCAAACAGTAGCACTCTGCAAAATTTCTCTGGGATGTGTGCATTCTTCTCTGAGTTGAAGCTTTTCTTTTTGGTTGAACAGATTTGAAACGTTTTTTTGTAGAATCTGCAAGTGGTTATTGGAGATCTTTTCGTCCAATGTGTGAAAAGGAAATATCTTCACATAAAAACTAGACAGAAGCATTCTGAGCAACTTCTTGGTGATGTGCGCATTCAACTCTCAGAGTTGAAGCTTTCCTTTGGTTGAACAGATTTGAAATAGTCCTTTTGTACCATCTGCAAGTGGATATTTGAGATCTTTTCATCCAATGCTGATAAGGAAATATCTTCATTTCAAAACTAAACTGAAGCATTCTGAGCAACTTCTTAGTGATGGGTGCATTCAACTCACAGAGTTGAGCCTTTCTTTTGATTGAGCAGTTTTGAAACTCTCTGTTTGAAGCATCTGCAAATGGGCATTTGGAGTGCTTTGTGGCCTATGGTGGAAAATGATATATCTTCACCAAAATGATACACGGGAGCATCTTGCGAAATTTCCTTGTGATGTGTGCCTTCATCTCACATAGTGGAAGCTTTCTTTTGGTTAAGCAGATATGAAACAGTCTTTTTCTAGATTCTGCCAGTGCAAATTTGAAATCATTTCTTCCAATGCGGTGAAAGGAATTATCTCCACATAAAAGCTAGAGAGAAGCATTCTGAACAACTTCTTAGTGATATGTGCATTCCACTCACAGAGTTGAAACTTTCTTTTGATGGAGCAGTTTTGAAACAATCTGAAGAATCCGGAAGTGGATATTTGGAATGCTTTGAGTCCTATGGTGAAAAATTATATATCTTCACGTGAAAAGTACTGAGAAGCATTCTGCGAAATTACTTTGTGATGTATGCATTCATCTCACAGAGTTCAAGTTTCCTTTTGGTTGAGCAGATTTGAAACAGTCTTTTTGTAGAATCTGCAAGTGGATATATGAGATCTTTTCGTCCAGTGCGAGAAAAAGGATATATCATCTCATAAAAACTAGGCAGAAGTTCCTGAACAAATTCTTAGTGATACATGCATTCAAGTAAAAAGGTGAACCATGCTTTTGATCCAGCAGTTTTGAAACACTCTGTTTGAAGAATCTGCAAGTGGACATTTGGAGCACTTTGAGGCCTATGTTGAAAAAGGAAATATGTTCACATAAAAGATACAGAAAAGCATTCTGTGAAATTTCTTTCTGATGTGTGCATTCTTCTCACAGTGTTGAAGCTTTCTTTTGGTTGAGCAGACATGAAGCTTTCCTTTTGGAGAATCTGCAAGTGGATATTTGAGACCTTTACGTCCAATGGGGAACCGGATTTATCTTCACATAAAATCTAGACGGAAGCCTTCTGAGCAACTTCTTAGTGATGCGTGTATTCCACTAACAGAGTTGAACCTTTCTTTTGATTGAGCAGTTTTGAAACCCTTTTTGTCAAGAATCTGCAAGGTTACAATTGGAGAGCTTTGAGACTTATGCTCAAAAAGGAAATATCTTCACATTAATACTACACAGAACCATTTTGCAAAATTTTATTGTGATGTGTGCGTTCATCTCCCAGAGGTGAAGCTATCTTTTTGTTGAGCATATATGAAAGAGGCTTTATGGAGTGTCTGGAAGTGAATATTTGTGATCTTTGCATCCAATGTGGGAAAAGGAAATATCTTCACTTAAAAACTACACATAAGCATTCTGAGCAACTTCTTAGTGATATGTGCATTCAAGTCACAGAGTCGGACATTTCTTTTGATTCAGCTGTTTTGAAACACGGTGTTTGAAGAATCTGCAAGTGGGCATTTGGAGTGCTTTGAGGGCTATGATGTAAAAGGAAATATCATCACATAAAAACTACACAGAATTGTTCTGCGAAATTTCCTTGTGATGTGTGCACACATCTCACATAGTGGAAGCTTTCTTTTGGTTAAGCATATATGAAACAGTCTTTTTCTGGATTCTGCCATTGCAAATTTGAAATCTTTTTGACCAATGCGGGGAAAGGAATTATCTCCACATACAACCTAGAGAGAAGCATTCTGAACAACTTCTTAGTGATATGTGCCTTCAACTCACAGAGTTGAAACTTTCTTTCCAAGGAGCAGTTTTGAAACACTCTGAAGAATCTGCAAGTGAACATTTGCTATGCTTTGAGGCCTATGGTGAAAAAGGAATAATCTTCCCATGAAAAGTACTCGGAAGCATTCTGCTAAATTACTTAGTGATGTATGCATTCATCTCACAGAGTTCAAGTTTCTTTATGGTTGAGCAGATTTGAAACAGTCTTTTTGTAGAATCTGCAAATGGATATCTGAGTTATTTTCGTCCAATGCGAGAAAAAGAAATATGACCTCATAAAAACTAGGCAGGAGCATCCTGACCAACTTCTTAGTGATGTATGCTTTCAAGTAACAAGGTGAACTTTGCTTTTCATCCAGCAGTTTTGAAACACGGTGTTTGAAGAATCTGCAAGTGGGCATTTGGAGTGCTTTGAGGGCTATGATAAAAAGGGAAATATCTTCACATAAAAACTATACAGAATAATTCTGCGAAATTTATTTGTGATGTGTGCATTCGTCTCACGGAGTTAAGGCTCTCTTTTGTTTGAGCAGATTTGAAAGTGTCTTTTTCTACAATCTACATGTGGATATTTGAGATCTTTTCTTCCAATGCATGAAAAGGAATTATCCTCATTTAGAAACTAGACAGAAGCATTCTGAGCAACTCTTTTTGGATGTGTGCATTCATCTCATGGAGGTGAGCCTTTCTTTTGCTTGAAGAGGTTTGAAACTCTCTGTTTAAAGTATCTGCAACTGGACATTTGGAGTGATTTGAGGTCTACGGTGAAAAAGGAAATATATTCTTATGAAATCTAAAGAGAAGCATCCTGCGAAATTAGTTTATGATGTGTGCATTCATCTCAGAGAGTTGAAGCTTTCTTGTTTTTGAGCAGATTTGAAACAGTCTTTTTGTAGACTCTGTAACAGCATATTTGAGATCATATCGTCCAATGCAGGAAAAGGAAATATCTTCACATAAAAACCGTTCGGAATCATTCTGAGCAACTTTTTAATGATATGTGCATTCAACTCAGAGAATTGAACCATTCTTTTGATTGATCAGTTTTGAAACACTCATTGAAGAATCTGCAAGAGGACATTTGGAGGGCTTTGAGACCTATGGTGAAAAAGGAAATATCTTCACATAAAAACCAAACAGTAGCACTCTGCTAAATTTCTCTGGGATGCGTGCATTCTTCTCTGAGTTAAAGCTTTTCTTTTTGGTTGAACATATTTGAAACGTTTTTTTGTAGAATCTGCAAGTGGTTATTGGAGATCTTTTCGTCCAGTGTGTGAAAAGGAAATATCTTCACATAAAAACTAGACCGAAGCATTCTGAGCAACTTCTTGGTGATGTGGGCATTCAATACTCAGAGTTGAAGCTTTCCTTTGGTTGAACAGATTTGAAATACTCCTTTTGTACAATCTGCAAGTGGATACCTGAGATCTTTTAATCCAATGCAGAAAAGGAAATATCTTCACTTAAAAACTAAACTGAAGCATTCTGAGCAACTTCTTAGTGATGGGTGCATTCAACTCACAGAGTTGAGCCTTTCTTTTGATTGAGCAGTTTTGAAACTCTCTGTTTGAAGCATCTGCAAATGGGCATTTGGAGTGCTTTGTGGCCTATGGTGGAAAATGATATATCTTCACCAAAATGATACACGGGAGAATCTTGCGAAATTTCCTTGTGATGTGTGCCTTCATCTCACAGAGTGGAAGCTTTCTTTTGGTTAAGCATATATGAAACAGTCTTTTTCTAGATTCTGCCAGTGCAAATTTGAAATCTTTTCTTCCAATGCGGTGAAAGGAATTATCTTCTCATAAAAGCTAGAGAGAAGCATTCTGAACAATTTCTTAGTGATATGTGCATTCCACTCACAGAGTTGAAACTTTCTTTAGATGGAGCAATTTTGAAACAATCTGAAGAATCTGGAAGTGGATATTTGGAATGCTTTGAGGCCTATGGTGAAAAATTAAATATCTTCACGTGAAAAGTACTCAGAAGCATTCTGCGAAATTACTTTGTGATGTATGCATTCATCTCACAGAGTTCAAGTTTCCTTTTGGTTGAGCAGATTTGAAACAGTCTTTTTGTAGAATCTGCAAGTGGATATATGAGATCTTTTCATCCAGTGCGAGAAAAAGGAAATATCATCTCATAAAAACTAGGCAGAAGATCCTGAACAAATTCTTAGTGATACATGCATTCAAGTAAAAAGGTGAACCATGCTTTTGATCCAGCAGTTTTGAAACACTCTGTTTGAAGAATCTGCAAGTGGACATTTGGAGCACTTTGAGGCCTATGTTGAAAAAGGAAATATGTTCACATAAAAGATACAGAAAAGCATTCTGTGAAATTTCTTTGTGATGTGTGCATTCTTCTCACAGTGTTGAAGCTTTCTTTTGGTTGAGCAGACTTGAAGCTTTCCTTTTGGAGAATCTACAAATGCATATTTGAGACCTTTACGTCCAATGGGGAACCGGATTTATCTTCACATAAAAACTAATCGGAAGCCTTCTGAGCAACTTCTTAGTGATGCGTGTATTCCACTCACAGAGTTGAACCTTCTTTTGATTGAGCAGTTTTGAAACACTTTTTGTCAAGAATCTGCAAGGTTACAATTGGAGAGCTTTGAGACTTATGCTCAAAAAGGAAATATCTTCACATTAATACTACACAGAACCATTTTGCAAAATTTTATTGTGAGGTGTGCGTTCATCTCCCAGAGGTGAAGCTATCTTTGTGTTGAGCATATATGAAAGAGCCTTTATGGAGATTCTGGAAGTGAATATTTGTGATCTTTGCGTCCAATGTGGGAAAAGGAAGTATCTTCACTTAAAAACTACACATAAGCATTCTGAGCAACTTCTTAGTGATATGTGCATTCAAGTCACAGAGTCGGACATTTCTTTTGATTCAGCTGTTTTGAAACACGGTGTTTAAAGAATCTGCAAGTGGGCCTTTGGAGTGCTTTGAGGGCTATGATGTAAAAGGAAATATCTTCACATTAAAACTACACAGAATAGTTCTGCGAAATTTCCTTGTGATGTGTGCATACATCTCACATAGTGGAAGCTTTCTTTTGGTTAAGCATATATGAAACAGTCTTTTTCTAGATTCTGCCAGTGCAAATTTGAAATCTTTTTGACCAATGCGGGGAAAGGAATTATCTGCACATACAACCTAGAGAGAAGCATTCTGAACAACTTCTTAGTGATATGTGCCTTCAACTCACAGAGTTGAAACTTTCTTTCCAAGGAGCAGTTTTGAAACACTCTGAAGAATCTGCAAGTGAACATTTGGTATGCTTTGAGGCCTATGGTGAAAAAGGAATAATCTTCCCATGAAATGTACTCGGAAGCATTCTGCGAAATTACTTTGTGATGTATGCATTCATCTCACTGAGTTCAAGTTTCTTTATGGTTGAGCAGATTTGAAACTGTCTTTTTGTAGAATCTGCAAATGGATATCTGAGTTATTTTCGTCCAATGCGAGAAAAAGAAATATGACCTCATAAAAACTAGGCAGGAGCATCCTGACCAACTTCTTAGTGATGTATGCTTTCAAGTAACAAGGTGAACTTTGCTTTTCATCCAGCAGTTTTGAAACACGGTGTTTGAAGAATCTGCAAGTGGGCATTTGGAGTGCTTTGAGGGCTATGATAAAAAGGGAAATATCTTCACATAAAAACTATACAGAATAATTCTGCGAAATTTATTTGTGATGTGTGCATTCGTCTCACGGAGTTAAGGCTCTCTTTTGTTTGAGCAGATTTGAAAGTGTCTTTTTCTACAATCTACATGTGGATATTTGAGATCTTTTCTTCCAATGCATGAAAAGGAATTATCCTCACTTAGAAACTAGACAGAAGCATTCTGAGCAACTCTTTTTGGATGTGTGCATTCATCTCATGGAGGTGAGCCTTTCTTTTGCTTGAAGAGGTTTGAAACTCTCTGTTTAAAGTATCTGCAACTGGACATTTGGAGTGATTTGAGGTCTATGTTGAAAAAGGAAATATATTCTTATGAAATTTAAAGAGAAGCATCCTGCGAAATTAGTTTATGATGTGTGCATTCATCTCAGAGAGTTGAAGCTTTCTTGTTTTTGAGCAGATTTGAAACAGTCTTTTTGTAGACTCTGTAACAGCATATTTGAGATGATATCGTCCAATGCAGGAAAAGGAAATATCTTCACATAAAAACCGTTCGGAATCATTCTGAGCAACTTCTTAATGATATGTGCATTCAACTCAGAGAATTGAACCATTCTTTTGATTGATCAGTTTTGAAACACTCATTGAAGAATCTGCAAGAGGACATTTGGAGGGCTTTGAGACCTATGGTGAAAAAGGAAATATCTTCTCATAAAAACCAAACAGTAGCACTCTGCTAAATTTCTCTGGGATGCGTGCATTCTTATCTGAGTTAAAGCTTTTCTTTTTGGTTGAACATATTTGAAACGTTTTTTTGTAGAATCTGCAAGTGGTTATTGGAGATCTTTTCGTCCATTGTGTGAAAAGCAAATATCTTCACATAAAAACTAGACAGAAGCATTCTGAGCAACTTCTTGGTGATGTGGGCATTCAACTCTCAGAGTTGAAGCTTTCCTTTGGTTGAACAGATTTGAAATACTCCTTTTGTACAATCTGCAAGTGGATACCTGAGATCTTTTCATCCAATGCAGAAAAGGAAATATCTTCACTTAAAAACTAAACTGAAGCATTCTGAGCAACTTCTTAGTGATGGGTGCATTCAACTCACAGAGTTGAGCCTTTCTTTTGATTGAGCAGTTTTGAAACTCTCTGTTTGAAGCATCTGCAAATGGGCATTTGGAGTGCTTTGTGGCCTATGGTGGAAAATGATATATCTTCACCAAAATGATACACGGGAGAATCTTGCGAAATTTCCTTGTGATGTGTGCCTTCATCTCACAGAGTGGAAGCTTTCTTTTGGTTAAGCAGATATGAAACAGTCTTTTTCTAGATTCTGCCAGTGCAAATTTGAAATCTTTTCTTCCAATGCGGTGAAAGGAATTATCTTCTCATAAAAGCTAGAGAGAAGCATTCTGAACAATTTCTTAGTGATATGTGCATTCCACTCACAGAGTTGAAACTTTCTTTAGATGGAGCAATTTTGAAACAATCTGAAGAATCCGGAAGTGGATATTTGGAATGCTTTGAGGCCTATGGTGAAAAATTAAATATCTTCACGTGAAAAGTACTCAGAAGCATTCTGCGAAATTACTTTGTGATGTATGCATTCATCTCACAGAGTTCAAGTTTCCTTTTGGTTGAGCAGATTTGAAACAGTCTTTTTGTAGAATCTGCAAGTGGATATATGAGATCTTTTCATCCAGTGCGAGAAAAAGGAAATATCATCTCATAAAAACTAGGCAGAAGATCCTGAACAAATTCTTAGTGATACATGCATTCAAGTAAATATGTGAACCATGCTTTTGATCCAGCAGTTTTGAAACACTCTGTTTGAAGAATCTGCAAGTGGACATTTGGAGCACTTTGAGGCCTATGTTGAAAAAGGAAATATGTTCACATAAAAGATACAGAAAAGCATTCTGTGAAATTTCTTTGTGATGTGTGCATTCTTCTCACAGTGTTGAAGCTTTCTTTTGGTTGAGCAGACTTGAAGCTTTCCTTTTGGAGAATCTACAAATGCATATTTGAGACCTTTACGTCCAATGGGGAACCGGATTTATCTTCACATAAAAACTAATCGGAAGCCTTCTGAGCAACTTCTTAGTGATGCGTGTATTCCACTCACAGAGTTGAACCTTCTTTTGATTGAGCAGTTTTGAAACACTTTTTGTCAAGAATCTGCAAGGTTACGATTGGAGAGCTTTGAGACTTATGCTCAAAAAGGAAATATCTTCACATTAATACTACACAGAACCATTTTGCAAAATTTTATTGTGAGGTGTGCGTTCATCTCCCAGAGGTGAAGCTATCTTTTTGTTGAGCATATATGAAAGAGCCTTTATGGAGAGTCTGGAAGTGAATATTTGTGATCTTTGCGTCCAATGTGGGAAAAGGAAATATCTTCACTTAAAAACTACACATAAGCATTCTGAGCAACTTCTTAGTGATATGTGCATTCAAGTCACAGAGTCGGACATTTCTTTTGATTCAGCTGTTTTGAAACACGGTGTTTAAAGAATCTGCAAGTGGGCATTTGGAGTGCTTTGAGGGCTATGATGTAAAAGGAAATATCTTCACATTAAAACTACACAGAATAGTTCTGCGAAATTTCCTTGTGATGTGTGCATACATCTCACATAGTGGAAGCTTTCTTTTGGTTAAGCATATATGAAACAGTCTTTTTCTAGATTCTGCCAGTGCAAATTTGAAATCTTTTTGACCAATGCGGGGAAAGGAATTATCTGCACATACAACCTAGAGAGAAGCATTCTGAACAACTTCTTAGTGATATGTGCCTTCAACTCACAGAGTTGAAACTTTCTTTCCAAGGAGCAGTTTTGAAACACTCTGAAGAATCTGCAAGTGAACATTTGGTATGCTTTGAGGCCTATGGTGAAAAAGGAATAATCTTCCCATGAAAAGTACTCGGAAGCATTCTGCGAAATTACTTTGTGATGTATGCATTCATCTCACAGAGTTCAAGTTTCTTTATGGTTGAGCAGATTTGAAACTGTCTTTTTGTAGAATCTGCAAATGGATATCTGAGTTATTTTCGTCCAATGCGAGAAAAAGAAATATGACCTCATAAAAACTAGGCAGGAGCATCCTGACCAACTTCTTAGTGATGTATGCTTTCAAGTAACAAGGTGAACTTTGCTTTTCATCCAGCAGTTTTGAAACACGGTGTTTGAAGAATCTGCAAGTGGGCATTTGGAGTGCTTTGAGGGCTATGATAAAAAGGGAAATATCTTCACATAAAAACTATACAGAATAATTCTGCGAAATTTATTTGATATGTGTGCATTCGTCTCACGGAGTTAAGGCTCTCTTTTGTTTGAGCAGATTTGAAACTGTCTTTTTCTACAATCTACATGTGGATATTTGAGATCTTTTCTTCCAATGCATGAAAAGGAATTATCCTCACTTAGAAACTAGACAGAAGCATTCTGAGCAACTCTTTTTGGATGTGTGCATTCATCTCATGGAGGTGAGCCTTTCTTTTGCTTGAAGAGTTTTGAAACTCTCTGTTTAAAATATCTGCAACTGGACATTTGGAGTGCTTTGAGGTCTATGGTGAAAAAGGAAATATATTCTTATGAAATCTAAAGAGAAGCATCCTGCGAAATTAGTTTATGATGTGTGCATTCATCTCAGAGAGTTGAAGCTTTCTTGTTTTTGAGCAGATTTGAAACAGTCTTTTTGTAGACTCTGTAACAGCATATTTGAGATCATATCGTCCAATGCAGGAAAAGGAAATATCTTCACATAAAAACCGTTCGGAAGCATTCTGAGCAACTTCTTAATGATATGTGCATTCAACTCAGAGAATTGAACCATTCTTTTGATTGATCAGTTTTGAAACACTCTTTGAAGAATCTGCAAGAGGACATTTGGAGGGCTTTGAGACCTATGGTGAAAAAGGAAATATCTTCTCATAAAAACCAAACAGTAGCACTCTGCAAAATTTCTCTGGGATGCGTGCATTCTTCTCTGAGTTAAAGCTTTTCTTTTTGGTTGAACATATTTGAAACGTTTTTTTGTAGAATCTGCAAGTGGTTATTGGAGATCTTTTCGTCCAGTGTGTGAAAAGGAAATATCTTCACATAAAAACTAGACAGAAGCATTCTGAGCAACTTCTTGGTGATGTGGGCATTCAACTCTCAGAGTTGAAGCTTTCCTTTGGTTGAACAGATTTGAAATACTCCTTTTGTACAATCTGCAAGTGGATACCTGAGATCTTTTCATCCAATGCAGAAAAGGAAATATCTTCACTTAAAAACTAAACTGAAGCATTCTGAGCAACTTCTTAGTGATGGGTGCATTCAACTCACAGAGTTGAGCCTTTCTTTTGATTGAGCAGTTTTGAAACTCTCTGTTTGAAGCATCTGCAAATGGGCATTTGGAGTGCTTTGTGGCCTATGGTGGAAAATGATATATCTTCACCAAAATGATACACGGGAGAATCTTGCGAAATTTCCTTGTGATGTGTGCCTTCATCTCACAGAGTGGAAGCTTTCTTTTGGTTAAGCAGGTATGAAACAATCTTTTTCTAGATTCTGCCAGTGCAAATTTGAAATCTTTTCTTCCAATGCGGTGAAAGGAATTATCTTCTGATAAAAGCTAGAGAGAAGCATTCTGAACAATTTCTTAGTGATATGTGCATTCCACTCACAGAGTTGAAACTTTCTTTAGATGGAGCAATTTTGAAACAATCTGAAGAATCCGGAAGTGGATATTTGGAATGCTTTGAGGCCTATGGTGAAAAATTAAATATCTTCACGTGAAAAGTACTCAGAAGCATTCTGCGAAATTACTTTGTGATGTATGCATTCATCTCACAGAGTTCAAGTTTCCTTTTGGTTGAGCAGATTTGAAACAGTCTTTTTGTAGAATCTGCAAGTGGATATATGAGATCTTTTCATCCAGTGCGAGAAAAAGGAAATATCATCTCATAAAAACTAGGCAGAAGATCCTGAACAAATTCTTAGTGATACATGCATTCAAGTAAAAAGGTGAACCATGCTTTTGATCCAGCAGTTTTGAAACACTCTGTTTGAAGAATCTGCAAGTGGACATTTGGAGCACTTTGAGGCCTATGTTGAAAAAGGAAATATGTTCACATAAAAGATATAGAAAAGCATTCTGTGAAATTTCTTTGTGATGTGTGCATTCTTCTCACAGTGTTGAAGCTTTCTTTTGGTTGAGCAGACTTGAAGCTTTCCTTTTGGAGAATCTACAAATGCATATTTGAGACCTTTACGTCCAATGGGGAACCGGATTTATCTTCCCATAAAAACTAATCGGAAGCCTTCTGAGCAACTTCTTAGTGATGCGTGTATTCCACTCACAGAGTTGAACCTTCTTTTGATTGAGCAGTTTTGAAACACTTTTTGTCAAGAATCTGCAAGGTTACAATTGGAGAGCTTTGAGACTTATGCTCAAAAAGGAAATATCTTCACATTAATACTACACAGAACCATTTTGCAAAATTTTATTGTGAGGTGTGCGTTCATCTCCCAGAGGTGAAGCTATCTTTTTGTTGAGCATATATGAAAGAGCCTTTATGGAGTGTCTGGAAGTGAATATTTGTGATCTTTGCGTCCAATGTGGGAAAAGGAAATATCTTCACTTAAAAACTACACATAAGCATTCTGAGCAACTTCTTAGTGATATGTGCATTCAAGTCACAGAGTCGGACATTTCTTTTGATTCAGCTGTTTGAAACACGGTGTTTAAAGAATCTGCAAGTGGGCATTTGGAGTGCTTTGAGGGCTATGATGTAAAAGGAAATATCTTCACATAAAAACTACACAGAATAGTTCTGCGAAATTTCCTTGTGATGTGTGCATACATCTCACATAGTGGAAGCTTTCTTTTGGTTAAGCATATATGAAACAGTCTTTTTCTAGATTCTGCCAGTGCAAATTTGAAATCTTTTTGACCAATGCGGGGAAAGGAATTATCTGCACATACAACCTAGAGAGAAGCATTCTGAACAACTTCTTAGTGATATGTGCCTTCAACTCACAGAGTTGAAACTTTCTTTCCAAGGAGCAGTTTTGAAACACTCTGAAGAATCTGCAAGTGAACATTTGGTATGCTTTGAGGCCTATGTTGAAAATGGAATAATCTTCCCATGAAAAGTACTCGGAAGAATTCTGCGAAATTACTTTGTGATGTATGCATTCATCTCACTGAGTTCAAGTTTCTTTATGGTTGAGTAGATTTGAAACAGTCTTTTTGTAGAATCTGCAAATGGATATCTGAGTTATTTTCGTCCAATGCGAGAAAAAGAAATATGACCTCATAAAATCTAGGCAGGAGCATCCTGACCAATTTCTTAGTGATGTATGCTTTCAAATAACAAGGTGAACTTTGCTTTTCATCCAGCAGTTTTGAAACACGGTGTTTGAAGAATCTGCAAGTGGGCATTTGGAGTGCTTTGAGGGCTATGATAAAAAGGGAAATATCTTCACATAAAAACTATACAGAATAATTCTGCGAAATTTATTTGTGATGTGTGCATTCGTCTCACGGAGTTAAGGCTCTCTTTTGTTTGAGCAGATTTGAAAGTGTCTTTTTCTACAATCTGCAAGTGGATGTTTGAGATCTTTTCTTCCAATGCATGAAAAGGAATTATCCTCACTTAGAAACTATACAGAAGCATTCTGAGCAACTCTTTTTGGATGTGTGCATTCATCTCATGGAGGTGAGCCTTTCTTTTGCTTGAAGAGGTTTGAAACTCTCTGTTTAAAGTATCTGCAACTGGACATTTGGAGTGATTTGAGGTCTATGTTGAAAAAGGAAATATATTCTTATGAAATCTAAAGAGAAGCATCCTGCGAAATTAGTTTATGATGTGTGCATTCATCTCAGAGAGTTGAAGCTTTCTTGTTTTTGAGCAGATTTGAAACAGTCTTTTTGTAGACTCTGTAACAGCATATTTGAGATCATATCGTCCAATGCAGGAAAAGGAAATATCTTCACATAAAAACCGTTCGGAATCATTCTGAGCAACTTCTTAATGATATGTGCATTCAACTCAGAGAATTGAACCATTCTTTTGATTGATCAGTTTTGAAACACTCATTGAAGAATCTGCAAGAGTACATTTGGAGGGCTTTGAGACCTATGGTGAAAAAGGAAATATCTTCTCATAAAAACCAAACAGTAGCACTCTGCAAAATTTCTCTGGGATGCGTGCATTCTTCTCTGAGTTAAAGCTTTTCTTTTTGGTTGAACATATTTGAAACGTTTTTTTGTAGAATCTGCAAGTGGTTATTGGAGATCTTTTCGTCCAGTGTGTGAAAAGGAAATATCTTCACATAAAAACTAGACAGAAGCATTCTGAGCAACTTCTTGGTGATGTGGGCATTCAACTCTCAGAGTTGAAGCTTTCCTTTGGTTGAACAGATTTGAAATACTCCTTTTGTACAATCTGCAAGTGGATACCTGAGATCTTTTCATCCAATGCAGAAAAGGAAATATCTTCACTTAAAAACTAAACTGAAGCATTCTGAGCAACTTCTTAGTGATGGGTGCATTCAACTCACAGAGTTGAGCCTTTCTTTTGATTGAGCAGTTTTGAAACTCCCTGTTTGAAGCATCTGCAAATGGGCTTTTGGAGTGCTTTGTGGCCTATGGTGGAAAATGATATATCTTCACCAAAATGATACACGGGAGAATCTTGCGAAATTTCCTTGTGATGTGTGCCTTCATCTCACAGAGTGGAAGCTTTCTTTTGGTTAAGCAGATATGAAACAGTCTTTTTCTAGATTCTGCCAGTGCAAATTTGAAATCTTTTCTTCCAATGCGGTGAAAGGAATTATCTTCTCATAAAAGCTAGAGAGAAGCATTCTGAACAATTTCTTAGTGATATGTGCATTCCACTCACAGAGTTGAAACTTTCTTTAGATGGAGCAATTTTGAAACAATCTGAAGAATCCGGAAGTGGATATTTGGAATGCTTTGAGGCCTATGGTGAAAAATTAAATATCTTCACGTGAAAAGTACTCAGAAGCATTCTGCGAAATTACTTTGTGATGTATGCATTCATCTCACAGAGTTCAAGTTTCCTTTTGGTTGAGCAGATTTGAAACAGTCTTTTTGTAGAATCTGCAAGTGGATATATGAGATCTTTTCATCCAGTGCGAGAAAAAGGAAATATCATCTCATAAAAACTAGGCAGAAGATCCTGAACAAATTCTTAGTGATACATGAATTCAAGTAAAAATGTGAACCATGCTTTTGATCCAGCAGTTTTGAAACACTCTGTTTGAAGAATCTGCAAGTGGACATTTGGAGCACTTTGAGGCCTATGTTGAAAAAGGAAATATGTTCACATAAAAGATACAGAAAAGCATTCTGTGAAATTTCTTTGTGATGTGTGCATTCTTCTCACAGTGTTGAAGCTTTCTTTTGTTTGAGCAGACTTGAAGCTTTCCTTTTGGAGAATCTACAAATGCATATTTGAGACCTTTACGTCCAATGGGGAACCGGATTTATCTTCACATAAAAACTAATCGGAAGCCTTCTGAGCAACTTCTTAGTGATGCGTGTATTCCACTCACAGAGTTGAACCTTCTTTTGATTGAGCAGGTTTGAAACACTTTTTGTCAAGAATCTGCAAGGTTACAATTGGAGAGCTTTGAGACTTATGCTCAAAAAGAAATATCTTCACATTAATACTACACAGAACCATTTTGCAAAATTTTATTGTGAGGTGTGCGTTCATCTCCCAGAGGTGAAGCTATCTTTTTGTTGAGCATATATGAAAGAGCCTTTCTGGAGAGTCTGGAAGTGAATATTTGTGATCTTTACGTCCAATGTGGGAAAAGGAAATATCTTCATTTAAAAACTACACATAAGCATTCTGAGCAACTTCTTAGTGATATGTGCATTCAAGTGACAGAGTCGGACATTTCTTTTGATTCAGCTGTTTTGAAACACGGTGTTTAAAGAATCTGCAAGTGGGCATTTGGAGTGCTTTGAGGGCTATGATGTAAAAGGAAATATCTTCACTTAAAAACTACACAGAATAGTTCTGCGAAATTTCCTTGTGATGTGTGCATACATCTCACATAGTGGAAGCTTTCTTTTGGTTAAGCATATATGAAACAGTCTTTTTCTAGATTCTGCCAGTGCAAATTTGAAATCTTTTTGACCAATGCGGGGAAAGGAATTATCTTCACATACAACCTAGAGAGAAGCATTCTGAACAACTTCTTAGTGATATGTGCTTCAACTCACAGAGTTGAAACTTTCTTTCCAAGGAGCAGTTTTGAAACACTCTGAAGAATCTGCAAGTGAACATTTGGTATGCTTTGAGGCCTATGGTGAAAAAGGAATAATCTTCCCATGAAAAGTACTCGGAAGCATTCTGCGAAATTACTTTGTGATGTATGCATTCATCTCACTGAGTTCAAGTTTCTTTATGGTTGAGCAGATTTGAAACAGTCTTTTTGTAGAATCTGCAAATGGATATCTGAGTTATTTTCGTCCAATGCGAGAAAAAGAAATATGACCTCATAAAAACTAGGCAGGAGCATCCTAACCAATTTCTTAGTGATGTATGCTTTCAAATAACAAGGTGAACTTTGCTTTTCATCCAGCAGTTTTGAAACACGGTGTTTGAAGAATCTGCAAGTGGGCATTTGGAGTGCTTTGAGGGCTATGATAAAAAGGGAAATATCTTCACATAAAAACTATACAGAATAATTCTGTGAAATTTATTTGTGATGTGTGCATTCGTCTCACGGAGTTAAGGCTCTCTTTTGTTTGAGCAGATTTGAAAGTGTCTTTTTCTACAATCTGCAAGTGGATGTTTGAGATCTTTTCTTCCAATGAATGAAAAGGAGTTATCCTCACTTAGAAACTAGACAGAAGCATTCTGAGCAACTCTTTTTGGATGTGTGCATTCATCTCATGGAGGTGAGCCTTTCTTTTGCTTGAAGAGTTTTGAAACTCTCTGTTTAAAATATCTGCAACTGGACATTTGGAGTGCTTTGAGGTCTATGGTGAAAAAGGAAATATATTCTTATGAAATCTAAAGAGAAGCATCCTGCGAAATTAGTTTATGATGTGTGCATTCATCTCAGAGAGTTGAAGCTTTCTTGTTTTTGAGCAGATTTGAAACAGTCTTTTTGTAGACTCTGTAACAGCATATTTGAGATCATATCGTCCAATGCAGGAAAAGGAAATATCTTCACATAAAAACCGTTCGGAAGCATTCTGAGCAACTTCTTAATGATATGTGCATTCAACTCAGAGAATTGAACCATTCTTTTGATTGATCAGTTTTGAAACACTCTTTGAAGAATCTGCAAGAGGACATTTGGAGGGCTTTGAGACCTATGGTGAAAAAGGAAATATCTTCTCATAAAAACCAAACAGTAGCACTCTGCAAAATTTCTCTGGGATGCGTGCATTCTTCTCTGAGTTAAAGCTTTTCTTTTTGGTTGAACATATTTGAAACGTTTTTTTGTAGAATCTGCAAGTGGTTATTGGAGATCTTTTCGTCCAGTGTGTGAAAAGGAAATATCTTCACATAAAAACTAGACAGAAGCATTCTGAGCAACTTCTTGGTGATGTGGGCATTCAACTCTCAGAGTTGAAGCTTTCCTTTGGTTGAACAGATTTGAAATACTCCTTTTGTACAATCTGCAAGTGGATACCTGAGATCTTTTCATCCAATGCAGAAAAGGAAATATCTTCACTTAAAAACTAAACTGAAGCATTCTGAGCAACTTCTTAGTGATGGGTGCATTCAACTCACAGAGTTGAGCCTTTCTTTTGATTGAGCAGTTTTGAAACTCTCTGTTTGAAGCATCTGCAAATGGGCATTTGGAGTGCTTTGTGGCCTATGGTGGAAAATGATATATCTTCACCAAAATGATACACGGGAGAATCTTGCGAAATTTCCTTGTGATGTGTGCCTTCATCTCACAGAGTGGAAGCTTTCTTTTGGTTAAGCAGGTATGAAACAATCTTTTTCTAGATTCTGCCAGTGCAAATTTGAAATCTTTTCTTCCAATGCGGTGAAAGGAATTATCTTCTGATAAAAGCTAGAGAGAAGCATTCTGAACAATTTCTTAGTGATATGTGCATTCCACTCACAGAGTTGAAACTTTCTTTTCATGGAGCAATTTTGAAACAATCTGAAGAATCCGGAAGTGGATATTTGGAATGCTTTGAGGCCTATGGTGAAAAATTAAATATCTTCACGTGAAAAGTACTCAGAAGCATTCTGCGAAATTACTTTGTGATGTATGCATTCATCTCACAGAGTTCAAGTTTCCTTTTGGTTGAGCAGATTTGAAACAGTCTTTTTGTAGAATCTGCAAGTGGATATATGAGATCTTTTCATCCAGTGCGAGAAAAAGGAAATATCATCTCATAAAAACTAGGCAGAAGATCCTGAACAAATTCTTAGTGATACATGCATTCAAGTAAAAAGGTGAACCATGCTTTTGATCCAGCAGTTTTGAAACACTCTGTTTGAAGAATCTGCAAGTGGACATTTGGAGCACTTTGAGGCCTATGTTGAAAAAGGAAATATGTTCACATAAAAGATATAGAAAAGCATTCTGTGAAATTTCTTTGTGATGTGTGCATTCTTCTCACAGTGTTGAAGCTTTCTTTTGGTTGAGCAGACTTGAAGCTTTCCTTTTGGAGAATCTACAAATGCATATTTGAGACCTTTACGTCCAATGGGGAACCGGATTTATCTTCCCATAAAAACTAATCGGAAGCCTTCTGAGCAACTTCTTAGTGATGCGTGTATTCCACTCACAGAGTTGAACCTTCTTTTGATTGAGCAGTTTTGAAACACTTTTTGTCAAGAATCTGCAAGGTTACAATTGGAGAGCTTTGAGACTTATGCTCAAAAAGGAAATATCTTCACATTAATACTACACAGAACCATTTTGCAAAATTTTATTGTGAGGTGTGCGTTCATCTCCCAGAGGTGAAGCTATCTTTTTGTTGAGCATATATGAAAGAGCCTTTATGGAGTGTCTGGAAGTGAATATTTGTGATCTTTGCGTCCAATGTGGGAAAAGGAAATATCTTCACTTAAAAACTACACATAAGCATTCTGAGCAACTTCTTAGTGATATGTGCATTCAAGTCACAGAGTCGGACATTTCTTTTGATTCAGCTGTTTGAAACACGGTGTTTAAAGAATCTGCAAGTGGGCATTTGGAGTGCTTTGAGGGCTATGATGTAAAAGGAAATATCTTCACATAAAAACTACACAGAATAGTTCTGCGAAATTTCCTTGTGATGTGTGCATACATCTCACATAGTGGAAGCTTTCTTTTGGTTAAGCATATATGAAACAGTCTTTTTCTAGATTCTGCCAGTGCAAATTTGAAATCTTTTTGACCAATGCGGGGAAAGGAATTATCTGCACATACAACCTAGAGAGAAGCATTCTGAACAACTTCTTAGTGATATGTGCCTTCAACTCACAGAGTTGAAACTTTCTTTCCAAGGAGCAGTTTTGAAACACTCTGAAGAATCTGCAAGTGAACATTTGGTATGCTTTGAGGCCTATGTTGAAAATGGAATAATCTTCCCATGAAAAGTACTCGGAAGAATTCTGCGAAATTACTTTGTGATGTATGCATTCATCTCACTGAGTTCAAGTTTCTTTATGGTTGAGTAGATTTGAAACAGTCTTTTTGTAGAATCTGCAAATGGATATCTGAGTTATTTTCGTCCAATGCGAGAAAAAGAAATATGACCTCATAAAATCTAGGCAGGAGCATCCTGACCAATTTCTTAGTGATGTATGCTTTCAAATAACAAGGTGAACTTTGCTTTTCATCCAGCAGTTTTGAAACACGGTGTTTGAAGAATCTGCAAGTGGGCATTTGGAGTGCTTTGAGGGCTATGATAAAAAGGGAAATATCTTCACATAAAAACTATACAGAATAATTCTGCGAAATTTATTTGTGATGTGTGCATTCGTCTCACGGAGTTAAGGCTCTCTTTTGTTTGAGCAGATTTGAAAGTGTCTTTTTCTACAATCTGCAAGTGGATGTTTGAGATCTTTTCTTCCAATGCATGAAAAGGAATTATCCTCACTTAGAAACTATACAGAAGCATTCTGAGCAACTCTTTTTGGATGTGTGCATTCATCTCATGGAGGTGAGCCTTTCTTTTGCTTGAACAGTTTTGAAACTCTCTGTTTAAAATATCTGCAACTGGACATTTGGAGTGCTTTGTGGTCTATGGTGAAAAAGGAAATATATTCTTATGAAATCTAAAGAGAAGCATCCTGCGAAATTAGTTTATGATGTGTGCATTCATCTCAGAGAGTTGAAGCTTTCTTGTTTTTGAGCAGATTAGAAACAGTCTTTTTGTAGACTCTGTGACTGCATATTTGAGATCATATCGTCCAATGCAGGAAAAGGAAATATCTTCACATAAAAACCGGACGGAAGCATTCTGAGCAACTTCTTAATGATATGTGCATTCAACTCAGAGAATTGAACCATTCTTTTGATTGATCAGTTTTGAAACACTCTTTGAAGAATCTGCAAGAGGACATTTGGAGGGCTTTGAGACCTATGGTGAAAAAGGAAATATCTTCACATAAAAACCAAACAGTAGCACTCTGCAAAATTTCTCTGGGATGTGTGGATTCTTCTCTGAGTTGAAGCTTTTCTTTTTGGTTGAGCAGATTTGAAACCTTTTTTTGTAGAATCTGCAAGTGGTTATTGGAGATCTTTTGGTCCAATGTGTGAAAAGGAAATATCTTCACATAAAAACTAGAAAGAAGAATTCTGAGCAACTTCTTGGTGATGTGGGCATTCAACTCTCAGAGTTGAAGCTTTCCTTTGGTTGAACAGATTTGAAATACTCCTTTTGTACAATCTGCAAGTGGATACCTGAGATCTTTTCATCCAATGCAGAAAAGGAAATATCTTCACTTAAAAACTAAACTGAAGCATTCTGAGCAACTTCTTAGTGATGGGTGCATTCAACTCACAGAGTTGAGCCTTTCTTTTGATTGAGCAGTTTTGAAACTCTCTGTTTGAAGCATCTGCAAATGGGCATTTGGAGTGCTTTGTGGCCTATGGTGGAAAATGATATATCTTCACCAAAATGATACACGGGAGAATCTTGCGAAATTTCCTTGTGATGTGTGCCTTCATCTCACAGAGTGGAAGCTTTCTTTTGGTTAAGCAGATATGAAACAATCTTTTTCTAGATTCTGCCAGTGCAAATTTGAAATCTTTTCTTCCAATGCGGTGAAAGGAATTATCTTCTGATAAAAGCTAGAGAGAAGCATTCTGAACAATTTCTTAGTGATATGTGCATTCCACTCACAGAGTTGAAACTTTCTTTTGATGGAGCAATTTTGAAACAATCTGAAGAATCCGGAAGTGGATATTTGGAATGCTTTGAGGCCTATGGTGAAAAATTAAATATCTTCACGTGAAAAGTACTCAGAAGCATTCTGCGAAATTACTTTGTGATGTATGCATTCATCTCACAGAGTTCAAGTTTCCTTTTGGTTGAGCAGATTTGAAACAGTCTTTTTGAAGAATCTGCAAGTGGATATATGAGATCTTTTCATCCAGTGCGAGAAAAAGGAAATATCATCTCATAAAAACTAGGCAGAAGATCCTGAACAAATTCTTAGTGATACATGCATTCAAGTAAAAAGGTGAACCATGCTTTTGATCCAGCAGTTTTGAAACACTCTGTTTGAAGAATCTGCAAGTGGACATTTGGAGCACTTTGAGGCCTATGTTGAAAAAGGAAATATGTTCACATAAAAGATACAGAAAAGCATTCTGTGAAATTTCTTTGTGATGTGTGCATTCTTCTCACAGTGTTGAAGCTTTCTTTTGGTTGAGCAGACTTGAAGCTTTCCTTTTGGAGAATCTACAAATGCATATTTGAGACCTTTACGTCCAATGGGGAACCGGATTTATCTTCCCATAAAAACTAATCGGAAGCCTTCTGAGCAACTTCTTAGTGATGCGTGTATTCCACTCACAGAGTTGAACCTTCTTTTGATTGAGCAGTTTTGAAACACTTTTTGTCAAGAATCTGCAAGGTTACAATTGGAGAGCTTTGAGACTTATGCTCAAAAAGGAAATATCTTCACATTAATACTACACAGAACCATTTTGCAAAATTTTATTGTGAGGTGTGCGTTCATCTCCCAGAGGTGAAGCTATCTTTTTGTTGAGCATATATGAAAGAGACTTTATGGAGTGTCTGGAAGTGAATATTTGTGATCTTTGCGTCCAATGTGGGAAAAGGAAATATCTTCACTTAAAAACTACACATAAGCATTCTGAGCAACTTCTTAGTGATATGTGCATTCAAGTCACAGAGTCGGACATTTCTTTTGATTCAGCTGTTTTGAAACACGGTGTTTGAAGAATCTGCATGTGGGCATTTGGAGTGCTTTGAGGGCTATGATGTAAAAGGAAATATCTTCACATAAAAACTACACAGAATAGTTCTGCGAAATTTCCTTGTGATGTGTGCATACATCTCACATAGTGGAAGCTTTCTTTTGGTTAAGCATATATGAAACAGTCTTTTTCTAGATTCTGCCAGTGCAAATTTGAAATCTTTTTTACCAATGCGGGGAAAGGAATTATCTTCACATACAACCTAAAGAGAAGCATTCTGAACAACTTCTTAGTGATATGTGCTTCAACTCACAGAGTTGAAACTTTCTTTCCAAGGAGCAGTTTTGAAACACTCTGAAGAATCTGCAAGTGAACATTTGGTATGCTTTGAGGCCTATGGTGAAAAAGGAATAATCTTCCCATGAAAAGTACTCGGAAGCATTCTGCGAAATTACTTTGTGATGTATGCATTCATCTCACTGAGTTCAAGTTTCTTTATGGTTGAGTAGATTTGAAACAGTCTTTTTGTAGAATCTGCAAATGGATATCTGAGTTATTTTCGTCCAATGGGAGAAAAAGAAATATGACCTCATAAATACTAGGCAGGAGCATCCTAACCAATTTCTTAGTGATGTATGCTTTCAAATAACAAGGTGAACTTTGCTTTTCATCCAGCAGTTTTGAAACACGGTGTTTGAAGAATCTGCAAGTGGGCATTTGGAGTGCTTTGAGGGCTATGATAAAAAGGGAAATATCTTCACATAAAAACTATACAGAATAATTCTGCGAAATTTATTTGTGATGTGTGCATTCGTCTCACGGAGTTAAGGCTCTCTTTTGTTTGAGCAGATTTGAAAGTGTCTTTTTCTACAATCTGCAAGTGGATGTTTGAGATCTTTTCTTCCAATGCATGAAAAGGAGTTATCCTCACTTAGAAACTAGACAGAAGCATTCTGAGCAACTCTTTTTGGATGTGTGCATTCATCTCATGGAGGTGAGCCTTTCTTTTGCTTGAAGAGTTTTGAAACTCTCTGTTTAAAATATCTGCAACTGGACATTTGGAGTGCTTTGAGGTCTATGGTGAAAAAGGAAATATATTCTTATGAAATCTAAAGAGAAGCATCCTGCGAAATTAGTTTATGATGTGTGCATTCATCTCAGAGAGTTGAAGCTTTCTTGTTTTTGAGCAGATTTGAAACAGTCTTTTTGTAGACTCTGTGACTGCATATTTGAGATCATATCGTCCAATGCAGGAAAAGGAAATATCTTCACATAAAAACCGGACGGAAGCATTCTGAGCAACTTCTTAATGATATGTGCATTCAACTCAGAGAATTGAACCATTCTTTTGATTGATCAGTTTTGAAACACTCTTTGAAGAATCTGCAAGAGAACATTTGGAGGGCTTTGAGACCTATGGTGAAAAAGGAAATATCTTCACATAAAAACCAAACAGTAGCACTCTGCAAAATTTCTCTGGGATGTGTGGATTCTTCTCTGAGTTGAAGCTTTTCTTTTTGGTTGAGCAGATTTGAAACCTTTTTTTGTAGAATCTGCAAGTGGTTATTGGAGATCTTTTGGTCCAATGTGTGAAAAGGAAATATCTTCACATAAAAACTAGACAGAAGCATTCTGAGCAACTTCTTGGTGATGTGGGCATTCAACTCTCATAGTTGAAGCTTTCCTTTGGTTGAACAGATTTGAAATAGTCCTTTTGTACAATCTGCAATTGGATATTTGAGATCTTTTCATCCAATGCTGAAAAGGAAATATCTTCACTTAAAAACTAAACTGAAGCATTCTGAGCAACTTCTTAGTGATGGGTGCTTTCAACTCACAGAGTTGAGCCTTTCTTTTGATTGAGCAGTTTTGAAACTCTGTGTTTGAAGCATCTGCAAATGGGCATTTGGAGTGCTTTGTGGCCTATGGATGGAAAATGATATACCTTCAACAGAATGATACACGGGAGCATCTTGTGAAATTTCCTTGTGATGTGTGCCTTCGTCTCACATAGTGGAAGCTTTCTTTTGGTTAAGCAGATATGAAACAGTCTTTTTCTAGATTCTGCCTGTGCAAATTTGAAATATTTTCTTCCAATGCGGTGAAAGGAATTATCTTCACATCAAACCTAGAGAGAAGCATTCTGAACAACTTCTTAGTGATATGTGCATTCCACTCACAGAGTTGAAACTTTCTTTTGATGGAGCAGCTTTGAAACAATCTGAAGAATCCGGAAGTGGATATTTGGAATGCTTTGAGGCCTATGGTGAAAAATTAAATATCTTCACGTGAAAAGTTCCCAGAAGCATTCTGCGAAATTACTTTGTGATGTATGCATTCATCTCACAGAGTTCAAGTTTCCTTTTGGTTGAGCAGATTTGAAACTGTCTTTTTGTAGCATCTGCAAGTGGATATATGAGATCTTTTCGTCCAGTGCGAGAAAAAGGAAATATCATCTCATAAAAACTAGGCAGAAGATCCTGAACAAATTCTTAGTGATACATGCATTCAAGTAAAAATGTGAACCATGCTTTTGATCCAGCAGTTTTGAAACACTCTGTTTGAAGAATCTGCAAGTGGACATTTGGAGCACTTTGAGGCCTATGTTGAAAAAGGAAATATGTTCACATAAAAGATACAGAAAAGCATTCTGTGAAATTTCTTTGTGATGTGTGCATTCTTCTCACAGTGTTGAAGCTTTCTTTTGGTTGAGCAGACTTGAAGCTTTCCTTTTGGAGAATCTGCAAATGCATATTTGAGACCTTTACGTCCAATGGGGAACCGGATTTATCTTCACATAAAAACTAATCGGAAGCCTTCTGAGCAACTTCTTAGTGATGCGTGTATTCCACTCACAGAGTTGAACCTTCTTTTGATTGAGCAGTTTTGAAACACTTTTTGTCAAGAATCTGCAAGGTTACAATTGGAGAGCTTTGAGACTTATGTTCAAAAAGGAAATATCTTCACATTAATAGTACACAGAACCATTTTGCAAAATTTTATTGTGATGTGTGCGTTCATCTCCCAGAGGTGAAGCTATCTTTTTGTTGAGCATATATGAAAGAGACTTTATGGAGTGTCTGGAAGTGAATATTTGTGATCTTTGCGTCCAATGTGGGAAAAGGAATTATCTTCACTTAAAAACTACACATAAGCATTCTGAGCAACTTCTTAGTGATATGTGCATTCAAGTCACAGAGTCGGACATTTCTTTTGATTCAGCTGTTTTGAAACACGGTGTTTGAAGAATCTGCATGTGGGCATTTGGAGTGCTTTGAGGGCTATGATGTAAAAGGAAATATCTTCACATAAAAACTACACAGAATAGTTCTGCGAAATTTCCTTGTGATGTGTGCATACATCTCACATAGTGGAAGCTTTCTTTTGGTTAAGCATATATGAAACAGTCTTTTTCTAGATTCTGCCAGTGCAAATTTGAAATCTTTTTTACCAATGCGGGGAAAGGAATTATCTTCACATACAACCTAGAGAGAAGCATTCTGAACAACTTCTTAGTGATATGTGCTTCAACTCACAGAGTTGAAACTTTCTTTCCAAGGAGCAGTTTTGAAACACTCTGAAGAATCTGCAAGTGAACATTTGGTATGCTTTGAGGCCTATGGTGAAAAAGGAATAATCTTCCCATGAAAAGTACTCGGAAGCATTCTGCGAAATTACTTTGTGATGTATGCATTCATCTCACTGAGTTCAAGTTTCTTTATGGTTGAGCAGATTTGAAACAGTCTTTTTGTAGAATCTGCAAATGGATATCTGAGTTATTTTCGTCCAATGCGAGAAAAAGAAATATGACCTCATAAATACTAGGCAGGAGCATCCTAACCAATTTCTTAGTGATGTATGCTTTCAAATAACAAGGTGAACTTTGCTTTTCATCCAGCAGTTTTGAAACACGGTGTTTGAAGAATCTGCAAGTGGGCATTTGGAGTGCTTTGAGGGCTATGATAAAAAGGGAAATATCTTCACATAAAAACTATACAGAATAATTCTGCGAAATTTATTTGTGATGTGTGCATTCGTCTCACGGAGTTAAGGCTCTCTTTTGTTTGAGCAGATTTGAAAGTGTCTTTTTCTACAATCTGCAAGTGGATGTTTGAGATCTTTTCTTCCAATGCATGAAAAGGAGTTATCCTCACTTAGAAACTAGACAGAAGCATTCTGAGCAACTCTTTTTGGATGTGTGCATTCATCTCATGGAGGTGAGCCTTTCTTTTGCTTGAAGAGTTTTGAAACTCTCTGTTTAAAATATCTGCAACTGGACATTTGGAGTGCTTTGAGGTCTATGGTGAAAAAGGAAATATATTCTTATGAAATCTAAAGAGAAGCATCCTGCGAAATTAGTTTATGATGTGTGCATTCATCTCAGAGAGTTGAAGCTTTCTTGTTTTTGAGCAGATTTGAAACAGTCTTTTTGTAGACTCTGTAACAGCATATTTGAGATCATATCGTCCAATGCAGGAAAAGGAAATATCTTCACATAAAAACCGTTCGGAAGCATTCTGAGCAACTTCTTAATGATATGTGCATTCAACTCAGAGAATTGAACCATTCTTTTGATTGATCAGTTTTGAAACACTCTTTGAAGATTCTGCAAGAGGACATTTGGAGGGCTTTGAGACCTATGGTGAAAAAGGAAATATCTTCTCATAAAAACCAAACAGTAGCACTCTGCAAAATTTCTCTGGGATGCGTGCATTCTTCTCTGAGTTAAAGCTTTTCTTTTTGGTTGAACATATTTGAAACGTTTTTTTGTAGAATCTGCAAGTGGTTATTGGAGATCTTTTCGTCCAGTGTGTGAAAAGGAAATATCTTCACATAAAAACTAGACAGAAGCATTCTGAGCAACTTCTTGGTGATGTGGGCATTCAACTCTCAGAGTTGAAGCTTTCCTTTGGTTGAACAGATTTGAAATACTCCTTTTGTACAATCTGCAAGTGGATACCTGAGATCTTTTCATCCAATGCAGAAAAGGAAATATCTTCACTTAAAAACTAAACTGAAGCATTCTGAGCAACTTCTTAGTGATGGGTGCATTCAACTCACAGAGTTGAGCCTTTCTTTTGATTGAGCAGTTTTGAAACTCTCTGTTTGAAGCATCTGCAAATGGGCATTTGGAGTGCTTTGTGGCCTATGGTGGAAAATGATATATCTTCACCAAAATGATACACGGGAGAATCTTGCGAAATTTCCTTGTGATGTGTGCCTTCATCTCACAGAGTGGAAGCTTTCTTTTGGTTAAGCAGATATGAAACAATCTTTTTCTAGATTCTGCCAGTGCAAATTTGAAATCTTTTCTTCCAATGCGGTGAAAGGAATTATCTTCTGATAAAAGCTAGAGAGAAGCATTCTGAACAATTTCTTAGTGATATGTGCATTCCACTCACAGAGTTGAAACTTTCTTTTGATGGAGCAATTTTGAAACAATCTGAAGAATCCGGAAGTGGATATTTGGAATGCTTTTAGGCCTATGGTGAAAAATTAAATATCTTCACGTGAAAAGTACTCAGAAGCATTCTGCGAAATTACTTTGTGATGTATGCATTCATCTCACAGAGTTCAAGTTTCCTTTTGGTTGAGCAGATTTGAAACAGTCTTTTTGTAGAATCTGCAAGTGGATATATGAGATCTTTTCGTCCAGTGCGAGAAAAAGGAAATATCATCTCATAAAAACTAGGCAGAAGTTCCTGAACAAATTCTTAGTGATACATGCATTCAAGTAAAAAGGTGAACCATGCTTTTGATCCAGCAGTTTTGAAACACTCTGTTTGAAGAATCTGCAAGTGGACATTTGGAGCACTTTGAGGCCTATGTTGAAAAAGGAAATATATTCACATAAAAGATACAGAAAAGCATTCTGTGAAATTTCTTTGTGATGTGTGCATTCTTCTCACAGTGTTGAAGCTTTCTTTTGGTTGAGCAGACTTGAAGCTTTCCTTTTGGAGAATCTACAAATGCATATTTGAGACCTTTACGTCCAATGGGGAACCGGATTTATCTTCCCATAAAAACTAATCGGAAGCCTTCTGAGCAACTTCTTAGTGATGCGTGTATTCCACTCACAGAGTTGAACCTTCTTTTGATTGAGCAGTTTTGAAACACTTTTTGTCAAGAATCTGCAAGGTTACAATTGGAGAGCTTTGAGACTTATGCTCAAAAAGGAAATATCTTCACATTAATACTACACAGAACCATTTTGCAAAATTTTATTGTGAGGTGTGCGTTCATCTCCCAGAGGTGAAGCTATCTTTTTGTTGAGCATATATGAAAGAGACGTTATGGAGAGTCTGGAAGTGAATATTTGTGATCTTTGCGTCCAATGTGGGAAAAGGAAATATCTTCACTTAAAAACTACACATAAGCATTCTGAGCAACTTCTTAGTGATATGTGCATTCAAGTCACAGAGTCGGACATTTCTTCTGATTCAGCTGTTTTGAAACACGGTGTTTGAAGAATCTGCAAGTGGGCATTTGGAGTGCTTTGAGGGCTATGATGTAAAAGGAAATATCTTCACATAAAAACTACACAGAATAGTTCTGCGAAATTTCCTTGTGATGTGTGCATACATCTCACATAGTGGAAGCTTTCTTTTGGTTAAGCATATATGAAACAGTCTTTTTCTAGATTCTGCCAGTGCAAATTTGAAATCTTTTTTACCAATGCGGGGAAAGGAATTATCCTCACATACAACCTAGAGAGAAGCATTCTGAACAACTTCTTAGTGATATGTGCTTCAACTCACAGAGTTGAAACTTTCTTTCCAAGGAGCAGTTTTGAAACACTCTGAAGAATCTGCAAGTGAATATTTGGTATGCTTTGAGGCCTATGGTGAAAAAGGAATAATCTTCCCATGAAATGTACTCGGAAGCATTCTGCGAAATTACTTTGTGATGTATGCATTCATCTCACTGAGTTCAAGTTTCTTTATGGTTGAGCAGATTTGAAACAGTCTTTTTGTAGAATCTGCAAATGGATATCTGAGTTATTTTCGTCCAATGCGAGAAAAAGAAATATGACCTCATAAAAACTAGGCAGGAGCATCCTGACCAATTTCTTAGTGATGTATGCTTTCAAATAACAAGGTGAACTTTGCTTTTCATCCAGCAGTTTTGAAACACGGTGTTTGAAGAATCTGCAAGTCGGCATTTGGAGTGCTTTGAGGGCTATGATAAAAAGGGAAATATCTTCACATAAAAACTATACAGAATAATTCTGCGAAATTTATTTGTGATGTGTGCATTCGTCTCACGGAGTTAAGGCTCTCTTTTGTTTGAGCAGATTTGAAAGTGTCTTTTTCTACAATCTGCAAGTGGATGTTTGAGATCCTTTCTTCCAATGCATGAAAAGGAATTATCCTCACTTAGAAACTAGACAGAAGCATTCTGAGCAACTCTTTTTGGATGTGCGCATTCATCTCATGGAGGTGAGCCTTTCTTTTGCTTGAACAGTTTTGAAACTCTCTGTTTAAAATATCTGCAACTGGACATTTGGAGTGCTTTGAGGTCTATGGTGAAAAAGGAAATATATTCTTATGAAATCTAAAGAGAAGCATCCTGCGAAATTAGTTTATGATGTGTGCATTCATCTCAGAGAGTTGAAGCTTTCTTGTTTTTGAGCAGATTTGAAACAGTCTTTTTGTAGACTCTGTGACTGCATATTTGAGATCATATCGTCCAATGCAGGAAAAGGAAATATCTTCACATAAAAACCGGACGGAAGCATTCTGAGCAACTTCTTAATGATATGTGCATTCAACTCAGAGAATTGAACCATTCTTTTGATTGATCAGTTTTGAAACACTCTTTGAAGAATCTGCAAGAGGACATTTGGAGGGCTTTGAGACCTATGGTGAAAAAGGAAATATCTTCACATAAAAACCAAACAGTAGCACTCTGCAAAATTTCTCTGGGATGTGTGGATTCTTCTCTGAGTTGAAGCTTTTCTTTTTGGTTGAGCAGATTTGAAACCTTTTTTTGTAGAATCTGCAAGTTGTTATTGGAGATCTTTTGGTCCAATGTGTGAAAAGGAAATATCTTCACATAAAAACTAGACAGAAGCATTCTGAGCAACTTCTTGGTGATGTGGGCATTCAACTCTCAGAGTTGAAGCTTTCCTTTTGTTGAACAGATTTGAAATAGTCCTTTTGTACAATCTGCAAGTGGATATTTGAGATCTTTTCATCCAATGCTGAAAAGGAAATATCTTCACTTAAAAACTAAACTGAAGCATTCTGAGCAACTTCTTAGTGATGGGTGCTTTCAACTCACAGAGTTGAGCCTTTCTTTTGATTGAGCAGTTTTGAAACTCTGTGTTTGAAGCATCTGCAAATGGGCATTTGGAGTGCTTTGTGGCCTATGGATGGAAAATGATATACCTTCAACAGAATGATACACGGGAGCATCTTGTGAAATTTCCTTGTGATGTGTGCCTTCGTCTCACATAGTGGAAGCTTTCTTTTGGTTAAGCAGATATGAAACAGTCTTTTTCTAGATTCTGCCTGTGCAAATTTGAAATATTTTCTTCCAATGCGGTGAAAGGAATTATCTTCACATCAAACCTAGAGAGAAGCATTCTGAACAACTTCTTAGTGATATGTGCATTCCACTCACAGAGTTGAAACTTTCTTTTGATGGAGCAGCTTTGAAACAATCTGAAGAATCCGGAAGTGGATATTTGGAATGCTTTGAGGCCTATGGTGAAAAATTAAATATCTTCACGTGAAAAGTACTCAGAAGCATTCTGCGAAATTACTTTGTGATGTATGCATTCATCTCACAGAGTTCAAGTTTCCTTTTGGTTGAGCAGATTTGAAACAGTCTTTTTGTAGAATCTGCAAGTGGATATATGAGATCTTTTCGTCCAGTGCGAGAAAAAGGAAATATCATCTCATAAAAACTAGGCAGAAGATCCTGAACAAATTCTTAGTGATACATGCATTCAAGTAAAAATGTGAACCATGCTTTTGATCCAGCAGTTTTGAAACACTCTGTTTGAAGAATCTGCAAGTGGACATTTGGAGCACTTTGAGGCCTATGTTGAAAAAGGAAATATGTTCACATAAAAGATACAGAAAAGCATTCTGTGAAATTTCTTTGTGATGTGTGCATTCTTCTCACAGTGTTGAAGCTTTCTTTTGGTTGAGCAGACTTGAAGCTTTCCTTTTGGAGAATCTGCAAATGCATATTTGAGACCTTTACGTCCAATGGGGAACCGGATTTATCTTCACATAAAAACTAATCGGAAGCCTTCTGAGCAACTTCTTAGTGATGCGTGTATTCCACTCACAGAGTTGAACCTTCTTTTGATTGAGCAGTTTTGAAACACTTTTTGTCAAGAATCTGCAAGGTTACAATTGGAGAGCTTTGAGACTTATGTTCAAAAAGGAAATATCTTCACATTAATAGTACACAGAACCATTTTGCAAAATTTTATTGTGATGTGTGCGTTCATCTCCCAGAGGTGAAGCTATCTTTTTGTTGAGCATATATGAAAGAGCCTTTATGGAGAGTCTGGAAGTGAATATTTGTGATCTTTGCGTCCAATGTGGGAAAAGGAAATATCTTCACTTAAAAACTACACATAAGCATTCTGAGCAACTTCTTAGTGATATGTGCATTCAAGTCACAGAGTCGGACATTTCTTTTGATTCAGCTGTTTTGAAACACGGTGTTTGAAGAATCTGCAAGTGGTCATTTGGAGTGCTTTGAGGGCTATGATGTAAAAGGAAATATCTTCACATAAAAACTTCACAGGATAGTTCTGCGAAATTTCCTTGTGATGTGTGCATACATCTCACATAGTGGAAGCTTTCTTTTGGTTAAGCATATATGAAACAGTCTTTTTCTAGATTCTGCCAGTGCAAATTTGAAATCTTTTTTACCAATGCGGGGAAAGGAATTATCTTCACATACAACCTAGAGAGAAGAATTCTGAACAACTTCTTAGTGATATGTGCTTCAACTCACAGAGTTGAAACTTTCTTTCCAAGGAGCAGTTTTGAAACACTCTGAAGAATCTGCAAGTGAACATTTGGTATGCTTTGAGGCCTATGGTGAAAAAGGAATAATCTTCCCATGAAATGTACTCGGAAGCATTCTGCGAAATTACTTTGTGATGTATGCATTCATCTCACTGAGTTCAAGTTTCTTTATGGTTGAGCAGATTTGAAACAGTCTTTTTGTAGAATCTGCAAATGGATATCTGAGTTATTTTCGTCCAATGCGAGAAAAAGAAATATGACCTCATAAAAACTAGGCAGGAGCATCCTGACCAATTTCTTAGTGATGTATGCTTTCAAATAACAAGGTGAACTTTGCTTTTCATCCAGCAGTTTTGAAACACGGTGTTTGAAGAATCTGCAAGTCGGCATTTGGAGTGCTTTGAGGGCTATGATAAAAAGGGAAATATCTTCACATAAAAACTATACAGAATAATTCTGCGAAATTTATTTGTGATGTGTGCATTCGTCTCACGGAGTTAAGGCTCTCTTTTGTTTGAGCAGATTTGAAAGTGTCTTTTTCTACAATCTGCAAGTGGATGTTTGAGATCCTTTCTTCCAATGCATGAAAAGGAATTATCCTCACTTAGAAACTAGACAGAAGCATTCTGAGCAACTCTTTTTGGATGTGTGCATTCATCTCATGGAGGTGAGCCTTTCTTTTGCTTGAACAGTTTTGAAACTCTCTGTTTAAAATATCTGCAACTGGACATTTGGAGTGCTTTGAGGTCTATGGTGAAAAAGGAAATATATTCTTATGAAATCTAAAGAGAAGCATCCTGCGAAATTAGTTTATGATGTGTGCATTCATCTCAGAGAGTTGAAGCTTTCTTGTTTTTGAGCAGATTTGAAACAGTCTTTTTGTAGACTCTGTGACTGCATATTTGAGATCATATCGTCCAATGCAGGAAAAGGAAATATCTTCACATAAAAACCGGACGGAAGCATTCTGAGCAACTTCTTAATGATATGTGCATTCAACTCAGAGAATTGAACCATTCTTTTGATTGATCAGTTTTGAAACACTCTTTGAAGAATCTGCAAGAGGACATTTGGAGGGCTTTGAGACCTATGGTGAAAAAGGAAATATCTTCACATAAAAACCAAACAGTAGCACTCTGCAAAATTTCTCTGGGATGTGTGGATTCTTCTCTGAGTTGAAGCTTTTCTTTTTGGTTGAGCAGATTTGAAACCTTTTTTTGTAGAATCTGCAAGTGGTTATTGGAGATCTTTTGGTCCAATGTGTGAAAAGGAAATATCTTCACATAAAAACTAGACAGAAGCATTCTGAGCAACTTCTTGGTGATGTGGGCATTCAACTCTCAGAGTTGAAGCTTTCCTTTGGTTGAACAGATTTGAAATAGTCCTTTTGTACAATCTGCAAGTGGATATTTGAGATCTTTTCATCCAATGCTGAAAAGGAAATATCTTCACTTAAAAACTAAACTGAAGCATTCTGAGCAACTTCTTAGTGATGGGTGCTTTCAACTCACAGAGTTGAGCCTTTCTTTTGATTGAGCAGTTTTGAAACTCTGTGTTTGAAGCATCTGCAAATGGGCATTTGGAGTGCTTTGTGGCCTATGGATGGAAAATGATATACCTTCAACAGAATGATACACGGGAGCATCTTGTGAAATTTCCTTGTGATGTGTGCCTTCGTCTCACATAGTGGAAGCTTTCTTTTGGTTAAGCAGATATGAAACAGTCTTTTTCTAGATTCTGCCTGTGCAAATTTGAAATATTTTCTTCCAATGCGGTGAAAGGAATTATCTTCACATCAAACCTAGAGAGAAGCATTCTGAACAACTTCTTAGTGATATGTGCATTCCACTCACAGAGTTGAAACTTTCTTTTGATGGAGCAGCTTTGAAACAATCTGAAGAATCCGGAAGTGGATATTTGGAATGCTTTGAGGCCTATGGTGAAAAATTAAATATCTTCACGTGAAAAGTACTCAGAAGCATTCTGCGAAATTACTTTGTGATGTATGCATTCATCTCACAGAGTTCAAGTTTCCTTTTGGTTGAGCAGATTTGAAACAGTCTTTTTGTAGAATCTGCAAGTGGATATATGAGATCTTTTCGTCCAGTGCGAGAAAAAGGAAATATCATCTCATAAAAACTAGGCAGAAGATCCTGAACAAATTCTTAGTGATACATGCATTCAAGTAAAAATGTGAACCATGCTTTTGATCCAGCAGTTTTGAAACACTCTGTTTGAAGAATCTGCAAGTGGACATTTGGAGCACTTTGAGGCCTATGTTGAAAAAGGAAATATGTTCACATAAAAGATACAGAAAAGCATTCTGTGAAATTTCTTTGTGATGTGTGCATTCTTCTCACAGTGTTGAAGCTTTCTTTTGGTTGAGCAGACTTGAAGCTTTCCTTTTGGAGAATCTGCAAATGCATATTTGAGACCTTTACGTCCAATGGGGAACCGGATTTATCTTCACATAAAAACTAATCGGAAGCCTTCTGAGCAACTTCTTAGTGATGCGTGTATTCCACTCACAGAGTTGAACCTTCTTTTGATTGAGCAGTTTTGAAACACTTTTTGTCAAGAATCTGCAAGGTTACAATTGGAGAGCTTTGAGACTTATGTTCAAAAAGGAAATATCTTCACATTAATAGTACACAGAACCATTTTGCAAAATTTTATTGTGATGTGTGCGTTCATCTCCCAGAGGTGAAGCTATCTTTTTGTTGAGCATATATGAAAGAGCCTTTATGGAGAGTCTGGAAGTGAATATTTGTGATCTTTGCGTCCAATGTGGGAAAAGGAAATATCTTCACTTAAAAACTACACATAAGCATTCTGAGCAACTTCTTAGTGATATGTGCATTCAAGTCACAGAGTCGGACATTTCTTTTGATTCAGCTGTTTTGAAACACGGTGTTTGAAGAATCTGCAAGTGGTCATTTGGAGTGCTTTGAGGGCTATGATGTAAAAGGAAATATCTTCACATAAAAACTTCACAGGATAGTTCTGCGAAATTTCCTTGTGATGTGTGCATACATCTCACATAGTGGAAGCTTTCTTTTGGTTAAGCATATATGAAACAGTCTTTTTCTAGATTCTGCCAGTGCAAATTTGAAATCTTTTTTACCAATGCGGGGAAAGGAATTATCTTCACATACAACCTAGAGAGAAGAATTCTGAACAACTTCTTAGTGATATGTGCTTCAACTCACAGAGTTGAAACTTTCTTTCCAAGGAGCAGTTTTGAAACACTCTGAAGAATCTGCAAGTGAACATTTGGTATGCTTTGAGGCCTATGGTGAAAAAGGAATAATCTTCCCATGAAGTGTACTCGGAAGCATTCTGCGAAATTACTTTGTGATGTATGCATTCATCTCACTGAGTTCAAGTTTCTTTATGGTTGAGCAGATTTGAAACAATCTTTTTGTAGAATCTGCAAATGGATATCTGAGTTATTTTCGTCCAATGCGAGAAAAAGAAATATGACCTCATAAAAACTAGGCAGGAGCCTCCTGACCAATTTCTTAGTGATGTATGCTTTCAAATAACAAGGTGAACTTTGCTTTTCATCCAGCAGTTTTGAAACACGGTGTTTGAAGAATCTGCAAGTCGGCATTTGGAGTGCTTTGAGGGCTATGATAAAAAGGGAAATATCTTCACATAAAAACTATACAGAATAATTCTGCGAAATTTATTTGTGATGTGTGCATTCGTCTCACGGAGTTAAGGCTCTCTTTTGTTTGAGCAGATTTGAAAGTGTCTTTTTCTACAATCTGCAAGTGGATGTTTGAGATCCTTTCTTCCAATGCATGAAAAGGAATTATCCTCACTTAGAAACTAGACAGAAGCATTCTGAGCAACTCTTTTTGGATGTGTGCATTCATCTCATGGAGGTGAGCCTTTCTTTTGCTTGAACAGTTTTGAAACTCTCTGTTTAAAATATCTGCAACTGGACATTTGGAGTGCTTTGAGGTCTATGGTGAAAAAGGAAATATATTCTTATGAAATCTAAAGAGAAGCATCCTGCGAAATTAGTTTATGATGTGTGCATTCATCTCAGAGAGTTGAAGCTTTCTTGTTTTTGAGCAGATTTGAAACAGTCTTTTTGTAGACTCTGTGACTGCATATTTGAGATCATATCGTCCAATGCAGGAAAAGGAAATATCTTCACATAAAAACCGGACGGAAGCATTCTGAGCAACTTCTTAATGATATGTGCATTCAACTCAGAGAATTGAACCATTCTTTTGATTGATCAGTTTTGAAACACTCTTTGAAGAATCTGCAAGAGGACATTTGGAGGGCTTTGAGACCTATGGTGAAAAAGGAAATATCTTCACATAAAAACCAAACAGTAGCACTCTGCAAAATTTCTCTGGGATGTGTGGATTCTTCTCTGAGTTGAAGCTTTTCTTTTTGGTTGAGCAGATTTGAAACCTTTTTTTGTAGAATCTGCAAGTGGTTATTGGAGATCTTTTGGTCCAATGTGTGAAAAGGAAATATCTTCACATAAAAACTAGACAGAAGCATTCTGAGCAACTTCTTGGTGATGTGGGCATTCAACTCTCAGAGTTGAAGCTTTCCTTTGGTTGAACAGATTTGAAATAGTCCTTTTGTACAATCTGCAAGTGGATATTTGAGATCTTTTCATCCAATGCTGAAAAGGAAATATCTTCACTTAAAAACTAAACTGAAGCATTCTGAGCAACTTCTTAGTGATGGGTGCTTTCAACTCACAGAGTTGAGCCTTTCTTTTGATTGAGCAGTTTTGAAACTCTGTGTTTGAAGCATCTGCAAATGGGCATTTGGAGTGCTTTGTGGCCTATGGATGGAAAATGATATACCTTCAACAGAATGATACACGGGAGCATCTTGTGAAATTTCCTTGTGATGTGTGCCTTCGTCTCACATAGTGGAAGCTTTCTTTTGGTTAAGCAGATATGAAACAGTCTTTTTCTAGATTCTGCCTGTGCAAATTTGAAATATTTTCTTCCAATGCGGTGAAAGGAATTATCTTCACATCAAACCTAGAGAGAAGCATTCTGAACAACTTCTTAGTGATATGTGCATTCCACTCACAGAGTTGAAACTTTCTTTTGATGGAGCAGCTTTGAAACAATCTGAAGAATCCGGAAGTGGATATTTGGAATGCTTTGAGGCCTATGGTGAAAAATTAAATATCTTCACGTGAAAAGTACTCAGAAGCATTCTGCGAAATTACATTGTGATGTATGCATTCATCTCACAGAGTTCAAGTTTCCTTTTGGTTGAGCAGATTTGAAACAGTCTTTTTGTAGAATCTGCAAGTGGATATATGAGATCTTTTCGTCCAGTGCGAGAAAAAGGAAATATCATCTCATAAAAACTAGGCAGAAGATCCTGAACAAATTCTTAGTGATACATGCATTCAAGTAAAAATGTGAACCATGCTTTTGATCCAGCAGTTTTGAAACACTCTGTTTGAAGAATCTGCAAGTGGACATTTGGAGCACTTTGAGGCCTATGTTGAAAAAGGAAATATGTTCACATAAAAGATACAGAAAAGCATTCTGTGAAATTTCTTTGTGATGTGTGCATTCTTCTCACAGTGTTGAAGCTTTCTTTTGGTTGAGCAGACTTGAAGCTTTCCTTTTGGAGAATCTGCAAATGCATATTTGAGACCTTTACGTCCAATGGGGAACCGGATTTATCTTCACATAAAAACTAATCGGAAGCCTTCTGAGCAACTTCTTAGTGATGCGTGTATTCCACTCACAGAGTTGAACCTTCTTTTGATTGAGCAGTTTTGAAACACTTTTTGTCAAGAATCTGCAAGGTTACAATTGGAGAGCTTTGAGACTTATGTTCAAAAAGGAAATATCTTCACATTAATAGTACACAGAACCATTTTGCAAAATTTTATTGTGATGTGTGCGTTCATCTCCCAGAGGTGAAGCTATCTTTTTGTTGAGCATATATGAAAGAGCCTTTATGGAGAGTCTGGAAGTGAATATTTGTGATCTTTGCGTCCAATGTGGGAAAAGGAAATATCTTCACTTAAAAACTACACATAAGCATTCTGAGCAACTTCTTAGTGATATGTGCATTCAAGTCACAGAGTCGGACATTTCTTTTGATTCAGCTGTTTTGAAACACGGTGTTTGAAGAATCTGCAAGTGGTCATTTGGAGTGCTTTGAGGGCTATGATGTAAAAGGAAATATCTTCACATAAAAACTTCACAGGATAGTTCTGCGAAATTTCCTTGTGATGTGTGCATACATCTCACATAGTGGAAGCTTTCTTTTGGTTAAGCATATATGAAACAGTCTTTTTCTAGATTCTGCCAGTGCAAATTTGAAATCTTTTTTACCAATGCGGGGAAAGGAATTATCTTCACATACAACCTAGAGAGAAGAATTCTGAACAACTTCTTAGTGATATGTGCTTCAACTCACAGAGTTGAAACTTTCTTTCCAAGGAGCAGTTTTGAAACACTCTGAAGAATCTGCAAGTGAACATTTGGTATGCTTTGAGGCCTATGGTGAAAAAGGAATAATCTTCCCATGAAGTGTACTCGGAAGCATTCTGCGAAATTACTTTGTGATGTATGCATTCATCTCACTGAGTTCAAGTTTCTTTATGGTTGAGCAGATTTGAAACAGTCTTTTTGTAGAATCTGCAAATGGATATCTGAGTTATTTTCGTCCAATGCGAGAAAAAGAAATATGACCTCATAAAAACTAGGCAGGAGCATCCTGACCAATTTCTTAGTGATGTATGCTTTCAAATAACAAGGTGAACTTTGCTTTTCATCCAGCAGTTTTGAAACACGGTGTTTGAAGAATCTGCAAGTCGGCATTTGGAGTGCTTTGAGGGCTATGATAAAAAGGGAAATATCTTCACATAAAAACTATACAGAATAATTCTGCGAAATTTATTTGTGATGTGTGCATTCGTCTCACGGAGTTAAGGCTCTCTTTTGTTTGAGCAGATTTGAAAGTGTCTTTTTCTACAATCTGCAAGTGGATGTTTGAGATCCTTTCTTCCAATGCATGAAAAGGAATTATCCTCACTTAGAAACTAGACAGAAGCATTCTGAGCAACTCTTTTTGGATGTGTGCATTCATCTCATGGAGGTGAGCCTTTCTTTTGCTTGAACAGTTTTGAAACTCTCTGTTTAAAATATCTGCAACTGGACATTTGGAGTGCTTTGAGGTCTATGGTGAAAAAGGAAATATATTCTTATGAAATCTAAAGAGAAGCATCCTGCGAAATTAGTTTATGATGTGTGCATTCATCTCAGAGAGTTGAAGCTTTCTTGTTTTTGAGCAGATTTGAAACAGTCTTTTTGTAGACTCTGTGACTGCATATTTGAGATCATATCGTCCAATGCAGGAAAAGGAAATATCTTCACATAAAAACCGGACGGAAGCATTCTGAGCAACTTCTTAATGATATGTGCATTCAACTCAGAGAATTGAACCATTCTTTTGATTGATCAGTTTTGAAACACTCTTTGAAGAATCTGCAAGAGGACATTTGGAGGGCTTTGAGACCTATGGTGAAAAAGGAAATATCTTCACATAAAAACCAAACAGTAGCACTCTGCAAAATTTCTCTGGGATGTGTGGATTCTTCTCTGAGTTGAAGCTTTTCTTTTTGGTTGAGCAGATTTGAAACCTTTTTTTGTAGAATCTGCAAGTGGTTATTGGAGATCTTTTGGTCCAATGTGTGAAAAGGAAATATCTTCACATAAAAACTAGACAGAAGCATTCTGAGCAACTTCTTGGTGATGTGGGCATTCAACTCTCAGAGTTGAAGCTTTCCTTTGGTTGAACAGATTTGAAATAGTCCTTTTGTACAATCTGCAAGTGGATATTTGAGATCTTTTCATCCAATGCTGAAAAGGAAATATCTTCACTTAAAAACTAAACTGAAGCATTCTGAGCAACTTCTTAGTGATGGGTGCTTTCAACTCACAGAGTTGAGCCTTTCTTTTGATTGAGCAGTTTTGAAACTCTGTGTTTGAAGCATCTGCAAATGGGCATTTGGAGTGCTTTGTGGCCTATGGATGGAAAATGATATACCTTCAACAGAATGATACACGGGAGCATCTTGTGAAATTTCCTTGTGATGTGTGCCTTCGTCTCACATAGTGGAAGCTTTCTTTTGGTTAAGCAGATATGAAACAGTCTTTTTCTAGATTCTGCCTGTGCAAATTTGAAATATTTTCTTCCAATGCGGTGAAAGGAATTATCTTCACATCAAACCTAGAGAGAAGCATTCTGAACAACTTCTTAGTGATATGTGCATTCCACTCACAGAGTTGAAACTTTCTTTTGATGGAGCAGCTTTGAAACAATCTGAAGAATCCGGAAGTGGATATTTGGAATGCTTTGAGGCCTATGGTGAAAAATTAAATATCTTCACGTGAAAACTACTCAGAAGCATTCTGCGAAATTACATTGTGATGTATGCATTCATCTCACAGAGTTCAAGTTTCCTTTTGGTTGAGCAGATTTGAAACAGTCTTTTTGTAGAATCTGCAAGTGGATATATGAGATCTTTTCGTCCAGTGCGAGAAAAAGGAAATATCATCTCATAAAAACTAGGCAGAAGATCCTGAACAAATTCTTAGTGATACATGCATTCAAGTAAAAATGTGAACCATGCTTTTGATCCAGCAGTTTTGAAACACTCTGTTTGAAGAATCTGCAAGTGGACATTTGGAGCACTTTGAGGCCTATGTTGAAAAAGGAAATATGTTCACATAAAAGATACAGAAAAGCATTCTGTGAAATTTCTTTGTGATGTGTGCATTCTTCTCACAGTGTTGAAGCTTTCTTTTGGTTGAGCAGACTTGAAGCTTTCCTTTTGGAGAATCTGCAAATGCATATTTGAGACCTTTACGTCCAATGGGGAACCGGATTTATCTTCACATAAAAACTAATCGGAAGCCTTCTGAGCAACTTCTTAGTGATGCGTGTATTCCACTCACAGAGTTGAACCTTCTTTTGATTGAGCAATTTTGAAACACTTTTTGTCAAGAATCTGCAAGGTTACAATTGGAGAGCTTTGAGACTTATGTTCAAAAAGGAAATATCTTCACATTAATAGTACACAGAACCATTTTGCAAAATTTTATTGTGATGTGTGCGTTCATCTCCCAGAGGTGAAGCTATCTTTTTGTTGAGCATATATGAAAGAGCCTTTATGGAGAGTCTGGAAGTGAATATTTGTGATCTTTGCGTCCAATGTGGGAAAAGGAAATATCTTCACTTAAAAACTACACATAAGCATTCTGAGCAACTTCTTAGTGATATGTGCATTCAAGTCACAGAGTCGGACATTTCTTTTGATTCAGCTGTTTTGAAACATGGTGTTTGAAGAATCTGCAAGTGGTCATTTTGAGTGCTTTGATGGCTATGATGTAAAAGGAAATATCTTCACATAAAAACTACACAGAATAGTTCTGCGAAATTTCCTTGTGATGTGTGCATACATCTCACATAGTGGAAGCTTTCTTTTGGTTAAGCATATATGAAACAGTCTTTTTCTAGATTCTGCCAGTGCAAATTTGAAATCTTTTTTACCAATGCGGGGAAAGGAATTATCTTCACATACAACCTAGAGAGAAGAATTCTGAACAACTTCTTAGTGATATGTGCTTCAACTCACAGAGTTGAAACTTTCTTTCCAAGGAGCAGTTTTGAAACACTCTGAAGAATCTGCAAGTGAACATTTGGTATGCTTTGAGGCCTATGGTGAAAAAGGAATAATCTTCCCATGAAATGTACTCGGAAGCATTCTGCGAAATTACTTTGTGATGTATGCATTCATCTCACTGAGTTCAAGTTTCTTTATGGTTGAGCAGATTTGAAACAGTCTTTTTGTAGAATCTGCAAATGGATATCTGAGTTATTTTCGTCCAATGCGAGAAAAAGAAATATGACCTCATAAAAACTAGGCAGGAGCATCCTGACCAATTTCTTAGTGATGTATGCTTTCAAATAACAAGGTGAACTTTGCTTTTCATCCAGCAGTTTTGAAACACGGTGTTTGAAGAATCTGCAAGTCGGCATTTGGAGTGCTTTGAGGGCTATGATAAAAAGGGAAATATCTTCACATAAAAACTATACAGAATAATTCTGCGAAATTTATTTGTGATGTGTGCATTCGTCTCACGGAGTTAAGGCTCTCTTTTGTTTGAGCAGATTTGAAAGTGTCTTTTTCTACAATCTGCAAGTGGATGTTTGAGATCCTTTCTTCCAATGCATGAAAAGGAATTATCCTCACTTAGAAACTAGACAGAAGCATTCTGAGCAACTCTTTTTGGATGTGTGCCTTCATGTCATGGAGGTGAGCCTTTCTTTTGCTTGAACAGTTTTGAAACTCTTTGTTTAAAATATCTGCAACTGGACATTTGGAGTGCTTTGAGGTCTATGGTGAAAAAGGAAATATATTCTTATGAAATCTAAAGAGAAGCATCCTGCGAAATTAGTTTATGATGTGTGCATTCATCTCAGAGAGTTGAAGCTTTCTTGTTTTTGAGCAGATTTGAAACAGTCTTTTTGTAGACTCTGTGACTGCATATTTGAGATCATATCGTCCAATGCAGGAAAAGGAAATATCTTCACATAAAAACCGGACGGAAGCATTCTGAGCAACTTCTTAATGATATGTGCATTCAACTCAGAGAATTGAACCATTCTTTTGATTGATCAGTTTTGAAACACTCTTTGAAGAATCTGCAAGAGGACATTTGGAGGGCTTTGAGACCTATGGTGAAAAAGGAAATATCTTCACATAAAAACCAAACAGTAGCACTCTGCAAAATTTCTCTGGGATGTGTGGATTCTTCTCTGAGTTGAAGCTTTTCTTTTTGGTTGAGCAGATTTGAAACCTTTTTTTGTAGAATCTGCAAGTGGTTATTGGAGATCTTTTGGTCCAATGTGTGAAAAGGAAATATCTTCACATAAAAACTAGACAGAAGCATTCTGAGCAACTTCTTGGTGATGTGGGCATTCAACTCTCAGAGTTGAAGCTTTCCTTTGGTTGAACAGATTTGAAATAGTACTTTTGTACAATCTGCAAGTGGATATTTGAGATCTTTTCATCCAATGCTGAAAAGGAAATATCTTCACTTAAAAACTAAACTGAAGCATTCTGAGCAACTTCTTAGTGATGGGTGCTTTCAACTCACAGAGTTGAGCCTTTCTTTTGATTGAGCAGTTTTGAAACTCTGTGTTTGAAGCATCTGCAAATGGGCATTTGGAGTGCTTTGTGGCCTATGGATGGAAAATGATATACCTTCAACAGAATGATACACGGGAGCATCTTGTGAAATTTCCTTGTGATGTGTGCCTTCGTCTCACATAGTGGAAGCTTTCTTTTGGTTAAGCAGATATGAAACAGTCTTTTTCTAGATTCTGCCTGTGCAAATTTGAAATATTTTCTTCCAATGCGGTGAAAGGAATTATCTTCACATCAAACCTAGAGAGAAGCATTCTGAACAACTTCTTAGTGATATGTGCATTCCACTCACAGAGTTGAAACTTTCTTTTGATGGAGCAGCTTTGAAACAATCTGAAGAATCCGGAAGTGGATATTTGGAATGCTTTGAGGCCTATGGTGAAAAATTAAATATCTTCACGTGAAAAGTACTCAGAAGCATTCTGCGAAATTACTTTGTGATGTATGCATTCATCTCACAGAGTTCAAGTTTCCTTTTGGTTGAGCAGATTTGAAACAGTCTTTTTGTAGAATCTGCAAGTGGATATATGAGATCTTTTCGTCCAGTGCGAGAAAAAGGAAATATCATCTCATAAAAACTAGGCAGAAGATCCTGAACAAATTCTTAGTGATACATGCATTCAAGTAAAAATGTGAACCATGCTTTTGATCCAGCAGTTTTGAAACACTCTGTTTGAAGAATCTGCAAGTGGACATTTGGAGCACTTTGAGGCCTATGTTGAAAAAGGAAATATGTTCACATAAAAGATACAGAAAAGCATTCTGTGAAATTTCTTTGTGATGTGTGCATTCTTCTCACAGTGTTGAAGCTTTCTTTTGGTTGAGCAGACTTGAAGCTTTCCTTTTGGAGAATCTGCAAATGCATATTTGAGACCTTTACGTCCAATGGGGAACCGGATTTATCTTCACATAAAAACTAATCGGAAGCCTTCTGAGCAACTTCTTAGTGATGCGTGTATTCCACTCACAGAGTTGAACCTTCTTTTGATTGAGCAGTTTTGAAACACTTTTTGTCAAGAATCTGCAAGGTTACAATTGGAGAGCTTTGAGACTTATGTTCAAAAAGGAAATATCTTCACATTAATAGTACACAGAACCATTTTGCAAAATTTTATTGTGATGTGTGCGTTCATCTCCCAGAGGTGAAGCTATCTTTTTGTTGAGCATATATGAAAGAGCCTTTATGGAGAGTCTGGAAGTGAATATTTGTGATCTTTGCGTCCAATGTGGGAAAAGGAAATATCTTCACTTAAAAACTACACATAAGCATTCTGAGCAACTTCTTAGTGATATGTGCATTCAAGTCACAGAGTCGGACATTTCTTTTGATTCAGCTGTTTTGAAACACGGTGTTTGAAGAATCTGCAAGTGGTCATTTGGAGTGCTTTGAGGGCTATGATGTAAAAGGAAATATCTTCACATAAAAACTTCACAGGATAGTTCTGCGAAATTTCCTTGTGATGTGTGCATACATCTCACATAGTGGAAGCTTTCTTTTGGTTAAGCATATATGAAACAGTCTTTTTCTAGATTCTGCCAGTGCAAATTTGAAATCTTTTTTACCAATGCGGGGAAAGGAATTATCTTCACATACAACCTAGAGAGAAGAATTCTGAACAACTTCTTAGTGATATGTGCTTCAACTCACAGAGTTGAAACTTTCTTTCCAAGGAGCAGTTTTGAAACACTCTGAAGAATCTGCAAGTGAACATTTGGTATGCTTTGAGGCCTATGGTGAAAAAGGAATAATCTTCCCATGAAGTGTACTCGGAAGCATTCTGCGAAATTACTTTGTGATGTATGCATTCATCTCACTGAGTTCAAGTTTCTTTATGGTTGAGCAGATTTGAAACAGTCTTTTTGTAGAATCTGCAAATGGATATCTGAGTTATTTTCGTCCAATGCGAGAAAAAGAAATATGACCTCATAAAAACTAGGCAGGAGCATCCTGACCAATTTCTTAGTGATGTATGCTTTCAAATAACAAGGTGAACTTTGCTTTTCATCCAGCAGTTTTGAAACACGGTGTTTGAAGAATCTGCAAGTCGGCATTTGGAGTGCTTTGAGGGCTATGATAAAAAGGGAAATATCTTCACATAAAAACTATACAGAATAATTCTGCGAAATTTATTTGTGATGTGTGCATTCGTCTCACGGAGTTAAGGCTCTCTTTTGTTTGAGCAGATTTGAAAGTGTCTTTTTCTACAATCTGCAAGTGGATGTTTGAGATCCTTTCTTCCAATGCATGAAAAGGAATTATCCTCACTTAGAAACTAGACAGAAGCATTCTGAGCAACTCTTTTTGGATGTGTGCATTCATCTCATGGAGGTGAGCCTTTCTTTTGCTTGAACAGTTTTGAAACTCTCTGTTTAAAATATCTGCAACTGGACATTTGGAGTGCTTTGAGGTCTATGGTGAAAAAGGAAATATATTCTTATGAAATCTAAAGAGAAGCATCCTGCGAAATTAGTTTATGATGTGTGCATTCATCTCAGAGAGTTGAAGCTTTCTTGTTTTTGAGCAGATTTGAAACAGTCTTTTTGTAGACTCTGTGACTGCATATTTGAGATCATATCGTCCAATGCAGGAAAAGGAAATATCTTCACATAAAAACCGGACGGAAGCATTCTGAGCAACTTCTTAATGATATGTGCATTCAACTCAGAGAATTGAACCATTCTTTTGATTGATCAGTTTTGAAACACTCTTTGAAGAATCTGCAAGAGGACATTTGGAGGGCTTTGAGACCTATGGTGAAAAAGGAAATATCTTCACATAAAAACCAAACAGTAGCACTCTGCAAAATTTCTCTGGGATGTGTGGATTCTTCTCTGAGTTGAAGCTTTTCTTTTTGGTTGAGCAGATTTGAAACCTTTTTTTGTAGAATCTGCAAGTGGTTATTGGAGATCTTTTGGTCCAATGTGTGAAAAGGAAATATCTTCACATAAAAACTAGACAGAAGCATTCTGAGCAACTTCTTGGTGATGTGGGCATTCAACTCTCAGAGTTGAAGCTTTCCTTTGGTTGAACAGATTTGAAATAGTCCTTTTGTACAATCTGCAAGTGGATATTTGAGATCTTTTCATCCAATGCTGAAAAGGAAATATCTTCACTTAAAAACTAAACTGAAGCATTCTGAGCAACTTCTTAGTGATGGGTGCTTTCAACTCACAGAGTTGAGCCTTTCTTTTGATTGAGCAGTTTTGAAACTCTGTGTTTGAAGCATCTGCAAATGGGCATTTGGAGTGCTTTGTGGCCTATGGATGGAAAATGATATACCTTCAACAGAATGATACACGGGAGCATCTTGTGAAATTTCCTTGTGATGTGTGCCTTCGTCTCACATAGTGGAAGCTTTCTTTTGGTTAAGCAGATATGAAACAGTCTTTTTCTAGATTCTGCCTGTGCAAATTTGAAATATTTTCTTCCAATGCGGTGAAAGGAATTATCTTCACATCAAACCTAGAGAGAAGCATTCTGAACAACTTCTTAGTGATATGTGCATTCCACTCACAGAGTTGAAACTTTCTTTTGATGGAGCAGCTTTGAAACAATCTGAAGAATCCGGAAGTGGATATTTGGAATGCTTTGAGGCCTATGGTGAAAAATTAAATATCTTCACGTGAAAAGTACTCAGAAGCATTCTGCGAAATTACTTTGTGATGTATGCATTCATCTCACAGAGTTCAAGTTTCCTTTTGGTTGAGCAGATTTGAAACAGTCTTTTTGTAGAATCTGCAAGTGGATATATGAGATCTTTTCGTCCAGTGCGAGAAAAAGGAAATATCATCTCATAAAAACTAGGCAGAAGATCCTGAACAAATTCTTAGTGATACATGCATTCAAGTAAAAATGTGAACCATGCTTTTGATCCAGCAGTTTTGAAACACTCTGTTTGAAGAATCTGCAAGTGGACATTTGGAGCACTTTGAGGCCTATGTTGAAAAAGGAAATATGTTCACATAAAAGATACAGAAAAGCATTCTGTGAAATTTCTTTGTGATGTGTGCATTCTTCTCACAGTGTTGAAGCTTTCTTTTGGTTGAGCAGACTTGAAGCTTTCCTTTTGGAGAATCTGCAAATGCATATTTGAGACCTTTACGTCCAATGGGGAACCGGATTTATCTTCACATAAAAACTAATCGGAAGCCTTCTGAGCAACTTCTTAGTGATGCGTGTATTCCACTCACAGAGTTGAACCTTCTTTTGATTGAGCAGTTTTGAAACACTTTTTGTCAAGAATCTGCAAGGTTACAATTGGAGAGCTTTGAGACTTATGTTCAAAAAGGAAATATCTTCACATTAATAGTACACAGAACCATTTTGCAAAATTTTATTGTGATGTGTGCGTTCATCTCCCAGAGGTGAAGCTATCTTTTTGTTGAGCATATATGAAAGAGCCTTTATGGAGAGTCTGGAAGTGAATATTTGTGATCTTTGCGTCCAATGTGGGAAAAGGAAATATCTTCACTTAAAAACTACACATAAGCATTCTGAGCAACTTCTTAGTGATATGTGCATTCAAGTCACAGAGTCGGACATTTCTTTTGATTCAGCTGTTTTGAAACACGGTGTTTGAAGAATCTGCAAGTGGTCATTTGGAGTGCTTTGAGGGCTATGATGTAAAAGGAAATATCTTCACATAAAAACTTCACAGGATAGTTCTGCGAAATTTCCTTGTGATGTGTGCATACATCTCACATAGTGGAAGCTTTCTTTTGGTTAAGCATATATGAAACAGTCTTTTTCTAGATTCTGCCAGTGCAAATTTGAAATCTTTTTTACCAGTGCGGGGAAAGGAATTATCTTCACATACAACCTAGAGAGAAGAATTCTGAACAACTTCTTAGTGATATGTGCTTCAACTCACAGAGTTGAAACTTTCTTTCCAAGGAGCAGTTTTGAAACACTCTGAAGAATCTGCAAGTGAACATTTGGTATGCTTTGAGGCCTATGGTGAAAAAGGAATAATCTTCCCATGAAGTGTACTCGGAAGCATTCTGAGAAATTACTTTGTGATGTATGCATTCATCTCACTGAGTTCAAGTTTCTTTATGGTTGAGCAGATTTGAAACAGTCTTTTTGTAGAATCTGCAAATGGATATCTGAGTTATTTTCGTCCAATGCGAGAAAAAGAAATATGACCTCATAAAAACTAGGCAGGAGCCTCCTGACCAATTTCTTAGTGATATATGCTTTCAAATAACAAGGTGAACTTTGCTTTTCATCCAGCAGTTTTGAAACACGGTGTTTGAAGAATCTGCAAGTCGGCATTTGGAGTGCTTTGAGGGCTATGATAAAAAGGGAAATATCTTCACATAAAAACTATACAGAATAATTCTGCGAAATTTATTTGTGATGTGTGCATTCGTCTCACGGAGTTAAGGCTCTCTTTTGTTTGAGCAGATTTGAAAGTGTCTTTTTCTACAATCTGCAAGTGGATGTTTGAGATCCTTTCTTCCAATGCATGAAAAGGAATTATCCTCACTTAGAAACTAGACAGAAGCATTCTGAGCAACTCTTTTTGGATGTGTGCATTCATCTCATGGAGGTGAGCCTTTCTTTTGCTTGAACAGTTTTGAAACTCTCTGTTTAAAATATCTGCAACTGGACATTTGGAGTGCTTTGAGGTCTATGGTGAAAAAGGAAATATATTCTTATGAAATCTAAAGAGAAGCATCCTGCGAAATTAGTTTATGATGTGTGCATTCATCTCAGAGAGTTGAAGCTTTCTTGTTTTTGAGCAGATTTGAAACAGTCTTTTTGTAGACTCTGTGACTGCATATTTGAGATCATATCGTCCAATGCAGGAAAAGGAAATATCTTCACATAAAAACCGGACGGAAGCATTCTGAGCAACTTCTTAATGATATGTGCATTCAACTCAGAGAATTGAACCATTCTTTTGATTGATCAGTTTTGAAACACTCTTTGAAGAATCTGCAAGAGGACATTTGGAGGGCTTTGAGACCTATGGTGAAAAAGGAAATATCTTCACATAAAAACCAAACAGTAGCACTCTGCAAAATTTCTCTGGGATGTGTGGATTCTTCTCTGAGTTGAAGCTTTTCTTTTTGGTTGAGCAGATTTGAAACCTTTTTTTGTAGAATCTGCAAGTGGTTATTGGAGATCTTTTGGTCCAATGTGTGAAAAGGAAATATCTTCACATAAAAACTAGACAGAAGCATTCTGAGCAACTTCTTGGTGATGTGGGCATTCAACTCTCAGAGTTGAAGCTTTCCTTTGGTTGAACAGATTTGAAATAGTCCTTTTGTACAATCTGCAAGTGGATATTTGAGATCTTTTCATCCAATGCTGAAAAGGAAATATCTTCACTTAAAAACTAAACTGAAGCATTCTGAGCAACTTCTTAGTGATGGGTGCTTTCAACTCACAGAGTTGAGCCTTTCTTTTGATTGAGCAGTTTTGAAACTCTGTGTTTGAAGCATCTGCAAATGGGCATTTGGAGTGCTTTGTGGCCTATGGATGGAAAATGATATACCTTCAACAGAATGATACACGGGAGCATCTTGTGAAATTTCCTTGTGATGTGTGCCTTCGTCTCACATAGTGGAAGCTTTCTTTTGGTTAAGCAGATATGAAACAGTCTTTTTCTAGATTCTGCCTGTGCAAATTTGAAATATTTTCTTCCAATGCGGTGAAAGGAATTATCTTCACATCAAACCTAGAGAGAAGCATTCTGAACAACTTCTTAGTGATATGTGCATTCCACTCACAGAGTTGAAACTTTCTTTTGATGGAGCAGCTTTGAAACAATCTGAAGAATCCGGAAGTGGATATTTGGAATGCTTTGAGGCCTATGGTGAAAAATTAAATATCTTCACGTGAAAAGTACTCAGAAGCATTCTGCGAAATTACTTTGTGATGTATGCATTCATCTCACAGAGTTCAAGTTTCCTTTTGGTTGAGCAGATTTGAAACAGTCTTTTTGTAGAATCTGCAAGTGGATATATGAGATCTTTTCGTCCAGTGCGAGAAAAAGGAAATATCATCTCATAAAAACTAGGCAGAAGATCCTGAACAAATTCTTAGTGATACATGCATTCAAGTAAAAATGTGAACCATGCTTTTGATCCAGCAGTTTTGAAACACTCTGTTTGAAGAATCTGCAAGTGGACATTTGGAGCACTTTGAGGCCTATGTTGAAAAAGGAAATATGTTCACATAAAAGATACAGAAAAGCATTCTGTGAAATTTCTTTGTGATGTGTGCATTCTTCTCACAGTGTTGAAGCTTTCTTTTGGTTGAGCAGACTTGAAGCTTTCCTTTTGGAGAATCTGCAAATGCATATTTGAGACCTTTACGTCCAATGGGGAACCGGATTTATCTTCACATAAAAACTAATCGGAAGCCTTCTGAGCAACTTCTTAGTGATGCGTGTATTCCACTCACAGAGTTGAACCTTCTTTTGATTGAGCAGTTTTGAAACACTTTTTGTCAAGAATCTGCAAGGTTACAATTGGAGAGCTTTGAGACTTATGTTCAAAAAGGAAATATCTTCACATTAATAGTACACAGAACCATTTTGCAAAATTTTATTGTGATGTGTGCGTTCATCTCCCAGAGGTGAAGCTATCTTTTTGTTGAGCATATATGAAAGAGCCTTTATGGAGAGTCTGGAAGTGAATATTTGTGATCTTTGCGTCCAATGTGGGAAAAGGAAATATCTTCACTTAAAAACTACACATAAGCATTCTGAGCAACTTCTTAGTGATATGTGCATTCAAGTCACAGAGTCGGACATTTCTTTTGATTCAGCTGTTTTGAAACACGGTGTTTGAAGAATCTGCAAGTGGTCATTTGGAGTGCTTTGAGGGCTATGATGTAAAAGGAAATATCTTCACATAAAAACTTCACAGGATAGTTCTGCGAAATTTCCTTGTGATGTGTGCATACATCTCACATAGTGGAAGCTTTCTTTTGGTTAAGCATATATGAAACAGTCTTTTTCTAGATTCTGCCAGTGCAAATTTGAAATCTTTTTTACCAATGCGGGGAAAGGAATTATCTTCACATACAACCTAGAGAGAAGAATTCTGAACAACTTCTTAGTGATATGTGCTTCAACTCACAGAGTTGAAACTTTCTTTCCAAGGAGCAGTTTTGAAACACTCTGAAGAATCTGCAAGTGAACATTTGGTATGCTTTGAGGCCTATGGTGAAAAAGGAATAATCTTCCCATGAAATGTACTCGGAAGCATTCTGCGAAATTACTTTGTGATGTATGCATTCATCTCACTGAGTTCAAGTTTCTTTATGGTTGAGCAGATTTGAAACAGTCTTTTTGTAGAATCTGCAAATGGATATCTGAGTTATTTTCGTCCAATGCGAGAAAAAGAAATATGACCTCATAAAAACTAGGCAGGAGCATCCTGACCAATTTCTTAGTGATGTATGCTTTCAAATAACAAGGTGAACTTTGCTTTTCATCCAGCAGTTTTGAAACACGGTGTTTGAAGAATCTGCAAGTCGGCATTTGGAGTGCTTTGAGGGCTATGATAAAAAGGGAAATATCTTCACATAAAAACTATACAGAATAATTCTGCGAAATTTATTTGTGATGTGTGCATTCGTCTCACGGAGTTAAGGCTCTCTTTTGTTTGAGCAGATTTGAAAGTGTCTTTTTCTACAATCTGCAAGTGGATGTTTGAGATCCTTTCTTCCAATGCATGAAAAGGAATTATCCTCACTTAGAAACTAGACAGAAGCATTCTGAGCAACTCTTTTTGGATGTGTGCATTCATCTCATGGAGGTGAGCCTTTCTTTTGCTTGAACAGTTTTGAAACTCTCTGTTTAAAATATCTGCAACTGGACATTTGGAGTGCTTTGAGGTCTATGGTGAAAAAGGAAATATATTCTTATGAAATCTAAAGAGAAGCATCCTGCGAAATTAGTTTATGATGTGTGCATTCATCTCAGAGAGTTGAAGCTTTCTTGTTTTTGAGCAGATTTGAAACAGTCTTTTTGTAGACTCTGTGACTGCATATTTGAGATCATATCGTCCAATGCAGGAAAAGGAAATATCTTCACATAAAAACCGGACGGAAGCATTCTGAGCAACTTCTTAATGATATGTGCATTCAACTCAGAGAATTGAACCATTCTTTTGATTGATCAGTTTTGAAACACTCTTTGAAGAATCTGCAAGAGGACATTTGGAGGGCTTTGAGACCTATGGTGAAAAAGGAAATATCTTCACATAAAAACCAAACAGTAGCACTCTGCAAAATTTCTCTGGGATGTGTGGATTCTTCTCTGAGTTGAAGCTTTTCTTTTTGGTTGAGCAGATTTGAAACCTTTTTTTGTAGAATCTGCAAGTGGTTATTGGAGATCTTTTGGTCCAATGTGTGAAAAGGAAATATCTTCACATAAAAACTAGACAGAAGCATTCTGAGCAACTTCTTGGTGATGTGGGCATTCAACTCTCAGAGTTGAAGCTTTCCTTTGGTTGAACAGATTTGAAATAGTCCTTTTGTACAATCTGCAAGTGGATATTTGAGATCTTTTCATCCAATGCTGAAAAGGAAATATCTTCACTTAAAAACTAAACTGAAGCATTCTGAGCAACTTCTTAGTGATGGGTGCTTTCAACTCACAGAGTTGAGCCTTTCTTTTGATTGAGCAGTTTTGAAACTCTGTGTTTGAAGCATCTGCAAATGGGCATTTGGAGTGCTTTGTGGCCTATGGATGGAAAATGATATACCTTCAACAGAATGATACACGGGAGCATCTTGTGAAATTTCCTTGTGATGTGTGCCTTCGTCTCACATAGTGGAAGCTTTCTTTTGGTTAAGCAGATATGAAACAGTCTTTTTCTAGATTCTGCCTGTGCAAATTTGAAATATTTTCTTCCAATGCGGTGAAAGGAATTATCTTCACATCAAACCTAGAGAGAAGCATTCTGAACAACTTCTTAGTGATATGTGCATTCCACTCACAGAGTTGAAACTTTCTTTTGATGGAGCAGCTTTGAAACAATCTGAAGAATCCGGAAGTGGATATTTGGAATGCTTTGAGGCCTATGGTGAAAAATTAAATATCTTCACGTGAAAAGTACTCAGAAGCATTCTGCGAAATTACTTTGTGATGTATGCATTCATCTCACAGAGTTCAAGTTTCCTTTTGGTTGAGCAGATTTGAAACAGTCTTTTTGTAGAATCTGCAAGTGGATATATGAGATCTTTTCGTCCAGTGCGAGAAAAAGGAAATATCATCTCATAAAAACTAGGCAGAAGATCCTGAACAAATTCTTAGTGATACATGCATTCAAGTAAAAATGTGAACCATGCTTTTGATCCAGCAGTTTTGAAACACTCTGTTTGAAGAATCTGCAAGTGGACATTTGGAGCACTTTGAGGCCTATGTTGAAAAAGGAAATATGTTCACATAAAAGATACAGAAAAGCATTCTGTGAAATTTCTTTGTGATGTGTGCATTCTTCTCACAGTGTTGAAGCTTTCTTTTGGTTGAGCAGACTTGAAGCTTTCCTTTTGGAGAATCTGCAAATGCATATTTGAGACCTTTACGTCCAATGGGGAACCGGATTTATCTTCACATAAAAACTAATCGGAAGCCTTCTGAGCAACTTCTTAGTGATGCGTGTATTCCACTCACAGAGTTGAACCTTCTTTTGATTGAGCAGTTTTGAAACACTTTTTGTCAAGAATCTGCAAGGTTACAATTGGAGAGCTTTGAGACTTATGTTCAAAAAGGAAATATCTTCACATTAATAGTACACAGAACCATTTTGCAAAATTTTATTGTGATGTGTGCGTTCATCTCCCAGAGGTGAAGCTATCTTTTTGTTGAGCATATATGAAAGAGCCTTTATGGAGAGTCTGGAAGTGAATATTTGTGATCTTTGCGTCCAATGTGGGAAAAGGAAATATCTTCACTTAAAAACTACACATAAGCATTCTGAGCAACTTCTTAGTGATATGTGCATTCAAGTCACAGAGTCGGACATTTCTTTTGATTCAGCTGTTTTGAAACACGGTGTTTGAAGAATCTGCAAGTGGTCATTTGGAGTGCTTTGAGGGCTATGATGTAAAAGGAAATATCTTCACATAAAAACTTCACAGGATAGTTCTGCGAAATTTCCTTGTGATGTGTGCATACATCTCACATAGTGGAAGCTTTCTTTTGGTTAAGCATATATGAAACAGTCTTTTTCTAGATTCTGCCAGTGCAAATTTGAAATCTTTTTTACCAATGCGGGGAAAGGAATTATCTTCACATACAACCTAGAGAGAAGAATTCTGAACAACTTCTTAGTGATATGTGCTTCAACTCACAGAGTTGAAACTTTCTTTCCAAGGAGCAGTTTTGAAACACTCTGAAGAATCTGCAAGTGAACATTTGGTATGCTTTGAGGCCTATGGTGAAAAAGGAATAATCTTCCCATGAAATGTACTCGGAAGCATTCTGCGAAATTACTTTGTGATGTATGCATTCATCTCACTGAGTTCAAGTTTCTTTATGGTTGAGCAGATTTGAAACAGTCTTTTTGTAGAATCTGCAAATGGATATCTGAGTTATTTTCGTCCAATGCGAGAAAAAGAAATATGACCTCATAAAAACTAGGCAGGAGCATCCTGACCAATTTCTTAGTGATGTATGCTTTCAAATAACAAGGTGAACTTTGCTTTTCATCCAGCAGTTTTGAAACACGGTGTTTGAAGAATCTGCAAGTCGGCATTTGGAGTGCTTTGAGGGCTATGATAAAAAGGGAAATATCTTCACATAAAAACTATACAGAATAATTCTGCGAAATTTATTTGTGATGTGTGCATTCGTCTCACGGAGTTAAGGCTCTCTTTTGTTTGAGCAGATTTGAAAGTGTCTTTTTCTACAATCTGCAAGTGGATGTTTGAGATCCTTTCTTCCAATGCATGAAAAGGAATTATCCTCACTTAGAAACTAGACAGAAGCATTCTGAGCAACTCTTTTTGGATGTGTGCATTCATCTCATGGAGGTGAGCCTTTCTTTTGCTTGAACAGTTTTGAAACTCTCTGTTTAAAATATCTGCAACTGGACATTTGGAGTGCTTTGAGGTCTATGGTGAAAAAGGAAATATATTCTTATGAAATCTAAAGAGAAGCATCCTGCGAAATTAGTTTATGATGTGTGCATTCATCTCAGAGAGTTGAAGCTTTCTTGTTTTTGAGCAGATTTGAAACAGTCTTTTTGTAGACTCTGTGACTGCATATTTGAGATCATATCGTCCAATGCAGGAAAAGGAAATATCTTCACATAAAAACCGGACGGAAGCATTCTGAGCAACTTCTTAATGATATGTGCATTCAACTCAGAGAATTGAACCATTCTTTTGATTGATCAGTTTTGAAACACTCTTTGAAGAATCTGCAAGAGGACATTTGGAGGGCTTTGAGACCTATGGTGAAAAAGGAAATATCTTCACATAAAAACCAAACAGTAGCACTCTGCAAAATTTCTCTGGGATGTGTGGATTCTTCTCTGAGTTGAAGCTTTTCTTTTTGGTTGAGCAGATTTGAAACCTTTTTTTGTAGAATCTGCAAGTGGTTATTGGAGATCTTTTGGTCCAATGTGTGAAAAGGAAATATCTTCACATAAAAACTAGACAGAAGCATTCTGAGCAACTTCTTGGTGATGTGGGCATTCAACTCTCAGAGTTGAAGCTTTCCTTTGGTTGAACAGATTTGAAATAGTCCTTTTGTACAATCTGCAAGTGGATATTTGAGATCTTTTCATCCAATGCTGAAAAGGAAATATCTTCACTTAAAAACTAAACTGAAGCATTCTGAGCAACTTCTTAGTGATGGGTGCTTTCAACTCACAGAGTTGAGCCTTTCTTTTGATTGAGCAGTTTTGAAACTCTGTGTTTGAAGCATCTGCAAATGGGCATTTGGAGTGCTTTGTGGCCTATGGATGGAAAATGATATACCTTCAACAGAATGATACACGGGAGCATCTTGTGAAATTTCCTTGTGATGTGTGCCTTCGTCTCACATAGTGGAAGCTTTCTTTTGGTTAAGCAGATATGAAACAGTCTTTTTCTAGATTCTGCCTGTGCAAATTTGAAATATTTTCTTCCAATGCGGTGAAAGGAATTATCTTCACATCAAACCTAGAGAGAAGCATTCTGAACAACTTCTTAGTGATATGTGCATTCCACTCACAGAGTTGAAACTTTCTTTTGATGGAGCAGCTTTGAAACAATCTGAAGAATCCGGAAGTGGATATTTGGAATGCTTTGAGGCCTATGGTGAAAAATTAAATATCTTCACGTGAAAAGTACTCAGAAGCATTCTGCGAAATTACTTTGTGATGTATGCATTCATCTCACAGAGTTCAAGTTTCCTTTTGGTTGAGCAGATTTGAAACAGTCTTTTTGTAGAATCTGCAAGTGGATATATGAGATCTTTTCGTCCAGTGCGAGAAAAAGGAAATATCATCTCATAAAAACTAGGCAGAAGATCCTGAACAAATTCTTAGTGATACATGCATTCAAGTAAAAATGTGAACCATGCTTTTGATCCAGCAGTTTTGAAACACTCTGTTTGAAGAATCTGCAAGTGGACATTTGGAGCACTTTGAGGCCTATGTTGAAAAAGGAAATATGTTCACATAAAAGATACAGAAAAGCATTCTGTGAAATTTCTTTGTGATGTGTGCATTCTTCTCACAGTGTTGAAGCTTTCTTTTGGTTGAGCAGACTTGAAGCTTTCCTTTTGGAGAATCTGCAAATGCATATTTGAGACCTTTACGTCCAATGGGGAACCGGATTTATCTTCACATAAAAACTAATCGGAAGCCTTCTGAGCAACTTCTTAGTGATGCGTGTATTCCACTCACAGAGTTGAACCTTCTTTTGATTGAGCAGTTTTGAAACACTTTTTGTCAAGAATCTGCAAGGTTACAATTGGAGAGCTTTGAGACTTATGTTCAAAAAGGAAATATCTTCACATTAATAGTACACAGAACCATTTTGCAAAATTTTATTGTGATGTGTGCGTTCATCTCCCAGAGGTGAAGCTATCTTTTTGTTGAGCATATATGAAAGAGCCTTTATGGAGAGTCTGGAAGTGAATATTTGTGATCTTTGCGTCCAATGTGGGAAAAGGAAATATCTTCACTTAAAAACTACACATAAGCATTCTGAGCAACTTCTTAGTGATATGTGCATTCAAGTCACAGAGTCGGACATTTCTTTTGATTCAGCTGTTTTGAAACACGGTGTTTGAAGAATCTGCAAGTGGTCATTTGGAGTGCTTTGAGGGCTATGATGTAAAAGGAAATATCTTCACATAAAAACTTCACAGGATAGTTCTGCGAAATTTCCTTGTGATGTGTGCATACATCTCACATAGTGGAAGCTTTCTTTTGGTTAAGCATATATGAAACAGTCTTTTTCTAGATTCTGCCAGTGCAAATTTGAAATCTTTTTTACCAATGCGGGGAAAGGAATTATCTTCACATACAACCTAGAGAGAAGAATTCTGAACAACTTCTTAGTGATATGTGCTTCAACTCACAGAGTTGAAACTTTCTTTCCAAGGAGCAGTTTTGAAACACTCTGAAGAATCTGCAAGTGAACATTTGGTATGCTTTGAGGCCTATGGTGAAAAAGGAATAATCTTCCCATGAAGTGTACTCGGAAGCATTCTGCGAAATTACTTTGTGATGTATGCATTCATCTCACTGAGTTCAAGTTTCTTTATGGTTGAGCAGATTTGAAACAGTCTTTTTGTAGAATCTGCAAATGGATATCTGAGTTATTTTCGTCCAATGCGAGAAAAAGAAATATGACCTCATAAAAACTAGGCAGGAGCATCCTGACCAATTTCTTAGTGATGTATGCTTTCAAATAACAAGGTGAACTTTGCTTTTCATCCAGCAGTTTTGAAACACGGTGTTTGAAGAATCTGCAAGTCGGCATTTGGAGTGCTTTGAGGGCTATGATAAAAAGGGAAATATCTTCACATAAAAACTATACAGAATAATTCTGCGAAATTTATTTGTGATGTGTGCATTCGTCTCACGGAGTTAAGGCTCTCTTTTGTTTGAGCAGATTTGAAAGTGTCTTTTTCTACAATCTGCAAGTGGATGTTTGAGATCCTTTCTTCCAATGCATGAAAAGGAATTATCCTCACTTAGAAACTAGACAGAAGCATTCTGAGCAACTCTTTTTGGATGTGTGCATTCATCTCATGGAGGTGAGCCTTTCTTTTGCTTGAACAGTTTTGAAACTCTCTGTTTAAAATATCTGCAACTGGACATTTGGAGTGCTTTGAGGTCTATGGTGAAAAAGGAAATATATTCTTATGAAATCTAAAGAGAAGCATCCTGCGAAATTAGTTTATGATGTGTGCATTCATCTCAGAGAGTTGAAGCTTTCTTGTTTTTGAGCAGATTTGAAACAGTCTTTTTGTAGACTCTGTGACTGCATATTTGAGATCATATCGTCCAATGCAGGAAAAGGAAATATCTTCACATAAAAACCGGACGGAAGCATTCTGAGCAACTTCTTAATGATATGTGCATTCAACTCAGAGAATTGAACCATTCTTTTGATTGATCAGTTTTGAAACACTCTTTGAAGAATCTGCAAGAGGACATTTGGAGGGCTTTGAGACCTATGGTGAAAAAGGAAATATCTTCACATAAAAACCAAACAGTAGCACTCTGCAAAATTTCTCTGGGATGTGTGGATTCTTCTCTGAGTTGAAGCTTTTCTTTTTGGTTGAGCAGATTTGAAACCTTTTTTTGTAGAATCTGCAAGTGGTTATTGGAGATCTTTTGGTCCAATGTGTGAAAAGGAAATATCTTCACATAAAAACTAGACAGAAGCATTCTGAGCAACTTCTTGGTGATGTGGGCATTCAACTCTCAGAGTTGAAGCTTTCCTTTGGTTGAACAGATTTGAAATAGTCCTTTTGTACAATCTGCAAGTGGATATTTGAGATCTTTTCATCCAATGCTGAAAAGGAAATATCTTCACTTAAAAACTAAACTGAAGCATTCTGAGCAACTTCTTAGTGATGGGTGCTTTCAACTCACAGAGTTGAGCCTTTCTTTTGATTGAGCAGTTTTGAAACTCTGTGTTTGAAGCATCTGCAAATGGGCATTTGGAGTGCTTTGTGGCCTATGGATGGAAAATGATATACCTTCAACAGAATGATACACGGGAGCATCTTGTGAAATTTCCTTGTGATGTGTGCCTTCGTCTCACATAGTGGAAGCTTTCTTTTGGTTAAGCAGATATGAAACAGTCTTTTTCTAGATTCTGCCTGTGCAAATTTGAAATATTTTCTTCCAATGCGGTGAAAGGAATTATCTTCACATCAAACCTAGAGAGAAGCATTCTGAACAACTTCTTAGTGATATGTGCATTCCACTCACAGAGTTGAAACTTTCTTTTGATGGAGCAGCTTTGAAACAATCTGAAGAATCCGGAAGTGGATATTTGGAATGCTTTGAGGCCTATGGTGAAAAATTAAATATCTTCACGTGAAAAGTACTCAGAAGCATTCTGCGAAATTACTTTGTGATGTATGCATTCATCTCACAGAGTTCAAGTTTCCTTTTGGTTGAGCAGATTTGAAACAGTCTTTTTGTAGAATCTGCAAGTGGATATATGAGATCTTTTCGTCCAGTGCGAGAAAAAGGAAATATCATCTCATAAAAACTAGGCAGAAGATCCTGAACAAATTCTTAGTGATACATGCATTCAAGTAAAAATGTGAACCATGCTTTTGATCCAGCAGTTTTGAAACACTCTGTTTGAAGAATCTGCAAGTGGACATTTGGAGCACTTTGAGGCCTATGTTGAAAAAGGAAATATGTTCACATAAAAGATACAGAAAAGCATTCTGTGAAATTTCTTTGTGATGTGTGCATTCTTCTCACAGTGTTGAAGCTTTCTTTTGGTTGAGCAGACTTGAAGCTTTCCTTTTGGAGAATCTGCAAATGCATATTTGAGACCTTTACGTCCAATGGGGAACCGGATTTATCTTCACATAAAAACTAATCGGAAGCCTTCTGAGCAACTTCTTAGTGATGCGTGTATTCCACTCACAGAGTTGAACCTTCTTTTGATTGAGCAGTTTTGAAACACTTTTTGTCAAGAATCTGCAAGGTTACAATTGGAGAGCTTTGAGACTTATGTTCAAAAAGGAAATATCTTCACATTAATAGTACACAGAACCATTTTGCAAAATTTTATTGTGATGTGTGCGTTCATCTCCCAGAGGTGAAGCTATCTTTTTGTTGAGCATATATGAAAGAGCCTTTATGGAGAGTCTGGAAGTGAATATTTGTGATCTTTGCGTCCAATGTGGGAAAAGGAAATATCTTCACTTAAAAACTACACATAAGCATTCTGAGCAACTTCTTAGTGATATGTGCATTCAAGTCACAGAGTCGGACATTTCTTTTGATTCAGCTGTTTTGAAACACGGTGTTTGAAGAATCTGCAAGTGGTCATTTGGAGTGCTTTGAGGGCTATGATGTAAAAGGAAATATCTTCACATAAAAACTTCACAGGATAGTTCTGCGAAATTTCCTTGTGATGTGTGCATACATCTCACATAGTGGAAGCTTTCTTTTGGTTAAGCATATATGAAACAGTCTTTTTCTAGATTCTGCCAGTGCAAATTTGAAATCTTTTTTACCAATGCGGGGAAAGGAATTATCTTCACATACAACCTAGAGAGAAGAATTCTGAACAACTTCTTAGTGATATGTGCTTCAACTCACAGAGTTGAAACTTTCTTTCCAAGGAGCAGCTTTGAAACACTCTGAAGAATCTGCAAGTGAACATTTGGTATGCTTTGAGGCCTATGGTGAAAAAGGAATAATCTTCCCATGAAATGTACTCGGAAGCATTCTGCGAAATTACTTTGTGATGTATGCATTCATCTCACTGAGTTCAAGTTTCTTTATGGTTGAGCAGATTTGAAACAGTCTTTTTGTAGAATCTGCAAATGGATATCTGAGTTATTTTCGTCCAATGCGAGAAAAAGAAATATGACCTCATAAAAACTAGGCAGGAGCATCCTGACCAATTTCTTAGTGATGTATGCTTTCAAATAACAAGGTGAACTTTGCTTTTCATCCAGCAGTTTTGAAACACGGTGTTTGAAGAATCTGCAAGTCGGCATTTGGAGTGCTTTGAGGGCTATGATAAAAAGGGAAATATCTTCACATAAAAACTATACAGAGTAATTCTGCGAAATTTATTTGTGATGTGTGCATTCGTCTCACGGAGTTAAGGCTCTCTTTTGTTTGAGCAGATTTGAAAGTGTCTTTTTCTACAATCTGCAAGTGGATGTTTGAGATCCTTTCTTCCAATGCATGAAAAGGAATTATCCTCACTTAGAAACTAGACAGAAGCATTCTGAGCAACTCTTTTTGGATGTGTGCATTCATCTCATGGAGGTGAGCCTTTCTTTTGCTTGAACAGTTTTGAAACTCTCTGTTTAAAATATCTGCAACTGGACATTTGGAGTGCTTTGAGGTCTATGGTGAAAAAGGAAATATATTCTTATGAAATCTAAAGAGAAGCATCCTGCGAAATTAGTTTATGATGTGTGCATTCATCTCAGAGAGTTGAAGCTTTCTTGTTTTTGAGCAGATTTGAAACAGTCTTTTTGTAGACTCTGTGACTGCATATTTGAGATCATATCGTCCAATGCAGGAAAAGGAAATATCTTCACATAAAAACCGGACGGAAGCATTCTGAGCAACTTCTTAATGATATGTGCATTCAACTCAGAGAATTGAACCATTCTTTTGATTGATCAGTTTTGAAACACTCTTTGAAGAATCTGCAAGAGGACATTTGGAGGGCTTTGAGACCTATGGTGAAAAAGGAAATATCTTCACATAAAAACCAAACAGTAGCACTCTGCAAAATTTCTCTGGGATGTGTGGATTCTTCTCTGAGTTGAAGCTTTTCTTTTTGGTTGAGCAGATTTGAAACCTTTTTTTGTAGAATCTGCAAGTGGTTATTGGAGATCTTTTGGTCCAATGTGTGAAAAGGAAATATCTTCACATAAAAACTAGACAGAAGCATTCTGAGCAACTTCTTGGTGATGTGGGCATTCAACTCTCAGAGTTGAAGCTTTCCTTTGGTTGAACAGATTTGAAATAGTCCTTTTGTACAATCTGCAAGTGGATATTTGAGATCTTTTCATCCAATGCTGAAAAGGAAATATCTTCACTTAAAAACTAAACTGAAGCATTCTGAGCAACTTCTTAGTGATGGGTGCTTTCAACTCACAGAGTTGAGCCTTTCTTTTGATTGAGCAGTTTTGAAACTCTGTGTTTGAAGCATCTGCAAATGGGCATTTGGAGTGCTTTGTGGCCTATGGATGGAAAATGATATACCTTCAACAGAATGATACACGGGAGCATCTTGTGAAATTTCCTTGTGATGTGTGCCTTCGTCTCACATAGTGGAAGCTTTCTTTTGGTTAAGCAGATATGAAACAGTCTTTTTCTAGATTCTGCCTGTGCAAATTTGAAATATTTTCTTCCAATGCGGTGAAAGGAATTATCTTCACATCAAACCTAGAGAGAAGCATTCTGAACAACTTCTTAGTGATATGTGCATTCCACTCACAGAGTTGAAACTTTCTTTTGATGGAGCAGCTTTGAAACAATCTGAAGAATCCGGAAGTGGATATTTGGAATGCTTTGAGGCCTATGGTGAAAAATTAAATATCTTCACGTGAAAAGTACTCAGAAGCATTCTGCGAAATTACTTTGTGATGTATGCATTCATCTCACAGAGTTCAAGTTTCCTTTTGGTTGAGCAGATTTGAAACAGTCTTTTTGTAGAATCTGCAAGTGTATATATGAAATCTTTTCGTCCAGTGCGAGAAAAAGGAAATATCATCTCATAAAAACTAGGCAGAAGATCCTGAACAAATTCTTAGTGATACATGCATTCAAGTAAAAATGTGAACCATGCTTTTGATCCAGCAGTTTTGAAACACTCTGTTTGAAGAATCTGCAAGTGGACATTTGGAGCACTTTGAGGCCTATGTTGAAAAAGGAAATATGTTCACATAAAAGATACAGAAAAGCATTCTGTGAAATTTCTTTGTGATGTGTGCATTCTTCTCACAGTGTTGAAGCTTTCTTTTGGTTGAGCAGACTTGAAGCTTTCCTTTTGGAGAATCTGCAAATGCATATTTGAGACCTTTACGTCCAATGGGGAACCGGATTTATCTTCACATAAAAACTAATCGGAAGCCTTCTGAGCAACTTCTTAGTGATGCGTGTATTCCACTCACAGAGTTGAACCTTCTTTTGATTGAGCAGTTTTGAAACACTTTTTGTCAAGAATCTGCAAGGTTACAATTGGAGAGCTTTGAGACTTATGTTCAAAAAGGAAATATCTTCACATTAATAGTACACAGAACCATTTTGCAAAATTTTATTGTGATGTGTGCGTTCATCTCCCAGAGGTGAAGCTATCTTTTTGTTGAGCATATATGAAAGAGCCTTTATGGAGAGTCTGGAAGTGAATATTTGTGATCTTTGCGTCCAATGTGGGAAAAGGAAATATCTTCACTTAAAAACTACACATAAGCATTCTGAGCAACTTCTTAGTGATATGTGCATTCAAGTCACAGAGTCGGACATTTCTTTTGATTCAGCTGTTTTGAAACACGGTGTTTGAAGAATCTGCAAGTGGTCATTTGGAGTGCTTTGAGGGCTATGATGTAAAAGGAAATATCTTCACATAAAAACTTCACAGGATAGTTCTGCGAAATTTCCTTGTGATGTGTGCATACATCTCACATAGTGGAAGCTTTCTTTTGGTTAAGCATATATGAAACAGTCTTTTTCTAGATTCTGCCAGTGCAAATTTGAAATCTTTTTTACCAATGCGGGGAAAGGAATTATCTTCACATACAACCTAGAGAGAAGAATTCTGAACAACTTCTTAGTGATATGTGCTTCAACTCACAGAGTTGAAACTTTCTTTCCAAGGAGCAGTTTTGAAACACTCTGAAGAATCTGCAAGTGAACATTTGGTATGCTTTGAGGCCTATGGTGAAAAAGGAATAATCTTCCCATGAAGTGTACTCGGAAGCATTCTGCGAAATTACTTTGTGATGTATGCATTCATCTCACTGAGTTCAAGTTTCTTTATGGTTGAGCAGATTTGAAACAGTCTTTTTGTAGAATCTGCAAATGGATATCTGAGTTATTTTCGTCCAATGCGAGAAAAAGAAATATGACCTCATAAAAACTAGGCAGGAGCATCCTGACCAATTTCTTAGTGATGTATGCTTTCAAATAACAAGGTGAACTTTGCTTTTCATCCAGCAGTTTTGAAACACGGTGTTTGAAGAATCTGCAAGTCGGCATTTGGAGTGCTTTGAGGGCTATGATAAAAAGGGAAATATCTTCACATAAAAACTATACAGAATAATTCTGCGAAATTTATTTGTGATGTGTGCATTCGTCTCACGGAGTTAAGGCTCTCTTTTGTTTGAGCAGATTTGAAAGTGTCTTTTTCTACAATCTGCAAGTGGATGTTTGAGATCCTTTCTTCCAATGCATGAAAAGGAATTATCCTCACTTAGAAACTAGACAGAAGCATTCTGAGCAACTCTTTTTGGATGTGTGCATTCATCTCATGGAGGTGAGCCTTTCTTTTGCTTGAACAGTTTTGAAACTCTCTGTTTAAAATATCTGCAACTGGACATTTGGAGTGCTTTGAGGTCTATGGTGAAAAAGGAAATATATTCTTATGAAATCTAAAGAGAAGCATCCTGCGAAATTAGTTTATGATGTGTGCATTCATCTCAGAGAGTTGAAGCTTTCTTGTTTTTGAGCAGATTTGAAACAGTCTTTTTGTAGACTCTGTGACTGCATATTTGAGATCATATCGTCCAATGCAGGAAAAGGAAATATCTTCACATAAAAACCGGACGGAAGCATTCTGAGCAACTTCTTAATGATATGTGCATTCAACTCAGAGAATTGAACCATTCTTTTGATTGATCAGTTTTGAAACACTCTTTGAAGAATCTGCAAGAGGACATTTGGAGGGCTTTGAGACCTATGGTGAAAAAGGAAATATCTTCACATAAAAACCAAACAGTAGCACTCTGCAAAATTTCTCTGGGATGTGTGGATTCTTCTCTGAGTTGAAGCTTTTCTTTTTGGTTGAGCAGATTTGAAACCTTTTTTTGTAGAATCTGCAAGTGGTTATTGGAGATCTTTTGGTCCAATGTGTGAAAAGGAAATATCTTCACATAAAAACTAGACAGAAGCATTCTGAGCAACTTCTTGGTGATGTGGGCATTCAACTCTCAGAGTTGAAGCTTTCCTTTGGTTGAACAGATTTGAAATAGTCCTTTTGTACAATCTGCAAGTGGATATTTGAGATCTTTTCATCCAATGCTGAAAAGGAAATATCTTCACTTAAAAACTAAACTGAAGCATTCTGAGCAACTTCTTAGTGATGGGTGCTTTCAACTCACAGAGTTGAGCCTTTCTTTTGATTGAGCAGTTTTGAAACTCTGTGTTTGAAGCATCTGCAAATGGGCATTTGGAGTGCTTTGTGGCCTATGGATGGAAAATGATATACCTTCAACAGAATGATACACGGGAGCATCTTGTGAAATTTCCTTGTGATGTGTGCCTTCGTCTCACATAGTGGAAGCTTTCTTTTGGTTAAGCAGATATGAAACAGTCTTTTTCTAGATTCTGCCTGTGCAAATTTGAAATATTTTCTTCCAATGCGGTGAAAGGAATTATCTTCACATCAAACCTAGAGAGAAGCATTCTGAACAACTTCTTAGTGATATGTGCATTCCACTCACAGAGTTGAAACTTTCTTTTGATGGAGCAGCTTTGAAACAATCTGAAGAATCCGGAAGTGGATATTTGGAATGCTTTGAGGCCTATGGTGAAAAATTAAATATCTTCACGTGAAAAGTACTCAGAAGCATTCTGCGAAATTACTTTGTGATGTATGCATTCATCTCACAGAGTTCAAGTTTCCTTTTGGTTGAGCAGATTTGAAACAGTCTTTTTGTAGAATCTGCAAGTGGATATATGAGATCTTTTCGTCCAGTGCGAGAAAAAGGAAATATCATCTCATAAAAACTAGGCAGAAGATCCTGAACAAATTCTTAGTGATACATGCATTCAAGTAAAAATGTGAACCATGCTTTTGATCCAGCAGTTTTGAAACACTCTGTTTGAAGAATCTGCAAGTGGACATTTGGAGCACTTTGAGGCCTATGTTGAAAAAGGAAATATGTTCACATAAAAGATACAGAAAAGCATTCTGTGAAATTTCTTTGTGATGTGTGCATTCTTCTCACAGTGTTGAAGCTTTCTTTTGGTTGAGCAGACTTGAAGCTTTCCTTTTGGAGAATCTGCAAATGCATATTTGAGACCTTTACGTCCAATGGGGAACCGGATTTATCTTCACATAAAAACTAATCGGAAGCCTTCTGAGCAACTTCTTAGTGATGCGTGTATTCCACTCACAGAGTTGAACCTTCTTTTGATTGAGCAGTTTTGAAACACTTTTTGTCAAGAATCTGCAAGGTTACAATTGGAGAGCTTTGAGACTTATGTTCAAAAAGGAAATATCTTCACATTAATAGTACACAGAACCATTTTGCAAAATTTTATTGTGATGTGTGCGTTCATCTCCCAGAGGTGAAGCTATCTTTTTGTTGAGCATATATGAAAGAGCCTTTATGGAGAGTCTGGAAGTGAATATTTGTGATCTTTGCGTCCAATGTGGGAAAAGGAAATATCTTCACTTAAAAACTACACATAAGCATTCTGAGCAACTTCTTAGTGATATGTGCATTCAAGTCACAGAGTCGGACATTTCTTTTGATTCAGCTGTTTTGAAACACGGTGTTTGAAGAATCTGCAAGTGGTCATTTGGAGTGCTTTGAGGGCTATGATGTAAAAGGAAATATCTTCACATAAAAACTTCACAGGATAGTTCTGCGAAATTTCCTTGTGATGTGTGCATACATCTCACATAGTGGAAGCTTTCTTTTGGTTAAGCATATATGAAACAGTCTTTTTCTAGATTCTGCCAGTGCAAATTTGAAATCTTTTTTACCAATGCGGGGAAAGGAATTATCTTCACATACAACCTAGAGAGAAGAATTCTGAACAACTTCTTAGTGATATGTGCTTCAACTCACAGAGTTGAAACTTTCTTTCCAAGGAGCAGCTTTGAAACACTCTGAAGAATCTGCAAGTGAACATTTGGTATGCTTTGAGGCCTATGGTGAAAAAGGAATAATCTTCCCATGAAATGTACTCGGAAGCATTCTGCGAAATTACTTTGTGATGTATGCATTCATCTCACTGAGTTCAAGTTTCTTTATGGTTGAGCAGATTTGAAACAGTCTTTTTGTAGAATCTGCAAATGGATATCTGAGTTATTTTCGTCCAATGCGAGAAAAAGAAATATGACCTCATAAAAACTAGGCAGGAGCATCCTGACCAATTTCTTAGTGATGTATGCTTTCAAATAACAAGGTGAACTTTGCTTTTCATCCAGCAGTTTTGAAACACGGTGTTTGAAGAATCTGCAAGTCGGCATTTGGAGTGCTTTGAGGGCTATGATAAAAAGGGAAATATCTTCACATAAAAACTATACAGAATAATTCTGCGAAATTTATTTGTGATGTGTGCATTCGTCTCACGGAGTTAAGGCTCTCTTTTGTTTGAGCAGATTTGAAAGTGTCTTTTTCTACAATCTGCAAGTGGATGTTTGAGATCCTTTCTTCCAATGCATGAAAAGGAATTATCCTCACTTAGAAACTAGACAGAAGCATTCTGAGCAACTCTTTTTGGATGTGTGCATTCATCTCATGGAGGTGAGCCTTTCTTTTGCTTGAACAGTTTTGAAACTCTCTGTTTAAAATATCTGCAACTGGACATTTGGAGTGCTTTGAGGTCTATGGTGAAAAAGGAAATATATTCTTATGAAATCTAAAGAGAAGCATCCTGCGAAATTAGTTTATGATGTGTGCATTCATCTCAGAGAGTTGAAGCTTTCTTGTTTTTGAGCAGATTTGAAACAGTCTTTTTGTAGACTCTGTGACTGCATATTTGAGATCATATCGTCCAATGCAGGAAAAGGAAATATCTTCACATAAAAACCGGACGGAAGCATTCTGAGCAACTTCTTAATGATATGTGCATTCAACTCAGAGAATTGAACCATTCTTTTGATTGATCAGTTTTGAAACACTCTTTGAAGAATCTGCAAGAGGACATTTGGAGGGCTTTGAGACCTATGGTGAAAAAGGAAATATCTTCACATAAAAACCAAACAGTAGCACTCTGCAAAATTTCTCTGGGATGTGTGGATTCTTCTCTGAGTTGAAGCTTTTCTTTTTGGTTGAGCAGATTTGAAACCTTTTTTTGTAGAATCTGCAAGTGGTTATTGGAGATCTTTTGGTCCAATGTGTGAAAAGGAAATATCTTCACATAAAAACTAGACAGAAGCATTCTGAGCAACTTCTTGGTGATGTGGGCATTCAACTCTCAGAGTTGAAGCTTTCCTTTGGTTGAACAGATTTGAAATAGTCCTTTTGTACAATCTGCAAGTGGATATTTGAGATCTTTTCATCCAATGCTGAAAAGGAAATATCTTCACTTAAAAACTAAACTGAAGCATTCTGAGCAACTTCTTAGTGATGGGTGCTTTCAACTCACAGAGTTGAGCCTTTCTTTTGATTGAGCAGTTTTGAAACTCTGTGTTTGAAGCATCTGCAAATGGGCATTTGGAGTGCTTTGTGGCCTATGGATGGAAAATGATATACCTTCAACAGAATGATACACGGGAGCATCTTGTGAAATTTCCTTGTGATGTGTGCCTTCGTCTCACATAGTGGAAGCTTTCTTTTGGTTAAGCAGATATGAAACAGTCTTTTTCTAGATTCTGCCTGTGCAAATTTGAAATATTTTCTTCCAATGCGGTGAAAGGAATTATCTTCACATCAAACCTAGAGAGAAGCATTCTGAACAACTTCTTAGTGATATGTGCATTCCACTCACAGAGTTGAAACTTTCTTTTGATGGAGCAGCTTTGAAACAATCTGAAGAATCCGGAAGTGGATATTTGGAATGCTTTGAGGCCTATGGTGAAAAATTAAATATCTTCACGTGAAAAGTACTCAGAAGCATTCTGCGAAATTACTTTGTGATGTATGCATTCATCTCACAGAGTTCAAGTTTCCTTTTGGTTGAGCAGATTTGAAACAGTCTTTTTGTAGAATCTGCAAGTGGATATATGAGATCTTTTCGTCCAGTGCGAGAAAAAGGAAATATCATCTCATAAAAACTAGGCAGAAGATCCTGAACAAATTCTTAGTGATACATGCATTCAAGTAAAAATGTGAACCATGCTTTTGATCCAGCAGTTTTGAAACACTCTGTTTGAAGAATCTGCAAGTGGACATTTGGAGCACTTTGAGGCCTATGTTGAAAAAGGAAATATGTTCACATAAAAGATACAGAAAAGCATTCTGTGAAATTTCTTTGTGATGTGTGCATTCTTCTCACAGTGTTGAAGCTTTCTTTTGGTTGAGCAGACTTGAAGCTTTCCTTTTGGAGAATCTGCAAATGCATATTTGAGACCTTTACGTCCAATGGGGAACCGGATTTATCTTCACATAAAAACTAATCGGAAGCCTTCTGAGCAACTTCTTAGTGATGCGTGTATTCCACTCACAGAGTTGAACCTTCTTTTGATTGAGCAGTTTTGAAACACTTTTTGTCAAGAATCTGCAAGGTTACAATTGGAGAGCTTTGAGACTTATGTTCAAAAAGGAAATATCTTCACATTAATAGTACACAGAACCATTTTGCAAAATTTTATTGTGATGTGTGCGTTCATCTCCCAGAGGTGAAGCTATCTTTTTGTTGAGCATATATGAAAGAGCCTTTATGGAGAGTCTGGAAGTGAATATTTGTGATCTTTGCGTCCAATGTGGGAAAAGGAAATATCTTCACTTAAAAACTACACATAAGCATTCTGAGCAACTTCTTAGTGATATGTGCATTCAAGTCACAGAGTCGGACATTTCTTTTGATTCAGCTGTTTTGAAACACGGTGTTTGAAGAATCTGCAAGTGGTCATTTGGAGTGCTTTGAGGGCTATGATGTAAAAGGAAATATCTTCACATAAAAACTTCACAGGATAGTTCTGCGAAATTTCCTTGTGATGTGTGCATACATCTCACATAGTGGAAGCTTTCTTTTGGTTAAGCATATATGAAACAGTCTTTTTCTAGATTCTGCCAGTGCAAATTTGAAATCTTTTTTACCAATGCGGGGAAAGGAATTATCTTCACATACAACCTAGAGAGAAGAATTCTGAACAACTTCTTAGTGATATGTGCTTCAACTCACAGAGTTGAAACTTTCTTTCCAAGGAGCAGTTTTGAAACACTCTGAAGAATCTGCAAGTGAACATTTGGTATGCTTTGAGGCCTATGGTGAAAAAGGAATAATCTTCCCATGAAGTGTACTCGGAAGCATTCTGCGAAATTACTTTGTGATGTATGCATTCATCTCACTGAGTTCAAGTTTCTTTATGGTTGAGCAGATTTGAAACAGTCTTTTTGTAGAATCTGCAAATGGATATCTGAGTTATTTTCGTCCAATGCGAGAAAAAGAAATATGACCTCATAAAAACTAGGCAGGAGCCTCCTGACCAATTTCTTAGTGATGTATGCTTTCAAATAACAAGGTGAACTTTGCTTTTCATCCAGCAGTTTTGAAACACGGTGTTTGAAGAATCTGCAAGTCGGCATTTGGAGTGCTTTGAGGGCTATGATAAAAAGGGAAATATCTTCACATAAAAACTATACAGAATAATTCTGCGAAATTTATTTGTGATGTGTGCATTCGTCTCACGGAGTTAAGGCTCTCTTTTGTTTGAGCAGATTTGAAAGTGTCTTTTTCTACAATCTGCAAGTGGATGTTTGAGATCCTTTCTTCCAATGCATGAAAAGGAATTATCCTCACTTAGAAACTAGACAGAAGCATTCTGAGCAACTCTTTTTGGATGTGTGCATTCATCTCATGGAGGTGAGCCTTTCTTTTGCTTGAACAGTTTTGAAACTCTCTGTTTAAAATATCTGCAACTGGACATTTGGAGTGCTTTGAGGTCTATGGTGAAAAAGGAAATATATTCTTATGAAATCTAAAGAGAAGCATCCTGCGAAATTAGTTTATGATGTGTGCATTCATCTCAGAGAGTTGAAGCTTTCTTGTTTTTGAGCAGATTTGAAACAGTCTTTTTGTAGACTCTGTGACTGCATATTTGAGATCATATCGTCCAATGCAGGAAAAGGAAATATCTTCACATAAAAACCGGACGGAAGCATTCTGAGCAACTTCTTAATGATATGTGCATTCAACTCAGAGAATTGAACCATTCTTTTGATTGATCAGTTTTGAAACACTCTTTGAAGAATCTGCAAGAGGACATTTGGAGGGCTTTGAGACCTATGGTGAAAAAGGAAATATCTTCACATAAAAACCAAACAGTAGCACTCTGCAAAATTTCTCTGGGATGTGTGGATTCTTCTCTGAGTTGAAGCTTTTCTTTTTGGTTGAGCAGATTTGAAACCTTTTTTTGTAGAATCTGCAAGTGGTTATTGGAGATCTTTTGGTCCAATGTGTGAAAAGGAAATATCTTCACATAAAAACTAGACAGAAGCATTCTGAGCAACTTCTTGGTGATGTGGGCATTCAACTCTCAGAGTTGAAGCTTTCCTTTGGTTGAACAGATTTGAAATAGTCCTTTTGTACAATCTGCAAGTGGATATTTGAGATCTTTTCATCCAATGCTGAAAAGGAAATATCTTCACTTAAAAACTAAACTGAAGCATTCTGAGCAACTTCTTAGTGATGGGTGCTTTCAACTCACAGAGTTGAGCCTTTCTTTTGATTGAGCAGTTTTGAAACTCTGTGTTTGAAGCATCTGCAAATGGGCATTTGGAGTGCTTTGTGGCCTATGGATGGAAAATGATATACCTTCAACAGAATGATACACGGGAGCATCTTGTGAAATTTCCTTGTGATGTGTGCCTTCGTCTCACATAGTGGAAGCTTTCTTTTGGTTAAGCAGATATGAAACAGTCTTTTTCTAGATTCTGCCTGTGCAAATTTGAAATATTTTCTTCCAATGCGGTGAAAGGAATTATCTTCACATCAAACCTAGAGAGAAGCATTCTGAACAACTTCTTAGTGATATGTGCATTCCACTCACAGAGTTGAAACTTTCTTTTGATGGAGCAGCTTTGAAACAATCTGAAGAATCCGGAAGTGGATATTTGGAATGCTTTGAGGCCTATGGTGAAAAATTAAATATCTTCACGTGAAAAGTACTCAGAAGCATTCTGCGAAATTACTTTGTGATGTATGCATTCATCTCACAGAGTTCAAGTTTCCTTTTGGTTGAGCAGATTTGAAACAGTCTTTTTGTAGAATCTGCAAGTGGATATATGAGATCTTTTCGTCCAGTGCGAGAAAAAGGAAATATCATCTCATAAAAACTAGGCAGAAGATCCTGAACAAATTCTTAGTGATACATGCATTCAAGTAAAAATGTGAACCATGCTTTTGATCCAGCAGTTTTGAAACACTCTGTTTGAAGAATCTGCAAGTGGACATTTGGAGCACTTTGAGGCCTATGTTGAAAAAGGAAATATGTTCACATAAAAGATACAGAAAAGCATTCTGTGAAATTTCTTTGTGATGTGTGCATTCTTCTCACAGTGTTGAAGCTTTCTTTTGGTTGAGCAGACTTGAAGCTTTCCTTTTGGAGAATCTGCAAATGCATATTTGAGACCTTTACGTCCAATGGGGAACCGGATTTATCTTCACATAAAAACTAATCGGAAGCCTTCTGAGCAACTTCTTAGTGATGCGTGTATTCCACTCACAGAGTTGAACCTTCTTTTGATTGAGCAGTTTTGAAACACTTTTTGTCAAGAATCTGCAAGGTTACAATTGGAGAGCTTTGAGACTTATGTTCAAAAAGGAAATATCTTCACATTAATAGTACACAGAACCATTTTGCAAAATTTTATTGTGATGTGTGCGTTCATCTCCCAGAGGTGAAGCTATCTTTTTGTTGAGCATATATGAAAGAGCCTTTATGGAGAGTCTGGAAGTGAATATTTGTGATCTTTGCGTCCAATGTGGGAAAAGGAAATATCTTCACTTAAAAACTACACATAAGCATTCTGAGCAACTTCTTAGTGATATGTGCATTCAAGTCACAGAGTCGGACATTTCTTTTGATTCAGCTGTTTTGAAACACGGTGTTTGAAGAATCTGCAAGTGGTCATTTGGAGTGCTTTGAGGGCTATGATGTAAAAGGAAATATCTTCACATAAAAACTTCACAGGATAGTTCTGCGAAATTTCCTTGTGATGTGTGCATACATCTCACATAGTGGAAGCTTTCTTTTGGTTAAGCATATATGAAACAGTCTTTTTCTAGATTCTGCCAGTGCAAATTTGAAATCTTTTTTACCAATGCGGGGAAAGGAATTATCTTCACATACAACCTAGAGAGAAGAATTCTGAACAACTTCTTAGTGATATGTGCTTCAACTCACAGAGTTGAAACTTTCTTTCCAAGGAGCAGTTTTGAAACACTCTGAAGAATCTGCAAGTGAACATTTGGTATGCTTTGAGGCCTATGGTGAAAAAGGAATAATCTTCCCATGAAGTGTACTCGGAAGCATTCTGCGAAATTACTTTGTGATGTATGCATTCATCTCACTGAGTTCAAGTTTCTTTATGGTTGAGCAGATTTGAAACAGTCTTTTTGTAGAATCTGCAAATGGATATCTGAGTTATTTTCGTCCAATGCGAGAAAAAGAAATATGACCTCATAAAAACTAGGCAGGAGCCTCCTGACCAATTTCTTAGTGATGTATGCTTTCAAATAACAAGGTGAACTTTGCTTTTCATCCAGCAGTTTTGAAACACGGTGTTTGAAGAATCTGCAAGTCGGCATTTGGAGTGCTTTGAGGGCTATGATAAAAAGGGAAATATCTTCACATAAAAACTATACAGAATAATTCTGCGAAATTTATTTGTGATGTGTGCATTCGTCTCACGGAGTTAAGGCTCTCTTTTGTTTGAGCAGATTTGAAAGTGTCTTTTTCTACAATCTGCAAGTGGATGTTTGAGATCCTTTCTTCCAATGCATGAAAAGGAATTATCCTCACTTAGAAACTAGACAGAAGCATTCTGAGCAACTCTTTTTGGATGTGTGCATTCATCTCATGGAGGTGAGCCTTTCTTTTGCTTGAACAGTTTTGAAACTCTCTGTTTAAAATATCTGCAACTGGACATTTGGAGTGCTTTGAGGTCTATGGTGAAAAAGGAAATATATTCTTATGAAATCTAAAGAGAAGCATCCTGCGAAATTAGTTTATGATGTGTGCATTCATCTCAGAGAGTTGAAGCTTTCTTGTTTTTGAGCAGATTTGAAACAGTCTTTTTGTAGACTCTGTGACTGCATATTTGAGATCATATCGTCCAATGCAGGAAAAGGAAATATCTTCACATAAAAACCGGACGGAAGCATTCTGAGCAACTTCTTAATGATATGTGCATTCAACTCAGAGAATTGAACCATTCTTTTGATTGATCAGTTTTGAAACACTCTTTGAAGAATCTGCAAGAGGACATTTGGAGGGCTTTGAGACCTATGGTGAAAAAGGAAATATCTTCACATAAAAACCAAACAGTAGCACTCTGCAAAATTTCTCTGGGATGTGTGGATTCTTCTCTGAGTTGAAGCTTTTCTTTTTGGTTGAGCAGATTTGAAACCTTTTTTTGTAGAATCTGCAAGTGGTTATTGGAGATCTTTTGGTCCAATGTGTGAAAAGGAAATATCTTCACATAAAAACTAGACAGAAGCATTCTGAGCAACTTCTTGGTGATGTGGGCATTCAACTCTCAGAGTTGAAGCTTTCCTTTGGTTGAACAGATTTGAAATAGTCCTTTTGTACAATCTGCAAGTGGATATTTGAGATCTTTTCATCCAATGCTGAAAAGGAAATATCTTCACTTAAAAACTAAACTGAAGCATTCTGAGCAACTTCTTAGTGATGGGTGCTTTCAACTCACAGAGTTGAGCCTTTCTTTTGATTGAGCAGTTTTGAAACTCTGTGTTTGAAGCATCTGCAAATGGGCATTTGGAGTGCTTTGTGGCCTATGGATGGAAAATGATATACCTTCAACAGAATGATACACGGGAGCATCTTGTGAAATTTCCTTGTGATGTGTGCCTTCGTCTCACATAGTGGAAGCTTTCTTTTGGTTAAGCAGATATGAAACAGTCTTTTTCTAGATTCTGCCTGTGCAAATTTGAAATATTTTCTTCCAATGCGGTGAAAGGAATTATCTTCACATCAAACCTAGAGAGAAGCATTCTGAACAACTTCTTAGTGATATGTGCATTCCACTCACAGAGTTGAAACTTTCTTTTGATGGAGCAGCTTTGAAACAATCTGAAGAATCCGGAAGTGGATATTTGGAATGCTTTGAGGCCTATGGTGAAAAATTAAATATCTTCACGTGAAAAGTACTCAGAAGCATTCTGCGAAATTACTTTGTGATGTATGCATTCATCTCACAGAGTTCAAGTTTCCTTTTGGTTGAGCAGATTTGAAACAGTCTTTTTGTAGAATCTGCAAGTGGATATATGAGATCTTTTCGTCCAGTGCGAGAAAAAGGAAATATCATCTCATAAAAACTAGGCAGAAGATCCTGAACAAATTCTTAGTGATACATGCATTCAAGTAAAAATGTGAACCATGCTTTTGATCCAGCAGTTTTGAAACACTCTGTTTGAAGAATCTGCAAGTGGACATTTGGAGCACTTTGAGGCCTATGTTGAAAAAGGAAATATGTTCACATAAAAGATACAGAAAAGCATTCTGTGAAATTTCTTTGTGATGTGTGCATTCTTCTCACAGTGTTGAAGCTTTCTTTTGGTTGAGCAGACTTGAAGCTTTCCTTTTGGAGAATCTGCAAATGCATATTTGAGACCTTTACGTCCAATGGGGAACCGGATTTATCTTCACATAAAAACTAATCGGAAGCCTTCTGAGCAACTTCTTAGTGATGCGTGTATTCCACTCACAGAGTTGAACCTTCTTTTGATTGAGCAGTTTTGAAACACTTTTTGTCAAGAATCTGCAAGGTTACAATTGGAGAGCTTTGAGACTTATGTTCAAAAAGGAAATATCTTCACATTAATAGTACACAGAACCATTTTGCAAAATTTTATTGTGATGTGTGCGTTCATCTCCCAGAGGTGAAGCTATCTTTTTGTTGAGCATATATGAAAGAGCCTTTATGGAGAGTCTGGAAGTGAATATTTGTGATCTTTGCGTCCAATGTGGGAAAAGGAAATATCTTCACTTAAAAACTACACATAAGCATTCTGAGCAACTTCTTAGTGATATGTGCATTCAAGTCACAGAGTCGGACATTTCTTTTGATTCAGCTGTTTTGAAACACGGTGTTTGAAGAATCTGCAAGTGGTCATTTGGAGTGCTTTGAGGGCTATGATGTAAAAGGAAATATCTTCACATAAAAACTTCACAGGATAGTTCTGCGAAATTTCCTTGTGATGTGTGCATACATCTCACATAGTGGAAGCTTTCTTTTGGTTAAGCATATATGAAACAGTCTTTTTCTAGATTCTGCCAGTGCAAATTTGAAATCTTTTTTACCAATGCGGGGAAAGGAATTATCTTCACATACAACCTAGAGAGAAGAATTCTGAACAACTTCTTAGTGATATGTGCTTCAACTCACAGAGTTGAAACTTTCTTTCCAAGGAGCAGTTTTGAAACACTCTGAAGAATCTGCAAGTGAACATTTGGTATGCTTTGAGGCCTATGGTGAAAAAGGAATAATCTTCCCATGAAGTGTACTCGGAAGCATTCTGCGAAATTACTTTGTGATGTATGCATTCATCTCACTGAGTTCAAGTTTCTTTATGGTTGAGCAGATTTGAAACAGTCTTTTTGTAGAATCTGCAAATGGATATCTGAGTTATTTTCGTCCAATGCGAGAAAAAGAAATATGACCTCATAAAAACTAGGCAGGAGCCTCCTGACCAATTTCTTAGTGATGTATGCTTTCAAATAACAAGGTGAACTTTGCTTTTCATCCAGCAGTTTTGAAACACGGTGTTTGAAGAATCTGCAAGTCGGCATTTGGAGTGCTTTGAGGGCTATGATAAAAAGGGAAATATCTTCACATAAAAACTATACAGAATAATTCTGCGAAATTTATTTGTGATGTGTGCATTCGTCTCACGGAGTTAAGGCTCTCTTTTGTTTGAGCAGATTTGAAAGTGTCTTTTTCTACAATCTGCAAGTGGATGTTTGAGATCCTTTCTTCCAATGCATGAAAAGGAATTATCCTCACTTAGAAACTAGACAGAAGCATTCTGAGCAACTCTTTTTGGATGTGTGCATTCATCTCATGGAGGTGAGCCTTTCTTTTGCTTGAACAGTTTTGAAACTCTCTGTTTAAAATATCTGCAACTGGACATTTGGAGTGCTTTGAGGTCTATGGTGAAAAAGGAAATATATTCTTATGAAATCTAAAGAGAAGCATCCTGCGAAATTAGTTTATGATGTGTGCATTCATCTCAGAGAGTTGAAGCTTTCTTGTTTTTGAGCAGATTTGAAACAGTCTTTTTGTAGACTCTGTGACTGCATATTTGAGATCATATCGTCCAATGCAGGAAAAGGAAATATCTTCACATAAAAACCGGACGGAAGCATTCTGAGCAACTTCTTAATGATATGTGCATTCAACTCAGAGAATTGAACCATTCTTTTGATTGATCAGTTTTGAAACACTCTTTGAAGAATCTGCAAGAGGACATTTGGAGGGCTTTGAGACCTATGGTGAAAAAGGAAATATCTTCACATAAAAACCAAACAGTAGCACTCTGCAAAATTTCTCTGGGATGTGTGGATTCTTCTCTGAGTTGAAGCTTTTCTTTTTGGTTGAGCAGATTTGAAACCTTTTTTTGTAGAATCTGCAAGTGGTTATTGGAGATCTTTTGGTCCAATGTGTGAAAAGGAAATATCTTCACATAAAAACTAGACAGAAGCATTCTGAGCAACTTCTTGGTGATGTGGGCATTCAACTCTCAGAGTTGAAGCTTTCCTTTGGTTGAACAGATTTGAAATAGTCCTTTTGTACAATCTGCAAGTGGATATTTGAGATCTTTTCATCCAATGCTGAAAAGGAAATATCTTCACTTAAAAACTAAACTGAAGCATTCTGAGCAACTTCTTAGTGATGGGTGCTTTCAACTCACAGAGTTGAGCCTTTCTTTTGATTGAGCAGTTTTGAAACTCTGTGTTTGAAGCATCTGCAAATGGGCATTTGGAGTGCTTTGTGGCCTATGGATGGAAAATGATATACCTTCAACAGAATGATACACGGGAGCATCTTGTGAAATTTCCTTGTGATGTGTGCCTTCGTCTCACATAGTGGAAGCTTTCTTTTGGTTAAGCAGATATGAAACAGTCTTTTTCTAGATTCTGCCTGTGCAAATTTGTAATATTTTCTTCCAATGCGGTGAAAGGAATTATCTTCACATCAAACCTAGAGAGAAGCATTCTGAACAACTTCTTAGTGATATGTGCATTCCACTCACAGAGTTGAAACTTTCTTTTGATGGAGCAGCTTTGAAACAATCTGAAGAATCCGGAAGTGGATATTTGGAATGCTTTGAGGCCTATGGTGAAAAATTAAATATCTTCACGTGAAAAGTACTCAGAAGCATTCTGCGAAATTACTTTGTGATGTATGCATTCATCTCACAGAGTTCAAGTTTCCTTTTGGTTGAGCAGATTTGAAACAGTCTTTTTGTAGAATCTGCAAGTGGATATATGAGATCTTTTCGTCCAGTGCGAGAAAAAGGAAATATCATCTCATAAAAACTAGGCAGAAGATCCTGAACAAATTCTTAGTGATACATGCATTCAAGTAAAAATGTGAACCATGCTTTTGATCCAGCAGTTTTGAAACACTCTGTTTGAAGAATCTGCAAGTGGACATTTGGAGCACTTTGAGGCCTATGTTGAAAAAGGAAATATGTTCACATAAAAGATACAGAAAAGCATTCTGTGAAATTTCTTTGTGATGTGTGCATTCTTCTCACAGTGTTGAAGCTTTCTTTTGGTTGAGCAGACTTGAAGCTTTCCTTTTGGAGAATCTGCAAATGCATATTTGAGACCTTTACGTCCAATGGGGAACCGGATTTATCTTCACATAAAAACTAATCGGAAGCCTTCTGAGCAACTTCTTAGTGATGCGTGTATTCCACTCACAGAGTTGAACCTTCTTTTGATTGAGCAGTTTTGAAACACTTTTTGTCAAGAATCTGCAAGGTTACAATTGGAGAGCTTTGAGACTTATGTTCAAAAAGGAAATATCTTCACATTAATAGTACACAGAACCATTTTGCAAAATTTTATTGTGATGTGTGCGTTCATCTCCCAGAGGTGAAGCTATCTTTTTGTTGAGCATATATGAAAGAGCCTTTATGGAGAGTCTGGAAGTGAATATTTGTGATCTTTGCGTCCAATGTGGGAAAAGGAAATATCTTCACTTAAAAACTACACATAAGCATTCTGAGCAACTTCTTAGTGATATGTGCATTCAAGTCACAGAGTCGGACATTTCTTTTGATTCAGCTGTTTTGAAACACGGTGTTTGAAGAATCTGCAAGTGGTCATTTGGAGTGCTTTGAGGGCTATGATGTAAAAGGAAATATCTTCACATAAAAACTTCACAGGATAGTTCTGCGAAATTTCCTTGTGATGTGTGCATACATCTCACATAGTGGAAGCTTTCTTTTGGTTAAGCATATATGAAACAGTCTTTTTCTAGATTCTGCCAGTGCAAATTTGAAATCTTTTTTACCAATGCGGGGAAAGGAATTATCTTCACATACAACCTAGAGAGAAGAATTCTGAACAACTTCTTAGTGATATGTGCTTCAACTCACAGAGTTGAAACTTTCTTTCCAAGGAGCAGTTTTGAAACACTCTGAAGAATCTGCAAGTGAACATTTGGTATGCTTTGAGGCCTATGGTGAAAAAGGAATAATCTTCCCATGAAGTGTACTCGGAAGCATTCTGCGAAATTACTTTGTGATGTATGCATTCATCTCACTGAGTTCAAGTTTCTTTATGGTTGAGCAGATTTGAAACAGTCTTTTTGTAGAATCTGCAAATGGATATCTGAGTTATTTTCGTCCAATGCGAGAAAAAGAAATATGACCTCATAAAAACTAGGCAGGAGCCTCCTGACCAATTTCTTAGTGATGTATGCTTTCAAATAACAAGGTGAACTTTGCTTTTCATCCAGCAGTTTTGAAACACGGTGTTTGAAGAATCTGCAAGTCGGCATTTGGAGTGCTTTGAGGGCTATGATAAAAAGGGAAATATCTTCACATAAAAACTATACAGAATAATTCTGCGAAATTTATTTGTGATGTGTGCATTCGTCTCACGGAGTTAAGGCTCTCTTTTGTTTGAGCAGATTTGAAAGTGTCTTTTTCTACAATCTGCAAGTGGATGTTTGAGATCCTTTCTTCCAATGCATGAAAAGGAATTATCCTCACTTAGAAACTAGACAGAAGCATTCTGAGCAACTCTTTTTGGATGTGTGCATTCATCTCATGGAGGTGAGCCTTTCTTTTGCTTGAACAGTTTTGAAACTCTCTGTTTAAAATATCTGCAACTGGACATTTGGAGTGCTTTGAGGTCTATGGTGAAAAAGGAAATATATTCTTATGAAATCTAAAGAGAAGCATCCTGCGAAATTAGTTTATGATGTGTGCATTCATCTCAGAGAGTTGAAGCTTTCTTGTTTTTGAGCAGATTTGAAACAGTCTTTTTGTAGACTCTGTGACTGCATATTTGAGATCATATCGTCCAATGCAGGAAAAGGAAATATCTTCACATAAAAACCGGACGGAAGCATTCTGAGCAACTTCTTAATGATATGTGCATTCAACTCAGAGAATTGAACCATTCTTTTGATTGATCAGTTTTGAAACACTCTTTGAAGAATCTGCAAGAGGACATTTGGAGGGCTTTGAGACCTATGGTGAAAAAGGAAATATCTTCACATAAAAACCAAACAGTAGCACTCTGCAAAATTTCTCTGGGATGTGTGGATTCTTCTCTGAGTTGAAGCTTTTCTTTTTGGTTGAGCAGATTTGAAACCTTTTTTTGTAGAATCTGCAAGTGGTTATTGGAGATCTTTTGGTCCAATGTGTGAAAAGGAAATATCTTCACATAAAAACTAGACAGAAGCATTCTGAGCAACTTCTTGGTGATGTGGGCATTCAACTCTCAGAGTTGAAGCTTTCCTTTGGTTGAACAGATTTGAAATAGTCCTTTTGTACAATCTGCAAGTGGATATTTGAGATCTTTTCATCCAATGCTGAAAAGGAAATATCTTCACTTAAAAACTAAACTGAAGCATTCTGAGCAACTTCTTAGTGATGGGTGCTTTCAACTCACAGAGTTGAGCCTTTCTTTTGATTGAGCAGTTTTGAAACTCTGTGTTTGAAGCATCTGCAAATGGGCATTTGGAGTGCTTTGTGGCCTATGGATGGAAAATGATATACCTTCAACAGAATGATACACGGGAGCATCTTGTGAAATTTCCTTGTGATGTGTGCCTTCGTCTCACATAGTGGAAGCTTTCTTTTGGTTAAGCAGATATGAAACAGTCTTTTTCTAGATTCTGCCTGTGCAAATTTGAAATATTTTCTTCCAATGCGGTGAAAGGAATTATCTTCACATCAAACCTAGAGAGAAGCATTCTGAACAACTTCTTAGTGATATGTGCATTCCACTCACAGAGTTGAAACTTTCTTTTGATGGAGCAGCTTTGAAACAATCTGAAGAATCCGGAAGTGGATATTTGGAATGCTTTGAGGCCTATGGTGAAAAAGTAAATATCTTCACGTGAAAAGTACTCAGAAGCATTCTGCGAAATTACTTTGTGATGTATGCATTCATCTCACAGAGTTCAAGTTTCCTTTTGGTTGAGCAGATTTGAAACAGTCTTTTTGTAGAATCTGCAAGTGGATATATGAGATCTTTTCGTCCAGTGCGAGAAAAAGGAAATATCATCTCATAAAAACTAGGCAGAAGATCCTGAACAAATTCTTAGTGATACATGCATTCAAGTAAAAATGTGAACCATGCTTTTGATCCAGCAGTTTTGAAACACTCTGTTTGAAGAATCTGCAAGTGGACATTTGGAGCACTTTGAGGCCTATGTTGAAAAAGGAAATATGTTCACATAAAAGATACAGAAAAGCATTCTGTGAAATTTCTTTGTGATGTGTGCATTCTTCTCACAGTGTTGAAGCTTTCTTTTGGTTGAGCAGACTTGAAGCTTTCCTTTTGGAGAATCTGCAAATGCATATTTGAGACCTTTACGTCCAATGGGGAACCGGATTTATCTTCACATAAAAACTAATCGGAAGCCTTCTGAGCAACTTCTTAGTGATGCGTGTATTCCACTCACAGAGTTGAACCTTCTTTTGATTGAGCAGTTTTGAAACACTTTTTGTCAAGAATCTGCAAGGTTACAATTGGAGAGCTTTGAGACTTATGTTCAAAAAGGAAATATCTTCACATTAATAGTACACAGAACCATTTTGCAAAATTTTATTGTGATGTGTGCGTTCATCTCCCAGAGGTGAAGCTATCTTTTTGTTGAGCATATATGAAAGAGCCTTTATGGAGAGTCTGGAAGTGAATATTTGTGATCTTTGCGTCCAATGTGGGAAAAGGAAATATCTTCACTTAAAAACTACACATAAGCATTCTGAGCAACTTCTTAGTGATATGTGCATTCAAGTCACAGAGTCGGACATTTCTTTTGATTCAGCTGTTTTGAAACACGGTGTTTGAAGAATCTGCAAGTGGTCATTTGGAGTGCTTTGAGGGCTATGATGTAAAAGGAAATATCTTCACATAAAAACTTCACAGGATAGTTCTGCGAAATTTCCTTGTGATGTGTGCATACATCTCACATAGTGGAAGCTTTCTTTTGGTTAAGCATATATGAAACAGTCTTTTTCTAGATTCTGCCAGTGCAAATTTGAAATCTTTTTTACCAATGCGGGGAAAGGAATTATCTTCACATACAACCTAGAGAGAAGAATTCTGAACAACTTCTTAGTGATATGTGCTTCAACTCACAGAGTTGAAACTTTCTTTCCAAGGAGCAGCTTTGAAACACTCTGAAGAATCTGCAAGTGAACATTTGGTATGCTTTGAGGCCTATGGTGAAAAAGGAATAATCTTCCCATGAAATGTACTCGGAAGCATTCTGCGAAATTACTTTGTGATGTATGCATTCATCTCACTGAGTTCAAGTTTCTTTATGGTTGAGCAGATTTGAAACAGTCTTTTTGTAGAATCTGCAAATGGATATCTGAGTTATTTTCGTCCAATGCGAGAAAAAGAAATATGACCTCATAAAAACTAGGCAGGAGCATCCTGACCAATTTCTTAGTGATGTATGCTTTCAAATAACAAGGTGAACTTTGCTTTTCATCCAGCAGTTTTGAAACACGGTGTTTGAAGAATCTGCAAGTCGGCATTTGGAGTGCTTTGAGGGCTATGATAAAAAGGGAAATATCTTCACATAAAAACTATACAGAATAATTCTGCGAAATTTATTTGTGATGTGTGCATTCGTCTCACGGAGTTAAGGCTCTCTTTTGTTTGAGCAGATTTGAAAGTGTCTTTTTCTACAATCTGCAAGTGGATGTTTGAGATCCTTTCTTCCAATGCATGAAAAGGAATTATCCTCACTTAGAAACTAGACAGAAGCATTCTGAGCAACTCTTTTTGGATGTGTGCATTCATCTCATGGAGGTGAGCCTTTCTTTTGCTTGAACAGTTTTGAAACTCTCTGTTTAAAATATCTGCAACTGGACATTTGGAGTGCTTTGAGGTCTATGGTGAAAAAGGAAATATATTCTTATGAAATCTAAAGAGAAGCATCCTGCGAAATTAGTTTATGATGTGTGCATTCATCTCAGAGAGTTGAAGCTTTCTTGTTTTTGAGCAGATTTGAAACAGTCTTTTTGTAGACTCTGTGACTGCATATTTGAGATCATATCGTCCAATGCAGGAAAAGGAAATATCTTCACATAAAAACCGGACGGAAGCATTCTGAGCAACTTCTTAATGATATGTGCATTCAACTCAGAGAATTGAACCATTCTTTTGATTGATCAGTTTTGAAACACTCTTTGAAGAATCTGCAAGAGGACATTTGGAGGGCTTTGAGACCTATGGTGAAAAAGGAAATATCTTCACATAAAAACCAAACAGTAGCACTCTGCAAAATTTCTCTGGGATGTGTGGATTCTTCTCTGAGTTGAAGCTTTTCTTTTTGGTTGAGCAGATTTGAAACCTTTTTTTGTAGAATCTGCAAGTGGTTATTGGAGATCTTTTGGTCCAATGTGTGAAAAGGAAATATCTTCACATAAAAACTAGACAGAAGCATTCTGAGCAACTTCTTGGTGATGTGGGCATTCAACTCTCAGAGTTGAAGCTTTCCTTTGGTTGAACAGATTTGAAATAGTCCTTTTGTACAATCTGCAAGTGGATATTTGAGATCTTTTCATCCAATGCTGAAAAGGAAATATCTTCACTTAAAAACTAAACTGAAGCATTCTGAGCAACTTCTTAGTGATGGGTGCTTTCAACTCACAGAGTTGAGCCTTTCTTTTGATTGAGCAGTTTTGAAACTCTGTGTTTGAAGCATCTGCAAATGGGCATTTGGAGTGCTTTGTGGCCTATGGATGGAAAATGATATACCTTCAACAGAATGATACACGGGAGCATCTTGTGAAATTTCCTTGTGATGTGTGCCTTCGTCTCACATAGTGGAAGCTTTCTTTTGGTTAAGCAGATATGAAACAGTCTTTTTCTAGATTCTGCCTGTGCAAATTTGAAATATTTTCTTCCAATGCGGTGAAAGGAATTATCTTCACATCAAACCTAGAGAGAAGCATTCTGAACAACTTCTTAGTGATATGTGCATTCCACTCACAGAGTTGAAACTTTCTTTTGATGGAGCAGCTTTGAAACAATCTGAAGAATCCGGAAGTGGATATTTGGAATGCTTTGAGGCCTATGGTGAAAAATTAAATATCTTCACGTGAAAAGTACTCAGAAGCATTCTGCGAAATTACTTTGTGATGTATGCATTCATCTCACAGAGTTCAAGTTTCCTTTTGGTTGAGCAGATTTGAAACAGTCTTTTTGTAGAATCTGCAAGTGGATATATGAGATCTTTTCGTCCAGTGCGAGAAAAAGGAAATATCATCTCATAAAAACTAGGCAGAAGATCCTGAACAAATTCTTAGTGATACATGCATTCAAGTAAAAATGTGATCCATGCTTTTGATCCAGCAGTTTTGAAACACTCTGTTTGAAGAATCTGCAAGTGGACATTTGGAGCACTTTGAGGCCTATGTTGAAAAAGGAAATATGTTCACATAAAAGATACAGAAAAGCATTCTGTGAAATTTCTTTGTGATGTGTGCATTCTTCTCACAGTGTTGAAGCTTTCTTTTGGTTGAGCAGACTTGAAGCTTTCCTTTTGGAGAATCTGCAAATGCATATTTGAGACCTTTACGTCCAATGGGGAACCGGATTTATCTTCACATAAAAACTAATCGGAAGCCTTCTGAGCAACTTCTTAGTGATGCGTGTATTCCACTCACAGAGTTGAACCTTCTTTTGATTGAGCAGTTTTGAAACACTTTTTGTCAAGAATCTGCAAGGTTACAATTGGAGAGCTTTGAGACTTATGTTCAAAAAGGAAATATCTTCACATTAATAGTACACAGAACCATTTTGCAAAATTTTATTGTGATGTGTGCGTTCATCTCCCAGAGGTGAAGCTATCTTTTTGTTGAGCATATATGAAAGAGCCTTTATGGAGAGTCTGGAAGTGAATATTTGTGATCTTTGCGTCCAATGTGGGAAAAGGAAATATCTTCACTTAAAAACTACACATAAGCATTCTGAGCAACTTCTTAGTGATATGTGCATTCAAGTCACAGAGTCGGACATTTCTTTTGATTCAGCTGTTTTGAAACACGTTGTTTGAAGAATCTGCAAGTGGTCATTTGGAGTGCTTTGACGGCTATGATGTAAAAGGAAATATCTTCACATAAAAACTTCACAGGATAGTTCTGCGAAATTTCCTTGTGATGTGTGCATACATCTCACATAGTGGAAGCTTTCTTTTGGTTAAGCATATATGAAACAGTCTTTTTCTAGATTCTGCCAGTGCAAATTTGAAATCTTTTTTACCAATGCGGGGAAAGGAATTATCTTCACATACAACCTAGAGAGAAGAATTCTGAACAACTTCTTAGTGATATGTGCTTCAACTCACAGAGTTGAAACTTTCTTTCCAAGGAGCAGTTTTGAAACACTCTGAAGAATCTGCAAGTGAACATTTGGTATGCTTTGAGGCCTATGGTGAAAAAGGAAAAATCTTCCCATGAAGTGTACTCGGAAGCATTCTGCGAAATTACTTTGTGATGTATGCATTCATCTCACTGAGTTCAAGTTTCTTTATGGTTGAGCAGATTTGAAACAGTCTTTTTGTAGAATCTGCAAATGGATATCTGAGTTATTTTCGTCCAATGCGAGAAAAAGAAATATGACCTCATAAAAACTAGGCAGGAGCCTCCTGACCAATTTCTTAGTGATGTATGCTTTCAAATAACAAGGTGAACTTTGCTTTTCATCCAGCAGTTTTGAAACACGGTGTTTGAAGAATCTGCAATCGGCATTTGGAGTGCTTTGAGGGCTATGATAAAAAGGGAAATATCTTCACATAAAAACTATACAGAATAATTCTGCGAAATTTATTTGTGATGTGTGCATTCGTCTCACGGAGTTAAGGCTCTCTTTTGTTTGAGCAGATTTGAAAGTGTCTTTTTCTACAATCTGCAAGTGGATGTTTGAGATCCTTTCTTCCAATGCATGAAAAGGAATTATCCTCACTTAGAAACTAGACAGAAGCATTCTGAGCAACTCTTTTTGGATGTGTGCATTCATCTCATGGAGGTGAGCCTTTCTTTTGCTTGAACAGTTTTGAAACTCTCTGTTTAAAATATCTGCAACTGGACATTTGGAGTGCTTTGAGGTCTATGGTGAAAAAGGAAATATATTCTTATGAAATCTAAAGAGAAGCATCCTGCGAAATTAGTTTATGATGTGTGCATTCATCTCAGAGAGTTGAAGCTTTCTTGTTTTTGAGCAGATTTGAAACAGTCTTTTTGTAGACTCTGTGACTGCATATTTGAGATCATATCGTCCAATGCAGGAAAAGGAAATATCTTCACATAAAAACCGGACGGAAGCATTCTGAGCAACTTCTTAATGATATGTGCATTCAACTCAGAGAATTGAACCATTCTTTTGATTGATCAGTTTTGAAACACTCTTTGAAGAATCTGCAAGAGGACATTTGGAGGGCTTTGAGACCTATGGTGAAAAAGGAAATATCTTCACATAAAAACCAAACAGTAGCACTCTGCAAAATTTCTCTGGGATGTGTGGATTCTTCTCTGAGTTGAAGCTTTTCTTTTTGGTTGAGCAGATTTGAAACCTTTTTTTGTAGAATCTGCAAGTGGTTATTGGAGATCTTTTGGTCCAATGTGTGAAAAGGAAATATCTTCACATAAAAACTAGACAGAAGCATTCTGAGCAACTTCTTGGTGATGTGGGCATTCAACTCTCAGAGTTGAAGCTTTCCTTTGGTTGAACAGATTTGAAATAGTCCTTTTGTACAATCTGCAAGTGGATATTTGAGATCTTTTCATCCAATGCTGAAAAGGAAATATCTTCACTTCAAAACTAAACTGAAGCATTCTGAGCAACTTCTTAGTGATGGGTGCATTCAACTCACAGAGTTGAGCCTTTCTTTTGATTGAGCAGTTTTGAAACTCTGTGTTTGAAGCATCTGCAAATGGGCATTTGGAGTGCTTTGTGGCCTATGGATGGAAAATGATATACCTTCAACAGAATGATACACGGGAGCATCTTGTGAAATTTCCTTGTGATGTGTGCCTTCGTCTCACATAGTGGAAGCTTTCTTTTGGTTAAGCAGATATGAAACAATCTTTTTCTAGATTCTGCCTGTGCAAATTTGAAATATTTTCTTCCAATGCGGTGAAAGGAATTATCTTCACATCAAACCTAGAGAGAAGCATTCTGAACAACTTCTTAGTGATATGTGCATTCCACTCACAGAGTTGAAACTTTCTTTTGATGGAGCAGCTTTGAAACAATCTGAAGAATCCGGAAGTGGATATTTGGAATGCTTTGAGGCCTATGGTGAAAAATTAAATATCTTCACGTGAAAAGTACTCAGAAGCATTCTGCGAAATTACTTTGTGATGTATGCATTCATCTCACAGAGTTCAAGTTTCCTTTTGGTTGAGCAGATTTGAAACAGTCTTTTTGTAGAATCTGCAAGTGGATATATGAGATCTTTTCGTCCAGTGCGAGAAAAAGGAAATATCATCTCATAAAAACTAGGCAGAAGATCCTGAACAAATTCTTAGTGATACATGCATTCAAGTAAAAATGTGAACCATGCTTTTGATCCAGCAGTTTTGAAACACTCTGTTTGAAGAATCTGCAAGTGGACATTTGGAGCACTTTGAGGCCTATGTTGAAAAAGGAAATATGTTCACATAAAAGATACAGAAAAGCATTCTGTGAAATTTCTTTGTGATGTGTGCATTCTTCTCACAGTGTTGAAGCTTTCTTTTGGTTGAGCAGACTTGAAGCTTTCCTTTTGGAGAATCTGCAAATGCATATTTGAGACCTTTACGTCCAATGGGGAACCGGATTTATCTTCACATAAAAACTAATCGGAAGCCTTCTGAGCAACTTCTTAGTGATGCGTGTATTCCACTCACAGAGTTGAACCTTCTTTTGATTGAGCAGTTTTGAAACACTTTTTGTCAAGAATCTGCAAGGTTACAATTGGAGAGCTTTGAGACTTATGTTCAAAAAGGAAATATCTTCACATTAATAGTACACAGAACCATTTTGCAAAATTTTATTGTGATGTGTGCGTTCATCTCCCAGAGGTGAAGCTATCTTTTTGTTGAGCATATATGAAAGAGCCTTTATGGAGAGTCTGGAAGTGAATATTTGTGATCTTTGCGTCCAATGTGGGAAAAGGAAATATCTTCACTTAAAAACTACACATAAGCATTCTGAGCAACTTCTTAGTGATATGTGCATTCAAGTCACAGAGTCGGACATTTCTTTTGATTCAGCTGTTTTGAAACACGGTGTTTGAAGAATCTGCAAGTGGTCATTTGGAGTGCTTTGAGGGCTATGATGTAAAAGGAAATATCTTCACATAAAAACTACACAGAATAGTTCTGCGAAATTTCCTTGTGATGTGTGCATACATCTCACATAGTGGAAGCTTTCTTTTGGTTAAGCATATATGAAACAGTCTTTTTCTAGATTCTGCAGTGCAAATTTGAAATCTTTTTTACCAATGCGGGGAAAGGAATTATCTTCACATACAACCTAGAGAGAAGAATTCTGAACAACTTCTTAGTGATATGTGCTTCAACTCACAGAGTTGAAACTTTCTTTCCAAGGAGCAGTTTTGAAACACTCTGAAGAATCTGCAAGTGAACATTTGGTATGCTTTGAAGCCTACGGTGAAAAAGGAATAATCTTCCCATGAAATGTACTCGGAAGCATTCTGCGAAATTACTTTGTGATGTATGCATTCATCTCACTGAGTTCAAGTTTCTTTATGGTTGAGCAGATTTGAAACAGTCTTTTTGTAGAATCTGCAAATGGATATCTGAGTTATTTTCGTCCAATGCGAGAAAAAGAAATATGACCTCATAAAAACTAGGCAGGAGCCTCCTGACCAATTTCTTAGTGATGTATGCTTTCAAATAACAAGGTGAACTTTGCTTTTCATCCAGCAGTTTTGAAACACGGTGTTTGAAGAATCTGCAAGTCGGCATTTGGAGTGCTTTGAGGGCTATGATAAAAAGGGAAATATCTTCACATAAAAACTATACAGAATAATTCTGCGAAATTTATTTGTGATGTGTGCATTCGTCTCACGGAGTTAAGGCTCTCTTTTGTTTGAGCAGATTTGAAAGTGTCTTTTTCTACAATCTGCAAGTGGATGTTTGAGATCCTTTCTTCCAATGCATGAAAAGGAATTATCCTCACTTAGAAACTAGACAGAAGCATTCTGAGCAACTCTTTTTGGATGTGTGCATTCATCTCATGGAGGTGAGCCTTTCTTTTGCTTGAACAGTTTTGAAACTCTCTGTTTAAAATATCTGCAACTGGACATTTGGAGTGCTTTGAGGTCTATGGTGAAAAAGGAAATATATTCTTATGAAATCTAAAGAGAAGCATCCTGCGAAATTAGTTTATGATGTGTGCATTCATCTCAGAGAGTTGAAGCTTTCTTGTTTTTGAGCAGATTTGAAACAGTCTTTTTGTAGACTCTGTGACTGCATATTTGAGATCATATCGTCCAATGCAGGAAAAGGAAATATCTTCACATAAAAACCGGACGGAAGCATTCTGAGCAACTTCTTAATGATATGTGCATTCAACTCAGAGAATTGAACCATTCTTTTGATTGATCAGTTTTGAAACACTCTTTGAAGAATCTGCAAGAGGACATTTGGAGGGCTTTGAGACCTATGGTGAAAAAGGAAATATCTTCACATAAAAACCAAACAGTAGCACTCTGCAAAATTTCTCTGGGATGTGTGGATTCTTCTCTGAGTTGAAGCTTTTCTTTTTGGTTGAGCAGATTTGAAACCTTTTTTTGTAGAATCTGCAAGTGGTTATTGGAGATCTTTTGGTCCAATGTGTGAAAAGGAAATATCTTCACATAAAAACTAGACAGAAGCATTCTGAGCAACTTCTTGGTGATGTGGGCATTCAACTCTCAGAGTTGAAGCTTTCCTTTGGTTGAACAGATTTGAAATAGTCCTTTTGTACAATCTGCAAGTGGATATTTGAGATCTTTTCATCCAATGCTGAAAAGGAAATATCTTCACTTCAAAACTAAACTGAAGCATTCTGAGCAACTTCTTAGTGATGGGTGCATTCAACTCACAGAGTTGAGCCTTTCTTTTGATTGAGCAGTTTTGAAACTCTGTGTTTGAAGCATCTGCAAATGGGCATTTGGAGTGCTTTGTGGCCTATGGATGGAAAATGATATACCTTCAACAGAATGATACACGGGAGCATCTTGTGAAATTTCCTTGTGATGTGTGCCTTCGTCTCACATAGTGGAAGCTTTCTTTTGGTTAAGCAGATATGAAACAGTCTTTTTCTAGATTCTGCCTGTGCAAATTTGAAATATTTTCTTCCAATGCGGTGAAAGGAATTATCTTCACATCAAACCTAGAGAGAAGCATTCTGAACAACTTCTTAGTGATATGTGCATTCCACTCACAGAGTTGAAACTTTCTTTTGATGGAGCAGCTTTGAAACAATCTGAAGAATCCGGAAGTGGATATTTGGAATGCTTTGAGGCCTATGGTGAAAAATTAAATATCTTCACGTGAAAAGTACTCAGAAGCATTCTGCGAAATTACTTTGTGATGTATGCATTCATCTCACAGAGTTCAAGTTTCCTTTTGGTTGAGCAGATTTGAAACAGTCTTTTTGTAGAATCTGCAAGTGGATATATGAGATCTTTTCGTCCAGTGCGAGAAAAAGGAAATATCATCTCATAAAAACTAGGCAGAAGATCCTGAACAAATTCTTAGTGATACATGCATTCAAGTAAAAATGTGAACCATGCTTTTGATCCAGCAGTTTTGAAACACTCTGTTTGAAGAATCTGCAAGTGGACATTTGGAGCACTTTGAGGCCTATGTTGAAAAAGGAAATATGTTCACATAAAAGATACAGGAAAGCATTCTGTGAAATTTCTTTGTGATGTGTGCATTCTTCTCACAGTGTTGAAGCTTTCTTTTGGTTGAGCAGACTTGAAGCTTTCCTTTTGGAGAATCTGCAAATGCATATTTGAGACCTTTACGTCCAATGGGGAACCGGATTTATCTTCACATAAAAACTAATCGGAAGCCTTCTGAGCAACTTCTTAGTGATGCGTGTATTCCACTCACAGAGTTGAACCTTCTTTTGATTGAGCAGTTTTGAAACACTTTTTGTCAAGAATCTGCAAGGTTACAATTGGAGAGCTTTGAGACTTATGTTCAAAAAGGAAATATCTTCACATTAATAGTACACAGAACAATTTTGCAAAATTTTATTGTGATGTGTGCGTTCATCTCCCAGAGGTGAAGCTATCTTTTTGTTGAGCATATATGAAAGAGCCTTTATGGAGAGTCTGGAAGTGAATATTTGTGATCTTTGCGTCCAATGTGGGAAAAGGAAATATCTTCACTTAAAAACTACACATAAGCATTCTGAGCAACTTCTTAGTGATATGTGCATTCAAGTCACAGAGTCGGACATTTCTTTTGATTCAGCTGTTTTGAAACACGGTGTTTGAAGAATCTGCAAGTGGTCATTTGGAGTGCTTTGAGGGCTATGATGTAAAAGGAAATATCTTCACATAAAAACTACACAGAATAGTTCTGCGAAATTTCCTTGTGATGTGTGCATACATCTCACATAGTGGAAGCTTTCTTTTGGTTAAGCATATATGAAACAGTCTTTTTCTAGATTCTGCCAGTGCAAATTTGAAATCTTTTTTACCAATGCGGGGAAAGGAATTATCTTCACATACAACCTAGAGAGAAGAATTCTGAACAACTTCTTAGTGATATGTGCTTCAACTCACAGAGTTGTAACTTTCTTTCCAAGGAGCAGTTTTGAAACACTCTGAAGAATCTGCAAGTGAACATTTGGTATGCTTTGAGGCCTATGGTGAAAAAGGAATAATCTTCCCATGAAATGTACTCGGAAGCATTCTGCGAAATTACTTTGTGATGTATGCATTCATCTCACTGAGTTCAAGTTTCTTTATGGTTGAGCAGATTTGAAACAGTCTTTTTGTAGAATCTGCAAATGGATATCTGAGTTATTTTCGTCCAATGCGAGAAAAAGAAATATGACCTCATAAAAACTGGGCAGGAGCCTCCTGACCAATTTCTTAGTGATGTATGCTTTCAAATAACAAGGTGAACTTTGCTTTTCATCCAGCAGTTTTGAAACACGGTGTTTGAAGAATCTGCAAGTCGGCATTTGGAGTGCTTTGAGGGCTATGATAAAAAGGGAAATATCTTCACATAAAAACTATACAGAATAATTCTGCGAAATTTATTTGTGATGTGTGCATTCGTCTCACGGAGTTAAGGCTCTCTTTTGTTTGAGCAGATTTGAAAGTGTCTTTTTCTACAATCTGCAAGTGGATGTTTGAGATCCTTTCTTCCAATGCATGAAAAGGAATTATCCTCACTTAGAAACTAGACAGAAGCATTCTGAGCAACTCTTTTTGGATGTGTGCATTCATCTCATGGAGGTGAGCCTTTCTTTTGCTTGAACAGTTTTGAAACTCTCTGTTTAAAATATCTGCAACTGGACATTTGGAGTGCTTTGAGGTCTATGGTGAAAAAGGAAATATATTCTTATGAAATCTAAAGAGAAGCATCCTGCGAAATTAGTTTATGATGTGTGCATTCATCTCAGAGAGTTGAAGCTTTCTTGTTTTTGAGCAGATTTGAAACAGTCTTTTTGTAGACTCTGTGACTGCATATTTGAGATCATATCGTCCAATGCAGGAAAAGGAAATATCTTCACATAAAAACCGGACGGAAGCATTCTGAGCAACTTCTTAATGATATGTGCATTCAACTCAGAGAATTGAACCATTCTTTTGATTGATCAGTTTTGAAACACTCTTTGAAGAATCTGCAAGAGGACATTTGGAGGGCTTTGAGACCTATGGTGAAAAAGGAAATATCTTCACATAAAAACCAAACAGTAGCACTCTGCAAAATTTCTCTGGGATGTGTGGATTCTTCTCTGAGTTGAAGCTTTTCTTTTTGGTTGAGCAGATTTGAAACCTTTTTTTGTAGAATCTGCAAGTGGTTATTGGAGATCTTTTGGTCCAATGTGTGAAAAGGAAATATCTTCACATAAAAACTAGACAGAAGCATTCTGAGCAACTTCTTGGTGATGTGGGCATTCAACTCTCAGAGTTGAAGCTTTCCTTTGGTTGAACAGATTTGAAATAGTCCTTTTGTACAATCTGCAAGTGGATATTTGAGATCTTTTCATCCAATGCTGAAAAGGAAATATCTTCACTTAAAAACTAAACTGAAGCATTCTGAGCAACTTCTTAGTGATGGGTGCTTTCAACTCACAGAGTTGAGCCTTTCTTTTGATTGAGCAGTTTTGAAACTCTGTGTTTGAAGCATCTGCAAATGGGCATTTGGAGTGCTTTGTGGCCTATGGATGGAAAATGATATACCTTCAACAGAATGATACACGGGAGCATCTTGTGAAATTTCCTTGTGATGTGTGCCTTCGTCTCACATAGTGGAAGCTTTCTTTTGGTTAAGCAGATATGAAACCGTCTTTTTCTAGATTCTGCCTGTGCAAATTTGAAATATTTTCTTCCAATGCGGTGAAAGGAATTATCTTCACATCAAACCTAGAGAGAAGCATTCTGAACAACTTCTTAGTGATATGTGCATTCCACTCACAGAGTTGAAACTTTCTTTTGATGGAGCAGCTTTGAAACAATCTGAAGAATCCGGAAGTGGATATTTGGAATGCTTTGAGGCCTATGGTGAAAAATTAAATATCTTCACGTGAAAACTACTCAGAAGCATTCTGCGAAATTACATTGTGATGTATGCATTCATCTCACAGAGTTCAAGTTTCCTTTTGGTTGAGCAGATTTGAAACAGTCTTTTTGTAGAATCTGCAAGTGGATATATGAGATCTTTTCGTCCAGTGCGAGAAAAAGGAAATATCATCTCATAAAAACTAGGCAGAAGATCCTGAACAAATTCTTAGTGATACATGCATTCAAGTAAAAATGTGAACCATGCTTTTGATCCAGCAGTTTTGAAACACTCTGTTTGAAGAATCTGCAAGTGGACATTTGGAGCACTTTGAGGCCTATGTTGAAAAAGGAAATATGTTCACATAAAAGATACAGAAAAGCATTCTGTGAAATTTCTTTGTGATGTGTGCATTCTTCTCACAGTGTTGAAGCTTTCTTTTGGTTGAGCAGACTTGAAGCTTTCCTTTTGGAGAATCTGCAAATGCATATTTGAGACCTTTACGTCCAATGGGGAACCGGATTTATCTTCACATAAAAACTAATCGGAAGCCTTCTGAGCAACTTCTTAGTGATGCGTGTATTCCACTCACAGAGTTGAACCTTCTTTTGATTGAGCAGTTTTGAAACACTTTTTGTCAAGAATCTGCAAGGTTACAATTGGAGAGCTTTGAGACTTATGTTCAAAAAGGAAATATCTTCACATTAATAGTACACAGAACCATTTTGCAAAATTTTATTGTGATGTGTGCGTTCATCTCCCAGAGGTGAAGCTATCTTTTTGTTGAGCATATATGAAAGAGCCTTTATGGAGAGTCTGGAAGTGAATATTTGTGATTTTTGCGTCCAATGTGGGAAAAGGAAATATCTTCACTTAAAAACTACACATAAGCATTCTGAGCAACTTCTTAGTGATATGTGCATTCAAGTCACAGAGTCGGACATTTCTTTTGATTCAGCTGTTTTGAAACACGGTGTTTGAAGAATCTGCAAGTGGTCATTTGGAGTGCTTTGAGGGCTATGATGTAAAAGGAAATATCTTCACATAAAAACTACACAGAATAGTTCTGCGAAATTTCCTTGTGATGTGTGCATACATCTCACATAGTGGAAGCTTTCTTTTGGTTAAGCATATATGAAACAGTCTTTTTCTAGATTCTGCCAGTGCAAATTTGAAATCTTTTTTACCAATGCGGGGAAAGGAATTATCTTCACATACAACCTAGAGAGAAGAATTCTGAACAACTTCTTAGTGATATGTGCTTCAACTCACAGAGTTGAAACTTTCTTTCCAAGGAGCAGTTTTGAAACACTCTGAAGAATCTGCAAGTGAACATTTGGTATGCTTTGAAGCCTACGGTGAAAAAGGAATAATCTTCCCATGAAATGTACTCGGAAGCATTCTGCGAAATTACTTTGTGATGTATGCATTCATCTCACTGAGTTCAAGTTTCTTTATGGTTGAGCAGATTTGAAACAGTCTTTTTGTAGAATCTGCAAATGGATATCTGAGTTATTTTCGTCCAATGCGAGAAAAAGAAATATGACCTCATAAAAACTAGGCAGGAGCATCCTGACCAATTTCTTAGTGATGTATGCTTTCAAATAACAAGGTGAACTTTGCTTTTCATCCAGCAGTTTTGAAACACGGTGTTTGAAGAATCTGCAAGTCGGCATTTGGAGTGCTTTGAGGGCTATGATAAAAAGGGAAATATCTTCACATAAAAACTATACAGAATAATTCTGCGAAATTTATTTGTGATGTGTGCATTCGTCTCACGGAGTTAAGGCTCTCTTTTGTTTGAGCAGATTTGAAAGTGTCTTTTTCTACAATCTGCAAGTGGATGTTTGAGATCCTTTCTTCCAATGCATGAAAAGGAATTATCCTCACTTAGAAACTAGACAGAAGCATTCTGAGCAACTCTTTTTGGATGTGTGCATTCATCTCATGGAGGTGAGCCTTTCTTTTGCTTGAACAGTTTTGAAACTCTCTGTTTAAAATATCTGCAACTGGACATTTGGAGTGCTTTGAGGTCTATGGTGAAAAAGGAAATATATTCTTATGAAATCTAAAGAGAAGCATCCTGCGAAATTAGTTTATGATGTGTGCATTCATCTCAGAGAGTTGAAGCTTTCTTGTTTTTGAGCAGATTTGAAACAGTCTTTTTGTAGACTCTGTGACTGCATATTTGAGATCATATCGTCCAATGCAGGAAAAGGAAATATCTTCACATAAAAACCGGACGGAAGCATTCTGAGCAACTTCTTAATGATATGTGCATTCAACTCAGAGAATTGAACCATTCTTTTGATTGATCAGTTTTGAAACACTCTTTGAAGAATCTGCAAGAGGACATTTGGAGGGCTTTGAGACCTATGGTGAAAAAGGAAATATCTTCACATAAAAACCAAACAGTAGCACTCTGCAAAATTTCTCTGGGATGTGTGGATTCTTCTCTGAGTTGAAGCTTTTCTTTTTGGTTGAGCAGATTTGAAACCTTTTTTTGTAGAATCTGCAAGTGGTTATTGGAGATCTTTTGGTCCAATGTGTGAAAAGGAAATATCTTCACATAAAAACTAGACAGAAGCATTCTGAGCAACTTCTTGGTGATGTGGGCATTCAACTCTCAGAGTTGAAGCTTTCCTTTGGTTGAACAGATTTGAAATAGTCCTTTTGTACAATCTGCAAGTGGATATTTGAGATCTTTTCATCCAATGCTGAAAAGGAAATATCTTCACTTAAAAACTAAACTGAAGCATTCTGAGCAACTTCTTAGTGATGGGTGCTTTCAACTCACAGAGTTGAGCCTTTCTTTTGATTGAGCAGTTTTGAAACTCTGTGTTTGAAGCATCTGCAAATGGGCATTTGGAGTGCTTTGTGGCCTATGGATGGAAAATGATATACCTTCAACAGAATGATACACGGGAGCATCTTGTGAAATTTCCTTGTGATGTGTGCCTTCGTCTCACATAGTGGAAGCTTTCTTTTGGTTAAGCAGATATGAAACAGTCTTTTTCTAGATTCTGCCTGTGCAAATTTGAAATATTTTCTTCCAATGCGGTGAAAGGAATTATCTTCACATCAAACCTAGAGAGAAGCATTCTGAACAACTTCTTAGTGATATGTGCATTCCACTCACAGAGTTGAAACTTTCTTTTGATGGAGCAGCTTTGAAACAATCTGAAGAATCCGGAAGTGGATATTTGGAATGCTTTGAGGCCTATGGTGAAAAATTAAATATCTTCACGTGAAAACTACTCAGAAGCATTCTGCGAAATTACATTGTGATGTATGCATTCATCTCACAGAGTTCAAGTTTCCTTTTGGTTGAGCAGATTTGAAACAGTCTTTTTGTAGAATCTGCAAGTGGATATATGAGATCTTTTCGTCCAGTGCGAGAAAAAGGAAATATCATCTCATAAAAACTAGGCAGAAGATCCTGAACAAATTCTTAGTGATACATGCATTCAAGTAAAAATGTGAACCATGCTTTTGATCCAGCAGTTTTGAAACACTCTGTTTGAAGAATCTGCAAGTGGACATTTGGAGCACTTTGAGGCCTATGTTGAAAAAGGAAATATGTTCACATAAAAGATACAGAAAAGCATTCTGTGAAATTTCTTTGTGATGTGTGCATTCTTCTCACAGTGTTGAAGCTTTCTTTTGGTTGAGCAGACTTGAAGCTTTCCTTTTGGAGAATCTGCAAATGCATATTTGAGACCTTTACGTCCAATGGGGAACCGGATTTATCTTCACATAAAAATTAATCGGAATCCTTCTGAGCAACTTCTTAGTGATGCGTGTATTCCACTCACAGAGTTGAACCTTCTTTTGATTGAGCAGTTTTGAAACACTTTTTGTCAAGAATCTGCAAGGTTACAATTGGAGAGCTTTGAGACTTATGTTCAAAAAGGAAATATCTTCACATTAATAGTACACAGAACCATTTTGCAAAATTTTATTGTGATGTGTGCGTTCATCTCCCAGAGGTGAAGCTATCTTTTTGTTGAGCATATATGAAAGAGCCTTTATGGAGAGTCTGGAAGTGAATATTTGTGATCTTTGCGTCCAATGTGGGAAAAGGAAATATCTTCACTTAAAAACTACACATAAGCATTCTGAGCAACTTCTTAGTGATATGTGCATTCAAGTCACAGAGTCGGACATTTCTTTTGATTCAGCTGTTTTGAAACACGGTGTTTGAAGAATCTGCAAGTGGTCATTTGGAGTGCTTTGAGGGCTATGATGTAAAAGGAAATATCTTCACATAAAAACTACACAGAATAGTTCTGCGAAATTTCCTTGTGATGTGTGCATACATCTCACATAGTGGAAGCTTTCTTTTGGTTAAGCATATATGAAACAGTCTTTTTCTAGATTCTGCCAGTGCAAATTTGAAATCTTTTTTACCAATGCGGGGAAAGGAATTATCTTCACATACAACCTAGAGAGAAGAATTCTGAACAACTTCTTAGTGATATGTGCTTCAACTCACAGAGTTGAAACTTTCTTTCCAAGGAGCAGTTTTGAAACACTCTGAAGAATCTGCAAGTGAACATTTGGTATGCTTTGAGGCCTATGGTGAAAAAGGAATAATCTTCCCATGAAATGTACTCGGAAGCATTCTGCGAAATTACTTTGTGATGTATGCATTCATCTCACTGAGTTCAAGTTTCTTTATGGTTGAGCAGATTTGAAACAGTCTTTTTGTAGAATCTGCAAATGGATATCTGAGTTATTTTCGTCCAATGCGAGAAAAAGAAATATGACCTCATAAAAACTAGGCAGGAGCATCCTGACCAATTTCTTAGTGATGTATGCTTTCAAATAACAAGGTGAACTTTGCTTTTCATCCAGCAGTTTTGAAACACGGTGTTTGAAGAATCTGCAAGTCGGCATTTGGAGTGCTTTGAGGGCTATGATAAAAAGGGAAATATCTTCACATAAAAACTATACAGAATAATTCTGCGAAATTTATTTGTGATGTGTGCATTCGTCTCACGGAGTTAAGGCTCTCTTTTGTTTGAGCAGATTTGAAAGTGTCTTTTTCTACAATCTGCAAGTGGATGTTTGAGATCCTTTCTTCCAATGCATGAAAAGGAATTATCCTCACTTAGAAACTAGACAGAAGCATTCTGAGCAACTCTTTTTGGATGTGTGCATTCATCTCATGGAGGTGAGCCTTTCTTTTGCTTGAACAGTTTTGAAACTCTCTGTTTAAAATATCTGCAACTGGACATTTGGAGTGCTTTGAGGTCTATGGTGAAAAAGGAAATATATTCTTATGAAATCTAAAGAGAAGCATCCTGCGAAATTAGTTTATGATGTGTGCATTCATCTCAGAGAGTTGAAGCTTTCTTGTTTTTGAGCAGATTTGAAACAGTCTTTTTGTAGACTCTGTGACTGCATATTTGAGATCATATCGTCCAATGCAGGAAAAGGAAATATCTTCACATAAAAACCGGACGGAAGCATTCTGAGCAACTTCTTAATGATATGTGCATTCAACTCAGAGAATTGAACCATTCTTTTGATTGATCAGTTTTGAAACACTCTTTGAAGAATCTGCAAGAGGACATTTGGAGGGCTTTGAGACCTATGGTGAAAAAGGAAATATCTTCACATAAAAACCAAACAGTAGCACTCTGCAAAATTTCTCTGGGATGTGTGGATTCTTCTCTGAGTTGAAGCTTTTCTTTTTGGTTGAGCAGATTTGAAACCTTTTTTTGTAGAATCTGCAAGTGGTTATTGGAGATCTTTTGGTCCAATGTGTGAAAAGGAAATATCTTCACATAAAAACTAGACAGAAGCATTCTGAGCAACTTCTTGGTGATGTGGGCATTCAACTCTCAGAGTTGAAGCTTTCCTTTGGTTGAACAGATTTGAAATAGTCCTTTTGTACAATCTGCAAGTGGATATTTGAGATCTTTTCATCCAATGCTGAAAAGGAAATATCTTCACTTCAAAACTAAACTGAAGCATTCTGAGCAACTTCTTAGTGATGGGTGCTTTCAACTCACAGAGTTGAGCCTTTCTTTTGATTGAGCAGTTTTGAAACTCTGTGTTTGAAGCATCTGCAAATGGGCATTTGGAGTGCTTTGTGGCCTATGGATGGAAAATGATATACCTTCAACAGAATGATACACGGGAGCATCTTGTGAAATTTCCTTGTGATGTGTGCCTTCGTCTCACATAGTGGAAGCTTTCTTTTGGTTAAGCAGATATGAAACAGTCTTTTTCTAGATTCTGCCTGTGCAAATTTGAAATATTTTTTTCCAATGCGGTGAAAGGAATTATCTTCACATCAAACCTAGAGAGAAGCATTCTGAACAACTTCTTAGTGATATGTGCATTCCACTCACAGAGTTGAAACTTTCTTTTGATGGAGCAGCTTTGAAACAATCTGAAGAATCCGGAAGTGGATATTTGGAATGCTTTGAGGCCTATGGTGAAAAATTAAATATCTTCACGTGAAAAGTACTCAGAAGCATTCTGCGAAATTACATTGTGATGTATGCATTCATCTCACAGAGTTCAAGTTTCCTTTTGGTTGAGCAGATTTGAAACAGTCTTTTTGTAGAATCTGCAAGTGGATATATGAGATCTTTTCGTCCAGTGCGAGAAAAAGGAAATATCATCTCATAAAAACTAGGCAGAAGATCCTGAACAAATTCTTAGTGATACATGCATTCAAGTAAAAATGTGAACCATGCTTTTGATCCAGCAGTTTTGAAACACTCTGTTTGAAGAATCTGCAAGTGGACATTTGGAGCACTTTGAGGCCTATGTTGAAAAAGGAAATATGTTCACATAAAAGATACAGAAAAGCATTCTGTGAAATTTCTTTGTGATGTGTGCATTCTTCTCACAGTGTTGAAGCTTTCTTTTGGTTGAGCAGACTTGAAGCTTTCCTTTTGGAGAATCTGCAAATGCATATTTGAGACCTTTACGTCCAATGGGGAACCGGATTTATCTTCACATAAAAACTAATCGGAAGCCTTCTGAGCAACTTCTTAGTGATGCGTGTATTCCACTCACAGAGTTGAACCTTCTTTTGATTGAGCAGTTTTGAAACACTTTTTGTCAAGAATCTGCAAGGTTACAATTGGAGAGCTTTGAGACTTATGTTCAAAAAGGAAATATCTTCACATTAATAGTACACAGAACCATTTTGCAAAATTTTATTGTGATGTGTGCGTTCATCTCCCAGAGGTGAAGCTATCTTTTTGTTGAGCATATATGAAAGAGCCTTTATAGAGAGTCTGGAAGTGAATATTTGTGATCTTTGCGTCCAATGTGGGAAAAGGAAATATCTTCACTTAAAAACTACACATAAGCATTCTGAGCAACTTCTTAGTGATATGTGCATTCAAGTCACAGAGTCGGACATTTCTTTTGATTCAGCTGTTTTGAAACACGGTGTTTGAAGAATCTGCAAGTGGTCATTTGGAGTGCTTTGAGGGCTATGATGTAAAAGGAAATATCTTCACATAAAAACTACACAGAATAGTTCTGCGAAATTTCCTTGTGATGTGTGCATACATCTCACATAGTGGAAGCTTTCTTTTGGTTAAGCATATATGAAACAGTCTTTTTCTAGATTCTGCCAGTGCAAATTTGAAATCTTTTTTACCAATGCGGGGAAAGGAATTATCTTCACATACAACCTAGAGAGAAGAATTCTGAACAACTTCTTAGTGATATGTGCTTCAACTCACAGAGTTGAAACTTTCTTTCCAAGGAGCAGTTTTGAAACACTCTGAAGAATCTGCAAGTGAACATTTGGTATGCTTTGAGGCCTATGGTGAAAAAGGAATAATCTTCCCATGAAATGTACTCGGAAGCATTCTGCGAAATTACTTTGTGATGTATGCATTCATCTCACTGAGTTCAAGTTTCTTTATGGTTGAGCAGATTTGAAACAGTCTTTTTGTAGAATCTGCAAATGGATATCTGAGTTATTTTCGTCCAATGCGAGAAAAAGAAATATGACCTCATAAAAACTAGGCAGGAGCATCCTGACCAATTTCTTAGTGATGTATGCTTTCAAATAACAAGGTGAACTTTGCTTTTCATCCAGCAGTTTTGAAACACGGTGTTTGAAGAATCTGCAAGTCGGCATTTGGAGTGCTTTGAGGGCTATGATAAAAAGGGAAATATCTTCACATAAAAACTATACAGAATAATTCTGCGAAATTTATTTGTGATGTGTGCATTCGTCTCACGGAGTTAAGGCTCTCTTTTGTTTGAGCAGATTTGAAAGTGTCTTTTTCTACAATCTGCAAGTGGATGTTTGAGATCCTTTCTTCCAATGCATGAAAAGGAATTATCCTCACTTAGAAACTAGACAGAAGCATTCTGAGCAACTCTTTTTGGATGTGTGCATTCATCTCATGGAGGTGAGCCTTTCTTTTGCTTGAACAGTTTTGAAACTCTCTGTTTAAAATATCTGCAACTGGACATTTGGAGTGCTTTGAGGTCTATGGTGAAAAAGGAAATATATTCTTATGAAATCTAAAGAGAAGCATCCTGCGAAATTAGTTTATGATGTGTGCATTCATCTCAGAGAGTTGAAGCTTTCTTGTTTTTGAGCAGATTTGAAACAGTCTTTTTGTAGACTCTGTGACTGCATATTTGAGATCATATCGTCCAATGCAGGAAAAGGAAATATCTTCACATAAAAACCGGACGGAAGCATTCTGAGCAACTTCTTAATGATATGTGCATTCAACTCAGAGAATTGAACCATTCTTTTGATTGATCAGTTTTGAAACACTCTTTGAAGAATCTGCAAGAGGACATTTGGAGGGCTTTGGGACCTATGGTGAAAAAGGAAATATCTTCACATAAAATCCAAACAGTAGCACTCTGCAAAATTTCTCTGGGATGTGTGGATTCTTCTCTGAGTTGAAGCTTTTCTTTTTGGTTGAGCAGATTTGAAACCTTTTTTTGTAGAGTCTGCAAGTGGTTATTGGAGATCTTTTGGTCCAATGTGTGAAAAGGAAATATCTTCACATAAAAACTAGACAGAAGCATTCTGAGCAACTTCTTGGTGATGTGGGCATACAACTCTCAGAGTTGAAGCTTTCCTTTGGTTGAACAGATTTGAAATAGTCCTTTTGTACAATCTGCAAGTGGATATTTGAGATCTTTTCATCCAATGCTGAAAAGGAAATATCTTCACTTAAAAACTAAACTGAAGCATTCTGAGCAACTTCTTAGTGATGGGTGCTTTCAACTCACAGAGTTGAGCCTTTCTTTTGATTGAGCAGTTATGAAACTCTCTGTTTGAAGCATCTGCAAATGGGCATTTGGAGTGCTTTGTGGCCTATGGATGGAAAATGATATACCTTCAACAGAATGATACACGGGAGCATCTTGTGAAATTTCCTTGTGATGTGTGCCTTCGTCTCACATAGTGGAAGCTTTCTTTTGGTTAAGCAGATATGAAACAGTCTTTTTCTAGATTCTGCCTGTGCAAATTTGAAATATTTTCTTCCAATGCGGTGAAAGGAATTATCTTCACATCAAACCTAGAGAGAAGCATTCTGAACAACTTCTTAGTGATATGTGCATTCCACTCACAGAGTTGAAACTTTCTTTTGATGGAGCAGCTTTGAAACAATCTGAAGAATCCGGAAGTGGATATTTGGAATGCTTTGAGGCCTATGGTGAAAAATTAAATATCTTCACGTGAAAAGTACTCAGAAGCATTCTGCGAAATTACTTTGTGATGTATGCATTCATCTCACAGAGTTCAAGTTTCCTTTTGGTTGAGCAGATTTGAAACAGTCTTTTTGTAGAATCTGCAAGTGGATATATGAGATCTTTTCGTCCAGTGCGAGAAAAAGGAAATATCATCTCATAAAAACTAGGCAGAAGATCCTGAAGAAATTCTTAGTGATACATGCATTCAAGTAAAAATGTGAACCATGCTTTTGATCCAGCAGTTTTGAAACACTCTGTTTGAAGAATCTGCAAGTGGACATTTGGAGCACTTTGAGGCCTATGTTGAAAAAGGAAATATGTTCACATAAAAGATACAGAAAAGCATTCTGTGAAATTTCTTTGTGATGTGTGCATTCTTCTCACAGTGTTGAAGCTTTCTTTTGGTTGAGCAGACTTGAAGCTTTCCTTTTGGAGAATCTGCAAATGCATATTTGAGACCTTTACGTCCAATGGGGAACCGGATTTATCTTCACATAAAAACTAATCGGAAGCCTTCTGAGCAACTTCTTAGTGATGCGTGTATTCCACTCACAGAGTTGAACCTTCTTTTGATTGAGCAGTTTTGAAACACTTTTTGTCAAGAATCTGCAAGGTTACAATTGGAGAGCTTTGAGACTTATGTTCAAAAAGGAAATATCTTCACATTAATAGTACACAGAACCATTTTGCAAAATTTTATTGTGATGTGTGCGTTCATCTCCCAGAGGTGAAGCTATCTTTTTGTTGAGCATATATGAAAGAGCCTTTATGGAGAGTCTGGAAGTGAATATTTGTGATCTTTGCGTCCAATGTGGGAAAAGGAAATATCTTCACTTAAAAACTACACATAAGCATTCTGAGCAACTTCTTAGTGATATGTGCATTCAAGTCACAGAGTCGGACATTTCTTTTGATTCAGCTGTTTTGAAACACGGTGTTTGAAGAATCTGCAAGTGGTCATTTGGAGTGCTTTGAGGGCTATGATGTAAAAGGAAATATCTTCACATAAAAACTACACAGAATAGTTCTGCGAAATTTCCTTGTGATGTGTGCATACATCTCACATAGTGGAAGCTTTCTTTTGGTTAAGCATATATGAAACAGTCTTTTTCTAGATTCTGCCAGTGCAAATTTGAAATCTTTTTTACCAATGCGGGGAAAGGAATTATCTTCACATACAACCTAGAGAGAAGAATTCTGAACAACTTCTTAGTGATATGTGCTTCAACTCACAGAGTTGAAACTTTCTTTCCAAGGAGCAGTTTTGAAACACTCTGAAGAATCTGCAAGTGAACATTTGGTATGCTTTGAGGCCTATGGTGAAAAAGGAATAATCTTCCCATGAAATGTACTCGGAAGCATTCTGCGAAATTACTTTGTGATGTATGCATTCATCTCACTGAGTTCAAGTTTCTTTATGGTTGAGCAGATTTGAAACAGTCTTTTTGTAGAATCTGCAAATGGATATCTGAGTTATTTTCGTCCAATGCGAGAAAAAGAAATATGACCTCATAAAAACTAGGCAGGAGCATCCTGACCAATTTCTTAGTGATGTATGCTTTCAAATAACAAGGTGAACTTTGCTTTTCATCCAGCAGTTTTGAAACACGGTGTTTGAAGAATCTGCAAGTCGGCATTTGGAGTGCTTTGAGGGCTATGATAAAAAGGGAAATATCTTCACATAAAAACTATACAGAATAATTCTGCGAAATTTATTTGTGATGTGTGCATTCGTCTCACGGAGTTAAGGCTCTCTTTTGTTTGAGCAGATTTGAAAGTGTCTTTTTCTACAATCTGCAAGTGGATGTTTGAGATCCTTTCTTCCAATGCATGAAAAGGAATTATCCTCACTTAGAAACTAGACAGAAGCATTCTGAGCAACTCTTTTTGGATGTGTGCATTCATCTCATGGAGGTGAGCCTTTCTTTTGCTTGAACAGTTTTGAAACTCTCTGTTTAAAATATCTGCAACTGGACATTTGGAGTGCTTTGAGGTCTATGGTGAAAAAGGAAATATATTCTTATGAAATCTAAAGAGAAGCATCCTGCGAAATTAGTTTATGATGTGTGCATTCATCTCAGAGAGTTGAAGCTTTCTTGTTTTTGAGCAGATTTGAAACAGTCTTTTTGTAGACTCTGTGACTGCATATTTGAGATCATATCGTCCAATGCAGGAAAAGGAAATATCTTCACATAAAAACCGGACGGAAGCATTCTGAGCAACTTCTTAATGATATGTGCATTCAACTCAGAGAATTGAACCATTCTTTTGATTGATCAGTTTTGAAACACTCTTTGAAGAATCTGCAAGAGGACATTTGGAGGGCTTTGGGACCTATGGTGAAAAAGGAAATATCTTCACATAAAAACCAAACAGTAGCACTCTGCAAAATTTCTCTGGGATGTGTGGATTCTTCTCTGAGTTGAAGCTTTTCTTTTTGGTTGAGCAGATTTGAAACCTTTTTTTGTAGAGTCTGCAAGTGGTTATTGGAGATCTTTTGGTCCAATGTGTGAAAAGGAAATATCTTCACATAAAAACTAGACAGAAGCATTCTGAGCAACTTCTTGGTGATGTGGGCATACAACTCTCAGAGTTGAAGCTTTCCTTTGGTTGAACAGATTTGAAATAGTCCTTTTGTACAATCTGCAAGTGGATATTTGAGATCTTTTCATCCAATGCTGAAAAGGAAATATCTTCACTTAAAAACTAAACTGAAGCATTCTGAGCAACTTCTTAGTGATGGGTGCTTTCAACTCACAGAGTTGAGCATTTCTTTTGATTGAGCAGTTTTGAAACTCTCTGTTTGAAGCATCTGCAAATGGGCATTTGGAGTGCTTTGTGGCCTATGGATGGAAAATGATATACCTTCAACAGAATGATACACGGGAGCATCTTGTGAAATTTCCTTGTGATGTGTGCCTTCGTCTCACATAGTGGAAGCTTTCTTTTGGTTAAGCAGATATGAAACAGTCTTTTTCTAGATTCTGCCTGTGCAAATTTGAAATATTTTCTTCCAATGCGGTGAAAGGAATTATCTTCACATCAAACCTAGAGAGAAGCATTCTGAACAACTTCTTAGTGATATGTGCATTCCACTCACAGAGTTGAAACTTTCTTTTGATGGAGCAGCTTTGAAACAATCTGAAGAATCCGGAAGTGGATATTTGGAATGCTTTGAGGCCTATGGTGAAAAATTAAATATCTTCACGTGAAAAGTACTCAGAAGCATTCTGCGAAATTACTTTGTGATGTATGCATTCATCTCACAGAGTTCAAGTTTCCTTTTGGTTGAGCAGATTTGAAACAGTCTTTTTGTAGAATCTGCAAGTGGATATATGAGATCTTTTCGTCCAGTGCGAGAAAAAGGAAATATCATCTCATAAAAACTAGGCAGAAGATCCTGAAGAAATTCTTAGTGATACATGCATTCAAGTAAAAATGTGAACCATGCTTTTGATCCAGCAGTTTTGAAACACTCTGTTTGAAGAATCTGCAAGTGGACATTTGGAGCACTTTGAGGCCTATGTTGAAAAAGGAAATATGTTCACATAAAAGATACAGAAAAGCATTCTGTGAAATTTCTTTGTGATGTGTGCATTCTTCTCACAGTGTTGAAGCTTTCTTTTGGTTGAGCAGACTTGAAGCTTTCCTTTTGGAGAATCTGCAAATGCATATTTGAGACCTTTACGTCCAATGGGGAACCGGATTTATCTTCACATAAAAACTAATCGGAAGCCTTCTGAGCAACTTCTTAGTGATGCGTGTATTCCACTCACAGAGTTGAACCTTCTTTTGATTGAGCAGTTTTGAAACACTTTTTGTCAAGAATCTGCAAGGTTACAATTGGAGAGCTTTGAGACTTATGTTCAAAAAGGAAATATCTTCACATTAATAGTACACAGAACCATTTTGCAAAATTTTATTGTGATGTGTGCGTTCATCTCCCAGAGGTGAAGCTATCTTTTTGTTGAGCATATATGAAAGAGCCTTTATGGAGAGTCTGGAAGTGAATATTTGTGATCTTTGCGTCCAATGTGGGAAAAGGAAATATCTTCACTTAAAAACTACACATAAGCATTCTGAGCAACTTCTTAGTGATATGTGCATTCAAGTCACAGAGTCGGACATTTCTTTTGATTCAGCTGTTTTGAAACACGGTGTTTGAAGAATCTGCAAGTGGTCATTTGGAGTGCTTTGAGGGCTATGATGTAAAAGGAAATATCTTCACATAAAAACTACACAGAATAGTTCTGCGAAATTTCCTTGTGATGTGTGCATACATCTCACATAGTGGAAGCTTTCTTTTGGTTAAGCATATATGAAACAGTCTTTTTCTAGATTCTGCCAGTGCAAATTTGAAATCTTTTTTACCAATGCGGGGAAAGGAATTATCTTCACATACAACCTAGAGAGAAGAATTCTGAACAACTTCTTAGTGATATGTGCTTCAACTCACAGAGTTGAAACTTTCTTTCCAAGGAGCAGTTTTGAAACACTCTGAAGAATCTGCAAGTGAACATTTGGTATGCTTTGAGGCCTATGGTGAAAAAGGAATAATCTTCCCATGAAATGTACTCGGAAGCATTCTGCGAAATTACTTTGTGATGTATGCATTCATCTCACTGAGTTCAAGTTTCTTTATGGTTGAGCAGATTTGAAACAGTCTTTTTGTAGAATCTGCAAATGGATATCTGAGTTATTTTCGTCCAATGCGAGAAAAAGAAATATGACCTCATAAAAACTAGGCAGGAGCCTCCTGACCAATTTCTTAGTGATGTATGCTTTCAAATAACAAGGTGAACTTTGCTTTTCATCCAGCAGTTTTGAAACACGGTGTTTGAAGAATCTGCAAGTCAGCATTTGGAGTGCTTTGAGGGCTATGATAAAAAGGGAAATATCTTCACATAAAAACTATACAGAATAATTCTGCGAAATTTATTTGTGATGTGTGCATTCGTCTCACGGAGTTAAGGCTCTCTTTTGTTTGAGCAGATTTGAAAGTGTCTTTTTCTACAATCTGCAAGTGGATGTTTGAGATCCTTTCTTCCAATGCATGAAAAGGAATTATCCTCACTTAGAAACTAGACAGAAGCATTCTGAGCAACTCTTTTTGGATGTGTGCATTCATCTCATGGAGGTGAGCCTTTCTTTTGCTTGAACAGTTTTGAAACTCTCTGTTTAAAATATCTGCAACTGGACATTTGGAGTGCTTTGAGGTCTATGGTGAAAAAGGAAATATATTCTTATGAAATCTAAAGAGAAGCATCCTGCGAAATTAGTTTATGATGTGTGCATTCATCTCAGAGAGTTGAAGCTTTCTTGTTTTTGAGCAGATTTGAAACAGTCTTTTTGTAGACTCTGTGACTGCATATTTGAGATCATATCGTCCAATGCAGGAAAAGGAAATATCTTCACATAAAAACCGGACGGAAGCATTCTGAGCAACTTCTTAATGATATGTGCATTCAACTCAGAGAATTGAACCATTCTTTTGATTGATCAGTTTTGAAACACTCTTTGAAGAATCTGCAAGAGGACATTTGGAGGGCTTTGAGACCTATGGTGAAAAAGGAAATATCTTCACATAAAACCCAAACAGTAGCACTCTGCAAAATTTCTCTGGGATGTGTGGATTCTTCTCTGAGTTGAAGCTTTTCTTTTTGGTTGAGCAGATTTGAAACCTTTTTTTGTAGAATCTGCAAGTGGTTATTGGAGATCTTTTGGTCCAATGTGTGAAAAGGAAATATCTTCACATAAAAACTAGACAGAAGCATTCTGAGCAACTTCTTGGTGATGTGGGCATTCAACTCTCAGAGTTGAAGCTTTCCTTTGGTTGAACAGATTTGAAATAGTCCTTTTGTACAATCTGCAAGTGGATATTTGAGATCTTTTCATCCAATGCTGAAAAGGAAATATCTTCACTTAAAAACTAAACTGAAGCATTCTGAGCAACTTCTTAGTGATGGGTGCTTTCAACTCACAGAGTTGAGCCTTTCTTTTGATTGAGCAGTTTTGAAACTCTGTGTTTGAAGCATCTGCAAATGGGCATTTGGAGTGCTTTGTGGCCTATGGATGGAAAATGATATACCTTCAACAGAATGATACACGGGAGCATCTTGTGAAATTTCCTTGTGATGTGTGCCTTCGTCTCACATAGTGGAAGCTTTCTTTTGGTTAAGCAGATATGAAACAGTCTTTTTCTAGATTCTGCCTGTGCAAATTTGAAATATTTTCTTCCAATGCGGTGAAAGGAATTATCTTCACATCAAACCTAGAGAGAAGCATTCTGAACAACTTCTTAGTGATATGTGCATTCCACTCACAGAGTTGAAACTTTCTTTTGATGGAGCAGCTTTGAAACAATCTGAAGAATCCGGAAGTGGATATTTGGAATGCTTTGAGGCCTATGGTGAAAAATTAAATATCTTCACGTGAAAAGTACTCAGAAGCATTCTGCGAAATTACATTGTGATGTATGCATTCATCTCACAGAGTTCAAGTTTCCTTTTGGTTGAGCAGATTTGAAACAGTCTTTTTGTAGAATCTGCAAGTGGATATATGAGATCTTTTCGTCCAGTGCGAGAAAAAGGAAATATCATCTCATAAAAACTAGGCAGAAGATCCTGAACAAATTCTTAGTGATACATGCATTCAAGTAAAAATGTGAACCATGCTTTTGATCCAGCAGTTTTGAAACACTCTGTTTGAAGAATCTGCAAGTGGACATTTGGAGCACTTTGAGGCCTATGTTGAAAAAGGAAATATGTTCACATAAAAGATACAGAAAAGCATTCTGTGAAATTTCTTTGTGATGTGTGCATTCTTCTCACAGTGTTGAAGCTTTCTTTTGGTTGAGCAGACTTGAAGCTTTCCTTTTGGAGAATCTGCAAATGCATATTTGAGACCTTTACGTCCAATGGGGAACCGGATTTATCTTCACATAAAAACTAATCGGAAGCCTTCTGAGCAACTTCTTAGTGATGCGTGTATTCCACTCACAGAGTTGAACCTTCTTTTGATTGAGCAGTTTTGAAACACTTTTTGTCAAGAATCTGCAAGGTTACAATTGGAGAGCTTTGAGACTTATGTTCAAAAAGGAAATATCTTCACATTAATAGTACACAGAACCATTTTGCAAAATTTTATTGTGATGTGTGCGTTCATCTCCCAGAGGTGAAGCTATCTTTTTGTTGAGCATATATGAAAGAGCCTTTATGGAGAGTCTGGAAGTGAATATTTGTGATCTTTGCGTCCAATGTGGGAAAAGAAATATCTTCACTTAAAAACTACACATAAGCATTCTGAGCAACTTCTTAGTGATATGTGCATTCAAGTCACAGAGTCGGACATTTCTTTTGATTCAGCTGTTTTGAAACACGGTGTTTGAAGAATCTGCAAGTGGTCATTTGGAGTGCTTTGAGGGCTATGATGTAAAAGGAAATATCTTCACATAAAAACTACACAGAATAGTTCTGCGAAATTTCCTTGTGATGTGTGCATACATCTCACATAGTGGAAGCTTTCTTTTGGTTAAGCATATATGAAACAGTCTTTTTCTAGATTCTGCCAGTGCAAATTTGAAATCTTTTTTACCAATGCGGGGAAAGGAATTATCTTCACATACAACCTAGAGAGAAGAATTCTGAACAACTTCTTAGTGATATGTGCTTCAACTCACAGAGTTGAAACTTTCTTTCCAAGGAGCAGTTTTGAAACACTCTGAAGAATCTGCAAGTGAACATTTGGTATGCTTTGAGGCCTATGGTGAAAAAGGAATAATCTTCCCATGAAATGTACTCGGAAGCATTCTGCGAAATTACTTTGTGATGTATGCATTCATCTCACTGAGTTCAAGTTTCTTTATGGTTGAGCAGATTTGAAACAGTCTTTTTGTAGAATCTGCAAATGGATATCTGAGTTATTTTCGTCCAATGCGAGAAAAAGAAATATGACCTCATAAAAACTAGGCAGGAGCATCCTGACCAATTTCTTAGTGATGTATGCTTTCAAATAACAAGGTGAACTTTGCTTTTCATCCAGCAGTTTTGAAACACGGTGTTTGAAGAATCTGCAAGTCGGCATTTGGAGTGCTTTGAGGGCTATGATAAAAAGGGAAATATCTTCACATAAAAACTATACAGAATAATTCTGCGAAATTTATTTGTGATGTGTGCATTCGTCTCACGGAGTTAAGGCTCTCTTTTGTTTGAGCAGATTTGAAAGTGTCTTTTTCTACAATCTGCAAGTGGATGTTTGAGATCCTTTCTTCCAATGCATGAAAAGGAATTATCCTCACTTAGAAACTAGACAGAAGCATTCTGAGCAACTCTTTTTGGATGTGTGCATTCATCTCATGGAGGTGAGCCTTTCTTTTGCTTGAACAGTTTTGAAACTCTCTGTTTAAAATATCTGCAACTGGACATTTGGAGTGCTTTGAGGTCTATGGTGAAAAAGGAAATATATTCTTATGAAATCTAAAGAGAAGCATCCTGCGAAATTAGTTTATGATGTGTGCATTCATCTCAGAGAGTTGAAGCTTTCTTGTTTTTGAGCAGATTTGAAACAGTCTTTTTGTAGACTCTGTGACTGCATATTTGAGATCATATCGTCCAATGCAGGAAAAGGAAATATCTTCACATAAAAACCGGACGGAAGCATTCTGAGCAACTTCTTAATGATATGTGCATTCAACTCAGAGAATTGAACCATTCTTTTGATTGATCAGTTTTGAAACACTCTTTGAAGAATCTGCAAGAGGACATTTGGAGGGCTTTGAGACCTATGGTGAAAAAGGAAATATCTTCACATAAAAACCAAACAGTAGCACTCTGCAAAATTTCTCTGGGATGTGTGGATTCTTCTCTGAGTTGAAGCTTTTCTTTTTGGTTGAGCAGATTTGAAACCTTTTTTTGTAGAATCTGCAAGTGGTTATTGGAGATCTTTTGGTCCAATGTGTGAAAAGGAAATATCTTCACATAAAAACTAGACAGAAGCATTCTGAGCAACTTCTTGGTGATGTGGGCATTCAACTCTCAGAGTTGAAGCTTTCCTTTGGTTGAACAGATTTGAAATAGTCCTTTTGTACAATCTGCAAGTGGATATTTGAGATCTTTTCATCCAATGCTGAAAAGGAAATATCTTCACTTAAAAACTAAACTGAAGCATTCTGAGCAACTTCTTAGTGATGGGTGCTTTCAACTCACAGAGTTGAGCCTTTCTTTTGATTGAGTAGTTTTGAAACTCTGTGTTTGAAGCATCTGCAAATGGGCATTTGGAGTGCTTTGTGGCCTATGGATGGAAAATGATATACCTTCAACAGAATGATACACGGGAGCATCTTGTGAAATTTCCTTGTGATGTGTGCCTTCGTCTCACATAGTGGAAGCTTTCTTTTGGTTAAGCAGATATGAAACAGTCTTTTTCTAGATTCTGCCTGTGCAAATTTGAAATATTTTCTTCCAATGCGGTGAAAGGAATTATCTTCACATCAAACCTAGAGAGAAGCATTCTGAACAACTTCTTAGTGATATGTGCATTCCACTCACAGAGTTGAAACTTTCTTTTGATGGAGCAGCTTTGAAACAATCTGAAGAATCCGGAAGTGGATATTTGGAATGCTTTGAGGCCTATGGTGAAAAATTAAATATCTTCACGTGAAAAGTACTCAGAAGCATTCTGCGAAATTACATTGTGATGTATGCATTCATCTCACAGAGTTCAAGTTTCCTTTTGGTTGAGCAGATTTGAAACAGTCTTTTTGTAGAATCTGCAAGTGGATATATGAGATCTTTTCGTCCAGTGCGAGAAAAAGGAAATATCATCTCATAAAAACTAGGCAGAAGATCCTGAACAAATTCTTAGTGATACATGCATTCAAGTAAAAATGTGAACCATGCTTTTGATCCAGCAGTTTTGAAACACTCTGTTTGAAGAATCTGCAAGTGGACATTTGGAGCACTTTGAGGCCTATGTTGAAAAAGGAAATATGTTCACATAAAAGATACAGAAAAGCATTCTGTGAAATTTCTTTGTGATGTGTGCATTCTTCTCACAGTGTTGAAGCTTTCTTTTGGTTGAGCAGACTTGAAGCTTTCCTTTTGGAGTATCTGCAAATGCATATTTGAGACCTTTACGTCCAATGGGGAACCCGATTTATCTTCACATAAAAACTAATCGGAAGCCTTCTGAGCAACTTCTTAGTGATGCGTGTATTCCACTCACAGAGTTGAACCTTCTTTTGATTGAGCAGTTTTGAAACACTTTTTGTCAAGAATCTGCAAGGTTACAATTGGAGAGCTTTGAGACTTATGTTCAAAAAGGAAATATCTTCACATTAATAGTACACAGAACCATTTTGCAAAATTTTATTGTGATGTGTGCGTTCATCTCCCAGAGGTGAAGCTATCTTTTTGTTGAGCATATATGAAAGAGCCTTTATGGAGAGTCTGGAAGTGAATATTTGTGATCTTTGCGTCCAATGTGGGAAAAGGAAATATCTTCACTTAAAAACTACACATAAGCATTCTGAGCAACTTCTTAGTGATATGTGCATTCAAGTCACAGAGTCGGACATTTCTTTTGATTCAGCTGTTTTGAAACACGGTGTTTGAAGAATCTGCAAGTGGTCATTTGGAGTGCTTTGAGGGCTATGATGTAAAAGGAAATATCTTCACATAAAAACTACACAGAATAGTTCTGCGAAATTTCCTTGTGATGTGTGCATACATCTCACATAGTGGAAGCTTTCTTTTGGTTAAGCATATATGAAACAGTCTTTTTCTAGATTCTGCCAGTGCAAATTTGAAATCTTTTTTACCAATGCGGGGAAAGGAATTATCTTCACATACAACCTAGAGAGAAGAATTCTGAACAACTTCTTAGTGATATGTGCTTCAACTCACAGAGTTGAAACTTTCTTTCCAAGGAGCAGTTTTGAAACACTCTGAAGAATCTGCAAGTGAACATTTGGTATGCTTTGAGGCCTATGGTGAAAAAGGAATAATCTTCCCATGAAATGTACTCGGAAGCATTCTGCGAAATTACTTTGTGATGTATGCATTCATCTCACTGAGTTCAAGTTTCTTTATGGTTGAGCAGATTTGAAACAGTCTTTTTGTAGAATCTGCAAATGGATATCTGAGTTATTTTCGTCCAATGCGAGAAAAAGAAATATGACCTCATAAAAACTAGGCAGGAGCATCCTGACCAATTTCTTAGTGATGTATGCTTTCAAATAACAAGGTGAACTTTGCTTTTCATCCAGCAGTTTTGAAACACGGTGTTTGAAGAATCTGCAAGTCAGCATTTGGAGTGCTTTGAGGGCTATGATAAAAAGGGAAATATCTTCACATAAAAACTATACAGAATAATTCTGCGAAATTTATTTGTGATGTGTGCATTCGTCTCACGGAGTTAAGGCTCTCTTTTGTTTGAGCAGATTTGAAAGTGTCTTTTTCTACAATCTGCAAGTGGATGTTTGAGATCCTTTCTTCCAATGCATGAAAAGGAATTATCCTCACTTAGAAACTAGACAGAAGCATTCTGAGCAACTCTTTTTGGATGTGTGCATTCATCTCATGGAGGTGAGCCTTTCTTTTGCTTGAACAGTTTTGAAACTCTCTGTTTAAAATATCTGCAACTGGACATTTGGAGTGCTTTGAGGTCTATGGTGAAAAAGGAAATATATTCTTATGAAATCTAAAGAGAAGCATCCTGCGAAATTAGTTTATGATGTGTGCATTCATCTCAGAGAGTTGAAGCTTTCTTGTTTTTGAGCAGATTTGAAACAGTCTTTTTGTAGACTCTGTGACTGCATATTTGAGATCATATCGTCCAATGCAGGAAAAGGAAATATCTTCACATAAAAACCGGACGGAAGCATTCTGAGCAACTTCTTAATGATATGTGCATTCAACTCAGAGAATTGAACCATTCTTTTGATTGATCAGTTTTGAAACACTCTTTGAAGAATCTGCAAGAGGACATTTGGAGGGCTTTGGGACCTATGGTGAAAAAGGAAATATCTTCACATAAAAACCAAACAGTAGCACTCTGCAAAATTTCTCTGGGATGTGTGGATTCTTCTCTGAGTTGAAGCTTTTCTTTTTGGTTGAGCAGATTTGAAACCTTTTTTTGTAGAATCTGCAAGTGGTTATTGGAGATCTTTTGGTCCAATGTGTGAAAAGGAAATATCTTCACATAAAAACTAGACAGAAGCATTCTGAGCAACTTCTTGGTGATGTGGGCATTCAACTCTCAGAGTTGAAGCTTTCCTTTGGTTGAACAGATTTGAAATAGTCCATTTGTACAATCTGCAAGTGGATATTTGAGACCTTTTCATCCAATGCTGAAAAGGAAATATCTTCACTTAAAAACTAAACTGAAGCATTCTGAGCAACTTCTTAGTGATGGGTGCTTTCAACTCACAGAGTTGAGCCTTTCTTTTGATTGAGCAGTTTTGAAACTCTGTGTTTGAAGCATCTGCAAATGGGCATTTGGAGTGCTTTGTGGCCTATGGATGGAAAATGATATACCTTCAACAGAATGATACACGGGAGCATCTTGTGAAATTTCCTTGTGATGTGTGCCTTCGTCTCACATAGTGGAAGCTTTCTTTTGGTTAAGCAGATATGAAACAGTCTTTTTCTAGATTCTGCCTGTGCAAATTTGAAATATTTTCTTCCAATGCGATGAAAGGAATTATCTTCACATCAAACCTAGAGAGAAGCATTCTGAACAACTTCTTAGTGATATGTGCATTCCACTCACAGAGTTGAAACTTTCTTTTGATGGAGCAGCTTTGAAACAATCTGAAGAATCCGGAAGTGGATATTTGGAATGCTTTGAGGCCTATGGTGAAAAATTAAATATCTTCACGTGAAAAGTACTCAGAAGCATTCTGCGAAATTACATTGTGATGTATGCATTCATCTCACAGAGTTCAAGTTTCCTTTTGGTTGAGCAGATTTGAAACAGTCTTTTTGTAGAATCTGCAAGTGGATATATGAGATCTTTTCGTCCAGTGCGAGAAAAAGGAAATATCATCTCATAAAAACTAGGCAGAAGATCCTGAACAAATTCTTAGTGATACATGCATTCAAGTAAAAATGTGAACCATGCTTTTGATCCAGCAGTTTTGAAACACTCTGTTTGAAGAATCTGCAAGTGGACATTTGGAGCACTTTGAGGCCTATGTTGAAAAAGGAAATATGTTCACATAAAAGATACAGAAAAGCATTCTGTGAAATTTCTTTGTGATGTGTGCATTCTTCTCACAGTGTTGAAGCTTTCTTTTGGTTGAACAGACTTGAAGCTTTCCTTTTGGAGAATCTGCAAATGCATATTTGAGACCTTTACGTCCAATGGGGAACCGGATTTATCTTCACATAAAAACTAATCGGAAGCCTTCTGAGCAACTTCTTAGTGATGCGTGTATTCCACTCACAGAGTTGAACCTTCTTTTGATTGAGCAGTTTTGAAACACTTTTTGTCAAGAATCTGCAAGGTTACAATTGGAGAGCTTTGAGACTTATGTTCAAAAAGGAAATATCTTCACATTAATAGTACACAGAACCATTTTGCAAAATTTTATTGTGATGTGTGCGTTCATCTCCCAGAGGTGAAGCTATCTTTTTGTTGAGCATATATGAAAGAGCCTTTATGGAGAGTCTGGAAGTGAATATTTGTGATCTTTGCGTCCAATGTGGGAAAAGGAAATATCTTCACTTAAAAACTACACATAAGCATTCTGAGCAACTTCTTAGTGATATGTGCATTCAAGTCACAGAGTCGGACATTTCTTTTGATTCAGCTGTTTTGAAACACGGTGTTTGAAGAATCTGCAAGTGGTCATTTGGAGTGCTTTGAGGGCTATGATGTAAAAGGAAATATCTTCACATAAAAACTACACAGAATAGTTCTGCGAAATTTCCTTGTGATGTGTGCATACATCTCACATAGTGGAAGCTTTCTTTTGGTTAAGCATATATGAAACAGTCTTTTTCTAGATTCTGCCAGTGCAAATTTGAAATCTTTTTTACCAATGCGGGGAAAGGAATTATCTTCACATACAACCTAGAGAGAAGAATTCTGAACAACTTCTTAGTGATATGTGCTTCAACTCACAGAGTTGAAACTTTCTTTCCAAGGAGCAGTTTTGAAACACTCTGAAGAATCTGCAAGTGAACATTTGGTATGCTTTGAGGCCTATGGCGAAAAAGGAATAATCTTCCCATGAAATGTACTCGGAAGCATTCTGCGAAATTACTTTGTGATGTATGCATTCATCTCACTGAGTTCAAGTTTCTTTATGGTTGAGCAGATTTGAAACAGTCTTTTTGTAGAATCTGCAAATGGATATCTGAGTTATTTTCGTCCAATGCGAGAAAAAGAAATATGACCTCATAAAAACTAGGCAGGAGCATCCTGACCAATTTCTTAGTGATGTATGCTTTCAAATAACAAGGTGAACTTTGCTTTTCATCCAGCAGTTTTGAAACACGGTGTTTGAAGAATCTGCAAGTCGGCATTTGGAGTGCTTTGAGGGCTATGATAAAAAGGGAAATATCTTCACATAAAAACTATACAGAATAATTCTGCGAAATTTATTTGTGATGTGTGCATTCGTCTCACGGAGTTAAGGCTCTCTTTTGTTTGAGCAGATTTGAAAGTGTCTTTTTCTACAATCTGCAAGTGGATGTTTGAGATCCTTTCTTCCAATGCATGAAAAGGAATTATCCTCACTTAGAAACTAGACAGAAGCATTCTGAGCAACTCTTTTTGGATGTGTGCATTCATCTCATGGAGGTGAGCCTTTCTTTTGCTTGAACAGTTTTGAAACTCTCTGTTTAAAATATCTGCAACTGGACATTTGGAGTGCTTTGAGGTCTATGGTGAAAAAGGAAATATATTCTTATGAAATCTAAAGAGAAGCATCCTGCGAAATTAGTTTATGATGTGTGCATTCATCTCAGAGAGTTGAAGCTTTCTTGTTTTTGAGCAGATTTCAAACAGTCTTTTTGTAGACTCTGTGACTGCATATTTGAGATCATATCGTCCAATGCAGGAAAAGGAAATATCTTCACATAAAAACCGGACGGAAGCATTCTGAGCAACTTCTTAATGATATGTGCATTCAACTCAGAGAATTGAACCATTCTTTTGATTGATCAGTTTTGAAACACTCTTTGAAGAATCTGCAAGAGGACATTTGGAGGGCTTTGGGACCTATGGTGAAAAAGGAAATATCTTCACATAAAAACCAAACAGTAGCACTCTGCAAAATTTCTCTGGGATGTGTGGATTCTTCTCTGAGTTGAAGCTTTTCTTTTTGGTTGAGCAGATTTGAAACCTTTTTTTGTAGAATCTGCAAGTGGTTATTGGAGATCTTTTGGTCCAATGTGTGAAAAGGAAATATCTTCACATAAAAACTAGACAGAAGCATTCTGAGCAACTTCTTGTTGATGTGGGCATTCAACTCTGAGAGTTGAAGCTTTCCTTTGGTTGAACAGATTTGAAATAGTCCATTTGTACAATCTGCAAGTGGATATTTGAGACCTTTTCATCCAATGCTGAAAAGGAAATATCTTCACTTAAAAACTAAACTGAAGCATTCTGAGCAACTTCTTAGTGATGGGTGCTTTCAACTCACAGAGTTGAGCCTTTCTTTTGATTGAGCAGTTTTGAAACTCTGTGTTTGAAGCATCTGCAAATGGGCATTTGGAGTGCTTTGTGGCCTATGGATGGAAAATGATATACCTTCAACAGAATGATACACGGGAGCATCTTGTGAAATTTCCTTGTGATGTGTGCCTTCGTCTCACATAGTGGAAGCTTTCTTTTGGTTAAGCAGATATGAAACAGTCTTTTTCTAGATTCTGCCTGTGCAAATTTGAAATATTTTCTTCCAATGCGGTGAAAGGAATTATCTTCACATCAAACCTAGAGAGAAGCATTCTGAACAACTTCTTAGTGATATGTGCATTCCACTCACAGAGTTGAAACTTTCTTTTGATGGAGCAGCTTTGAAACAATCTGAAGAATCCGGAAGTGGATATTTGGAATGCTTTGAGGCCTATGGTGAAAAATTAAATATCTTCACGTGAAAAGTACTCAGAAGCATTCTGCGAAATTACATTGTGATGTATGCATTCATCTCACAGAGTTCAAGTTTCCTTTTGGTTGAGCAGATTTGAAACAGTCTTTTTGTAGAATCTGCAAGTGGATATATGAGATCTTTTCGTCCAGTGCGAGAAAAAGGAAATATCATCTCATAAAAACTAGGCAGAAGATCCTGAACAAATTCTTAGTGATACATGCATTCAAGTAAAAATGTGAACCATGCTTTTGATCCAGCAGTTTTGAAACACTCTGTTTGAAGAATCTGCAAGTGGACATTTGGAGCACTTTGAGGCCTATGTTGAAAAAGGAAATATGTTCACATAAAAGATACAGAAAAGCATTCTGTGAAATTTCTTTGTGATGTGTGCATTCTTCTCACAGTGTTGAAGCTTTCTTTTGGTTGAGCAGACTTGAAGCTTTCCTTTTGGAGAATCTGCAAATGCATATTTGAGACCTTTACGTCCAATGGGGAACCGGATTTATCTTCACATAAAAACTAATCGGAAGCCTTCTGAGCAACTTCTTAGTGATGCGTGTATTCCACTCACAGAGTTGAACCTTCTTTTGATTGAGCAGTTTTGAAACACTTTTTGTCAAGAATCTGCAAGGTTACAATTGGAGAGCTTTGAGACTTATGTTCAAAAAGGAAATATCTTCACATTAATAGTACACAGAACCATTTTGCAAAATTTTATTGTGATGTGTGCGTTCATCTCCCAGAGGTGAAGCTATCTTTTTGTTGAGCATATATGAAAGAGCCTTTATGGAGAGTCTGGAAGTGAATATTTGTGATCTTTGCGTCCAATGTGGGAAAAGGAAATATCTTCACTTAAAAACTACACATAAGCATTCTGAGCAACTTCTTAGTGATATGTGCATTCAAGTCACAGAGTCGGACATTTCTTTTGATTCAGCTGTTTTGAAACACGGTGTTTGAAGAATCTGCAAGTGGTCATTTGGAGTGCTTTGAGGGCTATGATGTAAAAGGAAATATCTTCACATAAAAACTACACAGAATAGTTCTGCGAAATTTCCTTGTGATGTGTGCATACATCTCACATAGTGGAAGCTTTCTTTTGGTTAAGCATATATGAAACAGTCTTTTTCTAGATTCTGCCAGTGCAAATTTGAAATCTTTTTTACCAATGCGGGGAAAGGAATTATCTTCACATACAACCTAGAGAGAAGAATTCTGAACAACTTCTTAGTGATATGTGCTTCAACTCACAGAGTTGAAACTTTCTTTCCAAGGAGCAGTTTTGAAACACTCTGAAGAATCTGCAAGTGAACATTTGGTATGCTTTGAGGCCTATGGTGAAAAAGGAATAATCTTCCCATGAAATGTACTCGGAAGCATTCTGCGAAATTACTTTGTGATGTATGCATTCATCTCACTGAGTTCAAGTTTCTTTATGGTTGAGCAGATTTGAAACAGTCTTTTTGTAGAATCTGCAAATGGATATCTGAGTTATTTTCGTCCAATGCGAGAAAAAGAAATATGACCTCATAAAAACTAGGCAGGAGCATCCTGACCAATTTCTTAGTGATGTATGCTTTCAAATAACAAGGTGAACTTTGCTTTTCATCCAGCAGTTTTGAAACACGGTGTTTGAAGAATCTGCAAGTCGGCATTTGGAGTGCTTTGAGGGCTATGATAAAAAGGGAAATATCTTCACATAAAAACTATACAGAATAATTCTGCGAAATTTATTTGTGATGTGTGCATTCGTCTCACGGAGTTAAGGCTCTCTTTTGTTTGAGCAGATTTGAAAGTGTCTTTTTCTACAATCTGCAAGTGGATGTTTGAGATCCTTTCTTCCAATGCATGAAAAGGAATTATCCTCACTTAGAAACTAGACAGAAGCATTCTGAGCAACTCTTTTTGGATGTGTGCATTCATCTCATGGAGGTGAGCCTTTCTTTTGCTTGAACAGTTTTGAAACTCTCTGTTTAAAATATCTGCAACTGGACATTTGGAGTGCTTTGAGGTCTATGGTGAAAAAGGAAATATATTCTTATGAAATCTAAAGAGAAGCATCCTGCGAAATTAGTTTATGATGTGTGCATTCATCTCAGAGAGTTGAAGCTTTCTTGTTTTTGAGCAGATTTCAAACAGTCTTTTTGTAGACTCTGTGACTGCATATTTGAGATCATATCGTCCAATGCAGGAAAAGGAAATATCTTCACATAAAAACCGGACGGAAGCATTCTGAGCAACTTCTTAATGATATGTGCATTCAACTCAGAGAATTGAACCATTCTTTTGATTGATCAGTTTTGAAACACTCTTTGAAGAATCTGCAAGAGGACATTTGGAGGGCTTTGGGACCTATGGTGAAAAAGGAAATATCTTCACATAAAAACCAAACAGTAGCACTCTGCAAAATTTCTCTGGGATGTGTGGATTCTTCTCTGAGTTGAAGCTTTTCTTTTTGGTTGAGCAGATTTGAAACCTTTTTTTGTAGAATCTGCAAGTGGTTATTGGAGATCTTTTGGTCCAATGTGTGAAAAGGAAATATCTTCACATAAAAACTAGACAGAAGCATTCTGAGCAACTTCTTGTTGATGTGGGCATTCAACTCTGAGAGTTGAAGCTTTCCTTTGGTTGAACAGATTTGAAATAGTCCATTTGTACAATCTGCAAGTGGATATTTGAGACCTTTTCATCCAATGCTGAAAAGGAAATATCTTCACTTAAAAACTAAACTGAAGCATTCTGAGCAACTTCTTAGTGATGGGTGCTTTCAACTCACAGAGTTGAGCCTTTCTTTTGATTGAGCAGTTTTGAAACTCTGTGTTTGAAGCATCTGCAAATGGGCATTTGGAGTGCTTTGTGGCCTATGGATGGAAAATGATATACCTTCAACAGAATGATACACGGGAGCATCTTGTGAAATTTCCTTGTGATGTGTGCCTTCGTCTCACATAGTGGAAGCTTTCTTTTGGTTAAGCAGATATGAAACAGTCTTTTTCTAGATTCTGCCTGTGCAAATTTGAAATATTTTCTTCCAATGCGGTGAAAGGAATTATCTTCACATCAAACCTAGAGAGAAGCATTCTGAACAACTTCTTAGTGATATGTGCATTCCACTCACAGAGTTGAAACTTTCTTTTGATGGAGCAGCTTTGAAACAATCTGAAGAATCCGGAAGTGGATATTTGGAATGCTTTGAGGCCTATGGTGAAAAATTAAATATCTTCACGTGAAAAGTACTCAGAAGCATTCTGCGAAATTACTTTGTGATGTATGCATTCATCTCACAGAGTTCAAGTTTCCTTTTGGTTGAGCAGATTTGAAACAGTCTTTTTGTAGAATCTGCAAGTGGATATATGAGATCTTTTCGTCCAGTGCGAGAAAAAGGAAATATCATCTCATAAAAACTAGGCAGAAGATCCTGAACAAATTCTTAGTGATACATGCATTCAAGTAAAAATGTGAACCATGCTTTTGATCCAGCAGTTTTGAAACACTCTGTTTGAAGAATCTGCAAGTGGACATTTGGAGCACTTTGAGGCCTATGTTGAAAAAGGAAATATGTTCACATAAAAGATACAGAAAAGCATTCTGTGAAATTTCTTTGTGATGTGTGCATTCTTCTCACAGTGTTGAAGCTTTCTTTTGGTTGAGCAGACTTGAAGCTTTCCTTTTGGAGAATCTGCAAATGCATATTTGAGACCTTTACGTCCAATGGGGAACCGGATTTATCTTCACATAAAAACTAATCGGAAGCCTTCTGAGCAACTTCTTAGTGATGCGTGTATTCCACTCACAGAGTTGAACCTTCTATTGATTGAGCAGTTTTGAAACACTTTTTGTCAAGAATCTGCAAGGTTACAATTGGAGAGCTTTGAGACTTATGTTCAAAAAGGAAATATCTTCACATTAATAGTACACAGAACCATTTTGCAAAATTTTATTGTGATGTGTGCGTTCATCTCCCAGAGGTGAAGCTATCTTTTTGTTGAGCATATATGAAAGAGCCTTTATGGAGAGTCTGGAAGTGAATATTTGTGATCTTTGCGTCCAATGTGGGAAAAGGAAATATCTTCACTTAAAAACTACACATAAGCATTCTGAGCAACTTCTTAGTGATATGTGCATTCAAGTCACAGAGTCGGACATTTCTTTTGATTCAGCTGTTTTGAAACACGGTGTTTGAAGAATCTGCAAGTGGTCATTTGGAGTGCTTTGAGGGCTATGATGTAAAAGGAAATATCTTCACATAAAAACTACACAGAATAGTTCTGCGAAATTTCCTTGTGATGTGTGCATACATCTCACATAGTGGAAGCTTTCTTTTGGTTAAGCATATATGAAACAGTCTTTTTCTAGATTCTGCCAGTGCAAATTTGAAATCTTTTTTACCAATGCGGGGAAAGGAATTATCTTCACATACAACCTAGAGAGAAGAATTCTGAACAACTTCTTAGTGATATGTGCTTCAACTCACAGAGTTGAAACTTTCTTTCCAAGGAGCAGTTTTGAAACACTCTGAAGAATCTGCAAGTGAACATTTGGTATGCTTTGAGGCCTATGGTGAAAAAGGAATAATCTTCCCATGAAATGTACTCGGAAGCATTCTGCGAAATTACTTTGTGATGTATGCATTCATCTCACTGAGTTCAAGTTTCTTTATGGTTGAGCAGATTTGAAACAGTCTTTTTGTAGAATCTGCAAATGGATATCTGAGTTATTTTCGTCCAATGCGAGAAAAAGAAATATGACCTCATAAAAACTAGGCAGGAGCATCCTGACCAATTTCTTAGTGATGTATGCTTTCAAATAACAAGGTGAACTTTGCTTTTCATCCAGCAGTTTTGAAACACGGTGTTTGAAGAATCTGCAAGTCGGCATTTGGAGTGCTTTGAGGGCTATGATAAAAAGGGAAATATCTTCACGTAAAAACTATACAGAATAATTCTGCGAAATTTATTTGTGATGTGTGCATTCGTCTCACGGAGTTAAGGCTCTCTTTTGTTTGAGCAGATTTGAAAGTGTCTTTTTCTACAATCTGCAAGTGGATGTTTGAGATCCTTTCTTCCAATGCATGAAAAGGAATTATCCTCACTTAGAAACTAGACAGAAGCATTCTGAGCAACTCTTTTTGGATGTGTGCATTCATCTCATGGAGGTGAGCCTTTCTTTTGCTTGAACAGTTTTGAAACTCTCTGTTTAAAATATCTGCAACTGGACATTTGGAGTGCTTTGAGGTCTATGGTGAAAAAGGAAATATATTCTTATGAAATCTAAAGAGAAGCATCCTGCGAAATTAGTTTATGATGTGTGCATTCATCTCAGAGAGTTGAAGCTTTCTTGTTTTTGAGCAGATTTGAAACAGTCTTTTTGTAGACTCTATGACTGCATATTTGAGATCATATCGTCCAATGCAGGAAAAGGAAATATCTTCACATAAAAACCGGACGGAAGCATTCTGAGCAACTTCTTAATGATATGTGCATTCAACTCAGAGAATTGAACCATTCTTTTGATTGATCAGTTTTGAAACACTCTTTGAAGAATCTGCAAGAGGACATTTGGAGGGCTTTGGGACCTATGGTGAAAAAGGAAATATCTTCACATAAAAACCAAACAGTAGCACTCTGCAAAATTTCTCTGGGATGTGTGGATTCTTCTCTGAGTTGAAGCTTTTCTTTTTGGTTGAGCAGATTTGAAACCTTTTTTTGTAGAATCTGCAAGTGGTTATTGGAGATCTTTTGGTCCAATGTGTGAAAAGGAAATATCTTCACATAAAAACTAGACAGAAGCATTCTGAGCAACTTCTTGTTGATGTGGGCATTCAACTCTGAGAGTTGAAGCTTTCCTTTGGTTGAACAGATTTGAAATAGTCCTTTTGTACAATCTGCAAGTGGATATTTGAGATCTTTTCATCCAATGCTGAAAAGGAAATATCTTCACTTAAAAACTAAACTGAAGCATTCTGAGCAACTTCTTAGTGATGGGTGCTTTCAACTCACAGAGTTGAGCCTTTCTTTTGATTGAGCAGTTTTGAAACTCTGTGTTTGAAGCATCTGCAAATGGGCATTTGGAGTGCTTTGTGGCCTATGGATGGAAAATGATATACCTTCAACAGAATGATACACGGGAGCATCTTGTGAAATTTCCTTGTGATGTGTGCCTTCGTCTCACATAGTGGAAGCTTTCTTTTGGTTAAGCAGATATGAAACAGTCTTTTTCTAGATTCTGCCTGTGCAAATTTGAAATATTTTCTTCCAATGCGGTGAAAGGAATTATCTTCACATCAAACCTAGAGAGAAGCATTCTGAACAACTTCTTAGTGATATGTGCATTCCACTCACAGAGTTGAAACTTTCTTTTGATGGAGCAGCTTTGAAACAATCTGAAGAATCCGGAAGTGGATATTTGGAATGCTTTGAGGCCTATGGTGAAAAATTAAATATCTTCACGTGAAAAGTACTCAGAATCATTCTGCGAAATTACTTTGTGATGTATGCATTCATCTCACAGAGTTCAAGTTTCCTTTTGGTTGAGCAGATTTGAAACAGTCTTTTTGTAGAATCTGCAAGTGGATATATGAGATCTTTTCGTCCAGTGCGAGAAAAAGGAAATATCATCTCATAAAAACTAGGCAGAATATCCTGAACAAATTCTTAGTGATACATGCATTCAAGTAAAAATGTGAACCATGCTTTTGATCCAGCAGTTTTGAAACACTCTGTTTGAAGAATCTGCAAGTGGACATTTGGAGCACTTTGAGGCCTATGTTGAAAAAGGAAATATGTTCACATAAAAGATACAGAAAAGCATTCTGTGAAATTTCTTTGTGATGTGTGCATTCTTCTCACAGTGTTGAAGCTTTCTTTTGGTTGAGCAGACTTGAAGCTTTCCTTTTGGAGAATCTGCAAATGCATATTTGAGAACTTTACGTCCAATGGGGAACCGGATTTATCTTCACATAAAAACTAATCGGAAGCCTTCTGAGCAACTTCTTAGTGATGCGTGTATTCCACTCACAGAGTTGAACCTTCTATTGATTGAGCAGTTTTGAAACACTTTTTGTCAAGAATCTGCAAGGTTACAATTGGAGAGCTTTGAGACTTATGTTCAAAAAGGAAATATCTTCACATTAATAGTACACAGAACCATTTTGCAAAATTTTATTGTGATGTGTGCGTTCATCTCCCAGAGGTGAAGCTATCTTTTTGTTGAGCATATATGAAAGAGCCTTTATGGAGAGTCTGGAAGTGAATATTTGTGATCTTTGCGTCCAATGTGGGAAAAGGAAATATCTTCACTTAAAAACTACACATAAGCATTCTGAGCAACTTCTTAGTGATATGTGCATTCAAGTCACAGAGTCGGACATTTCTTTTGATTCAGCTGTTTTGAAACACGGTGTTTGAAGAATCTGCAAGTGGTCATTTGGAGTGCTTTGAGGGCTATGATGTAAAAGGAAATATCTTCACATAAAAACTACACAGAATAGTTCTGCGAAATTTCCTTGTGATGTGTGCATACATCTCACATAGTGGAAGCTTTCTTTTGGTTAAGCATATATGAAACAGTCTTTTTCTAGATTCTGCCAGTGCAAATTTGAAATCATTTTACCAATGCGGGGAAAGGAATTATCTTCACATACAACCTAGAGAGAAGAATTCTGAACAACTTCTTAGTGATATGTGCTTCAACTCACAGAGTTGAAACTTTCTTTCCAAGGAGCAGTTTTGAAACACTCTGAAGAATCTGCAAGTGAACATTTGGTATGCTTTGAGGCCTATGGTGAAAAAGGAATAATCTTCCCATGAAATGTACTCGGAAGCATTCTGCGAAATTACTTTGTGATGTATGCATTCATCTCACTGAGTTCAAGTTTCTTTATGGTTGAGCAGATTTGAAACAGTCTTTTTGTAGAATCTGCAAATGGATATCTGAGTTATTTTCGTCCAATGCGAGAAAAAGAAATATGACCTCATAAAAACTAGGCAGGAGCATCCTGACCAATTTCTTAGTGATGTATGCTTTCAAATAACAAGGTGAACTTTGCTTTTCATCCAGCAGTTTTGAAACACGGTGTTTGAAGAATCTGCAAGTCGGCATTTGGAGTGCTTTGAGGGCTATGATAAAAAGGGAAATATCTTCACATAAAAACTATACAGAATAATTCTGCGAAATTTATTTGTGATGTGTGCATTCGTCTCACGGAGTTAAGGCTCTCTTTTGTTTGAGCAGATTTGAAAGTGTCTTTTTCTACAATCTGCAAGTGGATGTTTGAGATCCTTTCTTCCAATGCATGAAAAGGAATTATCCTCACTTAGAAACTAGACAGAAGCATTCTGAGCAACTCTTTTTGGATGTGTGCATTCATCTCATGGAGGTGAGCCTTTCTTTTGCTTGAACAGTTTTGAAACTCTCTGTTTAAAATATCTGCAACTGGACATTTGGAGTGCTTTGAGGTCTATGGTGAAAAAGGAAATATATTCTTATGAAATCTAAAGAGAAGCATCCTGCGAAATTAGTTTATGATGTGTGCATTCATCTCAGAGAGTTGAAGCTTTCTTGTTTTTGAGCAGATTTGAAACAGTCTTTTTGTAGACTCTATGACTGCATATTTGAGATCATATCGTCCAATGCAGGAAAAGGAAATATCTTCACATAAAAACCGGACGGAAGCATTCTGAGCAACTTCTTAATGATATGTGCATTCAACTCAGAGAATTGAACCATTCTTTTGATTGATCAGTTTTGAAACACTCTTTGAAGAATCTGCAAGAGGACATTTGGAGGGCTTTGGGACCTATGGTGAAAAAGGAAATATCTTCACATAAAAACCAAACAGTAGCACTCTGCAAAATTTCTCTGGGATGTGTGGATTCTTCTCTGAGTTGAAGCTTTTCTTTTTGGTTGAGCAGATTTGAAACCTTTTTTTGTAGAATCTGCAAGTGGTTATTGGAGATCTTTTGGTCCAATGTGTGAAAAGGAAATATCTTCACATAAAAACTAGACAGAAGCATTCTGAGCAACTTCTTGTTGATGTGGGCATTCAACTCTGAGAGTTGAAGCTTTCCTTTGGTTGAACAGATTTGAAATAGTCCTTTTGTACAATCTGCAAGTGGATATTTGAGATCTTTTCATCCAATGCTGAAAAGGAAATATCTTCACTTAAAAACTAAACTGAAGCATTCTGAGCAACTTCTTAGTGATGGGTGCTTTCAACTCACAGAGTTGAGCCTTTCTTTTGATTGAGCAGTTTTGAAACTCTGTGTTTGAAGCATCTGCAAATGGGCATTTGGAGTGCTTTGTGGCCTATGGATGGAAAATGATATACCTTCAACAGAATGATACACGGGAGCATCTTGTGAAATTTCCTTGTGATGTGTGCCTTCGTCTCACATAGTGGAAGCTTTCTTTTGGTTAAGCAGATATGAAACAGTCTTTTTCTAGATTCTGCCTGTGCAAATTTGAAATATTTTCTTCCAATGCGGTGAAAGGAATTATCTTCACATCAAACCTAGAGAGAAGCATTCTGAACAACTTCTTAGTGATATGTGCATTCCACTCACAGAGTTGAAACTTTCTTTTGATGGAGCAGCTTTGAAACAATCTGAAGAATCCGGAAGTGGATATTTGGAATGCTTTGAGGCCTATGGTGAAAAATTAAATATCTTCACGTGAAAAGTACTCAGAATCATTCTGCGAAATTACTTTGTGATGTATGCATTCATCTCACAGAGTTCAAGTTTCCTTTTGGTTGAGCAGATTTGAAACAGTCTTTTTGTAGAATCTGCAAGTGGATATATGAGATCTTTTCGTCCAGTGCGAGAAAAAGGAAATATCATCTCATAAAAACTAGGCAGAAGATCCTGAACAAATTCTTAGTGATACATGCATTCAAGTAAAAATGTGAACCATGCTTTTGATCCAGCAGTTTTGAAACACTCTGTTTGAAGAATCTGCAAGTGGACATTTGGAGCACTTTGAGGCCTATGTTGAAAAAGGAAATATGTTCACATAAAAGATACAGAAAAGCATTCTGTGAAATTTCTTTGTGATGTGTGCATTCTTCTCACAGTGTTGAAGCTTTCTTTTGGTTGAGCAGACTTGAAGCTTTCCTTTTGGAGAATCTGCAAATGCATATTTGAGAACTTTACGTCCAATGGGGAACCGGATTTATCTTCACATAAAAACTAATCGGAAGCCTTCTGAGCAACTTCTTAGTGATGCGTGTATTCCACTCACAGAGTTGAACCTTCTATTGATTGAGCAGTTTTGAAACACTTTTTGTCAAGAATCTGCAAGGTTACAATTGGAGAGCTTTGAGACTTATGTTCAAAAAGGAAATATCTTCACATTAATAGTACACAGAACCATTTTGCAAAATTTTATTGTGATGTGTGCGTTCATCTCCCAGAGGTGAAGCTATCTTTTTGTTGAGCATATATGAAAGAGCCTTTATGGAGAGTCTGGAAGTGAATATTTGTGATCTTTGCGTCCAATGTGGGAAAAGGAAATATCTTCACTTAAAAACTACACATAAGCATTCTGAGCAACTTCTTAGTGATATGTGCATTCAAGTCACAGAGTCGGACATTTCTTTTGATTCAGCTGTTTTGAAACACGGTGTTTGAAGAATCTGCAAGTGGTCATTTGGAGTGCTTTGAGGGCTATGATGTAAAAGGAAATATCTTCACATAAAAACTACACAGAATAGTTCTGCGAAATTTCCTTGTGATGTGTGCATACATCTCACATAGTGGAAGCTTTCTTTTGGTTAAGCATATATGAAACAGTCTTTTTCTAGATTCTGCCAGTGCAAATTTGAAATCATTTTACCAATGCGGGGAAAGGAATTATCTTCACATACAACCTAGAGAGAAGAATTCTGAACAACTTCTTAGTGATATGTGCTTCAACTCACAGAGTTGAAACTTTCTTTCCAAGGAGCAGTTTTGAAACACTCTGAAGAATCTGCAAGTGAACATTTGGTATGCTTTGAGGCCTATGGTGAAAAAGGAATAATCTTCCCATGAAATGTACTCGGAAGCATTCTGCGAAATTACTTTGTGATGTATGCATTCATCTCACTGAGTTCAAGTTTCTTTATGGTTGAGCAGATTTTAAACAGTCTTTTTGTAGAATCTGCAAATGGATATCTGAGTTATTTTCGTCCAATGCGAGAAAAAGAAATATGACTTCATAAAAACTAGGCAGGAGCATCCTGACCAATTTCTTAGTGATGTATGCTTTCAAATAACAAGGTGAACTTTGCTTTTCATCCAGCAGTTTTGAAACACGGTGTTTGAAGAATCTGCAAGTGGGCATTTGGAGTGCTTTGAGGGCTATGATAAAAAGGGAAATATCTTCACATAAAAACTATACAGAATAATTCTGCGAAATTTATTTGTGATGTGTGCATTCGTCTCACGGAGTTAAGGCTCTCTTTTGTTTGAGCAGATTTGAAAGTGTCTTTTTCTACAATCTGCAAGTGGATGTTTGAGATCTTTTCTTCCAATGCATGAAAAGGAATTATCCTCACTTAGAAACTAGACAGAAGCATTCTGAGCAACTCTTTTTGGATGTGTGCATTCATCTCATGGAGGTGAGCCTTTCTTTTGCTTGAACAGTTTTGAAACTCTCTGTTTAAAATATCTGCAACTGGACATTTGGAGTGCTTTGAGGTCTATGGTGAAAAAGGAAATATATTCTTATGAAATCTAAAGAGAAGCATCCTGCGAAATTAGTTTATGATGTGTGCATTCATCTCAGAGAGTTGAAACTTTCTTGTTTTTGAGCAGATTTGAAACAGTCTTTTTGTAGACTCTGTGACTGCATATTTGAGATCATATCGTCCAATGCAGGAAAAGGAAATATCTTCACATAAAAACCGGACGGAAGCATTCTGAGCAACTTCTTAATGATATGTGCATTCAACTCAGAGAATTGAACCATTCTTTTGATTGATCAGTTTTGAAACACTCTTTGAAGAATCTGCAAGAGGACATTTGGAGGGCTTTGGGACCTATGGTGAAAAAGGAAATATCTTCACATAAAAACCAAACAGTAGCACTCTGCAAAATTTCTCTGGGATGTGTGGATTCTTCTCTGAGTTGAAGCTTTTCTTTTTGGTTGAGCAGATTTGAAACCTTTTTTTGTACAATCTGCCAGTGGTTATTGGAGATCTTTTGGTCCAATGTGTGAAAAGGAAATATCTTCACATAAAAACTAGACAGAAGCATTCTGAGCAACTTCTTGGTGATGTGGGCATACAACTCTCAGAGTTGAAGCTTTCCTTTGGTTGAACAGATTTGAAATAGTCCTTTTGTACAATCTGCAAGTGGATATTTGAGATCTTTTCATCCAATGCTGAAAAGGAATTATCTTCACTTAAAAACTAAACTGAAGCATTCTGAGCAACTTCTTAGTGATGGGTGCTTTCAACTCACAGAGTTGAGCCTTTCTTTTGATTGAGCAGTTTTGAAACTCTGTGTTTGAAGCATCTGCAAATGGGCATTTGGAGTGCTTTGTGGCCTATGGATGGAAAATGATATACCTTCAACAGAATGATACACGGGAGCATCTTGTGAAATTTCCTTGTGATGTGTGCCTTCGTCTCACATAGTGGAAGCTTTCTTTTGGTTAAGCAGATATGAAACAGTCTTTTTCTAGATTCTGCCTGTGCAAATTTTAAATATTTTCTTCCAATGCGGTGAAAGGAATTATCTTCACATCAAACCTAGAGAGAAGCATTCCGAACAACTTCTTGTGATATGTGCATTCCACTCACAGAGTTGAAACTTTCTTTTGATGGAGCAGCTTTGAAACAATCTGAAGAATCCGGAAGTGGATATTTGGAATGCTTTGAGGCCTATGGTGAAAAATTAAATATCTTCACGTGAAAAGTACTCAGAAGCATTCTGCGAAATTACTTTGTGATGTATGCATTCATCACACAGAGTTCAAGTTTCCTTTTGGTTGAGCAGATTTGAAACAGTCTTTTTGTAGAATCTGCAAGTGGATATATGAGATCTTTTCGTCCAGTGTGAGAAAAAGGAAATATCATCTCATAAAAACGAGGCAGAAGATCCTGAACAAATTCTTAGTGATACATGCATTCAAGTAAAAATGTGAACCATGCTTTTGATCCAGCAGTTTTGAAACACTCTGTTTGAAGAATCTGCAAGTGGACATTTGGAGCACTTTGAGGCCTATGTTGAAAAAGGAAATATGTTCACATAAAAGATACAGAAAAGCATTCTGTGAAATTTCTTTGTGATGTGTGCATACTTCTCACAGTGTTGAAGCTTTCTTTTGGTTGAGCAGACTTGAAGCTTTCCTTTTGGAGAATCTGCAAATGCATATTTGAGACCTTGACGTCCAATGGGGAACCGGATTTATCTTCACATAAAAACTAATCGGAAGCCTTCTGAGCAACTTCTTAGTGATGCGTGTATTCCACTCACAGAGTTGAACCTTCTTTTGATTGAGCAGTTTTGAAACACTTTTTGTCAAGAATCTGCAAGGTTACAATTGGAGAGCTTTGAGACTTATGTTCAAAAAGGAAATATCTTCACATTAATAGTACACAGAACCATTTTGCAAAATTTTATTGTGATGTGTGCGTTCATCTCCCAGAGGTGAAGCTATCTTTTTGTTGAGCATATATGAAAGAGCCTTTATGGAGAGTCTGGAAGTGAATATTTGTGATCTTTGCGTCCAATGTGGGAAAAGGAAATATCTTCACTTAAAAACTACACATAAGCATTCTGAGCAACTTCTTAGTGATATGTGCATTCAAGTCACAGAGTCGGACATTTCTTTTGATTCAGCTGTTTTGAAACACGGTGTTTGAAGAATCTGCAAGTGGTCATTTGGAGTGCTTTGAGGGCTATGATGTAAAAGGAAATATCTTCACATAAAAACTACACAGAATAGTTCTGCGAAATTTCCTTGTGATGTGTGCATACATCTCACATAGTGGAAGCTTTCTTTTGGTTAAGCATATATGAAACAGTCTTTTTCTAGATTCTGCCAGTGCAAATTTGAAATCTTTTTTACCAATGCGGGGAAAGGAATTATCTTCACATACAACCTAGAGAGAAGAATTCTGAACAACTTCTTAGTGATATGTGCTTCAACTCACAGAGTTGAAACTTTCTTTCCAAGGAGCAGTTTTGAAACACTCTGAAGAATCTGCAAGTGAACATTTGGTATGCTTTGAGGCCTATGGTGAAAAAGGAATAATCTTCCCATGAAAAGTACTCGGAAGCATTCTGCGAAATTACTTTGTGATGTATGCATTCATCTCACTGAGTTCAAGTTTCTTTATGGTTGAGCAGATTTGAAACAGTCTTTTTGTAGAATCTGCAAATGGATATCTGAGTTATTTTCGTCCAATGCGAGAAAAAGAAATATGACCTCATAAAAACTAGGCAGGAGCATCCTGACCAATTTCTTAGTGATGTATGCTTTCAAATAACAAGGTGAACTTTGCTTTTCATCCAGCAGTTTTGAAACACGGTGTTTGAAGAATCTGCAAGTGGGCATTTGGAGTGCTTTGAGGGCTATGATAAAAAGGGAAATATCTTCACATAAAAACTATACAGAATAATTCTGCGAAATTTATTTGTGATGTGTGCATTCGTCTCACGGAGTTAAGGCTCTCTTTTGTTTGAGCAGATTTGAAAGTGTCTTTTTCTACAATCTGCAAGTGGATGTTTGAGATCTTTTCTTCCAATGCATGAAAAGGAATTATCCTCACTTAGAAACTAGACAGAAGCATTCTGAGCAACTCTTTTTGGATGTGTGCATTCATCTCATGGAGGTGAGCCTTTCTTTTGCTTGAACAGTTTTGAAACTCTCTGTTTAAAATATCTGCAACTGGACAGTTGGAGTGCTTTGTGGTCTATGGTGAAAAAGGAAATATATTCTTATGAAATCTAAAGAGAAGCATCCTGCGAAATTAGTTTATGATGTGTGCATTCATCTCAGAGAGTTGAAGCTTTCTTGTTTTTGAGCAGATTTGAAACAGTCTTTTTGTAGACTCTGTGACTGCATATTTGAGATCATATCGTCCAATACAGGAAAAGGAAATATCTTCACATAAAAACCGGACGGAAGCATTCTGAGCAACTTCTTAATGATATGTGCATTCAACTCAGAGAATTGAACCATTCTTTTGATTGATCAGTTTTGAAACACTCTTTGAAGAATCTGCAAAAGGACATTTGGAGGGCTTTGAGACCTATGGTGAAAAAGGAAATATCTTCACATAAAAACCAAACAGTAGCACTCTGCAAAATTTCTCTGGGATGTGTGGATTCTTCTCTGAGTTGAAGCTTTTCTTTTTGGTTGAGCAGATTTGAAACCTTTTTTTGTAGAATCTGCAAGTGGTTATTGGAGATCTTTTCGTCCAATGTGGGAAAAGGAAATATCTTCACATAAAAACTAGACAGAAGCATTCTGAGCAACTTCTTGCTGATGTGGGCATTCAACTCTGAGAGTTGAAGCTTTCCTTTGGTTGAACAGATTTGAAATAGTCCTTTTGTACAATCTGCAAGTGGATATTTGAGATCTTTTCATCCAATGCTGAAAAGGAAATATCTTCACTTAAAAACTAAACTGAAGCATTCTGAGCAACTTCTTAGTGATGGGTGCTTTCAACTCACTGAGTTGAGCCTTTCTTTTGATTGAGCAGTTTTGAAACTCTGTGTTTGAAGCATCTGCAAATGGGCATTTGGAGTGCTTTGTGGCCTATGGATGGAAAATGATATACCTTCAACAGAATGATACACGGGAGCATCTTGTGAAATTTCCTTGTGATGTGTGCCTTCGTCTCACATAGTGGAAGCTTTCTTTTGGTTAAGCAGATATGAAACAGTCTTTTTCTAGATTCTGCCTGTGCAAATTTGAAATATTTTCTTCCAATGCGGTGAAAGGAATTATCTTCACATCAAACCTAGAGAGAAGCATTCTGAACAACTTCTTAGTGATATGTGCATTCCACTCACAGAGTTGAAACTTTCTTTTGATGGAGCAGCTTTGAAACAATCTGAAGAATCCGGAAGTGGATATTTGGAATGCTTTGAGGCCTATGGTGAAAAATAAAATATCTTCACGTGAAAAGTACTCAGAAGCATTCTGCGAAATTACTTTGTGATGTATGCATTCATCTCACAGAGTTCAAGTTTCCTTTTGGTTGAGCAGATTTGAAACAGTCTTTTTGTGGAATCTGCAAGTGGATATATGAGATCTTTTCGTCCAGTGCGAGAAAAAGGAAATATCATCTCATAAAAACTAGGCAGAAGATCCTGAACAAATTCTTAGTGATACATGCATTGAAGTAAAAATGTGAACCATGCTTTTGATCCAGCAGTTTTGAAACACTCTGTTTGAAGAATCTGCAAGTGGACATTTGGAGCACTTTGAGGACTATGTTGAAAAAGGAAATATGTTCACATAAAAGATACAGAAAAGCATTCTGTGAAATTTCTTTGTGATGTGTGCATTCTTCTCACAGTGTTGAAGCTTTCTTTTGGTTGAGCAGACTTGAAGCTTTCCTTTTGGAGAATCTGCAAATGCATATTTGAGACCTTGACGTCCAATGGGGAACCGGATTTATCTTCACATAAAAACTAATCGGAAGCCTTCTGAGCAACTTCTTAGTGATGCGTGTATTCCACTCACAGAGTTGAACCTTCTTTTGATTGAGCAGTTTTGAAACACTTTTTGTGAAGAATCTGCAAGGTTACAATTGGAGAGCTTTGAGACTTATGTTCAAAAAGGAAATATCTTCACATTAATAGTACACAGAACCATTTTGCAAAATTTTATTGTGATGTGTGCGTTCATCTCCCAGAGGTGAAGCTATCTTTTTGTTGAGCATATATGAAAGAGCCTTTATGGAGAGTCTGGAAGTGAATATTTGTGATCTTTGCGTCCAATGTGGGAAAAGGAAATATCTTCACTTAAAAACTACACATAAGCATTCTGAGCAACTTCTTAGTGATATGTGCATTCAAGTCACAGAGTCGGACATTTCTTTTGATTCAGCTGTTTTGAAACACGGTGTTTGAAGAATCTGCAAGTGGTCATTTGGAGTGCTTTGAGGGCTATGATGTAAAAGGAAATATCTTCACATAAAAACTACACAGAATAGTTCTGCGAAATTTCCTTGTGATGTGTGCATACATCTCACATAGTGGAAGCTTTCTTTTGGTTAAGCATATATGAAACAGTCTTTTTCTAGATTCTGCCAGTGCAAATTTGAAATCTTTTTTACCAATGCGGGGAAAGGAATTATCTTCACATACAACCTAGAGAGAAGAATTCTGAACAACTTCTTAGTGATATGTGCTTCAACTCACAGAGTTGAAACTTTCTTTCCAAGGAGCAGTTTTGAAACACTCTGAAGAATCTGCAAGTGAACATTTGGTATGCTTTGAGGCCTATGGTGAAAAAGGAATAATCTTCCCATGAAAAGTACTCGGAAGCATTCTGCGAAATTACTTTGTGATGTATGCATTCATCTCACTGAGTTCAAGTTTCTTTATGGTTGAGCAGATTTGAAACAGTCTTTTTGTAGAATCTGCAAATGGATATCTGAGTTATTTTCGTCCAATGCGAGAAAAAGAAATATGACCTCATAAAAACTAGGCAGGAGCATCCTGACCAATTTCTTAGTGATGTATGCTTTCAAATAACAAGGTGAACTTTGCTTTTCATCCAGCAGTTTTGAAACACGGTGTTTGAAGAATCTGCAAGTGGGCATTTGGAGTGCTTTGAGGGCTATGATAAAAAGGGAAATATCTTCACATAAAAACTATACAGAATAATTCTGCGAAATTTATTTGTGATGTGTGCATTCGTCTCACGGAGTTAAGGCTCTCTTTTGTTTGAGCAGATTTGAAAGTGTCTTTTTCTACAATCTGCAAGTGGATGTTTGAGATCTTTTCTTCCAATGCATGAAAAGGAATTATCCTCACTTAGAAACTAGACAGAAGCATTCTGAGCAACTCTTTTTGGATGTGTGCATTCATCTCATGGAGGTGAGCCTTTCTTTTGCTTGAACAGTTTTGAAACTCTCTGTTTAAAATATCTGCAACTGGACATTTGGAGTGCTTTGAGGTCTATGGTGAAAAAGGAAATATATTCTTATGAAATCTAAAGAGAAGCATCCTGCGAAATTAGTTTATGATGTGTGCATTCATCTCAGAGAGTTGAAGCTTTCTTGTTTTTGAGCAGATTTGAAACAGTCTTTTTGTAGACTCTGTGACTGCATATTTGAGATCATATCGTCCAATGCAGGAAAAGGAAATATCTTCACATAAAAACCGGACGGAAGCATTCTGAGCAACTTCTTAATGATATGTGCATTCAACTCAGAGAATTGAACCATTCTTTTGATTGATCAGTTTTGAAACACTCTTTGAAGAATCTGCAAGAGGACATTTGGAGGGCTTTGAGACCTATGGTGAAAAAGGAAATATCTTCACATAAAAACCAAACAGTAGCACTCTGCAAAATTTCTCTGGGATGTGTGGATTCTTCTCTGAGTTGAAGCTTTTCTTTTTGGTTGAGCAGATTTGAAACCTTTTTTTGTAGAATCTGCAAGTGGTTATTGGAGATCTTTTGGTCCAATGTGTGAAAAGGAAATATCTTCACATAAAAACTAGACAGAAGCATTCTGAGCAACTTCTTGGTGATGTGGGCATTCAACTCTGAGAGTTGAAGCTTTCCTTTGGTTGAACAGATTTGAAATAGTCCTTTTGTACAATCTGCAAGTGGATATTTGAGACCTTTTCATCCAATGCTGAAAAGGAAATATCTTCACTTAAAAACTAAACTGAAGCATTCTGAGCAACTTCTTAGTGATGGGTGCTTTCAACTCACAGAGTTGAGCCTTTCTTTTGATTGAGCAGTTTTGAAACTCTGTGTTTGAAGCATCTGCAAATGGGCATTTGGAGTGCTTTGTGGCCTATGGATGGAAAATGATATACCTTCAACAGAATGATACACGGGAGCATCTTGTGAAATTTCCTTGTGATGTGTGCCTTCGTCTCACATAGTGGAAGCTTTCTTTTGGTTAAGCAGATATGAAACAGTCTTTTTCTAGATTCTGCCTGTGCAAATTTGAAATATTTTCTTCCAATGCGGTGAAAGGAATTATCTTCACATCAAACCTAGAGAGAAGCATTCTGAACAACTTCTTAGTGATATGTGCATTCCACTCACAGAGTTGAAACTTTCTTTTGATGGAGCAGCTTTGAAACAATCTGAAGAATCCGGAAGTGGATATTTGGAATGCTTTGAGGCCTATGGTGAAAAATTAAATATCTTCACGTGAAAAGTACTCAGAAGCATTCTGCGAAATTACTTTGTGATGTATGCATTCATCTCACAGAGTTCAAGTTTCCTTTTGGTTGAGCAGATTTGAAACAGTCTTTTTGTAGAATCTGCAAGTGGATATATGAGATCTTTTCGTCCAGTGCGAGAAAAAGGAAATATCATCTCATAAAAACTAGGCAGAAGATCCTGAACAAATTCTTAGTGATACATGCATTGAAGTAAAAATGTGAACCATGCTTTTGATCCAGCAGTTTTGAAACACTCTGTTTGAAGAATCTGCAAGTGGACATTTGGAGCACTTTGAGGCCTATGTTGAAAAAGGAAATATGTTCACATAAAAGATACAGAAAAGCATTCTGTGAAATTTCTTTGTGATGTGTGCATTCTTCTCACAGTGTTGAAGCTTTCTTTTGGTTGAGCAGACTTGAAGCTTTCCTTTTGGAGAATCTGCAAATGCATATTTGAGACCTTGACGTCCAATGGGGAACCGGATTTATCTTCACATAAAAACTACTCAGAAGCCTTCTGAGCAACTTCTTAGTGATGCGTGTATTCCACTCACAGAGTTGAACCTTCTTTTGATTGAGCAGTTTTGAAACACTTTTTGTGAAGAATCTGCAAGGTTACAATTGGAGAGCTTTGAGACTTATGTTCAAAAAGGAAATATCTTCACATTAATAGTACACAGAACCATTTTGCAAAATTTTATTGTGATGTGTGCGTTCATCTCCCAGAGGTGAAGCTATCTTTTTGTTGAGCATATATGAAAGAGCCTTTATGGAGAGTCTGGAAGTGAATATTTGTGATCTTTGCGTCCAATGTGGGAAAAGGAAATATCTTCACTTAAAAACTACACATAAGCATTCTGAGCAACTTCTTAGTGATATGTGCATTCAAGTCACAGAGTCGGACATTTCTTTTGATTCAGCTGTTTTGAAACACGGTGTTTGAAGAATCTGCAAGTGGTCATTTGGAGTGCTTTGAGGGCTATGATGTAAAAGGAAATATCTTCACATGAAATCTACACAGAATAGTTCTGCGAAATTTCCTTGTGATGTGTGCATACATCTCACATAGTGGAAGCTTTCTTTTGGTTAAGCATATATGAAACAGTCTTTTTCTAGATTCTGCCAGTGCAAATTTGAAATCTTTTTTACCAATGCGGGGAAAGGAATTATCTTCACATACAACCTAGAGAGAAGAATTCTGAACAACTTCTTAGTGATATGTGCTTCAACTCACAGAGTTGAAACTTTCTTTCCAAGGAGCAGTTTTGAAACACTCTGAAGAATCTGCAAGTGAACATTTGGTATGCTTTGAGGCCTATGGTGAAAAAGGAATAATCTTCCCATGAAAAGTACTCGGAAGCATTCTGCGAAATTACTTTGTGATGTATGCATTCATCTCACTGAGTTCAAGTTTCTTTATGGTTGAGCAGATTTGAAACAGTCTTTTTGTAGAATCTGCAAATGGATATCTGAGTTATTTTCGTCCAATGCGAGAAAAAGAAATATGACCTCATAAAAACTAGGCAGGAGCATCCTGACCAATTTCTTAGTGATGTATGCTTTCAAATAACAAGGTGAACTTTGCTTTTCATCCAGCAGTTTTGAAACACGGTGTTTGAAGAATCTGCAAGTGGGCATTTGGAGTGCTTTGAGGGCTATGATAAAAAGGGAAATATCTTCACATAAAAACTATACAGAATAATTCTGCGAAATTTATTTGTGATGTGTGCATTCGTCTCACGGAGTTAAGGCTCTCTTTTGTTTGAGCAGATTTGAAAGTGTCTTTTTCTACAATCTGCAAGTGGATGTTTGAGATCTTTTCTTCCAATGCATGAAAAGGAATTATCCTCACTTAGAAACTAGACAGAAGCATTCTGAGCAACTCTTTTTGGATGTGTGCATTCATCTCATGGAGGTGAGCCTTTCTTTTGCTTGAACAGTTTTGAAACTCTCTGTTTAAAATATCTGCAACTGGACAGTTGGAGTGCTTTGTGGTCTATGGTGAATAAGGAAATATATTCTTATGAAATCTAAAGAGAAGCATCCTGCGAAATTAGTTTATGATGTGTGCATTCATCTCAGAGAGTTGAAGCTTTCTTGTTTTTGAGCAGATTTGAAACAGTCTTTTTGTAGACTCTGTGACTACATATTTGAGATCATATCGTCCAATGCAGGAAAAGGAAATATCTTCACATAAAAACCGGACGGAAGCATTCTGAGCAACTTCTTAATGATATGTGCATTCAACTCAGAGAATTGAACCATTCTTTTGATTGATCAGTTTTGAAACACTCTTTGAAGAATCTGCAAGAGGACATTTGGAGGGCTTTGAGACCTATGGTGAAAAAGGAAATATCTTCACATAAAAACCAAACAGTAGCACTCTGCAAAATTTCTCTGGGATGTGTGGATTCTTCTCTGAGTTGAAGCTTTTCTTTTTGGTTGAGCAGATTTGAAACCTTTTTTTGTAGAATCTGCAAGTGGTTATTGGAGATCTTTTCGTCCAATGTGGGAAAAGGAAATATCTTCACATAAAAACTAGACAGAAGCATTCTGAGCAACTTCTTGCTGATGTGGGCATTCAACTCTGAGAGTTGAAGCTTTCCTTTGGTTGAATAGATTTGAAATAGTCCTTTTGTACAATCTGCAAGTGGATATTTGAGATCTTTTCATCCAATGCTGAAAAGGAAATATCTTCACTTAAAAACTAAACTGAAGCATTCTGAGCAACTTCTTAGTGATGGGTGCTTTCAACTCACAGAGTTGAGCCTTTCTTTTGATTGAGCCGTTTTGAAACTCTGTGTTTGAAGCATCTGCAAATGGGCATTTGGAGTGCTTTGTGGCCTATGGATGGAAAATGATATACCTTCAACAGAATGATACACGGGAGCATCTTGTGAAATTTCCTTGTGATGTGTGCCTTCGTCTCACATAGTGGAAGCTTTCTTTTGGTTAAGCAGATATGAAACAGTCTTTTTCTAGATTCTGCCTGTGCAAATTTGAAATATTTTCTTCCAATGCGGTGAAAGGAATTATCTTCACATCAAACCTAGAGGGAAGCATTCTGAACAACTTCTTAGTGATATGTGCATTCCACTCACAGAGTTGAAACTTTCTTTTGATGGAGCAGCTTTGAAACAATCTGAAGAATCCGGAAGTGGATATTTGGAATGCTTTGAGGCCTATGGTGAAAAATTAAATATCTTCACGTGAAAAGTACTCAGAAGCATTCTGCGAAATTACTTTGTGATGTATGCATTCATCTCACAGAGTTCAAGTTTCCTTTTGGTTGAGCAGATTTGAAACAGTCTTTTTGTAGAATCTGCAAGTGGATATATGAGATCTTTTCGTCCAGTGTGACAAAAAGGAAATATCATCTCATAAAAACGAGGCAGAAGATCCTGAACAAATTCTTAGTGATACATGCATTCAAGTAAAAATGTGAACCATGCTTTTGATCCAGCAGTTTTGAAACACTCTGTTTGAAGAATCTGCAAGTGGACATTTGGAGCACTTTGAGGCCTATGTTGAAAAAGGAAATATGTTCACATAAAAGCTACAGAAAAGCATTCTGTGAAATTTCTTTGTGATGTGTGCATTCTTCTCACAGTGTTGAAGCTTTCTTTTGGTTGAGCAGACTTGAAGCTTTCCTTTTGGAGAATCTGCAAATGCATATTTGAGACCTTGACGTCCAATGGGGAACCGGATTTATCTTCACATAAAAACTAATCGGAAGCCTTCTGAGCAACTTCTTAGTGATGCGTGTATTCCACTCACAGAGTTGAACCTTCTTTTGATTGAGCAGTTTTGAAACACTTTTTGTCAAGAATCTGCAAGGTTACAATTGGAGAGCTTTGAGACTTATGCTCAAAAAGGAAATATCTTCACATTAATAGTACACAGAACCATTTTGCAAAATTTTATTGTGATGTGTGCGTTCATCTCCCAGAGGTGAAGCTATCTTTTTGTTGAACATATATGAAAGATCCTTTATGGAGTGTCTGGAAGTGAATATTTGTGATCTTTGCGTCCAATGTGGGAAAAGGAAATATCTTCACTTAAAAATTACACATAAGCATTCTGAGCAACTTCTTAGTGATATGTGCATTCAAGTCACAGAGTCGGACATTTCTTTTGATTCAGCTGTTTTGAAACACGGTGTTTGAAGAATCTGCAAGTGGTCATTTGGAGTGCTTTGAGGGCTATGATGTAAAAGGAAATATCTTCACATAAAAAATACACAGAATAGTTCTGCGAAATTTCCTTGTGATGTGTGCATACATCTCACATAGTGGAAGCTTTCTTTTGGTTAAGCATATATGAAACAGTCTTTTTCTAGATTCTGCCAGTGCAAATTTGAAATCTTTTTTACCAATGCGGGGAAAGGAATTATCTTCACATACAACCTAGAGAGAAGAATTCTGAACAACTTCTTAGTGATATGTGCTTCAACTCACAGAGTTGAAACTTTCTTTCCAAGGAGCAGTTTTGAAACACTCTGAAGAATCTGCAAGTGAACATTTGGTATGCTTTGAGGCCTATGGTGAAAAAGGAATAATCTTCCCATGAAAAGTACTCGGAAGCATTCTGCGAAATTACTTTGTGATGTATGCATTCATCTCACTGAGTTCAAGTTTCTTTATGGTTGAGCAGATTTGAAACAGTCTTTTTGTAGAATCTGCAAATGGATATCTGAGTTATTTTCGTCCAATGCGAGAAAAAGAAATATGACCTCATAAAAACTAGGCAGGAGCATCCTGACCAATTTCTTAGTGATGTATGCTTTCAAATAACAAGGTGAACTTTGCTTTTCATCCAGCAGTTTTGAAACACGGTGTTTGAAGAATCTGCATGTGGGCATTTGGAGTGCTTTGAGGGCTATGATAAAAAGGGAAATATCTTCACATAAAAACTATACAGAATAATTCTGCAAAATTTATTTGTGATGTGTGCATTCGTCTCACGGAGTTAAGGCTCTCTTTTGTTTGAGCAGATTTGAAAGTGTCTTTTTCTACAATCTGCAAGTGGATGTTTGAGATCTTTTCTTCCAATGCATGAAAAGGAATTATCCTCACTTAGAAACTAGACAGAAGCATTCTGAGCAACTCTTTTTGGATGTGTGCATTCATCTCATGGAGGTGAGCCTTTCTTTTGCTTGAACAGTTTTGAAACTCTCTGTTTAAAATATCTGCAACTGGACATTTGGAGTGCTTTGAGGTCTATGGTGAAAAAGGAAATATATTCTTATGAAATCTAAAGAGAAGCATCCTGCGAAATTAGTTTATGATGTGTGCATTCATCTCAGAGAGTTGAAGCTTTCTTGTTTTTGAGCAGATTTGAAACAGTCTTTTTGTTGACTCTGTGACTGCATATTTGAGATCATATCGTCCAATGCAGGAAAAGGAAATATCTTCACATAAAAACCGGACGGAAGCATTCTGAGCAACTTCTTAATGATATGTGCATTCAACTCAGAGAATTGAACCATTCTTTTGATTGATCAGTTTTGAAACACTCTTTGAAGAATCTGCAAGAGGACATTTGGAGGGCTTTGAGACCTATGGTGAAAAAGGAAATATCTTCACATAAAAACCAAACAGTAGCACTCTGCAAAATTTCTCTGGGATGTGTGGATTCTTCTCTGAGTTGAAGCTTTTCTTTTTGGTTGAGCAGATTTGAAACCTTTTTTTGTAGAATCTGCAAGTGGTTATTGGAGATCTTTTGGTCCAATGTGTGAAAAGGAAATATCTTCACATAAAAACTAGACAGAAGCATTCTGAGCAACTTCTTGGTGATGTGGGCATTCAACTCTGAGAGTTGAAGCTTTCCTTTGGTTGAACAGATTTGAAATAGTCCTTTTGTACCATCTGCAAGTGGATATTTGAGATCTTTCATCCAATGCTGAAAAGGAAATATCTTCACTTAAAAACTAAACTGAAGCATTCTGAGCAACTTCTTAGTGATGGATGCATTCAACTCACAGAGTTGAGCCTTTCTTTTGATTGAGCAGTTTTGAAACTCTCTGTTTGAAGCATCTGCAAATGGGCATTTGGAGTGCTTTGTGGCCTATGGTGGAAAATGATATATCTTCACCAAAATGATACACGGGAGCATCTTGCGAAATTTCCTTGTGATGTGTGCCTTCATCTCACATAGTGGAAGCTTTCTTTTGGTTAAGCAGATATGAAACATTCTTTTTCAAGATTCTGCCAGTGCAAATTTGAAATCTTTTCTTCCAATGCGGTGAAAGGAATTATCTTCACATAAAACCTAGGGAGAAGCATTCTGAACAACTTCTTAGTGATATGTGCATTCCACTCACAGAGTTGAAACTTTCTTTTGATGGAGCAGTTTTGAAACCATCTGAAGAATCCGGAAGTGGATATTTGGAATGCTTTGAGGCCTATGGTGAAATATTAAATATCTTCACGTGAAAAGTACTCAGAAGCATTCTGCGAAATTACTTTGTGATGTATGCATTCATCTCACAGAGTTCAAGTTTCCTTTTGGTTGAGCAGATTTGAAACAGTCTTTTTGTAGAATCTGCAAGTGGATATATGAGATCTTTTCGTCCAGTGCGAGAAAAAGGAAATATCATCTCATAAAAACTAGGCAGAACATCCTGAACAAATTCTTAGTGATACATGCATTCAAGTAAAAAGGTGAACCTTGCTTTTGATCCAGCAGTTTTGAAACTCTGTTTGAAGAATCTGCAAGTGGACATTTGGAGCACTTTGAGGCCTATGTTGAAAAAGGAAATATGTTCACATAAAGGATACAGAAAAGCATTCTGTGAAATTACTTTGTGATGTGTGCATTCTTCTCACAGTGTTGAAGCTTTCTTTTGGTTGAGCAGACTTGAAGCTTTCCTTTTGGAGAATCTGCAAGTGGATATTTGAGACCTTTACGTCCAATGGGGAACCGGATTTATCTTCACATAAAAACTAGACGGAAGCTTTCTGAGCAACTTCTTATTGATGCGTGTATTCCACTCACAGAGTTGAACCTTTCTTTTGATTGAGCAGTTTTGAAACACTTTTTGTCAAGAATCTGCAAGGTTACAATTGGAGACCTTGGAGACTTATGCTCAAAAAGGAAATATCTTCATATTAATACGACACAGAACTATTTTGCAAAATTTTATTGTGATGTGTGCGTTCATCTCCCAGAGGTGAAGCTATCTTTTTGTTGAGCATATATGAAAGAGGCTTTATGGAGAGTCTGGAAGTGAATATTTGTGATCTTTGCGTCCAATGTGGGAAACATAAATATCTTCACTTAAAAACTACACATAAGCATTCTGAGCAACTTCTTAGTGATATGTGCATTCAAGTCACAGAGTCGGACATTTCTTTTGATTCAGCTGTTTTGAAACACGGTGTTTGAAGAATCTGCAAGTGGGCATTTGGAGTGCTTTGAGGGCTATGATGTAAAAGGAAATATCTTCACATAAAAACTACACAGAATAGTTCTGCGAAATTTCCTTGTGATGTGTGCATACATCTCACATAGTGGAAGCTTTCTTTTGGTTAAGCATATATGAAACAGTCTTTTTCTAGATTCTGCCAGTGCAAATTTGAAATCTTTTTGACCAATGCGGGGAAAGGATTTATCTTCACATACAACATAGAGAGAAGCATTCTGAACAACTTCTTAGTGATATGTGCCTTCAACTCACAGAGTTGAAACTTTCTTTCCAAGGAGCAGTTTTGAAACACTCTGAAGAATCTGCAAGTGAACATTTGGTATGCTTTGAGGCCTATGGTGAAAAAGGAATAATCTTCCCATGAAAAGTACTCGGAAGCATTCTGCGAAATTACTTTGTGATGTATGCATTCATCTCACAGAGTTCAACTTTCTTTATGGTTGAGCAGATTTGAAACAGTCTTTTTGTAGAATCTGCAAATGGATATCTGAGTTATTTTCGTCCAATGCGAGAAAAAGTAATATGACCTCATAAAAACTAGGCAGGAGCATCCTGACCAATTTCTTAGTGATGTATGCTTTCAAATAACAAGGTGAACTTTGCTTTTCATCCAGCAGTTTTGAAACACAGTGTTTGAAGAATCTGCAAGTGGGCATTTGGAGTGCTTTGAGGGCTTTGATAGAAAGGGAAATATCTTCACATAAAAACTATACAGAATAATTCTGCAAAATTTATTTGTGATGTGTGCATTCGTCTCACGGAATTAAGGCTCTCTTTTGTTTGAGCAGATTTGAAAGTGTCTTTTTCTACAATCTGCAAGTGGATGTTTGAGATCTTTTCTTCCAATGCATGAAAAGGAATTATGCTCACATAGAAACTAGACAGAAGCATTCTGAGCAACTCTTTTTGGATGTGTGCATTCATCTCATGGAGGTGAGCCTTTCTTTTGCTTGAAGAGTTTTGAAACTCTCTGTTTAAAGTATCTGCAACTGGACATTTGGAGTGCTTTGGGGTCTATGGTGAAAAAGGAAATATATTCTTACGAAATCTAAAGAGAAGCATCCTGCGAAATTAGTTTATGATGTGTGCATTCATCTCAGAGAGTTGAAGCTTTCTTGGTTTTGAGCAGATTTGAAACAGTCTTTTTGTAGACTCTGTAACTGCATATTTGAGATCATATCGTCCAATGCAGGAAAAGGAAATATCTTCACATAAAAACCGGATGGAAGCATTCTGAGCAACTTCTTAATGATATGTGCATTCAACTCAGAGAATTGAACCATTTTTTTAATGATCAGTTTTGAAACACTCTTTGAAGAATCTGCAAGAGGACATTTGGAGGGCTTTGAGACCTATGGTGAAAAAGGAAATATCTTCTCATAAAAACCAAACAGTAGCACTCTGCAAAATTTCCTTGGGATGTGTGCATTCTTGTCTGATTTGAAGCTTTTCTTTTTGGTTGAACAGGTTTGAAACGTTTTTTTGTAGAATCTGCATGTGGTTATTTGAGATATTTTCGTCCAATGTGGGAAAAGGAAATATCTTCACATAAAAACTAGACAGAAGCATTCTGAGCAACTTCTTGGTGATGTTGGCATTCAACTCTCAGATTTGAAGCTTTCCTTTGGTTGAACAGATTTGAAATAGTCCTTTTGTACCATCTGCAAGTGGATATTTGAGATCTTTTCATCCAATGCTGAAAAGGAAATATCTTCACTTAAAAACTAAACTGAAGCATTCTGAGCAACTTCTTAGTGATGGATGCATTCAACTCACAGAGTTGAGCCTTTCTTTTGATTGAGCAGTTTTGAAACTCTCTGTTTGAAGCATCTGCAAATGGGCATTTGGAGTGCTTTGTGGCCTATGGTGGAAAATGATATATCTTCACCAAAATGATACACGGGAGCATCTTGCGAAATTTCCTTGTGATGTGTGCCTTCATCTCACATAGTGGAAGCTTTCTTTTGGTTAAGCAGATATGAAACATTCTTTTTCAAGATTCTGCCAGTGCAAATTTGAAATCTTTTCTTCCAATGCGGTGAAAGGAATTATCTTCACATAAAACCTAGGGAGAAGCATTCTGAACAACTTCTTAGTGATATGTGCATTCCACTCACAGAGTTGAAACTTTCTTTTGATGGAGCAGTTTTGAAACCATCTGAAGAATCCGCAAGTGGATATTTGGAATGCTTTGAGACCTATGGTGAAATATTAAATATCTTCACGTGAAAAGTACTCAGAAGCATTCTGCGAAATTACTTTGTGATGTATGCATTCATCTCACAGAGTTCAAGTTTCCTTTTGGTTGAGCAGATTTGAAACAGTCTTTTTGTAGAATCTGCAAGTGGATATATGAGATCTTTTCGTCCAGTGCGAGAAAAAGGAAATATCATCTCATAAAAACTAGGCAGAACATCCTGAACAAATTCTTAGTGATACATGCATTCAAGTAAAAAGGTGAACCTTGCTTTTGATCCAGCAGTTTTGAAACTCTGTTTGAAGAATCTGCAAGTGGACATTTGGAGCACTTTGAGGCCTATGTTGAAAAAGGAAATATGTTCACATAAAGGATACAGAAAAGCATTCTGTGAAATTACTTTGTGATGTGTGCATTCTTCTCACAGTGTTGAAGCTTTCTTTTGGTTGAGCAGACTTGAAGCTTTCCTTTTGGAGAATCTGCAAGTGGATATTTGAGACCTTTACGTCCAATGGGGAACCGGATTTATCTTCACATAAAAACTGGACGGAAGCTTTCTGAGCAACTTCTTATTGATGCGTGTATTCCACTCACAGAGTTGAACCTTTCTTTTGATTGAGCAGTTTTGAAACATTTTTGTCAAGAATCTGCAAGGTTACAATTGGAGACCTTGGAGACTTATGCTCAAAAAGGAAATATCTTCATATTAATACGACACAGAACTATTTTGCAAAATTTTATTGTGATGTGTGCGTTCATCTCCCAGAGGTGAAGCTATCTTTTTGTTGAGCATATATGAAAGAGGCTTTATGGAGAGTCTGGAAGTGAATATTTGTGATCTTTGCGTCCAATGTGGGAAACATAAATATCTTCACTTAAAAACTACACATAAGCATTCTGAGCAACTTCTTAGTGATATGTGCATTCAAGTCACAGAGTCGGACATTTCTTTTGATTCAGCTGTTTTGAAACACGGTGTTTGAAGAATCTGCAAGTGGGCATTTGGAGTGCTTTGAGGGCTATGATGTATAAGGAAATATCTTCACATAAAAACTACACAGAATAGTTCTGCGAAATTTCCTTGTGATGTGTACATACATCTCACATAGTGGAAGCTTTCTTTTGGTTAAGCATATATGAAACAGTCTTTTTCTAGATTCTGCCAGTGCAAATTTGAAATCTTTTTGACCAATGCGGGGAAAGGATTTATCTTCACATACAACATAGAGAGAAGCATTCTGAGCAACTTCTTAGTGATTTATGCATTCAACTCACAGGGTTGAGCCTTTCTTTTGATTGAGCAGTTTTGAAACTCTCTGTTTGAAGCATCTGCAAATGGGCATTTGGAGTGCTTTGTGGCCTATGGTGGAAAATGATATATCTTCACCAAAATGATACACGGGAGCATCTTGCGAAATTTCCTTGTGATGTGTGCCTTCATCTCACATAGTGGAAGCTTTCTTTTGGTTAAGCAGATATGAAACATTCTTTTTCAAGATTCTGCCAGTGCAAATTTGAAATCTTTTCTTCCAATGCGGTGAAAGGAATTATCTTCACATAAAACCTAGGGAGAAGCATTCTGAACAACTTCTTAGTGATATGTGCATTCCACTCACAGAGTTGAAACTTTCTTTTGATGGAGCAGTTTTGAAACCATCTGAAGAATCCGGAAGTGGATATTTGGAATGCTTTGAGGCCTATGGTGAAATATTAAATATCTTCACGTGAAAAGTACTCAGAAGCATTCTGCGAAATTACTTTGTGATGTATGCATTCATCTCACAGAGTTCAAGTTTCCTTTTGGTTGAGCAGATTTGAAACAGTCTTTTTGTAGAATCTGCAAGTGGATATATGAGATCTTTTCGTCCAGTGCAAGAAAAAGGAAATATCATCTCATAAAAACTAGGCAGAATATCCTGAACAAATTCTTAGTGATACATGCATTCAAGTAAAAAGGTGAACCTTGCTTTTGATCCAGCAGTTTTGAAACTCTGTTTGAAGAATCTGCAAGTGGACATTTGGAGCACTTTGAGGCCTATGTTGAAAAAGGAAATATGTTCACATAAAGGATACAGAAAAGCATTCTGTGAAATTACTTTGTGATGTGTGCATTCTTCTCACAGTGTTGAAGCTTTCTTTTGGTTGAGCAGACTTGAAGCTTTCCTTTTGGAGAATCTGCAAGTGGATATTTGAGACCTTTACGTCCAATGGGGAACCGGATTTATCTTCACATAAAAACTAGACGGAAGCTTTCTGAGCAACTTCTTATTGATGCGTGTATTCCACTCACAGAGTTGAACCTTTCTTTTGATTGAGCAGTTTTGAAACACTTTTTGTCAAGAATCTGCAAGGTTACAATTGGAGACCTTGGAGACTTATGCTCAAAAAGGAAATATCTTCATATTAATACGACACAGAACTATTTTGGAAAATTTTATTGTGATGTGTGCGTTCATCTCCCAGAGGTGAAGCTATCTTTTTGTTGAGCATATATGAAAGAGGCTTTATGGAGAGTCTGGAAGTGAATATTTGTGATCTTTGCGTCCAATGTGGGAAACATAAATATCTTCACTTAAAAACTACACATAAGCATTCTGAGCAACTTCTTAGTGATATGTGCATTCAAGTCACAGAGTCGGACATTTCTTTTGATTCAGCTGTTTTGAAACACGGTGTTTGAAGAATCTGCAAGTGGGCATTTGGAGTGCTTTGAGGGCTATGATGTAAAAGGAAATATCTTCACATAAAAACTACACAGAATAGTTCTGCGAAATTTCCTTGTGATGTGTGCATACATCTCACATAGTGGAAGTTTTCTTTTGGTTAAGCATATATGAAACAGTCTTTTTCTAGATTCTGCCAGTGCAAATTTGAAATCTTTTTGACCAATGCGGGGAAAGGAATTATCTCTACATACAACCTAGAGAGAAGCATTCTGAACAACTTCTTAGTGATATGTGCCTTCAACTCACAGAGTTGAAACTTTCTTTCCAAGGAGCAGTTTTGAAACACTATGAAGAATCTGCAAGTGAACATTTGGTATGCTTTGAGGCCTATGGTGAAAAAGGAATAATCTTCCCATGAAAAGTACTCGGAAGCATTCTGCGAAATTACTTTGTGATGTATGCATTCATCTCACAGAGTTCAAGTTTCTTTATGGTTGAGCAGATTTGAAACAGTCTTTTTGTAGAATCTGCAAATGGATATCTGAGTTATTTTCATCCAATGCGAGAAAAACAAATATCATCTCATAAAAACTAGGCAGGAGCATCCTGACCAATTTCTTAGTGATGTATGCTTTCAAGTACAAGGTGAACTTTGCTTTTCATTCAGCAGTTTTGAAACACGGTGTTTGAAGAATCTGCAAGTGGGCATTTGGAGTGCTTTGAGGGCTATAATAAAAAGGGAAATATCTTCACATAAAAACTATACAGAATAATTCTGCGAAATTTATTTGTGATGTGTGCATTTGTCTCACGGAGTTAAGGCTCTCTTTTGGTTGAGCAGATTTGAAAGTGTCTTTTTCTACAATCTGCAAGTGGATGTTTGAGATCTTTTCTTCCAATGCATGAAAAGGAATTATCCTCACTTAGAAACTAGACAGAAGCATTCTGAGCAACACTTTTTGGATGTGTGCATTCATCTCATGGAGGTGAGCCTTTCTTTTGCTTGAAGAGTTTTGAAACTCTCTGTTTAAAATATCTGCAACTGGACATTTGGAGTGCTTTGAGGTCTATGGTGAAAAAGGAAATATATTCTTATGAAATCTAAAGAGAAGCATCCTGCGAAATTAGTTTATGATGTGTGCATTCATCTCAGAGAGTTGAAGCTTTCTTGTTTTTGAGCAGATTTGAAACAGTCTTTTTGTAGACCCTGTAACTGCATATTTGAGATCATTTCGTCCAATGCAGGAAAAGGAAATATCTTCACATAAAAACCGGACGGAAGCATTCTGAGCAACTTCTTAATGATATGTGCATTCAACTCAGAGAATTGAACCATTCTTTTGATTGATCAGTTTTGAAACACTCTTTGAAGAATCTGCAAGAGGACATTTGGACAGCTTTGACGCCTATGTTGAAAAAGGAAATATGTTCACCTAAAGCTACAGAAAAGCATTCTGTGAAATTTCTTTGTGATGTGTGCATTCTTCTCACAGTTTTGAATCTTTCTTTAGGTTGAGCAGATTTGAAGCTTTCCTTTTGGAGAATCTGCAAGTGGATATTTGAGATCTTTACGTCCAATGGGGAACCGGATTTATCCTCACATAAAAACTAGATGGAAGGCTTCTGAGCAACTTCTTAGTGATGCGTGTATTCCACTCACAGAGTTGAACCTTTCTTTTGATTGAGCAGTTTTGAAACACTTTTTGTCAAGAATCTGCAAGGTTACAATTGGAGTGCTTTGAGATCTATGCTCAAAAAGGAAATATCTTCACATTAATACTACACAGAACCATTTTGCAAAATATGTTCGTGATGTGTGCGTTCATCGGACAGAGGTGAAGCTTTCTTTTGGTTGAGCATATATGAAAAATGCTTTATATACTGTCTGCAAGAGGATATTTGAGATCTTTGCGTCCAATGTGGGAAAAGGAAATATCTTCACTTAAAAATTACACATAGGCATTCTGAGAAACTTCTTAATGACATGTGCATTCAACTCACAGAGTTGGACATTTCTTTGGATTCAGCAGTTTTGAAACACGGTGTTTGAAGGATCTGCAAGTTGGCATTTGGGGTGCTTTGAGGGCAATGATGTAAAAGGAAATATCTTCATATAAAAACGACACAGAATAATTCTGTGAAATTTATTTGTGATGTGTGCATTCGTTTCACAGGGAAAAACCTCTCCTATGGTTGAGCAGATTTGAAACTGTCTTTTTCTACGATCTGCAAGTGGATATTTGAGATCTTTTCTTCCAATGCATGAAAAGGAATTATCTTCTCTTAGAAACTAGACGGAATCCTTCTGAGCAACTCCTTTGTGATGTGTGCATTCATCTCATGAAGGTCAGCCTTTCTTTTGCTTGAACAGTTTCGAAACTCTCTGTGAAAAGAATCTGCAACTGGACATTTGGAGTGCTTTGAGGCCTATGGTGAAAAAGGAAATATATTCTTATGAAAGCTAAAGAGAAGCATCCGGCGAAATTTTTTTATGATGTGTGCATTCATCTCACAGAGTTGAAGCTTTTATTTTGTTGAGCAGATTTGAACAAGTCTTTTCCTAGAATCTGCAAGTGGATATTTGAGATGCCTGCGTCCATTGCGAGAAAAAGAATTATCTTCACATAAAACCTAGACAGAAGCATTCTCAACAACTCCTTAGTGACATGTGCATTCAACTCAGAGTTTAAACTTTCTTTTGATTGAGCAGTTTTGAAACACGGTGTTTGAAGGATCTGCAAGTGCACATTTGGAGATCTTTGAGACCTATGGTGAAAAAGCAAGTATCTTCACATAAAAACTACACAGAAGCATCCTGTAAAATTCCTTTGTGATGTGTGCATTCATCTCAGAGAGTTGAAGCTTTCTTGTGGTTCAGCAGATTTGAAACAGTCTTTTTGTAGACTCCGTAACTGCATGTTTGAGATCATTTCCTCCAATGCAGGAAAAGGAAATATCTTCACATAAAAACCGGACGGAAGCATTCTGAGCAAATTCTTCATGATATGTGCATTCAACTCAGAGAATTGAACCATTCTTTTGATTGATCAGTTTTGAAACACTCTTTGAAGAATCTGCAAGAGGACATTGGGAGGGCTTTGAGACCTATGGTGAAAAAGGAAATATCTTCACATAAAAACCAAACAGTAGCACTCTGCAAAATTTCTCTGGGATGTGTGCATTCTTCTCTGAGTTGAAGCTTTTCTTTTTGGTTGAGCAGATTTGAAAGCTTTTTTTGTAGAATCTGCAAGTGGTTATTTGAGATCTTTTAGTCCAATGTGTGAAAAGGAAATATCTTCACATAAAAACTAGACAGAAGCATTCTGAGCAACTTCTTGGTGATGTGGGCATTCAACTCTCAGAGTTGAAGCTTTCCTTTGGTTGAACAGATTTGAAATAGTCCTTTTGTACAATCTGCAAGTGGATATTTGAGATTTTTTCATCCAATGCTGAAAAGGAAATATCTTCACTTAAAAACTAAACTGAAGCATTCTGAGCAACTTCTTAGTGATGGGTGCATTCAACTCACAGAGTTGAGCCTTTCTTTTGATTGAGCAGTTTGGAAACTCTCTGTTGGAAGCATCTGCAAATGGGCATTTGGAGTGCTTTGTGGCCTATGGTGGAAAATGCTATATCTTCACCAAAATGATACACGGCAGCATCTTGCGAAATTTCCATGTGATGTGTGCCTTCATCTCACAGAGTGGAAGCTTCCTTTGGTTAAGCAGATATGAAACAGTCTTTTTCTAGATTCCGCCAACGCAAATTTGAAATCTTTTCTTCCAATGCGGTGAAAGGAATTATTTTCACATAAAACCTAGAGAGAAGCATTCTGAACAACTTCTTAGTGATATGTGGATTCCACCCACAGGGTTGAAACTTTCTTTTGATGGAGCAGTTTTGAAACAATCTGAAGAATCTGGAAGTGGACATATGGAATGCTTTGAGGCCTATGGTGAAAAATTAAATATCTCCACGTGAAAAGTACTCAGAATTATTCTGCGAAATTAGTTTGTGATGTATGCATTCATCTCACAGAGTTCAAATTTCCTTTTGGTTGAGCAGATTTGAAACAGTCTTTTTGTAGAATCTGCAAGTGGATATATGAGATCTTTTCGTCCTGTGTGAGAAAAAGGAAATATCATCTCATAAAAACTAGGCAGAAGATCCTGAAGAAATTCTTAGTGATACATGCATTCAAGTAAATAGGTGAACCATGCTTCTGGTCCAGCAGTTTTGAAACACTCTGTTTGAGGAATCTGCAAGTGGACATTTGGAGCGCTTTGAGGCCTATGTTGAAAAAGGAAATTTGTTCACCTAAAAGCTACAGAAAAGCATTCTGTGAAATTTCTTTGTGATGTGTGCATTCTTCTCACAGTGTTGAAGCTTTCTTTAGGTTGAGCAGATTTGAAGCTTTCCTTTTGGAGAATCTGCAAGTGGATATTTGAGATCTTTACGTCCAATGGGGAACCGGATTTATCCTCACATAAAAACTAGACAGAAGGCTTCTGAGCAACTTCTTAGTGATGCGTGTGTTCCACTCACAGAGTTGAACCTTTCTTTTGTTTGAGCAGTTTTGAAACACTTTTTGTCAAGAATCTGCAAGGTTACAATTGGAGTGCTTTGGGATCTATGCTCAAAAAGGAAATATCTTCACATTATTACTACACAGAACCATTTTGCAAAATATGTTCGTGATGTGTGCGTTCATCGGACAGAGGTGAAGCTTTCTTTTGTTGAGCATATATGAAAAATGCTTTATATACTGTCTGCAAGAGGATATTTGAGATCTTTGCGTCCAATGTGGGAAAAGGAAATATCTTCACTTAAAAACAACACATAGGCATTCTGAGAAACTTCTTAATGACATGTGCATTCAACTCACAGAGTTGAACATTTCTTTGGATTCAGCAGTTTTGAAACACGGTGTTTGAAGAATCTGCAAGTTGGCATTTGGGGTGCTTTGAGGGCAATGATGTAAAAGGAAATATCTTCATATAAAAACGACACAGAATAATTCTGTGAAATTTATTTGTGATGTGTGCATTCGTTTCACAGGGAAAAACCTCTCCTATGTTTGAGCAGATTTGAAACTGTCTTTTTCTACGATCTGCAAGTGGATATTTGAGATCTTTTCTTCCAATGCATGAAAAGGAATTATCTTCTCTTAGAAACTAGACGGAATCCTTCTGAGCAACTCCTTTGTGATGTGTGCATTCATCTCATGAAGGTCAGCCTTTCTTTTGCTTGAACAGTTTCGAAACTCTCTGTTAAAAGAATCTGCAACTGGACATTTGGAGTGCTTTGAGGCCTATGGTGAAAAAGGAAATATATTCTTATGAAAGCTAAAGAGAAGCATCCGGCGAAATTTTTTTATGATGTGTGCATTCATCTCACAGAGTTGAAGCTTTTATTTTGTTGAGCAGATTTGAACAAGTCTTTTCCTAGAATCTGCAAGTGGATATTTGAGATGCCTGCGTCCATTGCGAGAAAAAGAATTATCTTCACATAAAACTTTGACAGAAGCATTCTCAACAACTCCTTAGTGACATGTGCATTCAACTCACAGAGTTTAAACTTTCTTTTGATTGAGCAGTTTTGAAACAGGGTGTTTGAAGGATCTGCAAGTGCACATTTGGAGATCTTTGAGACCTATGGTGAAAAAGCAAGTATCTTCACATAAAAACTACACAGAAGCATCCTGTAAAATTCCTTTGTGATGTGTGCATTCATCTCAGAGAGTTGAAGCTTTCTTGTGGTTCAGCAGATTTGAAACAGTCTTTTTGTAGACTCCGTAACTGCATGTTTGAGATCATTTCGTCCAATGCAGGAAAAGGAAATATCTTCACATAAAAACCGGACGGAAGCATTCTGAGCAAATTATTAATGATATGTGCATTCAACTCAGAGAATTGAACCATTCTTTTGATTGATCAGTTTTGAAACACTCTTTGAAGAATCTGCAAGAGGACATTGGGAGGGCTTTGAGACCTATGGTGAAAAAGGAAATATCTTCACATAAAAACCAAACAGTAGCACTCTGCAAAATTTCTCTGGGATGTGTGCATTCTTCTCTGAGTTGAAGCTTTTCTTTTTGGTTGAGCAGATTTGAAAGCGTTTTTTTGTAGAATCTGCAAGTGGTTATTTGAGATCTTTCAGTCCAATGTGTGAAAAGGAAATATCTTCACATAAAAACTAGACAGAAGCATTCTGAGCAACTTCTTGGTGATGTGGGCATTCAACTCTCAGAGTTGAAGCTTTCCTTTGGTTGAACAGATTTGAAATAGTCCTTTTGTACAATCTGCAAGTGGATATTTGAGATTTTTTCATCCAATGCTGAAAAGGAAATATCTTCACTTAAAAACTAAACTGAAGCATTCTGAGCAACTTCTTAGTGATGGGTGCATTCAACTCACAGAGTTGAGCCTTTCTTTTGATTGAGCAGTTTGGAAACTTTCTGTTGGAAGCATCTGCAAATGGGCATTTGGAGTGCTTTGTGGCCTATGGTGGAAAATGGTATATCTTCATCAAAATGATACACGGCAGCATCTTGCGAAATTTCCATGTGATGTGTGCCTTCATCTCACAGAGTGGAAGCTTCCTTTGGTTAAGCAGATATGAAACAGTCTTTTTCTAGATTCCGCCAGTGCAAATTTGAAATCTTTTCTTCCAATGCGGTGAAAGGAATTATTTTCACATAAAACCTAGAGAGAAGCATTCTGAAAAACTTCTTAGTGATATGTGGATTCCACTCACAGAGTTGAAACTTTCATTTGATGGAGCAGTTTTGAAACAATCTGAAGAATCTGGAAGTGGACATATGGAATGCTTTGAGGCCTATGGTGAAAAATTAAATATCTCCACGTGAAAAGTACTCAGAATTATTCTGCGAAATTACTTTGTGATGTATGCATTCATCTCACAGAGTTCAAATTTCCTTTTGGTTGAGCAGATTTGAAACAGTCTTTTTGTAGAATCTGCAAGTGGATATATGAGATCTTTTCGTCCAGTGTGAGAAAAAGGAAATATCATCTCATAAAAACTAGGCAGAAGATCCTGAAGAAATTCTTAGTGATACATGCATTCAAGTAAATAGGTGAACCATGCTTCTGGTCCAGCAGTTTTGAAACACTCTGTTTGAGGAATCTGCAAGTGGACATTTGGAGCGCTTTGAGGCCTATGTTGAAAAAGGAAATATGTTCACCTAAAAGCTACAGAAAAGCATTCTGTGAAATTTCTTTGTGATGTGTGCATTCTTCTCACAGTGTTGAAGCTTTCTTTAGGTTGAGCAGATTTGAAGCTTTCCTTTTGGAGAATCTGCAAGTGGATATTTGAGATCTTTACGTCCAATGGGGAACCGGATTTATCCTCACATAAAAACTAGACAGAAGGCTTCTGAGCAACTTCTTAGTGATGCGTGTGTTCCACTCACAGAGTTGAACCTTTCTTTTGATTGAGCAGTTTTGAAACACTTTTTGTCAAGAATCTGCAAGGTTACAATTGGAGTGCTTTGAGATCTATGCTCAAAAAGGAAATATCTTCACATTTTTACTACACAGAACCATTTTGCAAAATATGTTCGTGATGTGTGCGTTCATCGGACAGAGGTGAAGCTTTCTTTTGGTTGAGCATATATGAAAAATGCTTTATATACTGTCTGCAAGAGGATATTTGAGATCTTTGCGTCCAATGTGGGAAAAGGAAATATCTTCACTTAAAAACAACACATAGGCATTCTGAGAAACTTCTTAATGACATGTGCATTCAACTCACAGAGTTGGACATTTCTTTGGATTCAGCAGTTTTGAAACACGGTGTTTGAAGAATCTGCAAGTTGGCATTTGGGGTGCTTTGAGGGCAATGATGTAAAAGGAAATATCTTCATATAAAAACGACACAGAATAATTCTGTGAAATTTATTTGTGATGTGTGCATTCGTTTCACAGGGAAAAACCTCTCCTATGGTTGAGCAGATTTGAAACTGTCTTTTTCTACGATCTGCAAGTGGATATTTGAGATCTTTTCTTCCAATGCATGAAAAGGAATTATCTTCTCTTAGAAACTAGACGGAATCCTTCTGAGCAACTCCTTTGTGATGTGTGCATTCATCTCATGAAGGTCAGCCTTTCTTTTGCTTGAACAGTTTCCAAACTCTCTGTTAAAAGAATCTGTAACTGGACATTTGGAGTGCTTTGAGGCCTATGGTGAAAAAGGAAATATATTCTTATGAAAGCTAAAGAGAAGCATCCGGCGAAATTTTTTTATGATGTGTGCATTCATCTCACAGAGTTGAAGCTTTTATTTTGTTGAGCAGATTTGAACAAGTCTTTTCCTAGAATCTGCAAGTGGATATTTGAGATGCCTGCGTCCATTGCGAGAAAAAGAATTATCTTCACATAAAACCTAGACAGAAGCATTCTCAACAACTCCTTAGTGACATGTGCATTCAACTCACAGAGTTTAAACTTTCTTTTGATTGAGCAGTTTTGAAACACGGTGTTTGAAGGATCTGCAAGTGCACATTTGGAGATCTTTGAGACCTATGGTGAAAAAGCAAGTATCTTCACATAAAAACTACACAGAAGCATCCTGTAAAATTCCTTTGTGATGTGTGCATTCATCTCAGAGAGTTGAAGCTTTCTTGTGGTTCAGCAGATTTGAAACAGTCTTTTTGTAGACTCCGTAACTGCATGTTTGAGATCATTTCGTCCAATGCAGGAAAAGGAAATATCTTCACATAAAAAGCGGACGGAAGCATTCTGAGCAAATTCTTCATGATATGTGCATTCAACTCAGAGAATTGAACCATTCTTTTGATTGATCAGTTTTGAAACACTCTTTGAAGAATCTGCAAGAGGACATTGGGAGGGCTTTGAGACCTATGGTGAAAAAGGAAATATCTTCACATAAAAACCAAACAGTAGCACTCTGCAAAATTTCTCTGGGATGTGTGCATTCTTCTCTGAGTTGAAGCTTTTCTTTTTGGTTGAGCAGATTTGAAAGCGTTTTTTTGTAGAATCTGCAAGTGGTTATTTGAGATCTTTTCGTCCAATGTGTGAAAAGGAAATATCTTCACATAAAAACTAGACAGAAGCGTTCTGAGCAACTTCTTGGTGATGTGGGCATTCAACTCTCAGAGTTGAAGCTTTCCTTTGGTTGAACAGATTTGAAATAGTCCTTTTGTACAATCTGCAAGTGGATATTTGAGATCTTTTCATCCAATGCTGAAAAGGAAATATCTTCACTTCAAAACTAAACTGAAGCATTCTGAGCAACTTCTTAGTGATGGGTGCATTCAACTCACAGAGTTGAGCCTTTCTTTTGATTGAGCAGTTTGGAAACTCTCTGTTGGAAGCATCTGCAAATGGGCATTTGGAGTGCTTTGTGGCCTATGGTGGAAAATGGTATATCTTCACCAAAATGATACACGGCAGCATCTTGCGAAATTTCCATGTGATGTGTGCCTTCATCTCACAGAGTGGAAGCTTCCTTTGGTTAAGCAGATATGAAACAGTCTTTTTCTAGATTCCGCCAATGCAAATTTGAAATCTTTTCTTCCAATGCGGTGAAAGGAATTATTTTCACATAAAACCTAGAGAGAAGCATTCTGAACAACTTCTTAGTGATATGTGGATTCCACCCACAGAGTTGAAACTTTCTTTTGATGGAGCACTTTTGAAACAATCTGAAGAATCTGGAAGTGGACATATGGAATGCTTTGAGGCCTATGGTGAAAAATTAAATATCTCCACGTGAAAAGTTCTCAGAATTATTCTGCGAAATTAGTTTGTGATGTATGCATTCATCTCACAGAGTTCAAATTTCCTTTTGGTTGAGCAGATTTGAAACAGTCTTTTTGTAGAATCTGCAAGTGGATATATGAGATCTTTTCGTCCAGTGTGAGAAAAAGGAAATATCATCTCATAAAAACTAGGCAGAAGATCCTGAAGAAATTCTTAGTGATACATGCATTCAAGTAAATAGGTGAACCATGCTTCTGGTCCAGCAGTTTTGAAACACTCTGTTTGAGGAATCTGCAAGTGGACATTTGGAGCGCTTTGAGGCCTATGTTGAAAAAGGAAATATGTTCACCTAAAAGCTACAGAAAAGCATTCTGTGAAATTTCTTTGTGATGTGTGCATTCTTCTCACAGTGTTGAAGCTTTCTTTAGGTTGAGCAGATTTGAAGCTTTCCTTTTGGAGAATCTGCAAGTGGATATTTGAGATCTTTACGTCCAATGGGGAACCGGATTTATACTCACATAAAAACTAGACAGAAGGCTTCTAAGCAACTTCTTAGTGATGCGTGTGTTCCACTCACAGAGTTGAACCTTTCTTTTGATTGAGCAGTTTTGAAACACTTTTTGTCAAGAATCTGCAAGGTTACAATTGGAGTGCTTTGGGATCTATGCTCAAAAAGGAAATATCTTCACATTATTACTACACAGAACCATTTTGCAAAATATGTTCGTGATGTGTGCGTTCATCGGACAGAGGTGAAGCTTTCTTTTGTTGAGCATATATGAAAAATGCTTTATATACTGTCTGCAAGAGGATATTTGAGATCTTTGCGTCCAATGTGGGAAAAGGAAATATCTTCACTTAAAAACAACACATAGGCATTCTGAGAAACTTCTTAATGACATGTGCATTCAACTCACAGAGTTGGACATTTCTTTGGATTCAGCAGTTTTGAAACACGGTGTTTGAAGAATCTGCAAGTTGGCATTTGGGGTGCTTTGAGGGCAATGATGTAAAAGGAAATATCTTCATATAAAAACGACACAGAATAATTCTGTGAAATTTATTTGTGATGTGTGCATTCGTTTCACAGGGAAAAACCTCTCCTATGTTTGAGCAGATTTGAAACTGTCTTTTTCTACGATCTGCAAGTGGATATTTGAGATCTTTTCTTCCAATGCATGAAAAGGAATTATCTTCTCTTAGAAACTAGACGGAATCCTTCTGAGCAACTCCTTTGTGATGTGTGCATTCATCTCATGAAGGTCAGCCTTTCTTTTGCTTGAACAGTTTCGAAACTCTCTGTTAAAAGAATCTGCAACTGGACATTTGGAGTGCTTTGAGGCCTATGGTGAAAAAGGAAATATATTCTTATGAAAGCTAAAGAGAAGCATCCGGCGAAATTTTTTTATGATGTGTGCATTCATCTCACAGAGTTGAAGCTTTTATTTTGTTGAGCAGATTTGAACAAGTCTTTTCCTAGAATCTGCAAGTGGATATTTGAGATGCCTGCGTCCATTGCGAGAAAAAGAATTATCTTCACATAAAACTTAGACAGAAGCATTCTCAACAACTCCTTAGTGACATGTGCATTCAACTCACAGAGTTTAAACTTTCTTTTGATTGAGCAGTTTTGAAACACGGTGTTTGAAGGATCTGCAAGTGCACATTTGGAGATCTTTGAGACCTATGGTGAAAAAGCAAGTATCTTCACATAAAAACTACACAGAAGCATCCTGTAAAATTCCTTTGTGATGTGTGCATTCATCTCAGAGAGTTGAAGCTTTCTTGTGGTTCAGCAGATTTGAAACAGTCTTTTTGTAGACTCCGTAACTGCATGTTTGAGATCATTTCGTCCAATGCAGGAAAAGGAAATATCTTCACATAAAAACCGGACGGAAGCATTCTGAGCAAATTCTTAATGATATGTGCATTCAACTCAGAGAATTGAACCATTCTTTTGATTGATCAGTTTTGAAACACTCTTTGAAGAATCTGCAAGAGGACATTGGGAGGGCTTTGAGACCTATGGTGAAAAAGGAAATATCTTCACATAAAAACCAAACAGTAGCACTCTGCAAAATTTCTCTGGGATGTGTGCATTCTTCTCTGAGTTGAAGCTTTTCTTTTTGGTTGAGCAGATTTGAAAGCGTTTTTTTGTAGAATCTGCAAGTGGTTATTTGAGATCTTTTAGTCCAATGTGTGAAAAGGAAATATCTTCACATAAAAACTAGACAGAAGCATTCTGAGCAACTTCTTGGTGATGTGGGCATTCAACTCTCAGAGTTGAAGCTTTCCTTTGGTTGAACAGATTTGAAATAGTCCTTTTGTACAATCTGCAAGTGGATATTTGAGATTTTTTCGTCCAATGCTGAAAAGGAAATATCTTCACTTAAAAACTAAACTGAAGCATTCTGAGCAACTTCTTAGTGATGTGTGCATTCAACTCACAGAGTTGAGCCTTTCTTTTGATTGAGCAGTTTGGAAACTCTCTGTTGGAAGCATCTGCAAATGGGCATTTGGAGTGCTTTGTGGCCTATGGTGGAAAATGGTATATCTTCATCAAAATGATACACGGCAGCATCTTGCGAAATTTCCATGTGATGTGTGCCTTCATCTCACAGAGTGGAAGCTTCCTTTGGTTAAGCAGATATGAAACAGTCTTTTTCTAGATTCCGCCAGTGCAAATTTGAAATCTTTTCTTCCAATGCGGTGAAAGGAATTATTTTCACATAAAACCTAGAGAGAAGCATTCTGAACAACTTCTTAGTGATATGTGGATTCCACTCACAGAGTTGAAACTTTCTTTTGATGGAGCAGTTTTGAAACAATCTGAAGAATCTGGAAGTGGACATATGGAATGCTTTGAGGCCTATGGTGAAAAATTAAATATCTCCACGTGAAAAGTACTCAGAATTATTCTGTGAAATTACTTTGTGATGTATGCATTCATCTCACAGAGTTCAAATTTCCTTTTGGTTGAGCAGATTTGAAACAGTCTTTTTGTAGAATCTGCAAGTGGATATATGAGATCTTTTCGTCCAGTGTGAGAAAAAGGAAATATCATCTCATAAAAACTAGGCAGAAGATCCTGAAGAAATTCTTAGTGATACATGCATTCAAGTAAATAGGTGAACCATGCTTCTGGTCCAGCAGTTTTGAAACACTCTGTTTGAGGAATCTGCAAGTGGACATTTGGAGCGCTTTGAGGCCTATGTTGAAAAAGGAAATATGTTCACCTAAAAGCTACAGAAAAGCATTCTGTGAAATTTCTTTGTGATGTGTGCATTCTTCTCACAGTGTTGAAGCTTTCTTTAGGTTGAGCAGATTTGAAGCTTTCCTTTTGGAGAATCTGCAAGTGGATATTTGAGATCTTTACGTCCAATGGGGAACCGGATTTATCCTCACATAAAAACTAGACAGAAGGCTTCTGAGCAACTTCTTAGTGATGCGTGTGTTCCACTCACAGAGTTGAACCTTTCTTTTGATTGAGCAGTTTTGAAACACTTTTTGTCAAGAATCTGCAAGGTTACAATTGGAGTGCTTTGAGATCTATGCTCAAAAAGGAAATATCTTCACATTTTTACTACACAGAACCATTTTGCAAAATATGTTCGTGATGTGTGCGTTCATCGGACAGAGGTGAAGCTTTCTTTTGGTTGAGCATATATGAAAAATGCTTTATATACTGTCTGCAAGAGGATATTTGAGATCTTTGCGTCCAATGTGGGAAAAGGAAATATCTTCACTTAAAAACAACACATAGGCATTCTGAGAAACTTCTTAATGACATGTGCATTCAACTCACAGAGTTGGACATTTCTTTGGATTCAGCAGTTTTGAAACACGGTGTTTGAAGAATCTGCAAGTTGGCATTTGGGGTGCTTTGAGGGCAATGATGTAAAAGGAAATATCTTCATATAAAAACGACACAGAATAATTCTGTGAAATTTATTTGTGATGTGTGCATTCGTTTCACAGGGAAAAACCTCTCCTATGGTTGAGCAGATTTGAAACTGTCCTTTTCTACGATCTGCAAGTGGATATTTGAGATCTTTTCTTCCAATGCATGAAAAGGAATTATCTTCTCTTAGAAACTAGACGGAATCCTTCTGAGCAACTCCTTTGTGATGTGTGCATTCATCTCATGAAGGTCAGCCTTTCTTTTGCTTGAACAGTTTCCAAACTCTCTGTTAAAAGAATCTGTAACTGGACATTTGGAGTGCTTTGAGGCCTATGGTGAAAACGGAAATATATTCTTATTAAAGCTAAAGAGAAGCATCCGGCGAAATTTTTTTATGATGTGTGCATTCATCTCACAGTGTTGAAGCTTTTATTTTGTTGAGCAGATTTGAACAAGTCTTTTCCTAGAATCTGCAAGTGGATATTTGAGATGCCTGCGTCCATTGCGAGAAAAAGAATTATCTTCACATAAAACCTAGACAGAAGCATTCTCAACAACTCCTTAGTGACATGTGCATTCAACTCACAGAGTTTAAACTTTCTTTTGATTGAGCAGTTTTGAAACACGGTGTTTGAAGGATCTGCAAGTGCACATTTGGAGATCTTTGAGACCTATGGTGAAAAAGCAAGTATCTTCACATAAAAACTACACAGAAGCATCCTGTAAAATTCCTTTGTGATGTGTGCATTCATCTCAGAGAGTTGAAGCTTTCTTGTGGTTCAGCAGATTTGAAACAGTCTTTTTGTAGACTCCGTAACTGCATGTTTGAGATCATTTCGTCCAATGCAGGAAAAGGAAATATCTTCACATAAAAAGCGGACGGAAGCATTCTGAGCAAATTCTTCATGATATGTGCATTCAACTCAGAGAATTGAACCATTCTTTTGATTGATCAGTTTTGAAACACTCTTTGAAGAATCTGCAAGAGGACATTGGGAGGGCTTTGAGACCTATGGTGAAAAAGGAAATATCTTCACATAAAAACCAAACAGTAGCACTCTGCAAAATTTCTCTGGGATGTGTGCATTCTTCTCTGAGTTGAAGCTTTTCTTTTTGGTTGAGCAGATTTGAAAGCGTTTTTTTTGTAGAATCTGCAAGTGGTTATTTGAGATCTTTTCGTCCAATGTGTGAAAAGGAAATATCTTCACATAAAAACTAGACAGAAGCGTTCTGAGCAACTTCTTGGTGATGTGGGCATTCAACTCTCAGAGTTGAAGCTTTCCTTTGGTTGAACAGATTTGAAATAGTCCTTTTGTACAATCTGCAAGTGGATATTTGAGATCTTTTCATCCAATGCTGAAAAGGAAATATCTTCACTTCAAAACTAAACTGAAGCATTCTGAGCAACTTCTTAGTTATGGGTGCATTCAACTCACAGAGTTGAGCCTTTCTTTTGATTGAGCAGTTTGGAAACTCTCTGTTGGAAGCATCTGCAAATGGGCATTTGGAGTGCTTTGTGGCCTATGGTGGAAAATGGTATATCTTCACCAAAATGATACACGGCAGCATCTTGCGAAATTTCCATGTGATGTGTGCCTTCATCTCACAGAGTGGAAGCTTCCTTTGGTTAAGCAGATATGAAACAGTCTTTTTCTAGATTCCGCCAGTTCAAATTTGAAATCTTTTCTTCCAATGCGGTGAAAGGAATTATTTTCACATAAAACCTAGAGAGAAGCATTCTGAACTTCTTAGTGATATGTGGATTCCACTCACAGAGTTGAAACTTTCTTTGGATGGAGCAGTTTTGAAACAATCTGAAGAATCTGGAAGTGGACATATGGAATGCTTTGAGGCCTATGGTGAAAAATTAAATATCTCCACGTGAAAAGTACTCAGAATTATTCTGCGAAATTACTTTGTGATGTATGCATTCATCTCACAGAGTTCAAATTTCCTTTTGGTTGAGCAGATTTGAAACAGTCTTTTTGTAGAATCTGCAAGTGGATATATGAGATCTTTTCGTCCAGTGTGAGAAAAAGGAAATATCATCTCATAAAAACTAGGCAGAAGATCCTGAAGAAATTCTTAGTGATACATGCATTCAAGTAAATAGGTGAACCATGCTTCTGGTCCAGCAGTTTTGATACACTCTGTTTGAGGAATCTGCAAGTGGACATTTGGAGCACTTTGAGGCCTATGTTGAAAAAGGAAATATGTTCACCTAAAAGCTACAGAAAAGCATTCTGTGAAATTTCTTTGTGATGTGTGCATTCTTCTCACAGTGTTGAAGCTTTCTTTAGGTTGAGCAGATTTGAAGCTTTCCTTTTGGAGAATCTGCAAGTGGATATTTGAGATCTTTACGTCCAATGGGGAACCGGATTTATCCTCACATAAAAACTAGACGGAAGTCTTCTGAGCAACTTCTTAGTGATGCGTGTATTCCACTCACAGAGTTGAAACTTTCTTTTGATTGAGCAGTTTTGAAACACTTTTTGTCAAGAATCTGCAAGGTTACAATTGGAGTGCTTTGAGATCTATGCTCAAAAAGGAAATATCTTCACACTAATACTATACAGAACCATTTTGCAAAATATGTTCGTGATGTGTGCGTTCATCGGACAGAGGTGAAGCTTTCTTTTGGTTGAGCATATATGAAAAATGCTTTATATACTGTCTGCAAGAGGATATTTGAGATCTTTGCGTCCAATGTGGGAAAAGGAAATATCTTCACTTAAAAATTACACATAGGCATTCTGAGAAACTTCTTAATGACATGTGCATTCAACTCACAGAGTTGGACATTTCTTTGGATTCAGCAGTTTTGAAACACGGTGTTTGAAGAATCTGCAAGTTGGCATTTGGGGTGCTTTGAGGGCAATGATGTAAAAGGAAATATCTTCATATAAAAACGACACAGAATAATTCTGTGAAATTTATTTGTGATGTGTGCATTCGTTTCACAGGGAAAACCCTCTCCTATGGTTGAGCAGATTTGAAACTGTCTTTTTCTACGATCTGCAAGTGGATATTTGAGATCTTTTCTTCCAATGCATGAAAAGGAATTATCTTCTCTTAGAAACTAGACGGAATCCTTCTGAGCAACTCCTTTGTGATGTGTGCATTCATCTCATGAAGGTCAGCCTTTCTTTTGCTTGAACAGTTTCCAAACTCTCTGTTAAAAGAATCTGTAACTGGACATTTGGAGTGCTTTGAGGCCTATGGTGAAAAAGGAAATATATTCTTATGAAAGCTAAAGAGAAGCATCCGGCGAAATTTTTTTATGATGTGGGCATTCATCTCACAGAGTTGAAGCTTTTATTTTGTTGAGCAGATTTGAACAAGTCTTTTCCTAGAATCTGCAAGTGGATATTTGAGATGCCTGCGTCCATTGCGAGAAGAAGAATTATCTTCACATAAAACCTAGACAGAAGCATTCTCAACAACTCCTTAGTGACATGTGCATTCAACTCACAGAGTTTAAACTTTCTTTTGATTGAGCAGTTTTGAGACACGGTGTTTGAAGGATCTGCAAGTGCACATTTGGAGATCTTTGAGACCTATGGTGAAAAAGCAAGTATCTTCACATAAAAACTACACAGAAGCATCCTGTAAAATTCCTTTGTGATTTGTGCATTCATCTCAGAGAGTTGAAGCTTTCTTGTGGTTCGGCAGATTTGAAACAGTCTTTTTGTAGACTCCGTAACTGCATGTTTGAGATCATTTCGTCCAATGCAGGAAAAGGAAATATCTTCACATAAAAACTGGACGGAAGCATTCTGAGCAAATTCTTAATGATATGTGCATTCAACTCAGAGAATTGAACCATTCTTTTGATTGATCAGTTTAGAAACACTCTTTGAAGAATCTGCAAGAGGACATTGGGAGGGCTTTGAGACCTATGGTGAAAAAGGAAATATATTCACATAAAAACCAAACAGTAGCACTCTGCAAAATTTCTCTGGGATGTGTGCATTCTTCTCTGAGTTGAAGCTTTTCTTTTTGGTTGAGCAGATTTGAAAGCGTTTTTTTGTAGAATCTGCAAGTGGTTATTTGAGATCTTTTCGTCCAATGTGTGAAAAGGAAATATCTTCACATAAAAACTAGACAGAAGCGTTCTGAGCAACTTCTTGGTGATGTGGGCATTCAACTCTCAGAGTTGAAGCTTTCCTTTGGTTGAACAGATTTGAAATAGTCCTTTTGTACAATCTGCAAGTGGATATTTGAGATCTTTTCATCCAATGCTGAAAAGGAAATATCTTCACTTCAAAACTAAACTGAAGCATTCTGAGCAACTTCTTAGTGATGGGTGCATTCAACTCACAGAGTTGAGCCTTTCTTTTGATTGAGCAGTTTGGAAACTCTCTGTTGGAAGCATCTGCAAATGGGCATTTGGAGTGCTTTGTGGCCTATGGTGGAAAATGTTATATCTTCACCAAAATGATACACGGCAGCATCTTGCGAAATTTCCATGTGATGTGTGCCTTCATCTCACAGAGTGGAAGCTTCCTTTGGTTAAGCAGATATGAAACAGTCTTTTTCTAGATTCCGCCAGTGCAAATTTGAAATCTTTTCTTCCAATGCGGTGAAAGGAATTATTTTCACATAAAACCTAGAGAGAAGCATTCTGAACTTCTTAGTGATATGTGGATTCCACTCACAGAGTTGAAACTTTCTTTGGATGGAGCAGTTTTGAAACAATCTGAAGAATCTGGAAGTGGACATATGGAATGCTTTGAGGCCTATGGTGAAAAATTAAATATCTCCACGTGAAAAGTACTCAGAATTATTCTGCGAAATTACTTTGTGATGTATGCATTCATCTCACAGAGTTCAAATTTCCTTTTGGTTGAGCAGATTTGAAACAGTCTTTTTGTAGAATCTGCAAGTGGATATATGAGATCTTTTCGTCCAGTGTGAGAAAAAGGAAATATCATCTCATAAAAACTAGGCAGAAGATCCTGAAGAAATTCTTAGTGATACATGCATTCAAGTAAATAGGTGAACCATGCTTCTGGTCCAGCAGTTTTGATACACTCTGTTTGAGGAATCTGCAAGTGGACATTTGGAGCGCTTTGAGGCCTATGTTGAAAAAGGAAATATGTTCACCTAAAAGCTACAGAAAAGCATTCTGTGAAATTTCTTTGTGATGTGTGCATTCTTCTCACAGTGTTGAAGCTTTCTTTAGGTTGAGCAGATTTGAAGCTTTCCTTTTGGAGAATCTGCAAGTGGATATTTGAGATCTTTACGTCCAATGGGGAACCGGATTTATCCTCACATAAAAACTAGATGGAAGGCTTCTGAGCAACTTCTTAGTGTTGCGTGTATTCCACTCACAGAGTTGAAACTTTCTTTTGATTGAGCAGTTTTGAAACACTTTTTGTCAAGAATCTGCAAGGTTACAATTGGAGTGCTTTGAGATCTATGCTCAAAAAGGAAATATCTTCACACTAATACTATACAGAACCATTTTGCAAAATATGTTCGTGATGTGTGCGTTCATCGGACAGAGGTGAAGCTTTCTTTTGGTTGAGCATATATGAAAAATGCTTTATATACTGTCTGCAAGAGGATATTTGAGATCTTTGCGTCCAATGTGGGAAAAGGAAATATCTTCACTTAAAAATTACACATAGGCATTCTGAGAAACTTCTTAATGACATGTGCATTCAACTCACAGAGTTGGACATTTCTTTGGATTCAGCAGTTTTGAAACACGGTGTTTGAAGAATCTGCAAGTTGGCATTTGGAGTGCTTTGAGGGCAATGATGTAAAAGGAAATATCTTCATATAAAAACGACACAGAATAATTCTGTGAAATTTATTTGTGATGTGTGCATTCGTTTCACAGGGAAAACCCTCTCCTATGGTTGACCAGATTTGAAACTGTCTTTTTCTACGATCTGCAAGTGGATATTTGAGATCTTTTCTTCCAATGCATGAAAAGGAATTATCTTCTCTTAGAAACTAGACGGAATCCTTCTGAGCAACTCCTTTGTGATGTGTGCATTCATCTCATGAAGGTCAGCCTTTCTTTTGCTTGAACAGTTTCCAAACTCTCTGTTAAAAGAATCTGTAACTGGACATTTGGAGTGCTTTGAGGCCTATGGTGAAAAAGGAAATATATTCTTATGAAAGCTAAAGAGAAGCATCCGGCGAAATTTTTTTATGATGTGTGCATTCATCTCACAGAGTTGAAGCTTTTATTTTGTTGAGCAGATTTGAACAAGTCTTTTCCTAGAATCTGCAAGTGGATATTTGAGATGCCTGCGTCCATTGCGAGAAAAAGAATTATCTTCACATAAACCTAGACAGAAGCATTCTCAACAACTCCTTAGTGACATGTGCATTCAACTCACAGAGTTTAAACTTTCTTTTGATTGAGCAGTTTTGAGACACGGTGTTTGAAGGATCTGCAAGTGCACATTTGGAGATCTTTGAGACCTATGGTGAAAAAGCAAGTATCTTCACATAAAAACTACACAGAAGCATCCTGTAAAATTCCTTTGTGATGTGTGCATTCATCTCAGAGAGTTGAAGCTTTCTTGTGGTTCGGCAGATTTGAAACAGTCTTTTTGTAGACTCCGTAACTGCATGTTTGAGATCATTTCGTCCAATGCAGGAAAAGGAAATATCTTCACATAGAAACTGGACGGAAGCATTCTGAGCAAATTCTTAATGATATGTGCATTCAACTCAGAGAATTGAACCATTCTTTTGATTGATCAGTTTAGAAACACTCTTTGAAGAATCTGCAAGAGGACATTGGGAGGGCTTTGAGACCTATGGTGAAAAAGGAAATATATTCACATAAAAACCAAACAGTAGCACTCTGCAAAATTTCTCTGGGATGTGTGCATTCTTCTCTGAGTTGAAGCTTTTCTTTTTGGTTGAGCAGATTTGAAAGCGTTTTTTTGTAGAATCTGCAAGTGGTTATTTTAGATCTTTTCGTCCTATGTGTGAAAAGGAAATATCTTCACATAAAAACTAGACAGAAGCATTCTGAGCAACTTCTTGTTGATGTGGGCATTCAACTCTCAGAGTTGAAGCTTTCCTTTGGTTGAACAGATTTGAAATAGTCCTTTTGTACAATCTGCAAGTGGATATTTGAGATCTTTTCATCCAATGCTGAAAAGGAAATATCTTCACTTCAAAACTAAACTGAAGCATTCTGAGCAACTTCTTAGTGATGGGAGCATTCAACTCACAGAGTTGAGCCTTTCTTTTGATTGAGCAGTTTGGAAACTCTCTGTTGGAAGCATCTGCAAATGGGCATTTGGAGTGCTTTGTGGCCTATGGTGGAAAATGGTATATCTTCACCAAAATGATACATGGCAGCATCTTGCGAAATTTCCATGTGATGTGTGCCTTCATTTCACAGAGTGGAAGCTTCCTTTGGTTAAGCAGATATGAAACAGTCTTTTTCTAGATTCCGCCAGTGCAAATTTGAAATCTTTTCTTCCAATGCGGTGAAAGGAATTATTTTCACATAAAACCTAGAGAGAAGCATTCTGAACAACTTCTTAGTGATATGTGGATTCCACTCACAGAGTTGAAACTTTCTTTTGATGGAGCAGTTTTGAAACAATCTGAAGAATCTGGAAGTGGACATATGGAATGCTTTGAGGCCTATGGTGAAAAATTAAATATCTCCACGTGAAAAGTACTCAGAATTATTCTGCGAAATTACTTTGTGATGTATGCATTCATCTCAGAGAGTTCAAATTTCCTTTTGGTTGAGCAGATTTGAAACAGTCTTTTTGTAGAATCTGCAAGTGGATATATGAGATCTTTTCGTCCAGTGTGAGAAAAAGGAAATATCATCTCATAAAAACTAGGCAGAAGATCCTGAAGAAATTCTTAGTGATACATGCATTCAAGTAAATAGGTGAACCATGCTTCTGGTCCAGCAGTTTTGATACACTCTGTTTGAGGAATCTGCAAGTGGACATTTGGAGCGCTTTGAGGCCTATGTTGAAAAAGGAAATATGTTCACCTAAAAGCTACAGAAAAGCATTCTGTGAAATTTCTTTGTGATGTGTGCATTCTTCTCACAGTGTTGAAGCTTTCTTTAGGTTGAGTAGATTTGAAGCTTTCCTTTTGGAGAATCTGCAAGTGGATATTTGAGATCTTTACGTCCAATGGGGAACCGGATTTATCCTCACATAAAAACTAGATGGAAGGCTTCTGAACAACTTCTTAGTGATGCGTGTATTCCACTCACAGAGTTGAAACTTTCTTTTGATTGAGCAGATTTGAAACACTTTTTGTCAAGAATCTGCAAGGTTACAATTGGAGTGCTTTGAGATCTATGCTCAAAAAGGAAATATCTTCACACTAATACTACACAGAACCATTTTGCAAAATATGTTCGTGATGTGTGCGTTCATCGGACAGAGGTGAAGCTTTCTTTTGGTTGAGCATATATGAAAAATGCTTTATATACTGTCTGCAAGAGGATATTTGAGATCTTTGCGTCCAATGTGGGAAAAGGAAATATCTTCACTTAAAAATTACACATAGGCATTCTGAGAAACTTCTTAATGACATGTGCATTCAACTCACAGAGTTGGACATTTCTTTGGATTCAGCAGTTTTGAAACACGGTGTTTGAAGAATCTGCAAGTTGGCATTTGGAGTGCTTTGAGGGCAATGATGTAAAAGGAAATATCTTCATATAAAAACGACACAGAATAATTCTGTGAAATTTATTTGTGATGTGTGCATTCGTTTCACAGGGAAAACCCTCTCCTATGGTTGACCAGATTTGAAACTGTCTTTTTCTACGATCTGCAAGTGGATATTTGAGATCTTTTCTTCCAATGCATGAAAAGGAATTATCTTCTCTTAGAAACTAGACGGAATCCTTCTGAGCAACTCCTTTGTGATGTGTGCATTCATCTCATGAAGGTCAGCCTTTCTTTTGCTTGAACAGTTTCCAAACTCTCTGTTAAAAGAATCTGTAACTGGACATTTGGAGTGCTTTGAGGCCTATGGTGAAAAAGGAAATATATTCTTATGAAAGCTAAAGAGAAGCATCCGGCGAAATTTTTTTATGATGTGTGCATTCATCTCACAGAGTTGAAGCTTTTATTTTGTTGAGCAGATTTGAACAAGTCTTTTCCTAGAATCTGCAAGTGGATATTTGAGATGCCTGCGTCCATTGCGAGAAAAAGAATTATCTTCACATAAAACCTAGACAGAAGCATTCTCAACAACTCCTTAGTGACATGTGCATTCAACTCACAGAGTTTAAACTTTCTTTTGATTGAGCAGTTTTGAGACACGGTGTTTGAAGGATCTGCAAGTGCACATTTGGAGATCTTTGAGACCTATGGTGAAAAAGCAAGTATCTTCACATAAAAACTACACAGAAGCATCCTGTAAAATTCCTTTGTGATGTGTGCATTCATCTCAGAGAGTTGAAGCTTTCTTGTGGTTCGGCAGATTTGAAACAGTCTTTTTGTAGACTCCGTAACTGCATGTTTGAGATCATTTCGTCCAATGCAGGAAAAGGAAATATCTTCACATAGAAACTGGACGGAAGCATTCTGAGCAAATTCTTAATGATATGTGCATTCAACTCAGAGAATTGAACCATTCTTTTGATTGATCAGTTTAGAAACACTCTTTGAAGAATCTGCAAGAGGACATTGGGAGGGCTTTGAGACCTATGGTGAAAAAGGAAATATATTCACATAAAAACCAAACAGTAGCACTCTGCAAAATTTCTCTGGGATGTGTGCATTCTTCTCTGAGTTGAAGCTTTTCTTTTTGGTTGAGCAGATTTGAAAGCGTTTTTTTGTAGAATCTGCAAGTGGTTATTTTAGATCTTTTCGTCCTATGTGTGAAAAGGAAATATCTTCACATAAAAACTAGACAGAAGCATTCTGAGCAACTTCTTGTTGATGTGGGCATTCAACTCTCAGAGTTGAAGCTTTCCTTTGGTTGAACAGATTTGAAATAGTCCTTTTGTACAATCTGCAAGTGGATATTTGAGATCTTTTCATCCAATGCTGAAAAGGAAATATCTTCACTTCAAAACTAAACTGAAGCATTCTGAGCAACTTCTTAGTGATGGGTGCATTCAACTCACAGAGTTGAGCCTTTCTTTTGATTGAGCAGTTTGGAAACTCTCTGTTGGAAGCATCTGCAAATGGGCATTTGGAGTGCTTTGTGGCCTATGGTGGAAAATGGTATATCTTCACCAAAATGATACATGGCAGCATCTTGCGAAATTTCCATGTGATGTGTGCCTTCATTTCACAGAGTGGAAGCTTCCTTTGGTTAAGCAGATATGAAACAGTCTTTTTCTAGATTCCGCCAGTGCAAATTTGAAATCTTTTCTTCCAATGCGGTGAAAGGAATTATTTTCACATAAAACCTAGAGAGAAGCATTCTGAACAACTTCTTAGTGATATGTAGATTCCACTCACAGAGTTGAAACTTTCTTTTGATGGAGCAGTTTTGAAACAATCTGAAGAATCTGGAAGTGGACATATGGAATGCTTTGAGGCCTATGGTGAAAAATTAAATATCTCCACGTGAAAAGTACTCAGAATTATTCTGCGAAATTACTTTGTGATGTATGCATTCATCTCAGAGAGTTCAAATTTCCTTTTGGTTGAGCAGATTTGAAACAGTCTTTTTGTAGAATCTGCAAGTGGATATATGAGATCTTTTCGTCCAGTGTGAGAAAAAGGAAATATCATCTCATAAAAACTAGGCAGAAGATCCTGAAGAAATTCTTAGTGATACATGCATTCAAGTAAATAGGTGAACCATGCTTCTGGTCCAGCAGTTTTGATACACTCTGTTTGAGGAATCTGCAAGTGGACATTTGGAGCGCTTTGAGGCCTATGTTGAAAAAGGAAATATGTTCACCTAAAAGCTACAGAAAAGCATTCTGTGAAATTTCTTTGTGATGTGTGCATTCTTCTCACAGTGTTGAAGCTTTCTTTAGGTTGAGTAGATTTGAAGCTTTCCTTTTGGAGAATCTGCAAGTGGATATTTGAGATCTTTACGTCCAATGGGGAACCGGATTTAACCTCACATAAAAACTAGATGGAAGGCTTCTGAGCAACTTCTTAGTGATGCGTGTATTCCACTCACAGAGTTGAAACTTTCTTTTGATTGAGCAGTTTTGAAACACTTTTTGTCAAGAATCTGCAAGGTTACAATTGGAGTGCTTTGAGATCTATGCTCAAAAAGGAAATATCTTCACACTAATACTACACAGAACCATTTTGCAAAATATGTTCGTGATGTGTGCGTTCATCGGACAGAGGTGAAGCTTTCTTTTGGTTGAGCATATATGAAAAATGCTTTATATACTGTCTGCAAGAGGATATTTGAGATCTTTGCGTCCAATGTGGGAAAAGGAAATATCTTCACTTAAAAATTACACATAGGCATTCTGAGAAACTTCTTAATGACATGTGCATTCAACTCACAGAGTTGGACATTTCTTTGGATTCAGCAGTTTTGAAACACGGTGTTTGAAGAATCTGCAAGTTGGCATTTGGAGTGCTTTGAGGGCAATGATATAAAAGGAAATATCTTCATATAAAAACGACACAGAATAATTCTGTGAAATTTATTTGTGATGTGTGCGTTCGTTTCACAGGGAAAAACCTCTCCTATGGTTGAGCAGATTTGAAACTGTCTTTTTCTACGATCTGCAAGTGGATATTTGAGATCTTTTCTTCCAATGCATGAAAAGGAATTATCTTCTCTTAGAAACTAGACGGAATCCTTCTGAGCAACTCCTTTGTGATGTGTGCATTCATCTCATGAAGGTCAGCCTTTCTTTTGCTTGAACAGTTTCGAAACTCTCTGTTAAAAGAATCTGCAACTGGACATTTGGAGTGCTTTGAGGCCTATGGTGAAAAAGGAAATATATTCTTATGAAAGCTAAAGAGAAGCATCCGGCGAAATTTTTTTATGATGTGTGCATTCATCTCACAGAGTTGAAGCTTCTATTTTGTTGAGCAGATTTGAACAAGTCTTTTCCTAGAATCTGCAAGTGGATATTTGAGATGCCTGCGTCCATTGCGAGAAAAAGAATTATCTTCACATAAAACCTAGACAGAAGCATTCTCAACAACTCCTTAGTGACATGTGCATTCAACTCACAGAGTTTAAACTTTCTTTTGATTGAGCAGTTTTGAAACAGGGTGTTTGAAGGATCTGCAAGTGCACATTTGGAGTTCTTTGAGACCTATGGTGAAAAAGCAAGTATCTTCACATAAAAACTACACAGAAGCATCCTGTAAAATTCCTTTGTGATGTGGGCATTCATCTCAGAGAGTTGAAGCTTTCTTGTGGTTCAGCAGATTTGAAACAGTCTTTATGTAGACTCCATAACTGCATGTTTGAGATCATTTCGTCCAATGCAGGAAAAGGAATTATCTTCACATAAAAACTGGACGGAAGCATTCTGAGCAAATTCTTAATGATATGTGCATTCAACACAGAGAATTGAACCATTCTTTTGATTGATCAGTTTTGAAACACTCTTTGAAGAATCTGCAAGAGGACATTTGGAGGGCCTTGAGACCTATGGTGAAAAAGGAAATATCTTCACATAAAAACCAAACAGTAGCACTCTGCAAAATTTCTCTGGGATGTGTGCATTCTTCTCTGAGTTGAAGCTTTTCATTTTGGTTGAGCAGATTTCAAAACGTTTCTTTGTAAAATCTGCAAGAGGTTGTTTGAGATCCTTTCGTCCAATGTGGGAAAAGGAAATATCTTCACATAAAAACTAGACAGAAGCATTCTGAGCAACTTCTTGGTGATGTGGGCATTCAACTCTCAGAGTTGAAGCTTTCCTTTGGTTGAACAGATTTGAAATAGTCCTTTTGTACAATCTGCAAGTGGATATTTGAGATCTTTTCATCCAATGCTGAAAAGGAAATATCTTCACTTAAAAACTAAACTGAAGCATTCTGAGCAACTACTTAGTGATGGGTGCATTCAACTCACAGAGTTGAGCCTTTCTTTTGATTGAGCAGTTTTGAAACTCTCTGTTTGAATCATCTGAAAATGGGCATTTGGAGTGCTTTGTGGCCTGTGGTGGAAAATGATATATCTTCACCAAAATGATACACGGGAGAAACCTGCGAAATTTCCTTGTGATGTGTGCCTTCATCTGACATAGTGGAAGCTTTCTTTTGGTTAAGCAGATATGAAACAGTCTTTTTCTAGATTCTGCCAGTGCAAATTTGAAATCTTTTCTTCCAATGCGGTGAAAGGATTTATCTTCACAAAAACACAGAGAGAAGCATTCTGAACAACTTCTTAGTGATATGTGCATTCCACTCACAGAGTTGAAACTTTCTTTTGATGGAGCAGTTTTAAAACAATCTGAAGAATCCGGAAGTGGACATTTGGAATGCTTTGAGGCCTACGTTGAAAAATTAAATATCTTCACGTGAAAGGTACTCAGAAGCATTCTGCGAAATTATTTTGTGATGTATGCATTCATCTCACAGAGTTCAAGTTTCCTTTTGGTTGAGCAGATTTGAAACAGTCTTTTAGCAGAATTTGCAAGTGGATATATGAGATCTTTTCGTCCAGTGCGAGAAAAAGGAAATATCATCTGATAAAAACTAGGCAGAACATCCTGAATAAATTCTTAGTGATACATGCATTCAAGTAAAAAGTAAACCATGCTTTTGATCCAGCAGTTTTGAATCACTCTGTTTGAAGAATCTGCAAGTGGACATTTGGAGCGATTTGAGGCCTATGTTGAAAAAGGAAATGTGTTCACATAAAAGCTACAGAAAATCATTCTGTGAAATTTATTTGTGATGTGTGCATTCTTCTCACAGTGTTGAAGCTTTCTTTTGTTTGAGCAGATTTGAAGCTTTCCTTTTGGAGAATCTGCAAGTGGATATTTGAGATCTTTACGTACAAAGGGGAACCGGATTTATCTTCACATAAAAACTAGACGGAAGCCTTCTGAGCAACTTCTTAGTGATGCGTGTATTCCACTCACAGATTTGAACCTTTCTTTGGATTGAGCAGTTTTGAAACACTTTTTGTCAAGAATCTGCAAGGTTACAATTGGAGGGCTTTGAGACCTATGCTCAAAAAGGTAATATCTTCACATTAATACCTCACAGAACCATTTTGCAAAATACGTTTGTGATGTGTGCGTTCACTTGACAGAGGTGAAGCTTTCTTTTGTTGAGCATATATGAAAAAGTCTTAATATAGTGTCTGCAAGAGGATATTTGAGATCTTTGCATCCAATGTGGGAAAAGGAAATATCTTCACTTAAAAACTACACATAGGCATTCTGAGAAACTTCATAGTGATATGTGCATTCAACTCACATAGTTGGACATTTCTTTTGATTCAGCAGTTTTGAAACACGGTGTTTGAAGAATCCGCAAGTTGGCATTTGGAGTGCTTTGAGGGCAATGATGTAAAAGGAAATATCTTCATATAAAACTACACAGAATAATTCTGTGAAATTTATTTGTGATGTGTGCATTCGTTTCACAGGGATAAAAATCTCCTATGGTTGAGCAGATTTGAAAATGTCTTTTTCTACAATCTGCAATTGGATATTTGAGATCTTTTCTTCCAATGCATGAAAAGGAATTATCTTCACTTACACACTAGACGGAAGCATTCTGAGCAACCTCTTTGTGATGTGTGCATTCATCTCATGGAGTTCAGCCTTTCTTTTGCTTGAGCAGTTTCGAAAATCTCTGTTAAAAGTATCTGCAACTGGACATTTGGAGTGCCTCGAGGCCTATGGTGAACAAGGAAATGTTTCCTTATGAAAGCTAAAGAGAAGCATCCTGCGAAATTTCTTTATGATGTGTGCATTCATCTCACAGAGTTGAAGCTTTTATTTTGTTGAGCAGATTTGAACAAGTCTTTTCCTAGAATCTGCAAGTGGATATTTGAGATGCCTGCGTCCATTGCGAGAAAAAGTATTATCTTCACATAAAACCTAGACAGAAGCATTCTCAACAACTCCTTAGTGACATGTGCATTCAACTCACAGAGTTTAAACTTTCTTTTGATTGAGCAGTTTTGAAACACGGTGTTTGAAGGATCTGCAAGTGCACATTTGGAGATCTTTGAGACCTATGGTGAAAAAGCAAGTATCTTCACATAAAAACTACACAGAAGCATCCTGTAAAATTACTTTGTGATGTGTGCATTCATCTCAGAGAGTTGAAGCTTTCTTGTGGTTCAGCAGATTTGAAACAGTCTTTTTGTAGACTCCGTAACTGCATGTTTGAGATCATTTCGTCCAATGCAGGAAAAGGAAATATCTTCACATAAAAACCGGACGGAAGCATTCTGAGCAAATTCTTCATGATATGTGCATTCAACTCAGAGAATTGAACCATTCTTTTGATTGATCAGTTTTGAAACACTCTTTGAAGAATCTGCAAGAGGACATTGGGAGGGCTTTGAGCCCTATGGTGAAAAAGGAAATATATTCACATAAAAACCAAACAGTAGCACTCTGCAAAATTTCTCTGGGATGTGTGCATTCTTCTCTGAGTTGAAGCTTTTCTTTTTGGTTGAGCAGATTTGAAAGGGTTTTTTGTAGAATCTGCAAGTGGTTATTTGAGATCTTTTCGTCCAATGTGTGAAAAGGAAATATCTTCACATAAAAACTAGACAGAAGCATTCTGAGCAACTTCTTGTTGATGTGGGCATTCAACTCTCAGAGTTGAAGCTTTCCTTTGGTTGAACAGATTTGAAATAGTCCTTTTGTACAATCTGCAAGTGGATATTTGAGATTTTTTCATCCAATGCTGAAAAGGAAATATCTTCACTTCAAAACTAAACTGAAGCATTCTGAGCAACTTCTTAGTGATGGGTGCATTCAACTCACAGAGTTGAGCCTTTCTTTTGATTGAGCAGTTTGGAAACTCTCTGTTGGAAGCATCTGCAAATGGGCATTTGGACTGCTTTGTGGCCTATGGTGGAAAATGGTATATCTTCACCAAAATGATACATGGCAGCATCTTGCGAAATTTCCATGTGATGTGTGCCTTCATTTCACAGAGTGGAAGCTTCCTTTGGTTAAGCAGATATGAAACAGTCTTTTTCTAGATTCCGCCAGTGCAAATTTGAAATCTTTTCTTCCAATGCGGTGAAAGGAATTATTTTCACATAAAACCTAGAGAGAAGCATTCTGAACTTCTTAGTGATATGTGGATTCCACTCACAGAGTTGAAACTTTCTTTTGATGGAGCAGTTTTGAAACAATCTGAAGAATCTGGAAGTGGACATATGGAATGCTTTGAGGCCTATGGTGAAAAATTAAATATCTCCACGTGAAAAGTACTCAGAATTATTCTGCGAAATTACTTTGTGATGTATGCATTCATCTCACAGAGTTCAAAGTTCCTTTTGGTTGAGCAGATTTGAAACAGTCCTTTTGTAGAATCTGCAAGTGGATATATGAGATCTTTTCGTCCAGTGTGAGAAAAAGGAAATATCATCTCATAAAAACTAGGCAGAAGATCCTGAAGAAATTCTTAGTGATACATGCATTCAAGTAAATAGGTGAACCATGCTTCTGGTCCAGCAGTTTTGATACACTCTGTTTGAGGAATCTGCAAGTGGACATTTGGAGCGCTTTGAGGCCTATGTTGAAAAAGGAAATATGTTCACCTAAAAGCTACAGAAAAGCATTCTGTGAAATTTCTTTGTGATGTGTGCATTCTTCTCACAGTGTTGAAGCTTTCTTTAGGTTGAGCAGATTTGAAGCTTTCCTTTTGGAGAATCTGCAAGTGGATATTTGAGATCTTTACGTCCAATGGGGAACCGGATTTATCCTCACATAAAAACTAGACGGAAGGCTTCTGAGCAACTTCTTAGTGATGCGTGTATTCCACTCACAGAGTTGAAACTTTCTTTTGATTGAGCAGTTTTGAAACACTTTTTGTCAAGAATCTGCAAGGTTACAATTGGAGTGCTTTGAGATCTATGCTCAAAAAGGAAATATCTTCACACTAATACTATACAGAACCATTTTGCAAAATATGTTCGTGATGTGTGCGTTCATCGGACAGAGGTGAAGCTTTCTTTTGGTTGAGCATATATGAAAAATGCTTTATATACTGTCTGCAAGAGGATATTTGAGATCTTTGCGTCCAATGTGGGAAAAGGAAATATCTTCACTTAAAAATTACACATAGGCATTCTGAGAAACTTCTTAATGACATGTGCATTCAACTCACAGAGTTGGACATTTCTTTGGATTCAGCAGTTTTGAAACACGGTGTTTGAAGAATCTGCAAGTTGGCATTTGGAGTGCTTTGAGGGCAATGATATAAAAGGAAATATCTTCATATAAAAACGACACAGAATAATTCTGTGAAATTTATTTGTGATGTGTGCGTTCGTTTCACAGGGAAAAACCTCTCCTATGGTTGAGCAGATTTGAAACTGTCTTTTTCTACGATCTGCAAGTGGATATTTGAGATCTTTTCTTCCAATGCATGAAAAGGAATTATCTTCTCTTAGAAACTAGACGGAATCCTTCTGAGCAACTCCTTTGTGATGTGTGCATTCATCTCATGAAGGTCAGCCTTTCTTTTGCTTGAACAGTTTCGAAACTCTCTGTTAAAAGAATCTGCAACTGGACATTTGGAGTGCTTTGAGGCCTATGGTGAAAAAGGAAATATATTCTTATGAAAGCTAAAGAGAAGCATCCGGCGAAATTTTTTTATGATGTGTGCATTCATCTCACAGAGTTGAAGCTTCTATTTTGTTGAGCAGATTTGAACAAGTCTTTTCCTAGAATCTGCAAGTGGATATTTGAGATGCCTGCGTCCATTGCGAGAAAAAGAATTATCTTCACATAAAACCTAGACAGAAGCATTCTCAACAACTCCTTAGTGACATGTGCATTCAACTCACAGAGTTTAAACTTTCTTTTGATTGAGCAGTTTTGAAACAGGGTGTTTGAAGGATCTGCAAGTGCACATTTGGAGTTCTTTGAGACCTATGGTGAAAAAGCAAGTATCTTCACATAAAAACTACACAGAAGCATCCTGTAAAATTCCTTTGTGATGTGGGCATTCATCTCAGAGAGTTGAAGCTTTCTTGTGGTTCAGCAGATTTGAAACAGTCTTTTTGTAGACTCCATAACTGCATGTTTGAGATCATTTCGTCCAATGCAGGAAAAGGAATTATCTTCACATAAAAACTGGACGGAAGCATTCTGAGCAAATTCTTAATGATATGTGCATTCAACACAGAGAATTGAACCATTCTTTTGATTGATCAGTTTTGAAACACTCTTTGAAGAATCTGCAAGAGGACATTTGGAGGGCCTTGAGACCTATGGTGAAAAAGGAAATATCTTCACATAAAAACCAAACAGTAGCACTCTGCAAAATTTCTCTGGGATGTGTGCATTCTTCTCTGAGTTGAAGCTTTTCATTTTGGTTGAGCAGATTTCAAAACGTTTCTTTGTAAAATCTGCAAGAGGTTGTTTGAGATCCTTTCGTCCAATGTGGGAAAAGGAAATATCTTCACATAAAAACTAGACAGAAGCATTCTGAGCAACTTCTTGGTGATGTGGGCATTCAACTCTCAGAGTTGAAGCTTTCCTTTGGTTGAACAGATTTGAAATAGTCCTTTTGTACAATCTGCAAGTGGATATTTGAGATCTTTTCATCCAATGCTGAAAAGGAAATATCTTCACTTAAAAACTAAACTGAAGCATTCTGAGCAACTACTTAGTGATGGGTGCATTCAACTCACAGAGTTGAGCCTTTCTTTTGATTGAGCAGTTTTGAAACTCTCTGTTTGAATCATCTGAAAATGGGCATTTGGAGTGCTTTGTGGCCTGTGGTGGAAAATGATATATCTTCACCAAAATGATACACGGGAGAAACCTGCGAAATTTCCTTGTGATGTGTGCCTTCATCTGACATAGTGGAAGCTTTCTTTTGGTTAAGCAGATATGAAACAGTCTTTTTCTAGATTCTGCCAGTGCAAATTTGAAATCTTTTCTTCCAATGCGGTGAAAGGATTTATCTTCACAAAAACACAGAGAGAAGCATTCTGAACAACTTCTTAGTGATATGTGCATTCCACTCACAGAGTTGAAACTTTCTTTTGATGGAGCAGTTTTAAAACAATCTGAAGAATCCGGAAGTGGACATTTGGAATGCTTTGAGGCCTACGTTGAAAAATTAAATATCTTCACGTGAAAGGTACTCAGAAGCATTCTGCGAAATTATTTTGTGATGTATGCATTCATCTCACAGAGTTCAAGTTTCCTTTTGGTTGAGCAGATTTGAAACAGTCTTTTAGCAGAATTTGCAAGTGGATATATGAGATCTTTTCGTCCAGTGCGAGAAAAAGGAAATATCATCTGATAAAAACTAGGCAGAACATCCTGAATAAATTCTTAGTGATACATGCATTCAAGTAAAAAGTAAACCATGCTTTTGATCCAGCAGTTTTGAATCACTCTGTTTGAAGAATCTGCAAGTGGACATTTGGAGCGATTTGAGGCCTATGTTGAAAAAGGAAATGTGTTCACATAAAAGCTACAGAAAATCATTCTGTGAAATTTATTTGTGATGTGTGCATTCTTCTCACAGTGTTGAAGCTTTCTTTTGTTTGAGCAGATTTGAAGCTTTCCTTTTGGAGAATCTGCAAGTGGATATTTGAGATCTTTACGTACAAAGGGGAACCGGATTTATCTTCACATAAAAACTAGACGGAAGCCTTCTGAGCAACTTCTTAGTGATGCGTGTATTCCACTCACAGATTTGAACCTTTCTTTGGATTGAGCAGTTTTGAAACACTTTTTGTCAAGAATCTGCAAGGTTACAATTGGAGGGCTTTGAGACCTATGCTCAAAAAGGTAATATCTTCACATTAATACCTCACAGAACCATTTTGCAAAATACGTTTGTGATGTGTGCGTTCACTTGACAGAGGTGAAGCTTTCTTTTGTTGAGCATATATGAAAAAGTCTTAATATAGTGTCTGCAAGAGGATATTTGAGATCTTTGCATCCAATGTGGGAAAAGGAAATATCTTCACTTAAAAACTACACATAGGCATTCTGAGAAACTTCATAGTGATATGTGCATTCAACTCACATAGTTGGACATTTCTTTTGATTCAGCAGTTTTGAAACACGGTGTTTGAAGAATCCGCAAGTTGGCATTTGGAGTGCTTTGAGGGCAATGATGTAAAAGGAAATATCTTCATATAAAACTACACAGAATAATTCTGTGAAATTTATTTGTGATGTGTGCATTCGTTTCACAGGGATAAAAATCTCCTATGGTTGAGCAGATTTGAAAATGTCTTTTTCTACAATCTGCAATTGGATATTTGAGATCTTTTCTTCCAATGCATGAAAAGGAATTATCTTCACTTACACACTAGACGGAAGCATTCTGAGCAACCTCTTTGTGATGTGTGCATTCATCTCATGGAGTTCAGCCTTTCTTTTGCTTGAGCAGTTTCGAAAATCTCTGTTAAAAGTATCTGCAACTGGACATTTGGAGTGCCTCGAGGCCTATGGTGAACAAGGAAATGTTTCCTTATGAAAGCTAAAGAGAAGCATCCTGCGAAATTTCTTTATGATGTGTGCATTCATCTCACAGAGTTGAAGCTTTTATTTTGTTGAGCAGATTTGAACAAGTCTTTTCCTAGAATCTGCAAGTGGATATTTGAGATGCCTGCGTCCATTGCGAGAAAAAGTATTATCTTCACATAAAACCTAGACAGAAGCATTCTCAACAACTCCTTAGTGACATGTGCATTCAACTCACAGAGTTTAAACTTTCTTTTGATTGAGCAGTTTTGAAACACGGTGTTTGAAGGATCTGCAAGTGCACATTTGGAGATCTTTGAGACCTATGGTGAAAAAGCAAGTATCTTCACATAAAAACTACACAGAAGCATCCTGTAAAATTACTTTGTGATGTGTGCATTCATCTCAGAGAGTTGAAGCTTTCTTGTGGTTCAGCAGATTTGAAACAGTCTTTTTGTAGACTCCGTAACTGCATGTTTGAGATCATTTCGTCCAATGCAGGAAAAGGAAATATCTTCACATAAAAACCGGACGGAAGCATTCTGAGCAAATTCTTCATGATATGTGCATTCAACTCAGAGAATTGAACCATTCTTTTGATTGATCAGTTTTGAAACACTCTTTGAAGAATCTGCAAGAGGACATTGGGAGGGCTTTGAGCCCTATGGTGAAAAAGGAAATATATTCACATAAAAACCAAACAGTAGCACTCTGCAAAATTTCTCTGGGATGTGTGCATTCTTCTCTGAGTTGAAGCTTTTCTTTTTGGTTGAGCAGATTTGAAAGGGTTTTTTGTAGAATCTGCAAGTGGTTATTTGAGATCTTTTCGTCCAATGTGTGAAAAGGAAATATCTTCACATAAAAACTAGACAGAAGCATTCTGAGCAACTTCTTGTTGATGTGGGCATTCAACTCTCAGAGTTGAAGCTTTCCTTTGGTTGAACAGATTTGAAATAGTCCTTTTGTACAATCTGCAAGTGGATATTTGAGATTTTTTCATCCAATGCTGAAAAGGAAATATCTTCACTTCAAAACTAAACTGAAGCATTCTGAGCAACTTCTTAGTGATGGGTGCATTCAACTCACAGAGTTGAGCCTTTCTTTTGATTGAGCAGTTTGGAAACTCTCTGTTGGAAGCATCTGCAAATGGGCATTTGGACTGCTTTGTGGCCTATGGTGGAAAATGGTATATCTTCACCAAAATGATACATGGCAGCATCTTGCGAAATTTCCATGTGATGTGTGCCTTCATTTCACAGAGTGGAAGCTTCCTTTGGTTAAGCAGATATGAAACAGTCTTTTTCTAGATTCCGCCAGTGCAAATTTGAAATCTTTTCTTCCAATGCGGTGAAAGGAATTATTTTCACATAAAACCTAGAGAGAAGCATTCTGAACTTCTTAGTGATATGTGGATTCCACTCACAGAGTTGAAACTTTCTTTTGATGGAGCAGTTTTGAAACAATCTGAAGAATCTGGAAGTGGACATATGGAATGCTTTGAGGCCTATGGTGAAAAATTAAATATCTCCACGTGAAAAGTACTCAGAATTATTCTGCGAAATTACTTTGTGATGTATGCATTCATCTCACAGAGTTCAAATTTCCTTTTGGTTGAGCAGATTTGAAACAGTCCTTTTGTAGAATCTGCAAGTGGATATATGAGATCTTTTCGTCCAGTGTGAGAAAAAGGAAATATCATCTCATAAAAACTAGGCAGAAGATCCTGAAGAAATTCTTAGTGATACATGCATTCAAGTAAATAGGTGAACCATGCTTCTGGTCCAGCAGTTTTGATACACTCTGTTTGAGGAATCTGCAAGTGGACATTTGGAGCGCTTTGAGGCCTATGTTGAAAAAGGAAATATGTTCACCTAAAAGCTACAGAAAAGCATTCTGTGAAATTTCTTTGTGATGTGTGCATTCTTCTCACAGTGTTGAAGCTTTCTTTAGGTTGAGCAGATTTGAAGCTTTCCTTTTGGAGAATCTGCAAGTGGATATTTGAGATCTTTACGTCCAATGGGGAACCGGATTTATCCTCACATAAAAACTAGACGGAAGGCTTCTGAGCAACTTCTTAGTGATGCGTGTATTCCACTCACAGAGTTGAAACTTTCTTTTGATTGAGCAGTTTTGAAACACTTTTTGTCAAGAATCTGCAAGGTTACAATTGGAGTGCTTTGAGATCTATGCTCAAAAAGGAAATATCTTCACACTAATACTATACAGAACCATTTTGCAAAATATGTTCGTGATGTGTGCGTTCATCGGACAGAGGTGAAGCTTTCTTTTGGTTGAGCATATATGAAAAATGCTTTATATACTGTCTGCAAGAGGATATTTGAGATCTTTGCGTCCAATGTGGGAAAAGGAAATATCTTCACTTAAAAATTACACATAGGCATTCTGAGAAACTTCTTAATGACATGTGCATTCAACTCACAGAGTTGGACATTTCTTTGGATTCAGCAGTTTTGAAACACGGTGTTTGAAGAATCTGCAAGTTGGCATTTGGAGTGCTTTGAGGGCAATGATATAAAAGGAAATATCTTCATATAAAAACGACACAGAATAATTCTGTGAAATTTATTTGTGATGTGTGCGTTCGTTTCACAGGGAAAAACCTCTCCTATGGTTGAGCAGATTTGAAACTGTCTTTTTCTACGATCTGCAAGTGGATATTTGAGATCTTTTCTTCCAATGCATGAAAAGGAATTATCTTCTCTTAGAAACTAGACGGAATCCTTCTGAGCAACTCCTTTGTGATGTGTGCATTCATCTCATGAAGGTCAGCATTTCTTTTGCTTGAACAGTTTCGAAACTCTCTGTTAAAAGAATCTGCAACTGGACATTTGGAGTGCTTTGAGGCCTATGGTGAAAAAGGAAATATATTCTTATGAAAGCTAAAGAGAAGCATCCGGCGAAATTTTTTTATGATGTGTGCATTCATCTCACAGAGTTGAAGCTTCTATTTTGTTGAGCAGATTTGAACAAGTCTTTTCCTAGAATCTGCAAGTGGATATTTGAGATGCCTGCGTCCATTGCGAGAAAAAGAATTATCTTCACATAAAACCTAGACAGAAGCATTCTCAACAACTCCTTAGTGACATGTGCATTCAACTCACAGAGTTTAAACTTTCTTTTGATTGAGCAGTTTTGAAACAGGGTGTTTGAAGGATCTGCAAGTGCACATTTGGAGTTCTTTGAGACCTATGGTGAAAAAGCAAGTATCTTCACATAAAAACTACACAGAAGCATCCTGTAAAATTCCTTTGTGATGTGGGCATTCATCTCAGAGAGTTGAAGCTTTCTTGTGGTTCAGCAGATTTGAAACAGTCTTTTTGTAGACTCCATAACTGCATGTTTGAGATCATTTCGTCCAATGCAGGAAAAGGAATTATCTTCACATAAAAACTGGACGGAAGCATTCTGAGCAAATTCTTAATGATATGTGCATTCAACACAGAGAATTGAACCATTCTTTTGATTGATCAGTTTTGAAACACTCTTTGAAGAATCTGCAAGAGGACATTTGGAGGGCCTTGAGACCTATGGTGAAAAAGGAAATATCTTCACATAAAAACCAAACAGTAGCACTCTGCAAAATTTCTCTGGGATGTGTGCATTCTTCTCTGAGTTGAAGCTTTTCATTTTGGTTGAGCAGATTTCAAAACGTTTCTTTGTAAAATCTGCAAGAGGTTGTTTGAGATCCTTTCGTCCAATGTGGGAAAAGGAAATATCTTCACATAAAAACTAGACAGAAGCATTCTGAGCAACTTCTTGGTGATGTGGGCATTCAACTCTCAGAGTTGAAGCTTTCCTTTGGTTGAACAGATTTGAAATAGTCCTTTTGTACAATCTGCAAGTGGATATTTGAGATCTTTTCATCCAATGCTGAAAAGGAAATATCTTCACTTAAAAACTAAACTGAAGCATTCTGAGCAACTACTTAGTGATGGGTGCATTCAACTCACAGAGTTGAGCCTTTCTTTTGATTGAGCAGTTTGGAAACTCTCTGTTTGAATCATCTGAAAATGGGCATTTGGAGTGCTTTGTGGCCAATGGTGGAAAATGATATATCTTCACCAAAATGATACACGGGAGAATCCTGCGAAATTTCCTTGTGATGTGTGCCTTCATCTGACATAGTGGAAGCTTTCTTTTGGTTAAGCAGATATGAAACAGTCTTTTTCTAGATTCTGCCAGTGCAAATTTGAAATCTTTTCTTCCAATGCGGTGAAAGGATTTATCTTCACAAAAACACAGAGAGAAGCATTCTGAACAACTTCTTAGTGATATGTGCATTCCACTCACAGAGTTGAAACTTTCTTTTGATGGAGCAGTTTTAAAACAATCTGAAGAATCCGGAAGTGGACATTTGGAATGCTTTGAGGCCTACGTTGAAAAATTAAATATCTTCACGTGAAAATTACTCAGAAGCATTCTGCGAAATTATTTTGTGATGTATGCATTCATCTCACAGAGTTCAAGTTTCCTTTTGGTTGAGCAGATTTGAAACAGTCTTTTAGCAGAATTTGCAAGTGGATATATGAGATCTTTTCGTCCAGAGCGAGAAAAAGGAAATATCATCTGATAAAAACTAGGCAGAACATCCTGAATAAATTCTTAGTGATACATGCATTCAAGTAAAAAGTAAACCATGCTTTTGATCCAGCAGTTTTGAAACACTCTGTTTGAAGAATCTGCAAGTGGACATTTTGAGCGATTTGAGGCCTATGTTGAAAAAGGAAATGTGTTCACATAAAAGCTACAGAAAATCATTCTGTGAAATTTATTTGTGATGTGTGCATTCTTCTCACAGTGTTGAAGCTTTCTTTTGGTTGAGCAGATTTGAAGCTTTCCTTTTGGAGAATCTGCAAGTGGATATTTGAGATCTTTACGTACAAAGGGGAACCGGATTTATCTTCACATAAAAACTAGACGGAAGCCTTCTGAGCAACTTCTTAGTGATGCGTGTATTCCACTCACAGATTTGAACCTTTCTTTGGATTGAGCAGTTTTGAAACACTTTTTGTCAAGAATCTGCAAGGTTACAATTGGAGGGCTTTGAGACCTATGCTCAAAAAGGTAATATCTTCACATTAATACCTCACAGAACCATTTTGCAAAATACGTTTGTGATGTGTGCGTTCACTTGACAGAGGTGAAGCTTTCTTTTCTTGAGCATATATGAAAAAGTCTTAATATAGTGTCTGCAAGAGGATATTTGAGATCTTTGCATCCAATGTGGGAAAAGGAAATATCTTCACTTAAAAACTACACATAGGCATTCTGAGAAACTTCATAGTGATATGTGCATTCAACTCACATAGTTGGACATTTCTTTTGATTCAGCAGTTTTGAAACACGGTGTTTGAAGAATCCGCAAGTTGGCATTTGGAGTGCTTTGAGGGCAATGATGTAAAAGGAAATATCTTCATATAAAACTACACAGAATAATTCTGTGAAATTTATTTGTGATGTGTGCATTCGTTTCACAGGGATAAAAATCTCCTATGGTTGAGCAGATTTGAAAATGTCTTTTTCTACAATCTGCAATTGGATATTTGAGATCTTTTCTTCCAATGCATGAAAAGGAATTATCTTCACTTACAAACTAGACGGAAGCATTCTGAGCAACCTCTTTGTGATGTGTGCATTCATCTCATGGAGGTCAGCCTTTCTTTTGCTTGAGCAGTTTCGAAAATCTCTGTTAAAAGTATCTGCAACTGGACATTTGGAGTGCCTCGAGGCCTATGGTGAACAAGGAAATGTTTCCTTATGAAAGCTAAAGAGAAGCATCCTGCGAAATTTCTTTATGATGTGTGCATTCATCTCACAGAGTTGAAGCTTTTATTTTGTTGAGCAGATTTGAACAAGTCTTTTCCTAGAATCTGCAAGTGGATATTTGAGATGCCTGCGTCCATTGCGAGAAAAAGTATTATCTTCACATAAAACCTAGACAGAAGCATTCTCAACAACTCCTTAGTGACATGTGCATTCAACTCACAGAGTTTAAACTTTCTTTTGATTGAGCAGTTTTGAAACACGGTGTTTGAAGGATCTGCAAGTGCACATTTGGAGATCTTTGAGACCTATGGTGAAAAAGCAAGTATCTTCACATAAAAACTACACAGAAGCATCCTGTAAAATTACTTTGTGATGTGTGCATTCATCTCAGAGAGTTGAAGCTTTCTTGAGGTTCAGCAGATTTGAAACAGTCTTTTTGTAGACTCCGTAACTGCATGTTTGAGATCATTTCGTCCAATGCAGGAAAAGGAAATATCTTCACATAAAAACCGGACGGAAGCATTCTGAGCAAATTCTTCATGATATGTGCATTCAACTCAGAGAATTGAACCATTCTTTTGATTGATCAGTTTTGAAACACTCTTTGAAGAATCTGCAAGAGGACATTGGGAGGGCTTTGAGACCTATGGTGAAAAAGGAAATATCTTCACATAAAAACCAAACAGTAGCACTCTGCAAAATTTCTCTGGGATGTGTGCATTCTTCTCTGAGTTGAAGCTTTTCTTTTTGGTTGAGCAGATTTGAAAGCGTTTTTTCGTAGAATCTGCAAGTGGTTATTTGAGATCTTTTCGTCCAATGTGTGAAAAGGAAATATCTTCACATAAAAACTAGACAGAAGCATTCTGAGCAACTTCTTGGTGATGTGGGCATTCAACTCTCAGAGTTGAAGCTTTCCTTTGGTTGAACAGATTTGAAATAGTCCTTTTGTACAATCTGCAAGTGGATATTTGAGATCTTTTCATCCAATGCTGAAAAGGAAATATCTTCACTTCAAAACTAAACTGAAGCATTCTGAGAAACTTCTTAGTGATGGGTGCATTCAACTCAAAGAGTTGAGCCTTTCTTTTGATTGAGCAGTTTGGAAACTCTCTGTTGGAAGCATCTGCAAATGGGCATTTGGAGTGCTTTGTGGCCTATGGTGGAAAATGGTATATCTTCACCAAAATGATACACGGCAGCATCTTGCGAAATTTCCATGTGATGTGTGCCTTCATCTCACAGAGTGGAAGCTTCATTTGGTTAAGCAGATATGAAACAGTCTTTTTCTAGATTCCGCCAGTGCAAATTTGAAATCTTTTCTTCCAATGCGGTGAAAGGAATTATTTTCACATAAAACCTAGAGAGAAGCATTCTGAACAACTTCTTAGTGATATGTGGATTCCACTCACAGAGTTGAAACTTTCTTTTGATGGAGCAGTTTTGAAACAATCTGAAGAATCTGGAAGTGGACATATGGAATGCGTTGAGGCCTATGGTGAAAAATTAAATATCTCCACGTGAAAAGTACTCAGAATTATTCTGCGAAATTACTTTGTGATGTATGCATTCATCTCACAGAGTTCAAATTTCCTTTTGGTTGAGCAGATTTGAAACAGTCTTTTTGTAGAATCTGCAAGTGGATATATGAGATCTTTTCGTCCAGTGCGAGAAAAGGGAAATATCATCTCATAAAAACTAGGCAGAAGATCCTGAAGAAATTCTTAGTGATACATGCATTCAAGTAAATAGGTGAACCATGCTTCTGGTCCAGCAGTTTTGAAACACTCTGTTTGAGGAATCTGCAAGTGGACATTTGGAGCGCTTTGAGGCCTATGTTGAAAAAGGAAATATGTTCACCTAAAAGCTACAGAAAAGCATTCTGTGAAATTTCTTTGTGATGTGTGCATTCTTCTCACAGTGTTGAAGCTTTCTTTAGGTTGAGCAGATTTGAAGCTTTCATTTTGGAGAATCTGCAAGTGGATATTTGAGATCTTTACGTCCAATGGGGTACCGGATTTATCCTCACATAAAAACTAGACGGAAGGCTTTTGAGCAACTTCTCAGTGATGCGTGTATTCCACTCACAGAGTTGAACCTTTCTTTTGATTGAGCAGTTTTGAAACACATTTTGTCAAGAATCTGCAAGGTTACAATTGGAGTGCTTTGAGATCTATGCTCAAAAAGGAAATATCTTCACATTAATACTATACAGAACCATTTTGCAAAATATGTTCGTGATGTGTGCGTTCATCGGACAGAGGTGAAGCTTTCTTTTGGTTGAGCATATATGAAAAATGCTTTATATACTGTCTGCAAGAGGATATTTGAGATCTTTGCGTCCAATGTGGGAAAAGGAAATATCTTCACTTAAAAATTACACATAGGCATTCTGAGAAACTTCTTAATGACATGTGCATTCAACTCACAGAGTTGGACATTTCTTTGGATTCAGCAGTTTTGAAACACGGTGTTTGAAGAATCTGCAAGTTGGCATTTGGAGTGCTTTGAGGGCAATGATATAAAAGGAAATATCTTCATATAAAAACGACACAGAATAATTCTGTGAAATTTATTTGTGATGTGTGCGTTCGTTTCACAGGGAAAAACCTCTCCTATGGTTGAGCAGATTTGAAACTGTCTTTTTCTACGATCTGCAAGTGGATATTTGAGATCTTTTCTTCCAATGCATGAAAAGGAATTATCTTCTCTTAGAAACTAGACGGAATCCTTCTGAGCAACTCCTTTGTGATGTGTGCATTCATCTCATGAAGGTCAGCATTTCTTTTGCTTGAACAGTTTCGAAACTCTCTGTTAAAAGAATCTGCAACTGGACATTTGGAGTGCTTTGAGGCCTATGGTGAAAAAGGAAATATATTCTTATGAAAGCTAAAGAGAAGCATCCGGCGAAATTTTTTTATGATGTGTGCATTCATCTCACAGAGTTGAAGCTTCTATTTTGTTGAGCAGATTTGAACAAGTCTTTTCCTAGAATCTGCAAGTGGATATTTGAGATGCCTGCGTCCATTGCGAGAAAAAGAATTATCTTCACATAAAACCTAGACAGAAGCATTCTCAACAACTCCTTAGTGACATGTGCATTCAACTCACAGAGTTTAAACTTTCTTTTGATTGAGCAGTTTTGAAACAGGGTGTTTGAAGGATCTGCAAGTGCACATTTGGAGTTCTTTGAGACCTATGGTGAAAAAGCAAGTATCTTCACATAAAAACTACACAGAAGCATCCTGTAAAATTCCTTTGTGATGTGGGCATTCATCTCAGAGAGTTGAAGCTTTCTTGTGGTTCAGCAGATTTGAAACAGTCTTTTTGTAGACTCCATAACTGCATGTTTGAGATCATTTCGTCCAATGCAGGAAAAGGAATTATCTTCACATAAAAACTGGACGGAAGCATTCTGAGCAAATTCTTAATGATATGTGCATTCAACACAGAGAATTGAACCATTCTTTTGATTGATCAGTTTTGAAACACTCTTTGAAGAATCTGCAAGAGGACATTTGGAGGGCCTTGAGACCTATGGTGAAAAAGGAAATATCTTCACATAAAAACCAAACAGTAGCACTCTGCAAAATTTCTCTGGGATGTGTGCATTCTTCTCTGAGTTGAAGCTTTTCATTTTGGTTGAGCAGATTTCAAAACGTTTCTTTGTAAAATCTGCAAGAGGTTGTTTGAGATCCTTTCGTCCAATGTGGGAAAAGGAAATATCTTCACATAAAAACTAGACAGAAGCATTCTGAGCAACTTCTTGGTGATGTGGGCATTCAACTCTCAGAGTTGAAGCTTTCCTTTGGTTGAACAGATTTGAAATAGTCCTTTTGTACAATCTGCAAGTGGATATTTGAGATCTTTTCATCCAATGCTGAAAAGGAAATATCTTCACTTAAAAACTAAACTGAAGCATTCTGAGCAACTACTTAGTGATGGGTGCATTCAACTCACAGAGTTGAGCCTTTCTTTTGATTGAGCAGTTTGGAAACTCTCTGTTTGAATCATCTGAAAATGGGCATTTGGAGTGCTTTGTGGCCAATGGTGGAAAATGATATATCTTCACCAAAATGATACACGGGAGAATCCTGCGAAATTTCCTTGTGATGTGTGCCTTCATCTGACATAGTGGAAGCTTTCTTTTGGTTAAGCAGATATGAAACAGTCTTTTTCTAGATTCTGCCAGTGCAAATTTGAAATCTTTTCTTCCAATGCGGTGAAAGGATTTATCTTCACAAAAACACAGAGAGAAGCATTCTGAACAACTTCTTAGTGATATGTGCATTCCACTCACAGAGTTGAAACTTTCTTTTGATGGAGCAGTTTTAAAACAATCTGAAGAATCCGGAAGTGGACATTTGGAATGCTTTGAGGCCTACGTTGAAAAATTAAATATCTTCACGTGAAAATTACTCAGAAGCATTCTGCGAAATTATTTTGTGATGTATGCATTCATCTCACAGAGTTCAAGTTTCCTTTTGGTTGAGCAGATTTGAAACAGTCTTTTAGCAGAATTTGCAAGTGGATATATGAGATCTTTTCGTCCAGAGCGAGAAAAAGGAAATATCATCTGATAAAAACTAGGCAGAACATCCTGAATAAATTCTTAGTGATACATGCATTCAAGTAAAAAGTAAACCATGCTTTTGATCCAGCAGTTTTGAAACACTCTGTTTGAAGAATCTGCAAGTGGACATTTTGAGCGATTTGAGGCCTATGTTGAAAAAGGAAATGTGTTCACATAAAAGCTACAGAAAATCATTCTGTGAAATTTATTTGTGATGTGTGCATTCTTCTCACAGTGTTGAAGCTTTCTTTTGGTTGAGCAGATTTGAAGCTTTCCTTTTGGAGAATCTGCAAGTGGATATTTGAGATCTTTACGTACAAAGGGGAACCGGATTTATCTTCACATAAAAACTAGACGGAAGCCTTCTGAGCAACTTCTTAGTGATGCGTGTATTCCACTCACAGATTTGAACCTTTCTTTGGATTGAGCAGTTTTGAAACACTTTTTGTCAAGAATCTGCAAGGTTACAATTGGAGGGCTTTGAGACCTATGCTCAAAAAGGTAATATCTTCACATTAATACCTCACAGAACCATTTTGCAAAATACGTTTGTGATGTGTGCGTTCACTTGACAGAGGTGAAGCTTTCTTTTGTTGAGCATATATGAAAAAGTCTTAATATAGTGTCTGCAAGAGGATATTTGAGATCTTTGCATCCAATGTGGGAAAAGGAAATATCTTCACTTAAAAACTACACATAGGCATTCTGAGAAACTTCATAGTGATATGTGCATTCAACTCACATAGTTGGACATTTCTTTTGATTCAGCAGTTTTGAAACACGGTGTTTGAAGAATCCGCAAGTTGGCATTTGGAGTGCTTTGAGGGCAATGATGTAAAAGGAAATATCTTCATATAAAACTACACAGAATAATTCTGTGAAATTTATTTGTGATGTGTGCATTCGTTTCACAGGGATAAAAATCTCCTATGGTTGAGCAGATTTGAAAATGTCTTTTTCTACAATCTGCAATTGGATATTTGAGATCTTTTCTTCCAATGCATGAAAAGGAATTATCTTCACTTACAAACTAGACGGAAGCATTCTGAGCAACCTCTTTGTGATGTGTGCATTCATCTCATGGAGGTCAGCCTTTCTTTTGCTTGAGCAGTTTCGAAAATCTCTGTTAAAAGTATCTGCAACTGGACATTTGGAGTGCCTCGAGGCCTATGGTGAACAAGGAAATGTTTCCTTATGAAAGCTAAAGAGAAGCATCCTGCGAAATTTCTTTATGATGTGTGCATTCATCTCACAGAGTTGAAGCTTTTATTTTGTTGAGCAGATTTGAACAAGTCTTTTCCTAGAATCTGCAAGTGGATATTTGAGATGCCTGCGTCCATTGCGAGAAAAAGTATTATCTTCACATAAAACCTAGACAGAAGCATTCTCAACAACTCCTTAGTGACATGTGCATTCAACTCACAGAGTTTAAACTTTCTTTTGATTGAGCAGTTTTGAAACACGGTGTTTGAAGGATCTGCAAGTGCACATTTGGAGATCTTTGAGACCTATGGTGAAAAAGCAAGTATCTTCACATAAAAACTACACAGAAGCATCCTGTAAAATTACTTTGTGATGTGTGCATTCATCTCAGAGAGTTGAAGCTTTCTTGAGGTTCAGCAGATTTGAAACAGTCTTTTTGTAGACTCCGTAACTGCATGTTTGAGATCATTTCGTCCAATGCAGGAAAAGGAAATATCTTCACATAAAAACCGGACGGAAGCATTCTGAGCAAATTCTTAATGATATGTGCATTCAACTCAGAGAATTGAACCATTCTTTTGATTGATCAGTTTTGAAACACTCTTTGAAGAATCTGCAAGAGGACATTGGGAGGGCTTTGAGACCTATGGTGAAAAAGGAAATATCTTCACATAAAAACCAAACAGTAGCACTCTGCAAAATTTCTCTGGGATGTGTGCATTCTTCTCTGAGTTGAAGCTTTTCTTTTTGGTTGAGCAGATTTGAAAGCGTTTTTTCGTAGAATCTGCAAGTGGTTATTTGAGATCTTTTCGTCCAATGTGTGAAAAGGAAATATCTTCACATAAAAACTAGACAGAAGCATTCTGAGCAACTTCTTGGTGATGTGGGCATTCAACTCTCAGAGTTGAAGCTTTCCTTTGGTTGAACAGATTTGAAATAGTCCTTTTGTACAATCTGCAAGTGGATATTTGAGATCTTTTCATCCAATGCTGAAAAGGAAATATCTTCACTTCAAAACTAAACTGAAGCATTCTGAGAAACTTCTTAGTGATGGGTGCATTCAACTCAAAGAGTTGAGCCTTTCTTTTGATTGAGCAGTTTGGAAACTCTCTGTTGGAAGCATCTGCAAATGGGCATTTGGAGTGCTTTGTGGCCTATGGTGGAAAATGGTATATCTTCACCAAAATGATACACGGCAGCATCTTGCGAAATTTCCATGTGATGTGTGCCTTCATCTCACAGAGTGGAAGCTTCATTTGGTTAAGCAGATATGAAACAGTCTTTTTCTAGATTCCGCCAGTGCAAATTTGAAATCTTTTCTTCCAATGCGGTGAAAGGAATTATTTTCACATAAAACCTAGAGAGAAGCATTCTGAACAACTTCTTAGTGATATGTGGATTCCACTCACAGAGTTGAAACTTTCTTTTGATGGAGCAGTTTTGAAACAATCTGAAGAATCTGGAAGTGGACATATGGAATGCGTTGAGGCCTATGGTGAAAAATTAAATATCTCCACGTGAAAAGTACTCAGAATTATTCTGCGAAATTACTTTGTGATGTATGCATTCATCTCACAGAGTTCAAATTTCCTTTTGGTTGAGCAGATTTGAAACAGTCTTTTTGTAGAATCTGCAAGTGGATATATGAGATCTTTTCGTCCAGTGCGAGAAAAGGGAAATATCATCTCATAAAAACTAGGCAGAAGATCCTGAAGAAATTCTTAGTGATACATGCATTCAAGTAAATAGGTGAACCATGCTTCTGGTCCAGCAGTTTTGAAACACTCTGTTTGAGGAATCTGCAAGTGGACATTTGGAGCGCTTTGAGGCCTATGTTGAAAAAGGAAATATGTTCACCTAAAAGCTACAGAAAAGCATTCTGTGAAATTTCTTTGTGATGTGTGCATTCTTCTCACAGTGTTGAAGCTTTCTTTAGGTTGAGCAGATTTGAAGCTTTCATTTTGGAGAATCTGCAAGTGGATATTTGAGATCTTTACGTCCAATGGGGTACCGGATTTATCCTCACATAAAAACTAGACGGAAGGCTTTTGAGCAACTTCTCAGTGATGCGTGTATTCCACTCACAGAGTTGAACCTTTCTTTTGATTGAGCAGTTTTGAAACACTTTTTGTCAAGAATCTGCAAGGTTACAATTGGAGTGCTTTGAGATCTATGCTCAAAAAGGAAATATCTTCACATTAATACTATACAGAACCATTTTGCAAAATATGTTCGTGATGTGTGCGTTCATCGGACAGAGGTGAAGCTTTCTTTTGGTTGAGCATATATGAAAAATGCTTTATATACTGTCTGCAAGAGGATATTTGAGATCTTTGCGTCCAATGTGGGAAAAGGAAATATCTTCACTTAAAAATTACACATAGGCATTCTGAGAAACTTCTTAATGACATGTGCATTCAACTCACAGAGTTGGACATTTCTTTGGATTCAGCAGTTTTGAAACACGGTGTTTGAAGAATCTGCAAGTTGGCATTTGGAGTGCTTTGAGGGCAATGATATAAAAGGAAATATCTTCATATAAAAACGACACAGAATAATTCTGTGAAATTTATTTGTGATGTGTGCGTTCGTTTCACAGGGAAAAACCTCTCCTATGGTTGAGCAGATTTGAAACTGTCTTTTTCTACGATCTGCAAGTGGATATTTGAGATCTTTTCTTCCAATGCATGAAAAGGAATTATCTTCTCTTAGAAACTAGACGGAATCCTTCTGAGCAACTCCTTTGTGATGTGTGCATTCATCTCATGAAGGTCAGCCTTTCTTTTGCTTGAACAGTTTCGAAACTCTCTGTTAAAAGAATCTGCAACTGGACATTTGGAGTGCTTTGAGGCCTATGGTGAAAAAGGAAATATATTCTTATGAAAGCTAAAGAGAAGCATCCGGCGAAATTTTTTTATGATGTGTGCATTCATCTCACAGAGTTGAAGCTTCTATTTTGTTGAGCAGATTTGAACAAGTCTTTTCCTAGAATCTGCAAGTGGATATTTGAGATGCCTGCGTCCATTGCGAGAAAAAGAATTATCTTCACATAAAACCTAGACAGAAGCATTCTCAACAACTCCTTAGTGACATGTGCATTCAACTCACAGAGTTTAAACTTTCTTTTGATTGAGCAGTTTTGAAACAGGGTGTTTGAAGGATCTGCAAGTGCACATTTGGAGTTCTTTGAGACCTATGGTGAAAAAGCAAGTATCTTCACATAAAAACTACACAGAAGCATCCTGTAAAATTCCTTTGTGATGTGGGCATTCATCTCAGAGAGTTGAAGCTTTCTTGTGGTTCAGCAGATTTGAAACAGTCTTTTTGTAGACTCCATAACTGCATGTTTGAGATCATTTCGTCCAATGCAGGAAAAGGAATTATCTTCACATAAAAACTGGACGGAAGCATTCTGAGCAAATTCTTAATGATATGTGCATTCAACACATAGAATTGAAGCATTCTTTTGATTGATCAGTTTTGAAACACTCTTTGAAGAATCTGCAAGAGGACATTTGGAGGGCCTTGAGACCTATGGTGAAAAAGGAAATATCTTCACATAAAAACCAAACAGTAGCACTCTGCAAAATTTCTCTGGGATGTGTGCATTCTTCTCTGAGTTGAAGCTTTTCATTTTGGTTGAGCAGATTTCAAAACGTTTCTTTGTAAAATCTGCAAGAGGTTGTTTGAGATCCTTTCGTCCAATGTGGGAAAAGGAAATATCTTCACATAAAAACTAGACAGAAGCATTCTGAGCAACTTCTTGGTGATGTGGGCATTCAACTCTCAGAGTTGAAGCTTTCCTTTGGTTGAACAGATTTGAAATAGTCCTTTTGTACAATCTGCAAGTGGATATTTGAGATCTTTTCATCCAATGCTGAAAAGGAAATATCTTCACTTAAAAACTAAACTGAAGCATTCTGAGCAACTACTTAGTGATGGGTGCATTCAACTCACAGAGTTGAGCCTTTCTTTTGATTGAGCAGTTTTGAAACTCTCTGTTTGAATCATCTGAAAATGGGCATTTGGAGTGCTTTGTGGCCAATGGTGGAAAATGATATATCTTCACCAAAATGATACACGGGAGAATCCTGCGAAATTTCCTTGTGATGTGTGCCTTCATCTGACATAGTGGAAGCTTTCTTTTGGTTAAGCAGATATGAAACAGTCTTTTTCTAGATTCTGCCAGTGCAAATTTGAAATCTTTTCTTCCAATGCGGTGAAAGGATTTATCTTCACAAAAACACAGAGAGAAGCATTCTGAACAACTTCTTAGTGATATGTGCATTCCACTCACAGAGTTGAAACTTTCTTTTGATGGAGCAGTTTTAAAACAATCTGAAGAATCCGGAAGTGGACATTTGGAATGCTTTGAGGCCTACGTTGAAAAATTAAATATCTTCACGTGAAAAGTACTCAGAAGCATTCTGCGAAATTATTTTGTGATGTATGCATTCATCTCACAGAGTTCAAGTTTCCTTTTGGTTGAGCAGATTTGAAACAGTCTTTTAGCAGAATTTGCAAGTGGATATATGAGATCTTTTCGTCCAGAGCGAGAAAAAGGAAATATCATCTGATAAAAACTAGGCAGAACATCCTGAATAAATTCTTAGTGATACATGCATTCAAGTAAAAAGTAAACCATGCTTTTGATCCAGCAGTTTTGAAACACTCTGTTTGAAGAATCTGCAAGTGGACATTTTGAGCGATTTGAGGCCTATGTTGAAAAAGGAAATGTGTTCACATAAAAGCTACAGAAAATCATTCTGTGAAATTTATTTGTGATGTGTGCATTCTTCTCACAGTGTTGAAGCTTTCTTTTGGTTGAGCAGATTTGAAGCTTTCCTTTTGGAGAATCTGCAAGTGGATATTTGAGATCTTTACGTACAAAGGGGAACCGGATTTATCTTCACATAAAAACTAGACGGAAGCCTTCTGAGCAACTTCTTAGTGATGCGTGTATTCCACTCACAGATTTGAACCTTTCTTTGGATTGAGCAGTTTTGAAACACTTTTTGTCAAGAATCTGCAAGGTTACAATTGGAGGGCTTTGAGACCTATGCTCAAAAAGGTAATATCTTCACATTAATACCTCACAGAACCATTTTGCAAAATACGTTTGTGATGTGTGCGTTCACTTGACAGAGGTGAAGCTTTCTTTTGTTGAGCATATATGAAAAAGTCTTAATATAGTGTCTGCAAGAGGATATTTGAGATCTTTGCATCCAATGTGGGAAAAGGAAATATCTTCACTTAAAAACTACACATAGGCATTCTGAGAAACTTCATAGTGATATGTGCATTCAACTCACATAGTTGGACATTTCTTTTGATTCAGCAGTTTTGAAACACGGTGTTTGAAGAATCCGCAAGTTGGCATTTGGAGTGCTTTGAGGGCAATGATGTAAAAGGAAATATCTTCATATAAAACTACACAGAATAATTCTGTGAAATTTATTTGTGATGTGTGCATTCGTTTCACAGGGATAAAAATCTCCTATGGTTGAGCAGATTTGAAAATGTCTTTTTCTACAATCTGCAATTGGATATTTGAGATCTTTTCTTCCAATGCATGAAAAGGAATTATCTTCACTTACAAACTAGACGGAAGCATTCTGAGCAACCTCTTTGTGATGTGTGCATTCATCTCATGGAGGTCAGCCTTTCTTTTGCTTGAGCAGTTTCGAAAATCTCTGTTAAAAGTATCTGCAACTGGACATTTGGAGTGCCTCGAGGCCTATGGTGAACAAGGAAATGTTTCCTTATGAAAGCTAAAGAGAAGCATCCTGCGAAATTTCTTTATGATGTGTGCATTCATCTCACAGAGTTGAAGCTTTTATTTTGTTGAGCAGATTTGAACAAGTCTTTTCCTAGAATCTGCAAGTGGATATTTGAGATGCCTGCGTCCATTGCGAGAAAAAGTATTATCTTCACATAAAACCTAGACAGAAGCATTCTCAACAACTCCTTAGTGACATGTGCATTCAACTCACAGAGTTTAAACTTTCTTTTGATTGAGCAGTTTTGAAACACGGTGTTTGAAGGATCTGCAAGTGCACATTTGGAGATCTTTGAGACCTATGGTGAAAAAGCAAGTATCTTCACATAAAAACTACACAGAAGCATCCTGTAAAATTACTTTGTGATGTGTGCATTCATCTCAGAGAGTTGAAGCTTTCTTGAGGTTCAGCAGATTTGAAACAGTCTTTTTGTAGACTCCGTAACTGCATGTTTGAGATCATTTCGTCCAATGCAGGAAAAGGAAATATCTTCACATAAAAACCGGACGGAAGCATTCTGAGCAAATTCTTCATGATATGTGCATTCAACTCAGAGAATTGAACCATTCTTTTGATTGATCAGTTTTGAAACACTCTTTGAAGAATCTGCAAGAGGACATTGGGAGGGCTTTGAGACCTATGGTGAAAAAGGAAATATCTTCACATAAAAACCAAACAGTAGCACTCTGCAAAATTTCTCTGGGATGTGTGCATTCTTCTCTGAGTTGAAGCTTTTCTTTTTGGTTGAGCAGATTTGAAAGCGTTTTTTCGTAGAATCTGCAAGTGGTTATTTGAGATCTTTTCGTCCAATGTGTGAAAAGGAAATATCTTCACATAAAAACTAGACAGAAGCATTCTGAGCAACTTCTTGGTGATGTGGGCATTCAACTCTCAGAGTTGAAGCTTTCCTTTGGTTGAACAGATTTGAAATAGTCCTTTTGTACAATCTGCAAGTGGATATTTGAGATCTTTTCATCCAATGCTGAAAAGGAAATATCTTCACTTCAAAACTAAACTGAAGCATTCTGAGAAACTTCTTAGTGATGGGTGCATTCAACTCAAAGAGTTGAGCCTTTCTTTTGATTGAGCAGTTTGGAAACTCTCTGTTGGAAGCATCTGCAAATGGGCATTTGGAGTGCTTTGTGGCCTATGGTGGAAAATGGTATATCTTCACCAAAATGATACACGGCAGCATCTTGCGAAATTTCCATGTGATGTGTGCCTTCATCTCACAGAGTGGAAGCTTCATTTGGTTAAGTAGATATGAAACAGTCTTTTTCTAGATTCCACCAGTGCAAATTTGAAATCTTTTCTTCCAATGCGGTGAAAGGAATTATTTTCACATAAAACCTAGAGAGAAGCATTCTGAACAACTTCTTAGTGATATGTGGATTCCACTCACAGAGTTGAAACTTTCTTTTGATGGAGCAGTTTTGAAACAATCTGAAGAATCTGGAAGTGGACATATGGAATGCGTTGAGGCCTATGGTGAAAAATTAAATATCTCCACGTGAAAAGTACTCAGAATTATTCTGCGAAATTACTTTGTGATGTATGCATTCATCTCACAGAGTTCAAATTTCCTTTTGGTTGAGCAGATTTGAAACAGTCTTTTTGTAGAATCTGCAAGTGGATATATGAGATCTTTTCGTCCAGTGCGAGAAAAGGGAAATATCATCTCATAAAAACTAGGCAGAAGATCCTGAAGAAATTCTTAGTGATACATGCATTCAAGTAAATAGGTGAACCATGCTTCTGGTCCAGCAGTTTTGAAACACTCTGTTTGAGGAATCTGCAAGTGGACATTTGGAGCGCTTTGAGGCCTATGTTGAAAAAGGAAATATGTTCACCTAAAAGCTACAGAAAAGCATTCTGTGAAATTTCTTTGTGATGTGTGCATTCTTCTCACAGTGTTGAAGCTTTCTTTAGGTTGAGCAGATTTGAAGCTTTCATTTTGGAGAATCTGCAAGTGGATATTTGAGATCTTTACGTCCAATGGGGTACCGGATTTATCCTCACATAAAAACTAGACGGAAGGCTTTTGAGCAACTTCTCAGTGATGCGTGTATTCCACTCACAGAGTTGAACCTTTCTTTTGATTGAGCAGTTTTGAAACACTTTTTGTCAAGAATCTGCAAGGTTACAATTGGAGTGCTTTGAGATCTATGCTCAAAAAGGAAATATCTTCACATTAATACTATACAGAACCATTTTGCAAAATATGTTCGTGATGTGTGCGTTCATCGGACAGAGGTGAAGCTTTCTTTTGGTTGAGCATATATGAAAAATGCTTTATATACTGTCTGCAAGAGGATATTTGAGATCTTTGCGTCCAATGTGGGAAAAGGAAATATCTTCACTTAAAAATTACACATAGGCATTCTGAGAAACTTCTTAATGACATGTGCATTCAACTCACAGAGTTGGACATTTCTTTGGATTCAGCAGTTTTGAAACACGGTGTTTGAAGAATCTGCAAGTTGGCATTTGGAGTGCTTTGAGGGCAATGATATAAAAGGAAATATCTTCATATAAAAACGACACAGAATAATTCTGTGAAATTTATTTGTGATGTGTGCGTTCGTTTCACAGGGAAAAACCTCTCCTATGGTTGAGCAGATTTGAAACTGTCTTTTTCTACGATCTGCAAGTGGATATTTGAGATCTTTTCTTCCAATGCATGAAAAGGAATTATCTTCTCTTAGAAACTAGACGGAATCCTTCTGAGCAACTCCTTTGTGATGTGTGCATTCATCTCATGAAGGTCAGCCTTTCTTTTGCTTGAACAGTTTCGAAACTCTCTGTTAAAAGAATCTGCAACTGGACATTTGGAGTGCTTTGAGGCCTATGGTGAAAAAGGAAATATATTCTTATGAAAGCTAAAGAGAAGCATCCGGCGAAATTTTTTTATGATGTGTGCATTCATCTCACAGAGTTGAAGCTTCTATTTTGTTGAGCAGATTTGAACAAGTCTTTTCCTAGAATCTGCAAGTGGATATTTGAGATGCCTGCGTCCATTGCGAGAAAAAGAATTATCTTCACATAAAACCTAGACAGAAGCATTCTCAACAACTCCTTAGTGACATGTGCATTCAACTCACAGAGTTTAAACTTTCTTTTGATTGAGCAGTTTTGAAACAGGGTGTTTGAAGGATCTGCAAGTGCACATTTGGAGTTCTTTGAGACCTATGGTGAAAAAGCAAGTATCTTCACATAAAAACTACACAGAAGCATCCTGTAAAATTCCTTTGTGATGTGGGCATTCATCTCAGAGAGTTGAAGCTTTCTTGTGGTTCAGCAGATTTGAAACAGTCTTTTTGTAGACTCCATAACTGCATGTTTGAGATCATTTCGTCCAATGCAGGAAAAGGAATTATCTTCACATAAAAACTGGACGGAAGCATTCTGAGCAAATTCTTAATGATATGTGCATTCAACACATAGAATTGAAGCATTCTTTTGATTGATCAGTTTTGAAACACTCTTTGAAGAATCTGCAAGAGGACATTTGGAGGGCCTTGAGACCTATGGTGAAAAAGGAAATATCTTCACATAAAAACCAAACAGTAGCACTCTGCAAAATTTCTCTGGGATGTGTGCATTCTTCTCTGAGTTGAAGCTTTTCATTTTGGTTGAGCAGATTTCAAAACGTTTCTTTGTAAAATCTGCAAGAGGTTGTTTGAGATCCTTTCGTCCAATGTGGGAAAAGGAAATATCTTCACATAAAAACTAGACAGAAGCATTCTGAGCAACTTCTTGGTGATGTGGGCATTCAACTCTCAGAGTTGAAGCTTTCCTTTGGTTGAACAGATTTGAAATAGTCCTTTTGTACAATCTGCAAGTGGATATTTGAGATCTTTTCATCCAATGCTGAAAAGGAAATATCTTCACTTAAAAACTAAACTGAAGCATTCTGAGCAACTACTTAGTGATGGGTGCATTCAACTCACAGAGTTGAGCCTTTCTTTTGATTGAGCAGTTTTGAAACTCTCTGTTTGAATCATCTGAAAATGGGCATTTGGAGTGCTTTGTGGCCAATGGTGGAAAATGATATATCTTCACCAAAATGATACACGGGAGAATCCTGCGAAATTTCCTTGTGATGTGTGCCTTCATCTGACATAGTGGAAGCTTTCTTTTGGTTAAGCAGATATGAAACAGTCTTTTTCTAGATTCTGCCAGTGCAAATTTGAAATCTTTTCTTCCAATGCGGTGAAAGGATTTATCTTCACAAAAACACAGAGAGAAGCATTCTGAACAACTTCTTAGTGATATGTGCATTCCACTCACAGAGTTGAAACTTTCTTTTGATGGAGCAGTTTTAAAACAATCTGAAGAATCCGGAAGTGGACATTTGGAATGCTTTGAGGCCTACGTTGAAAAATTAAATATCTTCACGTGAAAAGTACTCAGAAGCATTCTGCGAAATTATTTTGTGATGTATGCATTCATCTCACAGAGTTCAAGTTTCCTTTTGGTTGAGCCGATTTGAAACAGTCTTTTAGCAGAATTTGCAAGTGGATATATGAGATCTTTTCGTCCAGAGCGAGAAAAAGGAAATATCATCTGATAAAAACTAGGCAGAACATCCTGAATAAATTCTTAGTGATACATGCATTCAAGTAAAAAGTAAACCATGCTTTTGATCCAGCAGTTTTGAAACACTCTGTTTGAAGAATCTGCAAGTGGACATTTTGAGCGATTTGAGGCCTATGTTGAAAAAGGAAATGTGTTCACATAAAAGCTACAGAAAATCATTCTGTGAAATTTATTTGTGATGTGTGCATTCTTCTCACAGTGTTGAAGCTTTCTTTTGGTTGAGCAGATTTGAAGCTTTCCTTTTGGAGAATCTGCAAGTGGATATTTGAGATCTTTACGTACAAAGGGGAACCGGATTTATCTTCACATAAAAACTAGACGGAAGCCTTCTGAGCAACTTCTTAGTGATGCGTGTATTCCACTCACAGATTTGAACCTTTCTTTGGATTGAGCAGTTTTGAAACACTTTTTGTCAAGAATCTGCAAGGTTACAATTGGAGGGCTTTGAGACCTATGCTCAAAAAGGTAATATCTTCACATTAATACCTCACAGAACCATTTTGCAAAATACGTTTGTGATGTGTGCGTTCACTTGACAGAGGTGAAGCTTTCTTTTGTTGAGCATATATGAAAAAGTCTTAATATAGTGTCTGCAAGAGGATATTTGAGATCTTTGCATCCAATGTGGGAAAAGGAAATATCTTCACTTAAAAACTACACATAGGCATTCTGAGAAACTTCATAGTGATATGTGCATTCAACTCACATAGTTGGACATTTCTTTTGATTCAGCAGTTTTGAAACACGGTGTTTGAAGAATCCGCAAGTTGGCATTTGGAGTGCTTTGAGGGCAATGATGTAAAAGGAAATATCTTCATATAAAACTACACAGAATAATTCTGTGAAATTTATTTGTGATGTGTGCATTCGTTTCACAGGGATAAAAATCTCCTACGGTTGAGCAGATTTGAAAATGTCTTTTTCTACAATCTGCAATTGGATATTTGAGATCTTTTCTTCCAATGCATGAAAAGGAATTATCTTCACTTACAAACTAGACGGAAGCATTCTGAGCAACCTCTTTGTGATGTGTGCATTCATCTCATGGAGGTCAGCCTTTCTTTTGCTTGAGCAGTTTCGAAAATCTCTGTTAAAAGTATCTGCAACTGGACATTTGGAGTGCCTCGAGGCCTATGGTGAACAAGGAAATGTTTCCTTATGAAAGCTAAAGAGAAGCATCCTGCGAAATTTCTTTATGATGTGTGCATTCATCTCACAGAGTTGAAGCTTTTATTTTGTTGAGCAGATTTGAACAAGTCTTTTCCTAGAATCTGCAAGTGGATATTTGAGATGCCTGCGTCCATTGCGAGAAAAAGTATTATCTTCACATAAAACCTAGACAGAAGCATTCTCAACAACTCCTTAGTGACATGTGCATTCAACTCACAGAGTTTAAACTTTCTTTTGATTGAGCAGTTTTGAAACACGGTGTTTGAAGGATCTGCAAGTGCACATTTGGAGATCTTTGAGACCTATGGTGAAAAAGCAAGTATCTTCACATAAAAACTACACAGAAGCATCCTGTAAAATTACTTTGTGATGTGTGCATTCATCTCAGAGAGTTGAAGCTTTCTTGAGGTTCAGCAGATTTGAAACAGTCTTTTTGTAGACTCCGTAACTGCATGTTTGAGATCATTTCGTCCAATGCAGGAAAAGGAAATATCTTCACATAAAAACCGGACGGAAGCATTCTGAGCAAATTCTTCATGATATGTGCATTCAACTCAGAGAATTGAACCATTCTTTTGATTGATCAGTTTTGAAACACTCTTTGAAGAATCTGCAAGAGGACATTGGGAGGGCTTTGAGACCTATGGTGAAAAAGGAAATATCTTCACATAAAAACCAAACAGTAGCACTCTGCAAAATTTCTCTGGGATGTGTGCATTCTTCTCTGAGTTGAAGCTTTTCTTTTTGGTTGAGCAGATTTGAAAGCGTTTTTTCGTAGAATCTGCAAGTGGTTATTTGAGATCTTTTCGTCCAATGTGTGAAAAGGAAATATCTTCACATAAAAACTAGACAGAAGCATTCTGAGCAACTTCTTGGTGATGTGGGCATTCAACTCTCAGAGTTGAAGCTTTCCTTTGGTTGAACAGATTTGAAATAGTCCTTTTGTACAATCTGCAAGTGGATATTTGAGATCTTTTCATCCAATGCTGAAAAGGAAATATCTTCACTTCAAAACTAAACTGAAGCATTCTGAGAAACTTCTTAGTGATGGGTGCATTCAACTCAAAGAGTTGAGCCTTTCTTTTGATTGAGCAGTTTGGAAACTCTCTGTTGGAAGCATCTGCAAATGGGCATTTGGAGTGCTTTGTGGCCTATGGTGGAAAATGGTATATCTTCACCAAAATGATACACGGCAGCATCTTGCGAAATTTCCATGTGATGTGTGCCTTCATCTCACAGAGTGGAAGCTTCATTTGGTTAAGCAGATATGAAACAGTCTTTTTCTAGATTCCGCCAGTGCAAATTTGAAATCTTTTCTTCCAATGCGGTGAAAGGAATTATTTTCACATAAAACCTAGAGAGAAGCATTCTGAACAACTTCTTAGTGATATGTGGATTCCACTCACAGAGTTGAAACTTTCTTTTGATGGAGCAGTTTTGAAACAATCTGAAGAATCTGGAAGTGGACATATGGAATGCGTTGAGGCCTATGGTGAAAAATTAAATATCTCCACGTGAAAAGTACTCAGAATTATTCTGCGAAATTACTTTGTGATGTATGCATTCATCTCACAGAGTTCAAATTTCCTTTTTGTTGAGCAGATTTGAAACAGTCTTTTTGTAGAATCTGCAAGTGTATATATGAGATCTTTTCGTCTAGTGTGAGAAAAAGGAAATATCATCTCATAAAAACTAGGCAGAAGATCCTGAAGAAATTCTTAGTGATACATGCATTCAAGTAAATAGGTGAACCATGCTTCTGGTCCAGCAGTTTTGAAACACTCTGTTTGAGGAATCTGCAAGTGGACATTTGGAGCGCTTTGAGGCCTATGTTGAAAAAGGAAATATGTTCACCTAAAAGCTACAGAAAAGCATTCTGTGAAATTTCTTTGTGATGTGTGCATTCTTCTCACAGTGTTGAAGCTTTCTTTAGGTTGAGCAGATTTGAAGCTTTCATTTTGGAGAATCTGCAAGTGGATATTTGAGATCTTTACGTCCAATGGGGTACCGGATTTATCCTCACATAAAAACTAGACGGAAGGCTTTTGAGCAACTTCTCAGTGATGCGTGTATTCCACTCACAGAGTTGAACCTTTCTTTTGATTGAGCAGTTTTGAAACACTTTTTGTCAAGAATCTGCAAGGTTACAATTGGAGTGCTTTGAGATCTATGCTCAAAAAGGAAATATCTTCACATTAATACTACACAGAACCATTTTGCAAAATATGTTCGTGATGTGTGCGTTCATCGGACAGAGGTGAAGCTTTCTTTTGGTTGAGCATATATGAAAAATGCTTTATATACTGTCTGCAAGAGGATATTTGAGATCTTTGCGTCCAATGTGGGAAAAGGAAATATCTTCACTTAAAAACTACACATAGGCATTCTGAGAAACTTCTTAATGACATGTGCATTCAACTCACAGAGTTGGACATTTCTTTGGATTCAGCAGTTTTGAAACACGGTGTTTGAAGAATCTGCAAGTTGGCATTTGGAGTGCTTTGTGGGCAATGATGTAAAAGGAAATATCTTCATATAAAAACGACACAGAATAATTCTGTGAAATTTATTTGTGATGTGTGCATTCGTTTCACAGGGAAAAACCTCTCCTGTGGTTGAGCCGATTTGAAACTGTCTTTTTCTACGATCTGCAAGTGGATATTTGAGATCTTTTCTTCCAATGCATGAAAAGGAATTATCTTCTCTTAGAAACTAGACGGAATCCTTCTGAGCAACTCCTTTGTGATGTGTGCATTCATCTCATGAAGGTCAGCCTTTCTTTTGCTTGAACAGTTTCGAAACTCTCTGTTAAAAGTATCTGCAACTGGACATTTGGAGTGCTTTGAGGCCTATGGTGAAAAAGGAAATATATTCTTATGAAAGCTAAAGAGAAGCATCCGGCAAAATTTTTTTATGATGTGTGCATTCATCTCACAGAGTTGAAGCTTTTATTTTGTTGAGCAGATTTGAACAAGTCTTTTCCTAGAATCTGCAAGTGGATATTTGAGATGCCTGCGTCCATTGCGAGAAAAAGAATTATCTTCACATAAAACCTAGACAGAAGCATTCTCAACAACTCCTTAGTGACATGTGCATTCAACTCACAGAGTTTAAACTTTCTTTTGATTGAGCAGTTTTGAAACACGGTGTTTGAAGGATCTGCAAGTGCACATTTGGAGATCTTTGAGACCTATGGTGAAAAAGCAAGTATCTTCACATAAAAACTACACAGAAGCATCCTGTAAAATTCCTTTGTGATGTGTGCATTCATCTCAGAGAGTTGAAGCTTTCTTGTGGTTCAGCAGATTTGAAACAGTCTTTTTGTAGACTCCGTAACTGCATGTTTGAGATCATTTCGTCCAATGCAGGAAAAGGAAATATCTTCACATAAAAACCGGACGGAAGCATTCTGAGCAAATTCTTAATGATATGTGCATTCAACTCAGAGAATTGAACCATTCTTTTGATTGATCAGTTTTGAAACACTCTTTGAAGAATCTGCAAGAGGACATTGGGAGGGCTTTGAGACCTATGGTGAAAAAGGAAATATCTTCACATAAAAACCAAACAGTAGCACTCTGCAAAATTTCTCTGGGATGTGTGCATTCTTCTCTGAGTTGAAGCTTTTCTTTTTGGTTGAGCAGATTTGAAAGCGTTTTTTTGTAGAATCTGCAAGTGGTTATTTGAGATCTTTTCGTCCAATGTGTGAAAAGGAAATATCTTCACATAAAAACTAGACAGAAGCGTTCTGAGCAACTTCTTGGTGATGTGGGCATTCAACTCTCAGAGTTGAAGCTTTCCTTTGGTTGAACAGATTTGAAATAGTCCTTTTGTACAATCTGCAAGTGGATATTTGAGATCTTTTCATCCAATGCTGAAAAGGAAATATCTTCACTTCAAAACTAAACTGAAGCATTCTGAGCAACTTCTTAGAGATGGGTGCATTCAACTCACAGAGTTGAGCCTTTCTTTTGATTGAGCCGTTTGGAAACTCTCTGTTGGAAGCGTCTGCAAATGGGCATTTGGAGTGCTTTGTGGCCTATGGTGGAAAATGGTATATCTTCACCAAAATGATACACGGCAGCATCTTGCGAAATTTCCATGTGATGTGTGCCTTCATCTCACAGAGTGGAAGCTTCCTTTGGTTAAGCAGATATGAAACAGTCTTTTTCTAGATTCCGCCAGTGCAAATTTGAAATCTTTTCTTCCAATGCGGTGAAAGGAATTATTTTCACATAAAACCTAGAGAGAAGCATTCTGAAAAACTTCTTAGTGATATGTGGATTCCACTCACAGAGTTGAAACTTTCTTTTGATGGAGCAGTTTTGAAACAATCTGAAGAATCTGGAAGTGGACATATGGAATGCTTTGAGGCCTATGGTGAAAAATTAAATATCTCCACGTGAAAAGTACTCAGAATTATTCTGCGAAATTACTTTGTGATGTATGCATTCATCTCACAGAGTTCAAATTTCCTTTTGGTTGAGCAGATTTGAAACAGTCTTTTTGTAGAATCTGCAAGTGGATATATGAAATCTTTTCGTCCAGTGCGAGAAAAAGGAAATATCATCTCATAAAAACTAGGCAGAAGATCCTGAAGAAATTCTTAGTGATACATGCATTCAAGTAAATAGGTTAACCATGCTTCTGGTCCAGCAGTTTTGAAACACTCTGTTTGAGGAATCTGCAAGTGGACATTTGGAGCGCTTTGAGGCCTATGTTGAAAAAGGAAATATGTTCACCTAAAAGCTACAGAAAAGCATTCTGTGAAATTTCTTTGTGATGTGTGCATTCTTCTCACAGTGTTGAAGCTTTCTTTAGGTTGAGCAGATTTGAAGCTTTCATTTTGGAGAATCTGCAAGTGGATATTTGAGATCTTTACGTCCAATGGGGAACCGGATTTATCCTCACATAAAAACTAGACGGAAGGCTTCTGAGCAACTTCTTAGTGATGCGTGTATTCCACTCACAGAGTTGAACCTTTCTTTTGATTGAGCAGTTTTGAAACACTTTTTGTCAAGAATCTGCAAGGTTACAATTGGAGTGCTTTGAGATCTATGCTCAAAAAGGAAATATCTTCACATTAATACTACACAGAACCATTTTGCAAAATATGTTCGTGATGTGTGCGTTCTTCGGACAGAGGTGAAGCTTTCTTTTGGTTGAGCATATATGAAAAATGCTTTATATACTGTCTGCAAGAGGATATTTGAGATCTTTGCGTCCAATGTGGGAAAAGGAAATATCTTCACTTAAAAACTACACATAGGCATTCTGAGAAACTTCTTAATGACATGTGCATTCAACTCACAGAGTTGGACATTTCTTTGGATTCAGCAGTTTTGAAACACGGTGTTTGAAGAATCTGCAAGTTGTCATTTGGAGTGCTTTGAGGGCAATGATGTAAAAGGAAATATCTTCATATAAAAACGACACAGAATGATTCTGTGAAATTTATTTGTGATGTGTGCATTCGTTTCACAGGGAAAAACCTCTCCTATGGTTGAGCAGATTTGAAACTGTCTTTTTCTACGATCTGCAAGTGGATATTTGAGATCTTTTCTTCCAATGCATGAAAAGGAATTATCTTCTCTTAGAAACTAGACGGAATCTTCTGAGCAACTCCTTTGTGATGTGTGCATTCATCTCATGAAGGTCAGCCTTTCTTTTGCTTGAACAGTTTCGAAACTCTCTGTGAAAAGAATCTGCAACTGGACATTTGGAGTGCTTTGAGGCCTATGGTGAAAAAGGAAATATATTCTTATGAAAGCTAAAGAGAAGCATCCGGCGAAATTTTTTTATGATGTGTGCATTCATCTCACAGAGTTGAAGCTTTTATTTTGTTGAGCAGATTTGAACAAGTCTTTTCCTAGAATCTGCAAGTGGATATTTGAGATGCCTGCGTCCATTGCGAGAAAAAGAATTATCTTCACATAAAACCTAGACAGAAGCATTCTCAACAACTCCTTAGTGACGTGTGCATTCAACTCACAGAGTTTAAACTTTCTTTTGATTGAGCAGTTTTGAAACACGGTGTTTGAAGGATCTGCAAGTGCACATTTGGAGATCTTTGGGACCTATGGTGAAAAAGCAAGTATCTTCACATAAAAACTACACAGAAGCATCCTGTAAAATTCCTTTGTGATGTGTGCATTCATCTCAGAGAGTTGAAGCTTTCTTGTGGTTCAGCAGATTTGAAACAGTCTTTTTGTAGACTCCGTAACTGCATGTTTGAGATCATTTCGTCCAATGCAGGAAAAGGAAATATCTTCACATAAAAACCGGACGGAAGCATTCTGAGCAAATTCTTCATGATATGTGCATTCAACTCAGAGAATTGAACCATTCTTTTGATTGATCAGTTTTGAAACACTCTTTGAAGAATCTGCAAGAGGACATTGGGAGGGCTTTGAGACCTATGGTGAAAAAGGAAATATCTTCACATAAAAACCAAACAGTAGCACTCTGCAAAATTTCTCTGGGATGTGTGCATTCTTCTCTGAGTTGAAGCTTTTCTTTTTGGTTGAGCAGATTTGAAAGCGTTTTTTTGTAGAATCTGCAAGTGGTTATTTGAGATCTTTTCGTCCAATGTGTGAAAAGGAAATATCTTCACATAAAAACTAGACAGAAGCGTTCTGAGCAACTTCTTGGTGATGTGGGCATTCAACTCTCAGAGTTGAAGCTTTCCTTTGGTTGAACAGATTTGAAATAGTCCTTTTGTACAATCTGCAAGTGGATATTTGAGATCTTTTCATCCAATGCTGAAAAGGAAATATCTTCACTTCAAAACTAAACTGAAGCATTCTGAGCAACTTCTTAGTTATGGGTGCATTCAACTCACAGAGTTGAGCCTTTCTTTTGATTGAGCAGTTTGGAAACTCTCTGTTGGAAGCATCTGCAAATGGGCATTTGGAGTGCTTTGTGGCCTATGGTGGAAAATGGTATGTCTTCACCAAAATGATACACGGCAGCATCTTGCGAAATTTCCATGTGATGTGTGCCTTCATCTCACAGAGTGGAAGCTTCCTTTGGTTAAGCAGATATGAAACAGTCTTTTTCTAGATTCCGCCAGTGCAAATTTGAAATCTTTTCTTCCAATGCGGTGAAAGGAATTATTTTCACATAAAACCTAGAGAGAAGCATTCTGAAAATCTTCTTAGTGATATGTGGATTCCACTCACAGAGTTGAAACTTTCTTTTGATGGAGCAGTTTTGAAACAATCTGAAGAATCTGGAAGTGGACATATGGAATGCTTTGAGGCCTATGGTGAAAAATTAAATATCTCCACGTGAAAAGTACTCAGAATTATTCTGCGAAATTACTTTGTGATGTATGCATTCATCTCACAGAGTTCAAATTTCCTTTTGGTTGAGCAGATTTGAAACAGTCTTTTTGTAGAATCTGCAAGTGGATGTATGAGATCTTTTCGTCCAGTGTGAGAAAAAGGAAATATCATCTCATAAAAACTAGGCAGAAGATCCTGAAGAAATTCTTAGTGATACATGCATTCAAGTAAATAGGTGAACCATGCTTCTGGTCCAGCAGTTTTGAAACACTCTGTTTGAGGAATCTGCAAGTGGACATTTGGAGCGCTTTGAGGCCTATGTTGAAAAAGGAAATATGTTCACCTAAAAGCTACAGAAAAGCATTCTGTGAAATTTCTTTGTGATGTGTGCATTCTTCTCACAGTGTTGAAGCTTTCTTTAGGTTGAGCAGATTTGAAGCTTTCATTTTGGAGAATCTGCAATTGGATATTTGAAATCTTTACGTCCAATGGGGAACCGGATTTATCCTCACATAAAAACTAGACGGAAGGCTTCTGAGCAACTTCTTAGTGATGCGTGTATTCCACTCACAGAGTTGAACCTTTCTTTTGATTGAGCAGTTTTGAAACACTTTTTGTCAAGAATCTGCAAGGTTACAATTGGAGTGCTTTGAGATCTATGCTCAAAAAGGAAATATCTTCACATTAATACTACACAGAACCATTTTGCAAAATATGTTCGTGATGTGTGCATTCATCGGACAGAGGTGAAGCTTTCTTTTGGTTGAGCATATATGAAAAATGCTTTATATACTGTCTGCAAGAGGATATTTGAGATCTTTGCGTCCAATGTGGGAAAAGGAAATATCTTCACTTAAAAACTACACATAGGCATTCTGAGAAACTTCTTAATGACATGTGCATTCAACTCACAGAGTTGGACATTTCTTTGGATTCAGCAGTTTTGAAACACGGTGTTTGAAGAATCTGCAAGTTGGCATTTGGAGTGCTTTGAGGGCAATGATGTAAAAGGAAATATCTTCATATAAAAACGACACAGAATAATTCTGTGAAATTTATTTGTGATGTGTGCATTCGTTTCACAGGGAAAAACCTCTCCTATGGTTGAGCAGATTTGAAACTGTCTTTTTCTACGATCTGCAAGTGGATATTTGAGATCTTTTCTTCCAATGCATGAAAAGGAATTATCTTCTCTTAGAAACTAGACGGAATCTTCTGAGCAACTCCTTTGTGATGTGTGCATTCATCTCATGAAGGTCAGCCTTTCTTTTGCTTGAACAGTTTCGAAACTCTCTGTGAAAAGAATCTGCAACTGGACATTTGGAGTGCTTTGAGGCCTATGGTGAAAAAGGAAATATATTCTTATGAAAGCTAAAGAGAAGCATCCGGCGAAATTTTTTTATGATGTGTGCATTCATCTCACAGAGTTGAAGCTTTTATTTTGTTGAGCAGATTTGAACAAGTCTTTTCCTAGAATCTGCAAGTGGATATTTGAGATGCCTGCGTCCATTGCGAGAAAAAGAATTATCTTCACATAAAACCTAGACAGAAGCATTCTCAACAACTCCTTAGTGACATGTGCATTCAACTCACAGAGTTTAAACTTTCTTTTGATTGAGCAGTTTTGAAACACGGTGTTTGAAGGATCTGCAAGTGCACATTTGGAGATCTTTGAGACCTATGGTGAAAAAGCAAGTATCTTCACATAAAAACTACACAGAAGCATCCTGTAAAATTCCTTTGTGATGTGTGCATTCATCTCAGAGAGTTGAAGCTTTCTTGTGGTTCAGCAGATTTGAAACAGTCTTTTTGTAGACTCCGTAACTGCATGTTTGAGATCATTTCGTCCAATGCAGGAAAAGGAAATATCTTCACATAAAAACCGGACGGAAGCATTCTGAGCAAATTCTTAATGATATGTGCATTCAACTCAGAGAATTGAACCATTCTTTTGATTGATCAGTTTTGAAACACTCTTTGAAGAATCTGCAAGAGGACATTGGGAGGGCTTTGAGACCTATGGTGAAAAAGGAAATATCTTCACATAAAAACCAAACAGTAGCACTCTGCAAAATTTCTCTGGGATGTGTGCATTCTTCTCTGAGTTGAAGCTTTTCTTTTTGGTTGAGCAGATTTGAAAGCGTTTTTTTGTAGAATCTGCAAGTGGTTATTTGAGGTCTTTTCGTCCAATGTGTGAAAAGGAAATATCTTCACATAAAAACTAGACAGAAGCGTTCTGAGCAACTTCTTGGTGATGTGGGCATTCAACTCTCAGAGTTGAAGCTTTCCTTTGGTTGAACAGATTTGAAATAGTCCTTTTGTACAATCTGCAAGTGGATATTTGAGATCTTTTCATCCAATGCTGAAAAGGAAATATCTTCACTTCAAAACTAAACTGAAGCATTCTGAGCAACTTCTTAGTTATGGGTGCATTCAACTCACAGAGTTGAGCCTTTCTTTTGATTGAGCAGTTTGGAAACTCTCTGTTGGAAGCATCTGCAAATGGGCATTTGGAGTGCTTTGTGGCCTATGGTGGAAAATGGTATATCTTCACCAAAATGATACACGGCAGCATCTGGCGAAATTTCCATGTGATGTGTGCCTTCATCTCACAGAGTGGAAGCTTCCTTTGGTTAAGCAGATATGAAACAGTCTTTTTCTAGATTCCGCCAGTGCAAATTTGAAATCTTTTTTTCCAATGCGGTGAAAGGAATTATTTTCACATAAAACCTAGAGAGAAGCATTCTGAAAAACTTCTTAGTGATATGTGGATTCCACTCACAGAGTTGAAACTTTCATTTGATGGAGCAGTTTTGAAACAATCTGAAGAATCTGGAAGTGGACATATGGAATGCTTTGAGGCCTATGGTGAAAAATTAAATATCTCCACGTGAAAAGTACTCAGAATTATTCTGCGAAATTACTTTGTGATGTATGCATTCATCTCACAGAGTTCAAATTTCCTTTTTGTTGAGCAGATTTGAAACAGTCTTTTTGTAGAATCTGCAAGTGGATATATGAGATCTTTTCGTCTAGTGTGAGAAAAAGGAAATATCATCTCATAAAAACTAGGCAGAAGATCCTGAAGAAATTCTTAGTGATACATTCATTCAAGTAAATAGGTGAACCATGCTTCTGGTCCAGCAGTTTTGAAACACTCTGTTTGAGGAATCTGCAAGTGGACATTTGGAGCGCTTTGAGGCCTATGTTGAAAAAGGAAATATGTTCACCTAAAAGCTACAGAAAAGCATTCTGTGAAATTTCTTTGTGATGTGTGCATTCTTCTCACAGTGTTGAAGCTTTCTTTAGGTTGAGCAGATTTGAAGCTTTCATTTTGGAGAATCTGCAAGTGGATATTTGAGATCTTTACGTCCAATGGGGTACCGGATTTATCCTCACATAAAAACTAGACGGAAGGCTTTTGAGCAACTTCTCAGTGATGCGTGTATTCCACTCACAGAGTTGAACCTTTCTTTTGATTGAGCAGTTTTGAAACACTTTTTGTCAAGAATCTGCAAGGTTACAATTGGAGTGCTTTGAGATCTATGCTCAAAAAGGAAATATCTTCACATTAATACTACACAGAACCATTTTGCAAAATATGTTCGTGATGTGTGCGTTCATCGGACAGAGGTGAAGCTTTCTTTTGGTTGAGCATATATGAAAAATGCTTTATATACTGTCTGCAAGAGGATATTTGAGATCTTTGCGTCCAATGTGGGAAAAGGAAATATCTTCACTTAAAAACTACACATAGGCATTCTGAGAAACTTCTTAATGACAGGTGCATTCAACTCACAGAGTTGGACATTTCTTTGGATTCAGCAGTTTTGAAACACGGTGTTTGAAGAATCTGCAAGTTGGCATTTGGAGTGCTTTGAGGGCAATGATGTAAAAGGAAATATCTTCATATAAAAACGACACAGAATAATTCTGTGAAATTTATTTGTGATGTGTGCATTCGTTTCACGGGGAAAAACCTCTCCTATGGTTGAGCAGATTTGAAACTGTCTTTTTCTACGATCTGCAAGTGGATATTTGAGATCTTTTCTTCCAATGCATGAAAAGGAATTATCTTCTCTTAGAAACTAGACGGAATCCTTCTGAGCAACTCCTTTGTGATGTGTGCATTCATCTCATGAAGGTCAGCCTTTCTTTTGCTTGAACAGTTTCGAAACTCTCTGTTAAAAGAATCTGCAACTGGACATTTGGAGTGCTTTGAGGCCTATTGTGAAAAAGGAAATATATTCTTATGAAAGCTAAAGAGAAGCATCCGGCGAAATTTTTTTATGATGTGTGCTTTCATCTCACAGAGTTGAAGCTTTTATTTTCTTGAGCAGATTTGAACAAGTCTTTTCCTAGAATCTGCAAGTGGATATTTGAGATGCCTGCATCCATTGCGAGAAAAAGAATTATCTTCACATAAAACCTAGACAGAAGCATTCTCAACAACTCCTTAGTGACATGTGCATTCAACTCACAGAGTTTAAACGTTCTTTTGATTGAGCAGTTTTGAAACACGGTGTTTGAAGGATCTGCAAGTGCACATTTGGAGATCTTTGAGACCTATGGTGAAAAAGCAAGTATCTTCACATAAAAACTACACAGAAGCATCCTGTAAAATTCCTTTGTGATGTGTGCATTCATCTCAGAGAGTTGAAGCTTTCTTGTGGTTCAGCAGATTTGAAACAGTCTTTTTGTAGACTCCGTAACTGCATGTTTGAGATCATTTCGTCCAATGCAGGAAAAGGAAATATCTTCACATAAAAACCGGACGGAAGCATTCTGAGCAAATTCTTAATGATATGTGCATTCAACTCAGAGAATTGAACCATTCTTTTGATTGATCAGTTTTGAAACACTCTTTGAAGAATCTGCAAGAGGACATTGGGAGGGCTTTGAGACCTATGGTGAAAAAGGAAATATCTTCACATAAAAACCAAACAGTAGCACTCTGCAAAATTTCTCTGGGATGTGTGCATTCTTCTCTGAGTTGAAGCTTTTCTTTTTGGTTGAGCAGATTTGAAAGCGTTTTTTTGTAGAATCTGCAAGTGGTTATTTGAGATCTTTTCGTCCAATGTGTGAAAAGGAAATATCTTCACATAAAAACTAGACAGAAGCGTTCTGAGCAACTTCTTGGTGATGTGGGCATTCAACTCTCAGAGTTGAAGCTTTCCTTTGGTTGAACAGATTTGAAATAGTCCATTTGTACAATCTGCAAGTGGATATTTGAGATCTTTTCATCCAATGCTGAAAAGGAAATATCTTCACTTCAAAACTAAACTGAAGCATTCTGAGCAACTTCTTAGTTATGGGTGCATTCAACTCACAGAGTTGAGCCTTTCTTTTGATTGAGCAGTTTGGAAACTCTCTGTTGGAAGCATCTGCAAATGGGCATTTGGAGTGCTTTTTGGCCTATGGTGGAAAATGGTATATCTTCACCAAAATGATACACGGCAGAATCTTGCGAAATTTCCATGTGATGTGTGCCTTCATCTCACAGAGTGGAAGCTTCCTTTGGTTAAGCAGATATGAAACAGTCTTTTTCTAGATTCCGCCAGTGCAAATTTGAAATCTTTTCTTCCAATGCGGTGAAAGGAATTATTTTCACATAAAACCTAGAGAGAAGCATTCTGAAAATCTTCTTAGTGATATGTGGATTCCACTCACAGAGTTGAAACTTTCTTTTGATGGAGCAGTTTTGAAACAATCTGAAGAATCTGGAAGTGGACATATGGAATGTTTTGAGGCCTGTGGTGAAAAATTAAATATCTCCACGTGAAAAGTACTCAGAATTATTCTGCGAAATTACTTTGTGATGTATGCATTCATCTCACAGAGTTCAAATTTCCTTTTGGTTGAGCAGATTTGAAACAGTCTTTTTGTAGAATCTGCAAGTGGATATATGAGATCTTTTCGTCCAGTGTGAGAAAAAGGAAATATCATCTCATAAAAACTAGGCAGAAGATCCTGAAGAAATTCTTAGTGATACATGCATTCAAGTAAATAGGTGAACCATGCTTCTGGTCCAGCAGTTTTGAAACACTCTGTTTGAGGAATCTGCAAGTGGACATTTGGAGCGCTTTGAGGCCTATGTTGAAAAAGGAAATATGTTCACCTAAAAGCTACAGAAAAGCATTCTGTGAAATTTATTTGTGATGTGTGCATTCTTCTCACAGTGTTGAAGCTTTCTTTAGGTTGAGCAGATTTGAAGCTTTCATTTTGGAGAATCTGCAAGTGGATATTTGAGATCTTTACGTCCAATGGGGTACCGGATTTATCCTCACATAAAAACTAGATGGAAGGCTTCTGAGCAACTTCTCAGTGATGCGTGTATTCCACTCACAGAGTTGAACCTTTCTTTTGATTGAGCAGTTTTGAAACACTTTTTGTCAAGAATCTGCAAGGTTACAATTGGAGTGCTTTGAGATCTATGCTCAAAAAGGAAATATCTTCACATTAATACTACACAGAACCATTTTGCAAAATATGTTCGTGATGTGTGCGTTCATCGGACAGAGGTGAAGCTTTCTTTTGGTTGAGCATATATGAAAAATGCTTTATATACTGTCTGCAAGAGGATATTTGAGATCTTTGCGTCCAATGTGGGAAAAGGAAATATCTTCACTTAAAAACTACACATAGGCATTCTGAGAAACTTCTTAATGACATGTGCATTCAACTCACAGAGTTGGACATTTCTTTGGATTCAGCAGTTTTGAAACACGGTGTTTGAAGAATCTGCAAGTTGGCATTTGGAGTGCTTTGAGGGCAATGATGTAAAAGGAAATATCTTCATATAAAAACGACACAGAATAATTCTGTGAAATTTATTTGTGATGTGTGCATTCGTTTCACAGGGAAAAACCTCTCCTATGGTTGAGCAGATTTGAAACTGTCTTTTTCTACGATCTGCAAGTGGATATTTGAGATCTTTTCTTCCAATGCATGAAAAGGAATTATCTTCTCTTAGAAACTAGACGGAATCCTTCTGAGCAACTCCTTTGTGATGTGTGCATTCATCTCATGAAGGTCAGCCTTTCTTTTGCTTGAACAGTTTCGAAACTCTCTGTTAAAAGAATCTGCAACTGGACATTTGGAGTGCTTTGAGGCCTATGGTGAAAAAGGAAATATATTCTTATGAAAGCTAAAGAGAAGCATCCGGCGAAATTTTTTTATGATGTGTGCATTCATCTCACAGAGTTGAAGCTTTTATTTTGTTGAGCAGATTTGAACAAGTCTTTTCCTAGAATCTGCAAGTGGATATTTGAGATGCCTGCGTCCATTGCGAGAAAAAGAATTATCTTCACATAAAACCTAGACAGAAGCATTCTCAACAACTCCTTAGTGACATGTGCATTCAACTCACAGAGTTTAAACTTTCTTTTGATTGAGCAGTTTTGAAACACGGTGTTTGAAGGATCTGCAAGTGCACATTTGGAGATCTTTGAGACCTATGGTGAAAAAGCAAGTATCTTCACATAAAAACTACACAGAAGCATCCTGTAAAATTCCTTTGTGATGTGTGCATTCATCTCAGAGAGTTGAAGCTTTCTTGTGGTTCAGCAGATTTGAAACAGTCTTTTTGTAGACTCCGTAACTGCATGTTTGAGATCATTTCGTCCAATGCAGGAAAAGGAAATATCTTCACATAAAAAGCGGACGGAAGCATTCTGAGCAAATTTTAATGATATGTGCATTCAACTCAGAGAATTGAACCATTCTTTTGATTGATCAGTTTTGAAACACTCTTTGAAGAATCTGCAAGAGGACATTGGGAGGGCTTTGAGACCTATGGTGAAAAAGGAAATATCTTCACATAAAAACCAAACAGTAGCACTCTGCAAAATTTCTCTGGGATGTGTGCATTCTTCTCTGAGTTGAAGCTTTTCTTTTTGGTTGAGCAGATTTGAAAGCGTTTTTTTGTAGAATCTGCAAGTGGTTATTTGAGATCTTTTCGTCCAATGTGTGAAAAGGAAATATCTTCACATAAAAACTAGACAGAAGCGTTCTGAGCAACTTCTTGGTGATGTGGGCATTCAACTCTCAGAGTTGAAGCTTTCCTTTGGTTGAACAGATTTGAAATAGTCCTTTTGTACAATCTGCAAGTGGATATTTGAGATCTTTTCATCCAATGCTGAAAAGGAAATATCTTCACTTCAAAACTAAACTGAAGCATTCTGAGCAACTTCTTAGTTATGGGTGCATTCAACTCACAGAGTTGAGCCTTTCTTTTGATTGAGCAGTTTGGAAACTCTCTGTTGGAAGCATCTGCAAATGGGCATTTGGAGTGCTTTGTGGCCTATGGTGGAAAATGGTATATCTTCACCAAAATGATACACGGCAGCATCTTGCGAAATTTCCATGTGATGTGTGCCTTCATCTCACAGAGTGGAAGCTTCCTTTGGTTAAGCAGATATGAAACAGTCTTTTTCTAGATTCCGCCAGTGCAAATTTGAAATCTTTTCTTCCAATGCGGTGAAAGGAATTATTTTCACATAAAACCTAGAGAGAAGCATTCTGAAAAACTTCTTAGTGATATGTGGATTCCACTCACAGAGTTGAAACTTTCATTTGATGGAGCAGTTTTGAAACAATCTGAAGAATCTGGAAGTGGACATATGGAATGCTTTGAGGCCTATGGTGAAAAATTAAATATCTCCACGTGAAAAGTACTCAGAATTATTCTGCGAAATTACTTTGTGATGTATGCATTCATCTCACAGAGTTCAAATTTCCTTTTGGTTGAGCAGATTTGAAACAGTCTTTTTGTAGAATCTGCAAGTGGATATATGAGATCTTTTCGTCCAGTGTGAGAAAAAGGAAATATCATCTCATAAAAACTAGGCAGAAGATCCTGAAGAAATTCTTAGTGATACATGCATTCAAGTAAATAGGTGAACCATGCTTCTGGTCCAGCAGTTTTGAAACACTCTGTTTGAGGAATCTGCAAGTGGACATTTGGAGCGCTTTGAGGCCTATGTTGAAAAAGGAAATATGTTCACCTAAAAGCTACAGAAAAGCATTCTGTGAAATTTCTTTGTGATGTGTGCATTCTTCTCACAGTGTTGAAGCTTTCTTTAGGTTGAGCAGATTTGAAGCTTTCCTTTTGGAGAATCTGCAAGTGGATATTTGAGATCTTTACGTCCAATGGGGAACCGGATTTATCCTCACATAAAAACTAGACGGAAGGCTTCTGAGCAACTTCTTAGTGATGCGTGTATTCCACTCACAGAGTTGAACCTTTCTTTTGATTGAGCAGTTTTGAAACCCTTTTTGTCAAGAATCTGCAAGGTTACAATTGGAGTGCTTTGAGATCTATGCTCAAAAAGGAAATATCTTCACATTAATACTACACAGAACCATTTTGCAAAATATGTTCGTGATGTGTGCGTTCATCGGCAGAGGTGAAGCTTTCTTTTGGTTGAGCATATATGAAAAATGCTTTATATACTGTCTGCAAGAGGATATTTGAGATCTTTGCGTCCAATGTGGGAAAAGGAAATATCTTCACTTAAAAACTACACATAGGCATTCTGAGAAACTTCTTAATGACATGTGCATTCAACTCACAGAGTTGGACATTTCTTTGGATTCAGCAGTTTTGAAACACGGTGTTTGAAGAATCTGCAAGTTGGCATTTGGAGTGCTTTGAGGGCAATGATGTAAAAGGAAATATCTTCATATAAAAACGACACAGAATAATTCTGTGAAATTTATTTGTGATGTGTGCATTCGTTTCACAGGGAAAAACCTCTCCTATGGTTGAGCAGATTTGAAACTGTCTTTTTCTACGATCTGCAAGTGGATATTTGAGATCTTTTCTTCCAATGCATGAAAAGGAATTATCTTCTCTTAGAAACTAGACGGAATCCTTCTGAGCAACTCCTTTGTGATGTGTGCATTCATCTCATGAAGGTCAGCCTTTCTTTTGCTTGAACAGTTTCCAAACTCTCTGTTAAAAGAATCTGCAACTGGACATTTGGAGTGCTTTGTGGCCTATGGTGAAAAAGGAAATATATTCTTATGAAAGCTAAAGAGAAGCATCCGGCGAAATTTTTTTATGATGTGTGCATCCATCTCACACAGTTGAAGCTTTTATTTTGTTGAGCAGATTTGAACAAGTCTTTTCCTAGAATCTGCAAGTGGATATTTGAGATGCCTGCGTCCATTGCGAGAAAAAGAGTTATCTTCACATAAAACATAGACAGAAGCATTCTCAACAACTCCTTAGTGACATGTGCATTCAACTCACAGAGTTTAAACTTTCTTTTGATTGAGCAGTTTTGAAACACGGTGTTTGAAGGATCTGCAAGTGCACATTTGGAGATCTTTGAGACCTATGGTGAAAAAGCAAGTATCTTCACATAAAAACTACACAGAAGCATCCTGTAAAATTCCTTTGTGATGTTTGCATTCATCTCAGAGAGTTGAAGCTTTCTTGTGGTTCAGCAGATTTGAAACAGTCTTTTTGTAGACTCCGTAACTGCATGTTTGAGATCATTTCGTCCAATGCAGGAAAAGGAAATATCTTCACATAAAAACCGGACGGAAGAATTCTGAGCAAATTTAAATGATATGTGCATTCAACTCAGAGAATTGAACCATTCTTTTGATTGATCAGTTTTGAAACACTCTTTGAAGAATCTGCAAGAGGACATTGGGAGGGCTTTGAGACCTATGGTGAAAAAGGAAATATCTTCACATAAAAACCAAACAGTAGCACTCTGCAAAATTTCTCTGGGATGTGTGCATTCTTCTCTGAGTTGAAGCTTTTCTTTTTGGTTGAGCAGATTTGAAAGCGTTTTTTTGTAGAATCTGCAAGTGGTTATTTGAGATCTTTTCGTCCAATGTGTGAAAAGGAAATATCTTCACATAAAAACTAGACAGAAGCTTTCTGAGCAACTTCTTGGTGATGTGGGCATTCAACTCTCAGAGTTGAAGCTTTCCTTTGGTTGAACAGATTTGAAATAGTCCTTTTGTACAATCTGCAAGTGGATATTTGAGATCTTTTCATCCAATGCTGAAAAGGAAATATCTTCACTTCAAAACTAAACTGAAGCATTCTGAGCAACTTCTTAGTTATGGGTGCATTCAACTCACAGAGTTGAGCCTTTCTTTTGATTGAGCAGTTTGGAAACTCTCTGTTGGAAGCATCTGCAAATGGGCATTTGGAGTGCTTTGTGGCCTATGGTGGAAAATGGTATATCTTCACCAAAATGATACACGGCAGCATCTTGCGAAATTTCCATGTGATGTGTGCCTTCATCTCACAGAGTGGAAGCTTCCTTTGGTTAAGCAGATATGAAACAGTCTTTTTCTAGATTCCACCAGTGCAAATTTGAAATCTTTTCTTCCAATTCGGTGAAAGGAATTATTTTCACATAAAACCTAGAGAGAAGCATTCTGAAAAACTTCTTAGTGATATGTGGATTCCACTCACAGGGTTGAAACTTTCATTTGATGGAGCAGTTTTGAAACAATCTGAAGAATCTGGAAGTGGACATATGGAATGCTTTGAGGCCTATGGTGAAAAATTAAATATCTCCACGTGAAAAGTACTCAGAATTATTCTGCGAAATTACTTTGTGATGTATGCATTCATCTCACAGAGTTCAAATTTCCTTTTGGTTGAGCAGATTTGAAACAGTCTTTTTGTAGAATCTGCAAGTGGATATATGAGATCTTTTCGTCCAGTGTGAGAAAAAGGAAATATCATCTCATAAAAACTAGGCAGAAGATCCTGAAAAAATTCTTAGTGATACATGCATTCAAGTAAATAGGTGAACCATGCTTCTGGTCCAGCAGTTTTGAAACACTCTGTTTGAGGAATCTGCAAGTGGACATTTGGAGCGCTTTGAGGCCTATGTTGAAAAAGGAAATATGTTCACCTAAAAGCTACAGAAAAGCATTCTGTGAAATTTCTTTGTGATGTGTGCATTCTTCTCACAGTGTTGAAGCTTTCTTTAGGTTGAGCAGATTTGAAGCTTTCCTTTTGGAGAATCTGCAAGTGGATATTTGAGATCTTTACGTCCAATGGGGAACCGGATTTATCCTCACATAAAAACTAGACGGAAGGCTTCTGAGCAACTTCTTAGTGATGCGTGTATTCCACTCACAGAGTTGAACCTTTCTTTTGATTGAGCAGTTTTGAAACACTTTTTGTCAAGAATCTGCAAGGTTACAATTGGAGTGCTTTGAGATCTATGCTCAAAAAGGAAATATCTTCACATTAATACTACACAGAACCATTTTGCAAAATATGTTCGTGATGTGTGCGTTCATCGGCAGAGGTGAAGCTTTCTTTTGGTTGAGCATATATGAAAAATGCTTTATATACTGTCTGCAAGAGGATATTTGAGATCTTTGCGTCCAATGTGGGAAAAGGAAATATCTTCACTTAAAAACTACACATAGGCATTCTGAGAAACTTCTTAATGACATGTGCATTCAACACACAGAGTTGGACATTTCTTTGGATTCAGCAGTTTTGAAACACGGTGTTTGAAGAATCTGCAAGTTGGCATTTGGAGTGCTTTGAGGGCAATGATGTAAAAGGAAATATCTTCATATAAAAACGACACAGAATAATTCTGTGAAATTTATTTGTGATGTGTGCATTCGTTTCACAGGGAAAAACCTCTCCTATGGTTGAGCAGATTTGAAACTGTCTTTTTCTACGATCTGCAAGTGGATATTTGAGATCTTTTCTTCCAATGCATGAAAAGGAATTATCTTCTCTTAGAAACTAGACGGAATCTTTCTGAGCAACTCCTTTGTGATGTGTGCATTCATCTCATGAAGGTCAGCCTTTCTTTTGCTTGAACAGTTTCGAAACTCTCTGTTAAAAGAATCTGCAACTGGACATTTGGAGTGCTTTGAGGCCTATGGTGGAAAATGGTATATCTTCACCAAAATGATACACGGCAGCATCTTGCGAAATTTCCATGTGATGTGTGCCTTCATCTCACAGAGTGGAAGCTTCCTTTGGTTAAGCAGATATGAAACAGTCTTTTTCTAGATTCCGCCAGTGCAAATTTGAAATCTTTTCTTCCAATGCGGTGAAAGGAATTATTTTCACATAAAACCTAGAGAGAAGCATTCTGAAAAACTTCTTAGTGATATGTGGATTCCACTCACAGAGTTGAAACTTTCATTTGATGGAGCAGTTTTGAAACAATCTGAAGAATCTGGAAGTGGACATATGGAATGCTTTGAGGCCTATGGTGAAAAATTAAATATCTCCACGTGAAAAGTACTCAGAATTATTCTGCGAAATTACTTTGTGATGTATGCATTCATCTCACAGAGTTCAAATTTCCTTTTGGTTGAGCAGATTTGAAACAGTCTTTTTGTAGAATCTGCAAGTGGATATATGAGATCTTTTCGTCCAGTGTGAGAAAAAGGAAATATCATCTCATAAAAACTAGGCAGAAGATCCTGAAGAAATTCTTAGTGATACATGCATTCAAGTAAATAGGTGAACCATGCTTCTGGTCCAGCAGTTTTGAAACACTCTGTTTGAGGAATCTGCAAGTGGACATTTGGAGCGCTTTGAGGCCTATGTTGAAAAAGGAAATATGTTCACCTAAAAGCTACAGAAAAGCATTCTGTGAAATTTCTTTGTGATGTGTGCATTCTTCTCACAGTGTTGAAGCTTTCTTTAGGTTGAGCAGATTTGAAGCTTTCCTTTTGGAGAATCTGCAAGTGGATATTTGAGATCTTTACGTCCAATGGGGAACCGGATTTATCCTCACATAAAAACTAGACGGAAGGCTTCTGAGCAACTTCTTAGTGATGCGTGTATTCCACTCACAGAGTTGAACCTTTCTTTTGATTGAGCAGTTTTGAAACACTTTTTGTCAAGAATCTGCAAGGTTACAATTGGAGTGCTTTGAGATCTATGCTCAAAAAGGAAATATCTTCACATTAATACTACACAGAACCATTTTGCAAAATATGTTCGTGATGTGTGCGTTCATCGGCAGAGGTGAAGCTTTCTTTTGGTTGAGCATATATGAAAAATGCTTTATATACTGTCTGCAAGAGGATATTTGAGATCTTTGCGTCCAATGTGGGAAAAGGAAATATCTTCACTTAAAAACTACACATAGGCATTCTGAGAAACTTCTTAATGACATGTGCATTCAACTCACAGAGTTGGACATTTCTTTGGATTCAGCAGTTTTGAAACACGGTGTTTGAAGAATCTGCAAGTTGGCATTTGGAGTGCTTTGAGGGCAATGATGTAAAAGGAAATATCTTCATATAAAAACGACACAGAATAATTCTGTGAAATTTATTTGTGATGTGTGCATTCGTTTCACAGGGAAAAACCTCTCCTATGGTTGAGCAGATTTGAAACTGTCTTTTTCTACGATCTGCAAGTGGATATTTGAGATCTTTTCTTCCAATGCATGAAAAGGAATTATCTTCTCTTAGAAACTAGACGGAATCCTTCTGAGCAACTCCTTTGTGATGTGTGCATTCATCTCATGAAGGTCAGCCTTTCTTTTGCTTGAACAGTTTCGAAACTCTCTGTTAAAAGAATCTGCAACTGGACATTTGGAGTGCTTTGAGGCCTATGGTGAAAAAGGAAATATATTCTTATGAAAGCTAAAGAGAAGCATCCGGCGAAATTTTTTTATGATGTGTGCATTCATCTCACAGAGTTGAAGCTTTTATTTTGTTGAGCAGATTTGAACAAGTCTTTTCCTAGAATCTGCAAGTGGATATTTGAGATGCCTGCGTCCATTGCGAGAAAAAGAGTTATCTTCACATAAAACCTAGACAGAAGCATTCTCAACAACTCCTTAGTGACATGTGCATTCAACTCACAGAGTTTAAACTTTCTTTTGATTGAGCAGTTTTGAAACACGGTGTTTGAAGGATCTGCAAGTGCACATTTGGAGATCTTTGAGACCTATGGTGAAAAAGCAAGTATCTTCACATAAAAACTACACAGAAGCATCCTGTAAAATTCCTTTGTGATGTGTGCATTCATCTCAGAGAGTTGAAGCTTTCTTGTGGTTCAGCAGATTTGAAACAGTCTTTTTGTAGACTCCGTAACTGCATGTTTGAGATCATTTCGTCCAATGCAGGAAAAGGAAATATCTTCACATAAAAACCGGACGGAAGCATTCTGAGCAAATTCTTCATGATATGTGCATTCAACTCAGAGAATTGAACCATTCTTTTGATTGATCAGTTTTGAAACACTCTTTGAAGAATCTGCAAGAGGACATTGGGAGGGCTTTGAGACCTATGGTGAAAAAGGAAATATCTTCACATAAAAACCAAACAGTAGCACTCTGCAAAATTTCTCTGGGATGTGTGCATTCTTCTCTGAGTTGAAGCTTTTCTTTTTGGTTGAGCAGATTTGAAAGCGTTTTTTTGTAGAATCTGCAAGTGGTTATTTGAGATCTTTTCGTCCAATGTGTGAAAAGGAAATATCTTCACATAAAAACTAGACAGAAGCGTTCTGAGCAACTTCTTGGTGATGTGGGCATTCAACTCTCAGAGTTGAAGCTTTCCTTTGGTTGAACAGATTTGAAATAGTCCTTTTGTACAATCTGCAAGTGGATATTTGAGATCTTTTCATCCAATGCTGAAAAGGAAATATCTTCACTTCAAAACTAAACTGAAGCATTCTGAGCAACTTCTTAGTTATGGGTGCATTCAACTCACAGAGTTGAGCCTTTCTTTTGATTGAGCAGTTTGGAAACTCTCTGTTGGAAGCATCTGCAAATGGGCATTTGGAGTGCTTTGTGGCCTATGGTGGAAAATGGTATATCTTCACCAAAATGATACACGGCAGCATCTTGCGAAATTTCCATGTGATGTGTGCCTTCATCTCACAGAGTGGAAGCTTCCTTTGGTTAAGCAGATATGAAACAGTCTTTTTTAGATTCCGCCAGTGCAAATTTGAAATCTTTTCTTCCAATGCGGTGAAAGGAATTATTTTCACATAAAACCTAGAGAGAAGCATTCTGAAAAACTTCTTAGTGATATGTGGATTCCACTCACAGGGTTGAAACTTTCATTTGATGGAGCAGTTTTGAAACAATCTGAAGAATCTGGAAGTGGACATATGGAATGCTTTGAGGCCTATGGTGAAAAATTAAATATCTCCACGTGAAAAGTACTCAGAATTATTCTGCGAAATTACTTTGTGATGTATGCATTCATCTCACAGAGTTCAAATTTCCTTTTGGTTGAGCAGATTTGAAACAGTCTTTTTGTAGAATCTGCAAGTGGATATATGAGATCTTTTCGTCCAGTGTGAGAAAAAGGAAATATCATCTCATAAAAACTAGGCAGAAGATCCTGAAGAAATTCTTAGTGATACATGCATTCAAGTAAATAGGTGAACCATGCTTCTGGTCCAGCAGTTTTGAAACACTCTGTTTGAGGAATCTGCAAGTGGACATTTGGAGCGCTTTGAGGCCTATGTTGAAAAAGGAAATATGTTCACCTAAAAGCTACAGAAAAGCATTCTGTGAAATTTCTTTGTGATGTGTGCATTCTTCTCACAGTGTTGAAGCTTTCTTTAGGTTGAGCAGATTTGAAGCTTTCCTTTTGGAGAATCTGCAAGTGGATATTTGAGATCTTTACGTCCAATGGGGAACCGGATTTATCCTCACATAAAAACTAGACGGAAGGCTTCTGAGCAACTTCTTAGTGATGCGTGTATTCCACTCACAGAGTTGAACCTTTCTTTTGATTGAGCAGTTTTGAAACACTTTTTGTCAAGAATCTGCAAGGTTACAATTGGAGTGCTTTGAGATCTATGCTCAAAAAGGAAATATCTTCACATTAATACTACACAGAACCATTTTGCAAAATATGTTCGTGATGTGTGCGTTCATCGGCAGAGGTGAAGCTTTCTTTTGGTTGAGCATATATGAAAAATGCTTTATATACTGTCTGCAAGAGGATATTTGAGATCTTTGCGTCCAATGTGGGAAAAGGAAATATCTTCACTTAAAAACTACACATAGGCATTCTGAGAAACTTCTTAATGACATGTGCATTCAACTCACAGAGTTGGACATTTCTTTGGATTCAGCAGTTTTGAAACACGGTGTTTGAAGAATCTGCAAGTTGGCATTTGGAGTGCTTTGAGGGCAATGATGTAAAAGGAAATATCTTCATATAAAAACGACACAGAATAATTCTGTGAAATTTATTTGTGATGTGTGCATTCGTTTCACAGGGAAAAACCTCTCCTATGGTTGAGCAGATTTGAAACTGTCTTTTTCTACGATCTGCAAGTGGATATTTGAGATCTTTTCTTCCAATGCATGAAAAGGAATTATCTTCTCTTAGAAACTAGACGGAATCCTTCTGAGCAACTCCTTTGTGATGTGTGCATTCATCTCATGAAGGTCAGCCTTTCTTTTGCTTGAACAGTTTCGAAACTCTCTGTTAAAAGAATCTGCAACTGGACATTTGGAGTGCTTTGAGGCCTATGGTGAAAAAGGAAATATATTCTTATGAAAGCTAAAGAGAAGCATCCGGCGAAATTTTTTTATGATGTGTGCATCCATCTCACAGAGTTGAAGCTTTTATTTTGTTGAGCAGATTTGAACAAGTCTTTTCCTAGAATCTGCAAGTGGATATTTGAGATGCCTGCGTCCATTGCGAGAAAAAGAGTTATCTTCACATAAAACCTAGACAGAAGCATTCTCAACAACTCCTTAGTGACATGTGCATTCAACTCACAGAGTTTAAACTTTCTTTTGATTGAGCAGTTTTGAAACACGGTGTTTGAAGGATCTGCAAGTGCACATTTGGAGATCTTTGAGACCTATGGTGAAAAAGCAAGTATCTTCACATAAAAACTACACAGAAGCATCCTGTAAAATTCCTTTGTGATGTGTGCATTCATCTCAGAGAGTTGAAGCTTTCTTGTGGTTCAGCAGATTTGAAACAGTCTTTTTGTAGACTCCGTAACTGCATGTTTGAGATCATTTCGTCCAATGCAGGAAAAGGAAATATCTTCACATAAAAACCGGACGGAAGCATTCTGAGCAAATTCTTAATGATATGTGCATTCAACTCAGAGAATTGAACCATTCTTTTGATTGATCAGTTTTGAAACACTCTTTGAAGAATCTGCAAGAGGACATTGGGAGGGCTTTGAGACCTATGGTGAAAAAGGAAATATCTTCACATAAAAACCAAACAGTAGCACTCTGCAAAATTTCTCTGGGATGTGTGCATTCTTCTCTGAGTTGAAGCTTTTCTTTTTGGTTGAGCAGATTTGAAAGCGTTTTTTTGTAGAATCTGCAAGTGGTTATTTGAGATCTTTTCGTCCAATGTGTGAAAAGGAAATATCTTCACATAAAAACTAGACAGAAGCGTTCTGAGCAACTTCTTGGTGATGTGGGCATTCAACTCTCAGAGTTGAAGCTTTCCTTTGGTTGAACAGATTTGAAATAGTCCATTTGTACAATCTGCAAGTGGATATTTGAGATCTTTTCATCCAATGCTGAAAAGGAAATATCTTCACTTCAAAACTAAACTGAAGCATTCTGAGCAACTTCTTAGTTATGGGTGCATTCAACTCACAGAGTTGAGCCTTTCTTTTGATTGAGCAGTTTGGAAACTCTCTGTTGGAAGCATCTGCAAATGGGCATTTGGAGTGCTTTGTGGCCTATGGTGGAAAATGGTATATCTTCACCAAAATGATACACGGCAGCATCTTGCGAAATTTCCATGTGATGTGTGCCTTCATCTCACAGAGTGGAAGCTTCCTTTGGTTAAGCAGATATGAAACAGTCTTTTTTAGATTCCGCCAGTGCAAATTTGAAATCTTTTCTTCCAATGCGGTGAAAGGAATTATTTTCACATAAAACCTAGAGAGAAGCATTCTGAAAAACTTCTTAGTGATATGTGGATTCCACTCACAGGGTTGAAACTTTCATTTGATGGAGCAGTTTTGAAACAATCTGAAGAATCTGGAAGTGGACATATGGAATGCTTTGAGGCCTATGGTGAAAAATTAAATATCTCCACGTGAAAAGTACTCAGAATTATTCTGCGAAATTACTTTGTGATGTATGCATTCATCTCACAGAGTTCAAATTTCCTTTTGGTTGAGCAGATTTGAAACAGTCTTTTTGTAGAATCTGCAAGTGGATATATGAGATCTTTTCGTCCAGTGTGAGAAAAAGGAAATATCATCTCATAAAAACTAGGCAGAAGATCCTGAAGAAATTCTTAGTGATACATGCATTCAAGTAAATAGGTGAACCATGCTTCTGGTCCAGCAGTTTTGAAACACTCTGTTTGAGGAATCTGCAAGTGGACATTTGGAGCGCTTTGAGGCCTATGTTGAAAAAGGAAATATGTTCACCTAAAAGCTACAGAAAAGCATTCTGTGAAATTTCTTTGTGATGTGTGCATTCTTCTCACAGTGTTGAAGCTTTCTTTAGGTTGAGCAGATTTGAAGCTTTCCTTTTGGAGAATCTGCAAGTGGATATTTGAGATCTTTACGTCCAATGGGGAACCGGATTTATCCTCACATAAAAACTAGACGGAAGGCTTCTGAGCAACTTCTTAGTGATGCGTGTATTCCACTCACAGAGTTGAACCTTTCTTTTGATTGAGCAGTTTTGAAACACTTTTTGTCAAGAATCTGCAAGGTTACAATTGGAGTGCTTTGAGATCTATGCTCAAAAAGGAAATATCTTCACATTAATACTACACAGAACCATTTTGCAAAATATGTTCGTGATGTGTGCGTTCATCGGCAGAGGTGAAGCTTTCTTTTGGTTGAGCATATATGAAAAATGCTTTATATACTGTCTGCAAGAGGATATTTGAGATCTTTGCGTCCAATGTGGGAAAAGGAAATATCTTCACTTAAAAACTACACATAGGCATTCTGAGAAACTTCTTAATGACATGTGCATTCAACTCACAGAGTTGGACATTTCTTTGGATTCAGCAGTTTTGAAACACGGTGTTTGAAGAATCTGCAAGTTGGCATTTGGAGTGCTTTGAGGGCAATGATGTAAAAGGAAATATCTTCATATAAAAACGACACAGAATAATTCTGTGAAATTTATTTGTGATGTGTGCATTCGTTTCACAGGGAAAAACCTCTCCTATGGTTGAGCAGATTTGAAACTGTCTTTTTCTACGATCTGCAAGTGGATATTTGAGATCTTTTCTTCCAATGCATAAAAAGGAATTATCTTCTCTTAGAAACTAGACGGAATCCTTCTGAGCAACTCCTTTGTGATGTGTGCATTCATCTCATGAAGGTCAGCCTTTCTTTTGCTTGAACAGTTTCGAAACTCTCTGTTAAAAGAATCTGCAACTGGACATTTGGAGTGCTTTGAGGCCTATGGTGAAAAAGGAAATATATTCTTATGAAAGCTAAAGAGAAGCATCCGGCGAAATTTTTTTATGATGTGTGCATCCATCTCACAGAGTTGAAGCTTTTATTTTGTTGAGCAGATTTGAACAAGTCTTTTCCTAGAATCTGCAAGTGGATATTTGAGATGCCTGCGTCCATTGCGAGAAAAAGAGTTATCTTCACATAAAACCTAGACAGAAGCATTCTCAACAACTCCTTAGTGACATGTGCATTCAACTCACAGAGTTTAAACTTTCTTTTGATTGAGCAGTTTTGAAACACGGTGTTTGAAGGATCTGCAAGTGCACATTTGGAGATCTTTGAGACCTATGGTGAAAAAGCAAGTATCTTCACATAAAAACTACACAGAAGCATCCTGTAAAATTCCTTTGTGATGTGTGCATTCATCTCAGAGAGTTGAAGCTTTCTTGTGGTTCAGCAGATTTGAAACAGTCTTTTTGTAGACTCCGTAACTGCATGTTTGAGATCATTTCGTCCAATGCAGGAAAAGGAAATATCTTCACATAAAAACCGGACGGAAGCATTCTGAGCAAATTCTTAATGATATGTGCATTCAACTCAGAGAATTGAACCATTCTTTTGATTGATCAGTTTTGAAACACTCTTTGAAGAATCTGCAAGAGGACATTGGGAGGGCTTTGAGACCTATGGTGAAAAAGGAAATATCTTCACATAAAAACCAAACAGTAGCACTCTGCAAAATTTCTCTGGGATGTGTGCATTCTTCTCTGAGTTGAAGCTTTTCTTTTTGGTTGAGCAGATTTGAAAGCGTTTTTTTGTAGAATCTGCAAGTGGTTATTTGAGATCTTTTCGTCCAATGTGTGAAAAGGAAATATCTTCACATAAAAACTAGACAGAAGCGTTCTGAGCAACTTCTTGGTGATGTGGGCATTCAACTCTCAGAGTTGAAGCTTTCCTTTGGTTGAACAGATTTGAAATAGTCCTTTTGTACAATCTGCAAGTGGATATTTGAGATCTTTTCATCCAATGCTGAAAAGGAAATATCTTCACTTCAAAACTAAACTGAAGCATTCTGAGCAACTTCTTAGTTATGGGTGCATTCAACTCACAGAGTTGAGCCTTTCTTTTGATTGAGCAGTTTGGAAACTCTCTGTTGGAAGCATCTGCAAATGGGCATTTGGAGTGCTTTGTGGCCTATGGTGGAAAATGGTATATCTTCACCAAAATGATACACGGCAGCATCTTGCGAAATTTCCATGTGATGTGTGCCTTCATCTCACAGAGTGGAAGCTTCCTTTGGTTAAGCAGATATGAAACAGTCTTTTTTAGATTCCGCCAGTGCAAATTTGAAATCTTTTCTTCCAATGCGGTGAAAGGAATTATTTTCACATAAAACCTAGAGAGAAGCATTCTGAAAAACTTCTTAGTGATATGTGGATTCCACTCACAGGGTTGAAACTTTCATTTGATGGAGCAGTTTTGAAACAATCTGAAGAATCTGGAAGTGGACATATGGAATGCTTTGAGGCCTATGGTGAAAAATTAAATATCTCCACGTGAAAAGTACTCAGAATTATTCTGCGAAATTACTTTGTGATGTATGCATTCATCTCACAGAGTTCAAATTTCCTTTTGGTTGAGCAGATTTGAAACAGTCTTTTTGTAGAATCTGCAAGTGGATATATGAGATCTTTTCGTCCAGTGTGAGAAAAAGGAAATATCATCTCATAAAAACTAGGCAGAAGATCCTGAAGAAATTCTTAGTGATACATGCATTCAAGTAAATAGGTGAACCATGCTTCTGGTCCAGCAGTTTTGAAACACTCTGTTTGAGGAATCTGCAAGTGGACATTTGGAGCGCTTTGAGGCCTATGTTGAAAAAGGAAATATGTTCACCTAAAAGCTACAGAAAAGCATTCTGTGAAATTTCTTTGTGATGTGTGCATTCTTCTCACAGTGTTGAAGCTTTCTTTAGGTTGAGCAGATTTGAAGCTTTCCTTTTGGAGAATCTGCAAGTGGATATTTGAGATCTTTACGTCCAATGGGGAACCGGATTTATCCTCACATAAAAACTAGACGGAAGGCTTCTGAGCAACTTCTTAGTGATGCGTGTATTCCACTCACAGAGTTGAACCTTTCTTTTGATTGAGCAGTTTTGAAACACTTTTTGTCAAGAATCTGCAAGGTTACAATTGGAGTGCTTTGAGATCTATGCTCAAAAAGGAAATATCTTCACATTAATACTACACAGAACCATTTTGCAAAATATGTTCGTGATGTGTGCGTTCATCGGCAGAGGTGAAGCTTTCTTTTGGTTGAGCATATATGAAAAATGCTTTATATACTGTCTGCAAGAGGATATTTGAGATCTTTGCGTCCAATGTGGGAAAAGGAAATATCTTCACTTAAAAACTACACATAGGCATTCTGAGAAACTTCTTAATGACATGTGCATTCAACTCACAGAGTTGGACATTTCTTTGGATTCAGCAGTTTTGAAACACGGTGTTTGAAGAATCTGCAAGTTGGCATTTGGAGTGCTTTGAGGGCAATGATGTAAAAGGAAATATCTTCATATAAAAACGACACAGAATAATTCTGTGAAATTTATTTGTGATGTGTGCATTCGTTTCACAGGGAAAAACCTCTCCTATGGTTGAACAGATTTGAAATTGTCTTTTTCTACGATCTGCAAGTGGATATTTGAGATCTTTTCTTCCAATGCATGAAAAGGAATTATCTTCTCTTAGAAACTAGACGGAATCCTTCTGAGCAACTCCTTTGTGATGTGTGCATTCATCTCATGAAGGTCAGCCTTTCTTTTGCTTGAACAGTTTCGAAACTCTCTGTTAAAAGAATCTGCAACTGGACATTTGGAGTGCTTTGAGGCCTATGGTGAAAAAGGAAATATATTCTTATGAAAGCTAAAGAGAAGCATCCGGCGAAATTTTTTTATGATGTGTGCATTCATCTCACAGAGTTGAAGCTTTTATTTTGTTGAGCAGATTTGAACAAGTCTTTTCCTAGAATCTGCAAGTGGATATTTGAGATGCCTGCGTCCACTGCGAGAAAAAGAGTTATCTTCACATAAAACCTAGACAGAAGCATTCTCAACAACTCCTTAGTGACATGTGCATTCAACTCACAGAGTTTAAACTTTCTTTTGATTGAGCAGTTTTGAAACACGGTGTTTGAAGGATCTGCAAGTGCACATTTGGAGATCTTTGAGACCTATGGTGAAAAAGCAAGTATCTTCACATAAAAACTACACAGAAGCATCCTGTAAAATTCCTTTGTGATGTGTGCATTCATCTCAGAGAGTTGAAGCTTTCTTGTGGTTCAGCAGATTTGAAACAGTCTTTTTGTAGACTCCGTAACTGCATGTTTGAGATCATTTCGTCCAATGCAGGAAAAGGAAATATCTTCACATAAAAACCGGACGGAAGCATTCTGAGCAAATTCTTCATGATATGTGCATTCAACTCAGAGAATTGAACCATTCTTTTGATTGATCAGTTTTGAAACACTCTTTGAAGAATCTGCAAGAGGACATTGGGAGGGCTTTGAGACCTATGGTGAAAAAGGAAATATCTTCACATAAAAACCAAACAGTAGCACTCTGCAAAATTTCTCTGGGATGTGTGCATTCTTCTCTGAGTTGAAGCTTTTCTTTTTGGTTGAGCAGATTTGAAAGCGTTTTTTTGTAGAATCTGCAAGTGGTTATTTGAGATCTTTTCGTCCAATGTGTGAAAAGGAAATATCTTCACATAAAAACTAGACAGAAGCGTTCTGAGCAACTTCTTGGTGATGTGGGCATTCAACTCTCAGAGTTGAAGCTTTCCTTTGGTTGAACAGATTTGAAATAGTCCTTTTGTACAATCTGCAAGTGGATATTTGAGATCTTTTCATCCAATGCTGAAAAGGAAATATCTTCACTTCAAAACTAAACTGAAGCATTCTGAGCAACTTCTTAGTTATGGGTGCATTCAACTCACAGAGTTGAGCCTTTCTTTTGATTGAGCAGTTTGGAAACTCTCTGTTGGAAGCATCTGCAAATGGGCATTTGGAGTGCTTTGTGGCCTATGGTGGAAAATGGTATATCTTCACCAAAATGATACACGGCAGCATCTTGCGAAATTTCCATGTGATGTGTGCCTTCATCTCACAGAGTGGAAGCTTCCTTTGGTTAAGCAGATATGAAACAGTCTTTTTTAGATTCCGCCAGTGCAAATTTGAAATCTTTTCTTCCAATGCGGTGAAAGGAATTATTTTCACATAAAACCTAGAGAGAAGCATTCTGAAAAACTTCTTAGTGATATGTGGATTCCACTCACAGGGTTGAAACTTTCATTTGATGGAGCAGTTTTGAAACAATCTGAAGAATCTGGAAGTGGACATATGGAATGCTTTGAGGCCTATGGTGAAAAATTAAATATCTCCACGTGAAAAGTACTCAGAATTATTCTGCGAAATTACTTTGTGATGTATGCATTCATCTCACAGAGTTCAAATTTCCTTTTGGTTGAGCAGATTTGAAACAGTCTTTTTGTAGAATCTGCAAGTGGATATATGAGATCTTTTCGTCCAGTGTGAGAAAAAGGAAATATCATCTCATAAAAACTAGGCAGAAGATCCTGAAGAAATTCTTAGTGATACATGCATTCAAGTAAATAGGTGAACCATGCTTCTGGTCCAGCAGTTTTGAAACACTCTGTTTGAGGAATCTGCAAGTGGACATTTGGAGCGCTTTGAGGCCTATGTTGAAAAAGGAAATATGTTCACCTAAAAGCTACAGAAAAGCATTCTGTGAAATTTCTTTGTGATGTGTGCATTCTTCTCACAGTGTTGAAGCTTTCTTTAGGTTGAGCAGATTTGAAGCTTTCCTTTTGGAGAATCTGCAAGTGGATATTTGAGATCTTTACGTCCAATGGGGAACCGGATTTATCCTCACATAAAAACTAGACGGAAGGCTTCTGAGCAACTTCTTAGTGATGCGTGTATTCCACTCACAGAGTTGAACCTTTCTTTTGATTGAGCAGTTTTGAAACACTTTTTGTCAAGAATCTGCAAGGTTACAATTGGAGTGCTTTGAGATCTATGCTCAAAAAGGAAATATCTTCACATTAATACTACACAGAACCATTTTGCAAAATATGTTCGTGATGTGTGCGTTCATCGGCAGAGGTGAAGCTTTCTTTTGGTTGAGCATATATGAAAAATGCTTTATATACTGTCTGCAAGAGGATATTTGAGATCTTTGCGTCCAATGTGGGAAAAGGAAATATCTTCACTTAAAAACTACACATAGGCATTCTGAGAAACTTCTTAATGACATGTGCATTCAACTCACAGAGTTGGACATTTCTTTGGATTCAGCAGTTTTGAAACACGGTGTTTGAAGAATCTGCAAGTTGGCATTTGGAGTGCTTTGAGGGCAATGATGTAAAAGGAAATATCTTCATATAAAAACGACACAGAATAATTCTGTGAAATTTATTTGTGATGTGTGCATTCGTTTCACAGGGAAAAACCTCTCCTATGGTTGAGCAGATTTGAAACTGTCTTTTTCTACGATCTGCAAGTGGATATTTGAGATCTTTTCTTCCAATGCATGAAAAGGAATTATCTTCTCTTAGAAACTAGACGGAATCCTTCTGAGCAACTCCTTTGTGATGTGTGCATTCATCTCATGAAGGTCAGCCTTTCTTTTGCTTGAACAGTTTCGAAACTCTCTGTTAAAAGAATCTGCAACTGGACATTTGGAGTGCTTTGAGGCCTATGGTGAAAAAGGAAATATATTCTTATGAAAGCTAAAGAGAAGCATCCGGCGAAATTTTTTTATGATGTGTGCATCCATCTCACAGAGTTGAAGCTTTTATTTTGTTGAGCAGATTTGAACAAGTCTTTTCCTAGAATCTGCAAGTGGATATTTGAGATGCCTGCGTCCATTGCGAGAAAAAGAGTTATCTTCACATAAAACCTAGACAGAAGCATTCTCAACAACTCCTTAGTGACATGTGCATTCAACTCACAGAGTTTAAACTTTCTTTTGATTGAGCAGTTTTGAAACACGGTGTTTGAAGGATCTGCAAGTGCACATTTGGAGATCTTTGAGACCTATGGTGAAAAAGCAAGTATCTTCACATAAAAACTACACAGAAGCATCCTGTAAAATTCCTTTGTGATGTGTGCATTCATCTCAGAGAGTTGAAGCTTTCTTGTGGTTCAGCAGATTTGAAACAGTCTTTTTGTAGACTCCGTAACTGCATGTTTGAGATCATTTCGTCCAATGCAGGAAAAGGAAATATCTTCACATAAAAACCGGACGGAAGCATTCTGAGCAAATTCTTAATGATATGTGCATTCAACTCAGAGAATTGAACCATTCTTTTGATTGATCAGTTTTGAAACACTCTTTGAAGAATCTGCAAGAGGACATTGGGAGGGCTTTGAGACCTATGGTGAAAAAGGAAATATCTTCACATAAAAACCAAACAGTAGCACTCTGCAAAATTTCTCTGGGATGTGTGCATTCTTCTCTGAGTTGAAGCTTTTCTTTTTGGTTGAGCAGATTTGAAAGCGTTTTTTTGTAGAATCTGCAAGTGGTTATTTGAGATCTTTTCGTCCAATGTGTGAAAAGGAAATATCTTCACATAAAAACTAGACAGAAGCGTTCTGAGCAACTTCTTGGTGATGTGGGCATTCAACTCTCAGAGTTGAAGCTTTCCTTTGGTTGAACAGATTTGAAATAGTCCATTTGTACAATCTGCAAGTGGATATTTGAGATCTTTTCATCCAATGCTGAAAAGGAAATATCTTCACTTCAAAACTAAACTGAAGCATTCTGAGCAACTTCTTAGTTATGGGTGCATTCAACTCACAGAGTTGAGCCTTTCTTTTGATTGAGCAGTTTGGAAACTCTCTGTTGGAAGCATCTGCAAATGGGCATTTGGAGTGCTTTGTGGCCTATGGTGGAAAATGGTATATCTTCACCAAAATGATACACGGCAGCATCTTGCGAAATTTCCATGTGATGTGTGCCTTCATCTCACAGAGTGGAAGCTTCCTTTGGTTAAGCAGATATGAAACAGTCTTTTTTAGATTCCGCCAGTGCAAATTTGAAATCTTTTCTTCCAATGCGGTGAAAGGAATTATTTTCACATAAAACCTAGAGAGAAGCATTCTGAAAAACTTCTTAGTGATATGTGGATTCCACTCACAGGGTTGAAACTTTCATTTGATGGAGCAGTTTTGAAACAATCTGAAGAATCTGGAAGTGGACATATGGAATGCTTTGAGGCCTATGGTGAAAAATTAAATATCTCCACGTGAAAAGTACTCAGAATTATTCTGCGAAATTACTTTGTGATGTATGCATTCATCTCACAGAGTTCAAATTTCCTTTTGGTTGAGCAGATTTGAAACAGTCTTTTTGTAGAATCTGCAAGTGGATATATGAGATCTTTTCGTCCAGTGTGAGAAAAAGGAAATATCATCTCATAAAAACTAGGCAGAAGATCCTGAAGAAATTCTTAGTGATACATGCATTCAAGTAAATAGGTGAACCATGCTTCTGGTCCAGCAGTTTTGAAACACTCTGTTTGAGGAATCTGCAAGTGGACATTTGGAGCGCTTTGAGGCCTATGTTGAAAAAGGAAATATGTTCACCTAAAAGCTACAGAAAAGCATTCTGTGAAATTTCTTTGTGATGTGTGCATTCTTCTCACAGTGTTGAAGCTTTCTTTAGGTTGAGCAGATTTGAAGCTTTCCTTTTGGAGAATCTGCAAGTGGATATTTGAGATCTTTACGTCCAATGGGGAACCGGATTTATCCTCACATAAAAACTAGACGGAAGGCTTCTGAGCAACTTCTTAGTGATGCGTGTATTCCACTCACAGAGTTGAACCTTTCTTTTGATTGAGCAGTTTTGAAACACTTTTTGTCAAGAATCTGCAAGGTTACAATTGGAGTGCTTTGAGATCTATGCTCAAAAAGGAAATATCTTCACATTAATACTACACAGAACCATTTTGCAAAATATGTTCGTGATGTGTGCGTTCATCGGCAGAGGTGAAGCTTTCTTTTGGTTGAGCATATATGAAAAATGCTTTATATACTGTCTGCAAGAGGATATTTGAGATCTTTGCGTCCAATGTGGGAAAAGGAAATATCTTCACTTAAAAACTACACATAGGCATTCTGAGAAACTTCTTAATGACATGTGCATTCAACTCACAGAGTTGGACATTTCTTTGGATTCAGCAGTTTTGAAACACGGTGTTTGAAGAATCTGCAAGTTGGCATTTGGAGTGCTTTGAGGGCAATGATGTAAAAGGAAATATCTTCATATAAAAACGACACAGAATAATTCTGTGAAATTTATTTGTGATGTGTGCATTCGTTTCACAGGGAAAAACCTCTCCTATGGTTGAGCAGATTTGAAACTGTCTTTTTCTACGATCTGCAAGTGGATATTTGAGATCTTTTCTTCCAATGCATAAAAAGGAATTATCTTCTCTTAGAAACTAGACGGAATCCTTCTGAGCAACTCCTTTGTGATGTGTGCATTCATCTCATGAAGGTCAGCCTTTCTTTTGCTTGAACAGTTTCGAAACTCTCTGTTAAAAGAATCTGCAACTGGACATTTGGAGTGCTTTGAGGCCTATGGTGAAAAAGGAAATATATTCTTATGAAAGCTAAAGAGAAGCATCCGGCGAAATTTTTTTATGATGTGTGCATCCATCTCACAGAGTTGAAGCTTTTATTTTGTTGAGCAGATTTGAACAAGTCTTTTCCTAGAATCTGCAAGTGGATATTTGAGATGCCTGCGTCCATTGCGAGAAAAAGAGTTATCTTCACATAAAACCTAGACAGAAGCATTCTCAACAACTCCTTAGTGACATGTGCATTCAACTCACAGAGTTTAAACTTTCTTTTGATTGAGCAGTTTTGAAACACGGTGTTTGAAGGATCTGCAAGTGCACATTTGGAGATCTTTGAGACCTATGGTGAAAAAGCAAGTATCTTCACATAAAAACTACACAGAAGCATCCTGTAAAATTCCTTTGTGATGTGTGCATTCATCTCAGAGAGTTGAAGCTTTCTTGTGGTTCAGCAGATTTGAAACAGTCTTTTTGTAGACTCCGTAACTGCATGTTTGAGATCATTTCGTCCAATGCAGGAAAAGGAAATATCTTCACATAAAAACCGGACGGAAGCATTCTGAGCAAATTCTTAATGATATGTGCATTCAACTCAGAGAATTGAACCATTCTTTTGATTGATCAGTTTTGAAACACTCTTTGAAGAATCTGCAAGAGGACATTGGGAGGGCTTTGAGACCTATGGTGAAAAAGGAAATATCTTCACATAAAAACCAAACAGTAGCACTCTGCAAAATTTCTCTGGGATGTGTGCATTCTTCTCTGAGTTGAAGCTTTTCTTTTTGGTTGAGCAGATTTGAAAGCGTTTTTTTGTAGAATCTGCAAGTGGTTATTTGAGATCTTTTCGTCCAATGTGTGAAAAGGAAATATCTTCACATAAAAACTAGACAGAAGCGTTCTGAGCAACTTCTTGGTGATGTGGGCATTCAACTCTCAGAGTTGAAGCTTTCCTTTGGTTGAACAGATTTGAAATAGTCCTTTTGTACAATCTGCAAGTGGATATTTGAGATCTTTTCATCCAATGCTGAAAAGGAAATATCTTCACTTCAAAACTAAACTGAAGCATTCTGAGCAACTTCTTAGTTATGGGTGCATTCAACTCACAGAGTTGAGCCTTTCTTTTGATTGAGCAGTTTGGAAACTCTCTGTTGGAAGCATCTGCAAATGGGCATTTGGAGTGCTTTGTGGCCTATGGTGGAAAATGGTATATCTTCACCAAAATGATACACGGCAGCATCTTGCGAAATTTCCATGTGATGTGTGCCTTCATCTCACAGAGTGGAAGCTTCCTTTGGTTAAGCAGATATGAAACAGTCTTTTTTAGATTCCGCCAGTGCAAATTTGAAATCTTTTCTTCCAATGCGGTGAAAGGAATTATTTTCACATAAAACCTAGAGAGAAGCATTCTGAAAAACTTCTTAGTGATATGTGGATTCCACTCACAGGGTTGAAACTTTCATTTGATGGAGCAGTTTTGAAACAATCTGAAGAATCTGGAAGTGGACATATGGAATGCTTTGAGGCCTATGGTGAAAAATTAAATATCTCCACGTGAAAAGTACTCAGAATTATTCTGCGAAATTACTTTGTGATGTATGCATTCATCTCACAGAGTTCAAATTTCCTTTTGGTTGAGCAGATTTGAAACAGTCTTTTTGTAGAATCTGCAAGTGGATATATGAGATCTTTTCGTCCAGTGTGAGAAAAAGGAAATATCATCTCATAAAAACTAGGCAGAAGATCCTGAAGAAATTCTTAGTGATACATGCATTCAAGTAAATAGGTGAACCATGCTTCTGGTCCAGCAGTTTTGAAACACTCTGTTTGAGGAATCTGCAAGTGGACATTTGGAGCGCTTTGAGGCCTATGTTGAAAAAGGAAATATGTTCACCTAAAAGCTACAGAAAAGCATTCTGTGAAATTTCTTTGTGATGTGTGCATTCTTCTCACAGTGTTGAAGCTTTCTTTAGGTTGAGCAGATTTGAAGCTTTCCTTTTGGAGAATCTGCAAGTGGATATTTGAGATCTTTACGTCCAATGGGGAACCGGATTTATCCTCACATAAAAACTAGACGGAAGGCTTCTGAGCAACTTCTTAGTGATGCGTGTATTCCACTCACAGAGTTGAACCTTTCTTTTGATTGAGCAGTTTTGAAACACTTTTTGTCAAGAATCTGCAAGGTTACAATTGGAGTGCTTTGAGATCTATGCTCAAAAAGGAAATATCTTCACATTAATACTACACAGAACCATTTTGCAAAATATGTTCGTGATGTGTGCGTTCATCGGCAGAGGTGAAGCTTTCTTTTGGTTGAGCATATATGAAAAATGCTTTATATACTGTCTGCAAGAGGATATTTGAGATCTTTGCGTCCAATGTGGGAAAAGGAAATATCTTCACTTAAAAACTACACATAGGCATTCTGAGAAACTTCTTAATGACATGTGCATTCAACTCACAGAGTTGGACATTTCTTTGGATTCAGCAGTTTTGAAACACGGTGTTTGAAGAATCTGCAAGTTGGCATTTGGAGTGCTTTGAGGGCAATGATGTAAAAGGAAATATCTTCATATAAAAACGACACAGAATAATTCTGTGAAATTTATTTGTGATGTGTGCATTCGTTTCACAGGGAAAAACCTCTCCTATGGTTGAACAGATTTGAAATTGTCTTTTTCTACGATCTGCAAGTGGATATTTGAGATCTTTTCTTCCAATGCATGAAAAGGAATTATCTTCTCTTAGAAACTAGACGGAATCCTTCTGAGCAACTCCTTTGTGATGTGTGCATTCATCTCATGAAGGTCAGCCTTTCTTTTGCTTGAACAGTTTCGAAACTCTCTGTTAAAAGAATCTGCAACTGGACATTTGGAGTGCTTTGAGGCCTATGGTGAAAAAGGAAATATATTCTTATGAAAGCTAAAGAGAAGCATCCGGCGAAATTTTTTTATGATGTGTGCATTCATCTCACAGAGTTGAAGCTTTTATTTTGTTGAGCAGATTTGAACAAGTCTTTTCCTAGAATCTGCAAGTGGATATTTGAGATGCCTGCGTCCACTGCGAGAAAAAGAGTTATCTTCACATAAAACCTAGACAGAAGCATTCTCAACAACTCCTTAGTGACATGTGCATTCAACTCACAGAGTTTAAACTTTCTTTTGATTGAGCAGTTTTGAAACACGGTGTTTGAAGGATCTGCAAGTGCACATTTGGAGATCTTTGAGACCTATGGTGAAAAAGCAAGTATCTTCACATAAAAACTACACAGAAGCATCCTGTAAAATTCCTTTGTGATGTGTGCATTCATCTCAGAGAGTTGAAGCTTTCTTGTGGTTCAGCAGATTTGAAACAGTCTTTTTGTAGACTCCGTAACTGCATGTTTGAGATCATTTCGTCCAATGCAGGAAAAGGAAATATCTTCACATAAAAACCGGACGGAAGCATTCTGAGCAAATTCTTAATGATATGTGCATTCAACTCAGAGAATTGAACCATTCTTTTGATTGATCAGTTTTGAAACACTCTTTGAAGAATCTGCAAGAGGACATTGGGAGGGCTTTGAGACCTATGGTGAAAAAGGAAATATCTTCACATAAAAACCAAACAGTAGCACTCTGCAAAATTTCTCTGGGATGTGTGCATTCTTCTCTGAGTTGAAGCTTTTCTTTTTGGTTGAGCAGATTTGAAAGCGTTTTTTTGTAGAATCTGCAAGTGGTTATTTGAGATCTTTTCGTCCAATGTGTGAAAAGGAAATATCTTCACATAAAAACTAGACAGAAGCGTTCTGAGCAACTTCTTGGTGATGTGGGCATTCAACTCTCAGAGTTGAAGCTTTCCTTTGGTTGAACAGATTTGAAATAGTCCTTTTGTACAATCTGCAAGTGGATATTTGAGATCTTTTCATCCAATGCTGAAAAGGAAATATCTTCACTTCAAAACTAAACTGAAGCATTCTGAGCAACTTCTTAGTTATGGGTGCATTCAACTCACAGAGTTGAGCCTTTCTTTTGATTGAGCAGTTTGGAAACTCTCTGTTGGAAGCATCTGCAAATGGGCATTTGGAGTGCTTTGTGGCCTATGGTGGAAAATGGTATATCTTCACCAAAATGATACACGGCAGCATCTTGCGAAATTTCCATGTGATGTGTGCCTTCATCTCACAGAGTGGAAGCTTCCTTTGGTTAAGCAGATATGAAACAGTCTTTTTTAGATTCCGCCAGTGCAAATTTGAAATCTTTTCTTCCAATGCGGTGAAAGGAATTATTTTCACATAAAACCTAGAGAGAAGCATTCTGAAAAACTTCTTAGTGATATGTGGATTCCACTCACAGGGTTGAAACTTTCATTTGATGGAGCAGTTTTGAAACAATCTGAAGAATCTGGAAGTGGACATATGGAATGCTTTGAGGCCTATGGTGAAAAATTAAATATCTCCACGTGAAAAGTACTCAGAATTATTCTGCGAAATTACTTTGTGATGTATGCATTCATCTCACAGAGTTCAAATTTCCTTTTGGTTGAGCAGATTTGAAACAGTCTTTTTGTAGAATCTGCAAGTGGATATATGAGATCTTTTCGTCCAGTGTGAGAAAAAGGAAATATCATCTCATAAAAACTAGGCAGAAGATCCTGAAGAAATTCTTAGTGATACATGCATTCAAGTAAATAGGTGAACCATGCTTCTGGTCCAGCAGTTTTGAAACACTCTGTTTGAGGAATCTGCAAGTGGACATTTGGAGCGCTTTGAGGCCTATGTTGAAAAAGGAAATATGTTCACCTAAAAGCTACAGAAAAGCATTCTGTGAAATTTCTTTGTGATGTGTGCATTCTTCTCACAGTGTTGAAGCTTTCTTTAGGTTGAGCAGATTTGAAGCTTTCCTTTTGGAGAATCTGCAAGTGGATATTTGAGATCTTTACGTCCAATGGGGAACCGGATTTATCCTCACATAAAAACTAGACGGAAGGCTTCTGAGCAACTTCTTAGTGATGCGTGTATTCCACTCACAGAGTTGAACCTTTCTTTTGATTGAGCAGTTTTGAAACACTTTTTGTCAAGAATCTGCAAGGTTACAATTGGAGTGCTTTGAGATCTATGCTCAAAAAGGAAATATCTTCACATTAATACTACACAGAACCATTTTGCAAAATATGTTCGTGATGTGTGCGTTCATCGGCAGAGGTGAAGCTTTCTTTTGGTTGAGCATATATGAAAAATGCTTTATATACTGTCTGCAAGAGGATATTTGAGATCTTTGCGTCCAATGTGGGAAAAGGAAATATCTTCACTTAAAAACTACACATAGGCATTCTGAGAAACTTCTTAATGACATGTGCATTCAACTCACAGAGTTGGACATTTCTTTGGATTCAGCAGTTTTGAAACACGGTGTTTGAAGAATCTGCAAGTTGGCATTTGGAGTGCTTTGAGGGCAATGATGTAAAAGGAAATATCTTCATATAAAAACGACACAGAATAATTCTGTGAAATTTATTTGTGATGTGTGCATTCGTTTCACAGGGAAAAACCTCTCCTATGGTTGAGCAGATTTGAAACTGTCTTTTTCTACGATCTGCAAGTGGATATTTGAGATCTTTTCTTCCAATGCATGAAAAGGAATTATCTTCTCTTAGAAACTAGACGGAATCCTTCTGAGCAACTCCTTTGTGATGTGTGCATTCATCTCATGAAGGTCAGCCTTTCTTTTGCTTGAACAGTTTCGAAACTCTCTGTTAAAAGAATCTGCAACTGGACATTTGGAGTGCTTTGAGGCCTATGGTGAAAAAGGAAATATATTCTTATGAAAGCTAAAGAGAAGCATCCGGCGAAATTTTTTTATGATGTGTGCATCCATCTCACAGAGTTGAAGCTTTTATTTTGTTGAGCAGATTTGAACAAGTCTTTTCCTAGAATCTGCAAGTGGATATTTGAGATGCCTGCGTCCATTGCGAGAAAAAGAGTTATCTTCACATAAAACCTAGACAGAAGCATTCTCAACAACTCCTTAGTGACATGTGCATTCAACTCACAGAGTTTAAACTTTCTTTTGATTGAGCAGTTTTGAAACACGGTGTTTGAAGGATCTGCAAGTGCACATTTGGAGATCTTTGAGACCTATGGTGAAAAAGCAAGTATCTTCACATAAAAACTACACAGAAGCATCCTGTAAAATTCCTTTGTGATGTGTGCATTCATCTCAGAGAGTTGAAGCTTTCTTGTGGTTCAGCAGATTTGAAACAGTCTTTTTGTAGACTCCGTAACTGCATGTTTGAGATCATTTCGTCCAATGCAGGAAAAGGAAATATCTTCACATAAAAACCGGACGGAAGCATTCTGAGCAAATTCTTAATGATATGTGCATTCAACTCAGAGAATTGAACCATTCTTTTGATTGATCAGTTTTGAAACACTCTTTGAAGAATCTGCAAGAGGACATTGGGAGGGCTTTGAGACCTATGGTGAAAAAGGAAATATCTTCACATAAAAACCAAACAGTAGCACTCTGCAAAATTTCTCTGGGATGTGTGCATTCTTCTCTGAGTTGAAGCTTTTCTTTTTGGTTGAGCAGATTTGAAAGCGTTTTTTTGTAGAATCTGCAAGTGGTTATTTGAGATCTTTTCGTCCAATGTGTGAAAAGGAAATATCTTCACATAAAAACTAGACAGAAGCGTTCTGAGCAACTTCTTGGTGATGTGGGCATTCAACTCTCAGAGTTGAAGCTTTCCTTTGGTTGAACAGATTTGAAATAGTCCATTTGTACAATCTGCAAGTGGATATTTGAGATCTTTTCATCCAATGCTGAAAAGGAAATATCTTCACTTCAAAACTAAACTGAAGCATTCTGAGCAACTTCTTAGTTATGGGTGCATTCAACTCACAGAGTTGAGCCTTTCTTTTGATTGAGCAGTTTGGAAACTCTCTGTTGGAAGCATCTGCAAATGGGCATTTGGAGTGCTTTGTGGCCTATGGTGGAAAATGGTATATCTTCACCAAAATGATACACGGCAGCATCTTGCGAAATTTCCATGTGATGTGTGCCTTCATCTCACAGAGTGGAAGCTTCCTTTGGTTAAGCAGATATGAAACAGTCTTTTTTAGATTCCGCCAGTGCAAATTTGAAATCTTTTCTTCCAATGCGGTGAAAGGAATTATTTTCACATAAAACCTAGAGAGAAGCATTCTGAAAAACTTCTTAGTGATATGTGGATTCCACTCACAGGGTTGAAACTTTCATTTGATGGAGCACTTTTGAAACAATCTGAAGAATCTGGAAGTGGACATATGGAATGCTTTGAGGCCTATGGTGAAAAATTAAATATCTCCACGTGAAAAGTACTCAGAATTATTCTGCGAAATTACTTTGTGATGTATGCATTCATCTCACAGAGTTCAAATTTCCTTTTGGTTGAGCAGATTTGAAACAGTCTTTTTGTAGAATCTGCAAGTGGATATATGAGATCTTTTCGTCCAGTGTGAGAAAAAGGAAATATCATCTCATAAAAACTAGGCAGAAGATCCTGAAGAAATTCTTAGTGATACATGCATTCAAGTAAATAGGTGAACCATGCTTCTGGTCCAGCAGTTTTGAAACACTCTGTTTGAGGAATCTGCAAGTGGACATTTGGAGCGCTTTGAGGCCTATGTTGAAAAAGGAAATATGTTCACCTAAAAGCTACAGAAAAGCATTCTGTGAAATTTCTTTGTGATGTGTGCATTCTTCTCACAGTGTTGAAGCTTTCTTTAGGTTGAGCAGATTTGAAGCTTTCCTTTTGGAGAATCTGCAAGTGGATATTTGAGATCTTTACGTCCAATGGGGAACCGGATTTATCCTCACATAAAAACTAGACGGAAGGCTTCTGAGCAACTTCTTAGTGATGCGTGTATTCCACTCACAGAGTTGAACCTTTCTTTTGATTGAGCAGTTTTGAAACACTTTTTGTCAAGAATCTGCAAGGTTACAATTGGAGTGCTTTGAGATCTATGCTCAAAAAGGAAATATCTTCACATTAATACTACACAGAACCATTTTGCAAAATATGTTCGTGATGTGTGCGTTCATCGGCAGAGGTGAAGCTTTCTTTTGGTTGAGCATATATGAAAAATGCTTTATATACTGTCTGCAAGAGGATATTTGAGATCTTTGCGTCCAATGTGGGAAAAGGAAATATCTTCACTTAAAAACTACACATAGGCATTCTGAGAAACTTCTTAATGACATGTGCATTCAACTCACAGAGTTGGACATTTCTTTGGATTCAGCAGTTTTGAAACACGGTGTTTGAAGAATCTGCAAGTTGGCATTTGGAGTGCTTTGAGGGCAATGATGTAAAAGGAAATATCTTCATATAAAAACGACACAGAATAATTCTGTGAAATTTATTTGTGATGTGTGCATTCGTTTCACAGGGAAAAACCTCTCCTATGGTTGAGCAGATTTGAAACTGTCTTTTTCTACGATCTGCAAGTGGATATTTGAGATCTTTTCTTCCAATGCATGAAAAGGAATTACCTTCTCTTAGAAACTAGACGGAATCCTTCTGAGCAACTCCTTTGTGATGTGTGCATTCATCTCATGAAGGTCAGCCTTTCTTTTGCTTGAACAGTTTCCAAACTCTCTGTTAAAAGAATCTGCAACTGGACATTTGGAGTGCTTTGAGGCCTATGGTGAAAAAGGAAATATATTCTTATGAAAGCTAAAGAGAAGCATCCGGCGAAATTTTTTTATGATGTGTGCATCCATCTCACAGAGTTGAAGCTTTTATTTTGTTGAGCAGATTTGAACAAGTCTTTTCCTAGAATCTGCAAGTGGATATTTGAGATGCCTGCGTCCATTGCGAGAAAAAGAGTTATCTTCACATAAAACCTAGACAGAAGCATTCTCAACAACTCCTTAGTGACATGTGCATTCAACTCACAGAGTTTAAACTTTCTTTTGATTGAGCAGTTTTGAAACACGGTGTTTGAAGGATCTGCAAGTGCACATTTGGAGATCTTTGAGACCTATGGTGAAAAAGCAAGTATCTTCACATAAAAACTACACAGAAGCATCCTGTAAAATTCCTTTGTGATGTGTGCATTCATCTCAGAGAGTTGAAGCTTTCTTGTGGTTCAGCAGATTTGAAACAGTCTTTTTGTAGACTCCGTAACTGCATGTTTGAGATCATTTCGTCCAATGCAGGAAAAGGAAATATCTTCACATAAAAACCGGACGGAAGCATTCTGAGCAAATTCTTCATGATATGTGCATTCAACTCAGAGAATTGAACCATTCTTTTGATTGATCAGTTTTGAAACACTCTTTGAAGAATCTGCAAGAGGACATTGGGAGGGCTTTGAGACCTATGGTGAAAAAGGAAATATCTTCACATAAAAACCAAACAGTAGCACTCTGCAAAATTTCTCTGGGATGTGTGCATTCTTCTCTGAGTTGAAGCTTTTCTTTTTGGTTGAGCAGATTTGAAAGCGTTTTTTTGTAGAATCTGCAAGTGGTTATTTGAGATCTTTTCGTCCAATGTGTGAAAAGGAAATATCTTCACATAAAAACTAGACAGAAGCGTTCTGAGCAACTTCTTGGTGATGTGGGCATTCAACTCTCAGAGTTGAAGCTTTCCTTTGGTTGAACAGATTTGAAATAGTCCTTTTGTACAATCTGCAAGTGGATATTTGAGATCTTTTCATCCAATGCTGAAAAGGAAATATCTTCACTTCAAAACTAAACTGAAGCATTCTGAGCAACTTCTTAGTTATGGGTGCATTCAACTCACAGAGTTGAGCCTTTCTTTTGATTGAGCAGTTTGGAAACTCTCTGTTGGAAGCATCTGCAAATGGGCATTTGGAGTGCTTTGTGGCCTATGGTGGAAAATGGTATATCTTCACCAAAATGATACACGGCAGCATCTTGCGAAATTTCCATGTGATGTGTGCCTTCATCTCACAGAGTGGAAGCTTCCTTTGGTTAAGCAGATATGAAACAGTCTTTTTCTAGATTCCGCCAGTGCAAATTTGAAATCTTTTCTTCCAATGCGGTGAAAGGAATTATTTTCACATAAAACCTAGAGAGAAGCATTCTGAAAAACTTCTTAGTGATATGTGGATTCCACTCACAGGGTTGAAACTTTCATTTGATGGAGCAGTTTTGAAACAATCTGAAGAATCTGGAAGTGGACATATGGAATGCTTTGAGGCCTATGGTGAAAAATTAAATATCTCCACGTGAAAAGTACTCAGAATTATTCTGCGAAATTACTTTGTGATGTATGCATTCATCTCACAGAGTTCAAATTTCCTTTTGGTTGAGCAGATTTGAAACAGTCTTTTTGTAGAATCTGCAAGTGGATATATGAGATCTTTTCGTCCAGTGTGAGAAAAAGGAAATATCATCTCATAAAAACTAGGCAGAAGATCCTGAAGAAATTCTTAGTGATACATGCATTCAAGTAAATAGGTGAACCATGCTTCTGGTCCAGCAGTTTTGAAACACTCTGTTTGAGGAATCTGCAAGTGGACATTTGGAGCGCTTTGAGGCCTATGTTGAAAAAGGAAATATGTTCACCTAAAAGCTACAGAAAAGCATTCTGTGAAATTTCTTTGTGATGTGTGCATTCTTCTCACAGTGTTGAAGCTTTCTTTAGGTTGAGCAGATTTGAAGCTTTCCTTTTGGAGAATCTGCAAGTGGATATTTGAGATCTTTACGTCCAATGGGGAACCGGATTTATCCTCACATAAAAACTAGATGGAAGGCTTCTGAGCAACTTCTTAGTGATGCGTGTATTCCACTCACAGAGTTGAACCTTTCTTTTGATTGAGCAGTTTTGAAACACTTTTTGTCAAGAATCTGCAAGGTTACAATTGGAGTGCTTTGAGATCTATGCTCAAAAAGGAAATATCTTCACATTAATACTACACAGAACCATTTTGCAAAATATGTTCGTGATGTGTGCGTTCATCGGCAGAGGTGAAGCTTTCTTTTGGTTGAGCATATATGAAAAATGCTTTATATACTGTCTGCAAGAGGATATTTGAGATCTTTGCGTCCAATGTGGGAAAAGGAAATATCTTCACTTAAAAACTACACATAGGCATTCTGAGAAACTTCTTAATGACATGTGCATTCAACTCACAGAGTTGGACATTTCTTTGGATTCAGCAGTTTTGAAACACGGTGTTTGAAGAATCTGCAAGTTGGCATTTGGAGTGCTTTGAGGGCAATGATGTAAAAGGAAATATCTTCATATAAAAACGACACAGAATAATTCTGTGAAATTTATTTGTGATGTGTGCATTCGTTTCACAGGGAAAAACCTCTCCTATGGTTGAGCAGATTTGAAACTGTCTTTTTCTACGATCTGCAAGTGGATATTTGAGATCTTTTCTTCCAATGCATGAAAAGGAATTATCTTCTCTTAGAAACTAGACGGAATCCTTCTGAGCAACTCCTTTGTGATGTGTGCATTCATCTCATGAAGGTCAGCCTTTCTTTTGCTTGAACAGTTTCCAAACTCTCTGTTAAAAGAATCTGCAACTGGACATTTGGAGTGCTTTGAGGCCTATGGTGAAAAAGGAAATATATTCTTATGAAAGCTAAAGAGAAGCATCCGGCGAAATTTTTTTATGATGTGTGCATCCATCTCACAGAGTTGAAGCTTTTATTTTGTTGAGCAGATTTGAGCAAGTCTTTTCCTAGAATCTGCAAGTGGATATTTGAGATGCCTGCGTCCATTGCGAGAAAAAGAGTTATCTTCACATAAAACCTAGACAGAAGCATTCTCAACAACTCCTTAGTGACATGTGCATTCAACTCACAGAGTTTAAACTTTCTTTTGATTGAGCAGTTTTGAAACACGGTGTTTGAAGGATCTGCAAGTGCACATTTGGAGATCTTTGAGACCTATGGTGAAAAAGCAAGTATCTTCACATAAAAACTACACAGAAGCATCCTGTAAAATTCCTTTGTGATGTGTGCATTCATCTCAGAGAGTTGAAGCTTTCTTGTGGTTCAGCAGATTTGAAACAGTCTTTTTGTAGACTCCGTAACTGCATGTTTGAGATCATTTCGTCCAATGCAGGAAAAGGAAATATCTTCACATAAAAACCGGACGGAAGCATTCTGAGCAAATTCTTAATGATATGTGCATTCAACTCAGAGAATTGAACCATTCTTTTGATTGATCAGTTTTGAAACACTCTTTGAAGAATCTGCAAGAGGACATTGGGAGGGCTTTGAGACCTATGGTGAAAAAGGAAATATCTTCACATAAAAACCAAACAGTAGCACTCTGCAAAATTTCTCTGGGATGTGTGCATTCTTCTCTGAGTTGAAGCTTTTCTTTTTGGTTGAGCAGATTTGAAAGCGTTTTTTTGTAGAATCTGCAAGTGGTTATTTGAGATCTTTTCGTCCAATGTGTGAAAAGGAAATATCTTCACATAAAAACTAGACAGAAGCGTTCTGAGCAACTTCTTGGTGATGTGGGCATTCAACTCTCAGAGTTGAAGCTTTCCTTTGGTTGAACAGATTTGAAATAGTCCTTTTGTACAATCTGCAAGTGGATATTTGAGATCTTTTCATCCAATGCTGAAAAGGAAATATCTTCACTTCAAAACTAAACTGAAGCATTCTGAGCAACTTCTTAGTTATGGGTGCATTCAACTCACAGAGTTGAGCCTTTCTTTTGATTGAGCAGTTTGGAAACTCTCTGTTGGAAGCATCTGCAAATGGGCATTTGGAGTGCTTTGTGGCCTATGGTGGAAAATGGTATATCTTCACCAAAATGATACACGGCAGCATCTTGCGAAATTTCCATGTGATGTGTGCCTTCATCTCACAGAGTGGAAGCTTCCTTTGGTTAAGCAGATATGAAACAGTCTTTTTCTAGATTCCGCCAGTGCAAATTTGAAATCTTTTCTTCCAATGCGGTGAAAGGAATTATTTTCACATAAAACCTAGAGAGAAGCATTCTGAAAAACTTCTTAGTGATATGTGGATTCCACTCACAGAGTTGAAACTTTCATTTGATGGAGCAGTTTTGAAACAATCTGAAGAATCTGGAAGTGGACATATGGAATGCTTTGAGGCCTATGGTGAAAAATTAAATATCTCCACGTGAAAAGTACTCAGAATTATTCTGCGAAATTACTTTGTGATGTATGCATTCATCTCACAGAGTTCAAATTTCCTTTTGGTTGAGCAGATTTGAAACAGTCTTTTTGTAGAATCTGCAAGTGGATATATGAGATCTTTTCGTCCAGTGTGAGAAAAAGGAAATATCATCTCATAAAAACTAGGCAGAAGATCCTGAAGAAATTCTTAGTGATACATGCATTCAAGTAAATAGGTGAACCATGCTTCTGGTCCAGCAGTTTTGAAACACTCTGTTTGAGGAATCTGCAAGTGGACATTTGGAGCGCTTTGAGGCCTATGTTGAAAAAGGAAATATGTTCACCTAAAAGCTACAGAAAAGCATTCTGTGAAATTTCTTTGTGATGTGTGCATTCTTCTCACAGTGTTGAAGCTTTCTTTAGGTTGAGCAGATTTGAAGCTTTCCTTTTGGAGAATCTGCAAGTGGATATTTGAGATCTTTACGTCCAATGGGGAACCGGATTTATCCTCACATAAAAACTAGACGGAAGGCTTCTGAGCAACTTCTTAGTGATGCGTGTATTCCACTCACAGAGTTGAACCTTTCTTTTGATTGAGCAGTTTTGAAACACTTTTTGTCAAGAATCTGCAAGGTTACAATTGGAGTGCTTTGAGATCTATGCTCAAAAAGGAAATATCTTCACATTAATACTACACAGAACCATTTTGCAAAATATGTTCGTGATGTGTGCGTTCATCGGCAGAGGTGAAGCTTTCTTTTGGTTGAGCATATATGAAAAATGCTTTATATACTGTCTGCAAGAGGATATTTGAGATCTTTGCGTCCAATGTGGGAAAAGGAAATATCTTCACTTAAAAACTACACATAGGCATTCTGAGAAACTTCTTAATGACATGTGCATTCAACTCACAGAGTTGGACATTTCTTTGGATTCAGCAGTTTTGAAACACGGTGTTTGAAGAATCTGCAAGTTGGCATTTGGAGTGCTTTGAGGGCAATGATGTAAAAGGAAATATCTTCATATAAAAACGACACAGAATAATTCTGTGAAATTTATTTGTGATGTGTGCATTCGTTTCACAGGGAAAAACCTCTCCTATGGTTGAGCAGATTTGAAACTGTCTTTTTCTACGATCTGCAAGTGGATATTTGAGATCTTTTCTTCCAATGCATGAAAAGGAATTATCTTCTCTTAGAAACTAGACGGAATCCTTCTGAGCAACTCCTTTGTGATGTGTGCATTCATCTCATGAAGGTCAGCCTTTCTTTTGCTTGAACAGTTTCCAAACTCTCTGTTAAAAGAATCTGCAACTGGACATTTGGAGTGCTTTGAGGCCTATGGTGAAAAAGGAAATATATTCTTATGAAAGCTAAAGAGAAGCATCCGGCGAAATTTTTTTATGATGTGTGCATCCATCTCACAGAGTTGAAGCTTTTATTTTGTTGAGCAGATTTGAGCAAGTCTTTTCCTAGAATCTGCAAGTGGATATTTGAGATGCCTGCGTCCATTGCGAGAAAAAGAGTTATCTTCACATAAAACCTAGACAGAAGCATTCTCAACAACTCCTTAGTGACATGTGCATTCAACTCACAGAGTTTAAACTTTCTTTTGATTGAGCAGTTTTGAAACACGGTGTTTGAAGGATCTGCAAGTGCACATTTGGAGATCTTTGAGACCTATGGTGAAAAAGCAAGTATCTTCACATAAAAACTACACAGAAGCATCCTGTAAAATTCCTTTGTGATGTGTGCATTCATCTCAGAGAGTTGAAGCTTTCTTGTGGTTCAGCAGATTTGAAACAGTCTTTTTGTAGACTCCGTAACTGCATGTTTGAGATCATTTCGTCCAATGCAGGAAAAGGAAATATCTTCACATAAAAACCGGACGGAAGCATTCTGAGCAAATTCTTAATGATATGTGCATTCAACTCAGAGAATTGAACCATTCTTTTGATTGATCAGTTTTGAAACACTCTTTGAAGAATCTGCAAGAGGACATTCGGAGGGCTTTGAGACCTATGGTGAAAAAGGAAATATCTTCACATAAAAACCAAACAGTAGCACTCTGCAAAATTTCTCTGGGATGTGTGCATTCTTCTCTGAGTTGAAGCTTTTCTTTTTGGTTGAGCAGATTTGAAAGCGTTTTTTTGTAGAATCTGCAAGTGGTTATTTGAGATCTTTTCGTCCAATGTGTGAAAAGGAAATATCTTCACATAAAAACTAGACAGAAGCGTTCTGAGCAACTTCTTGGTGATGTGGGCATTCAACTCTCAGAGTTGAAGCTTTCCTTTGGTTGAACAGATTTGAAATAGTCCTTTTGTACAATCTGCAAGTGGATATTTGAGATCTTTTCATCCAATGCTGAAAAGGAAATATCTTCACTTCAAAACTAAACTGAAGCATTCTGAGCAACTTCTTAGTTATGGGTGCATTCAACTCACAGAGTTGAGCCTTTCTTTTGATTGAGCAGTTTGGAAACTCTCTGTTGGAAGCATCTGCAAATGGGCATTTGGAGTGCTTTGTGGCCTATGGTGGAAAATGGTATATCTTCACCAAAATGATACACGGCAGCATCTTGCGAAATTTCCATGTGATGTGTGCCTTCATCTCACAGAGTGGAAGCTTCCTTTGGTTAAGCAGATATGAAACAGTCTTTTTCTAGATTCCGCCAGTGCAAATTTGAAATCTTTTCTTCCAATGCGGTGAAAGGAATTATTTTCACATAAAACCTAGAGAGAAGCATTCTGAAAAACTTCTTAGTGATATGTGGATTCCACTCACAGAGTTGAAACTTTCATTTGATGGAGCAGTTTTGAAACAATCTGAAGAATCTGGAAGTGGACATATGGAATGCTTTGAGGCCTATGGTGAAAAATTAAATATCTCCACGTGAAAAGTACTCAGAATTATTCTGCGAAATTACTTTGTGATGTATGCATTCATCTCACAGAGTTCAAATTTCCTTTTGGTTGAGCAGATTTGAAACAGTCTTTTTGTAGAATCTGCAAGTGGATATATGAGATCTTTTCGTCCAGTGTGAGAAAAAGGAAATATCATCTCATAAAAACTAGGCAGAAGATCCTGAAGAAATTCTTAGTGATACATGCATTCAAGTAAATAGGTGAACCATGCTTCTGGTCCAGCAGTTTTGAAACACTCTGTTTGAGGAATCTGCAAGTGGACATTTGGAGCGCTTTGAGGCCTATGTTGAAAAAGGAAATATGTTCACCTAAAAGCTACAGAAAAGCATTCTGTGAAATTTCTTTGTGATGTGTGCATTCTTCTCACAGTGTTGAAGCTTTCTTTAGGTTGAGCAGATTTGAAGCTTTCCTTTTGGAGAATCTGCAAGTGGATATTTGAGATCTTTACGTCCAATGGGGAACCGGATTTATCCTCACATAAAAACTAGACGGAAGGCTTCTGAGCAACTTCTTAGTGATGCGTGTATTCCACTCACAGAGTTGAACCTTTCTTTTGATTGAGCAGTTTTGAAACACTTTTTGTCAAGAATCTGCAAGGTTACAATTGGAGTGCTTTCAGATCTATGCTCAAAAAGGAAATATCTTCACATTAATACTACACAGAACCATTTTGCAAAATATGTTCGTGATGTGTGCGTTCATCGGCAGAGGTGAAGCTTTCTTTTGGTTGAGCATATATGAAAAATGCTTTATATACTGTCTGCAAGAGGATATTTGAGATCTTTGCGTCCAATGTGGGAAAAGGAAATATCTTCACTTAAAAACTACACATAGGCATTCTGAGAAACTTCTTAATGACATGTGCATTCAACTCACAGAGTTGGACATTTCTTTGGATTCAGCAGTTTTGAAACACGGTGTTTGAAGAATCTGCAAGTTGGCATTTGGAGTGCTTTGAGGGCAATGATGTAAAAGGAAATATCTTCATATAAAAACGACACAGAATAATTCTGTGAAATTTATTTGTGATGTGTGCATTCGTTTCACAGGGAAAAACCTCTCCTATGGTTGAGCAGATTTGAAACTGTCTTTTTCTACGATCTGCAAGTGGATATTTGAGATCTTTTCTTCCAATGCATGAAAAGGAATTATCTTCTCTTAGAAACTAGACGGAATCCTTCTGAGCAACTCCTTTGTGATGTGTGCATTCATCTCATGAAGGTCAGCCTTTCTTTTGCTTGAACAGTTTCCAAACTCTCTGTTAAAAGAATCTGCAACTGGACATTTGGAGTGCTTTGAGGCCTATGGTGAAAAAGGAAATATATTCTTATGAAAGCTAAAGAGAAGCATCCGGCGAAATTTTTTTATGATGTGTGCATCCATCTCACACAGTTGAAGCTTTTATTTTGTTGAGCAGATTTGAGCAAGTCTTTTCCTAGAATCTGCAAGTGGATATTTGAGATGCCTGCGTCCATTGCGAGAAAAAGAGTTATCTTCACATAAAACCTAGACAGAAGCATTCTCAACAACTCCTTAGTGACATGTGCATTCAACTCACAGAGTTTAAACTTTCTTTTGATTGAGCAGTTTTGAAACACGGTGTTTGAAGGATCTGCAAGTGCACATTTGGAGATCTTTGAGACCTATGGTGAAAAAGCAAGTATCTTCACATAAAAACTACACAGAAGCATCCTGTAAAATTCCTTTGTGATGTGTGCATTCATCTCAGAGAGTTGAAGCTTTCTTGTGGTTCAGCAGATTTGAAACAGTCTTTTTGTAGACTCCGTAACTGCATGTTTGAGATCATTTCGTCCAATGCAGGAAAAGGAAATATCTTCACATAAAAACCGGACGGAAGCATTCTGAGCAAATTCTTAATGATATGTGCATTCAACTCAGAGAATTGAACCATTCTTTTGATTGATCAGTTTTGAAACACTCTTTGAAGAATCTGCAAGAGGACATTGGGAGGGCTTTGAGACCTATGGTGAAAAAGGAAATATCTTCACATAAAAACCAAACAGTAGCACTCTGCAAAATTTCTCTGGGATGTGTGCATTCTTCTCTGAGTTGAAGCTTTTCTTTTTGGTTGAGCAGATTTGAAAGCGTTTTTTTGTAGAATCTGCAAGTGGTTATTTGAGATCTTTTCGTCCAATGTGTGAAAAGGAAATATCTTCACATAAAAACTAGACAGAAGCGTTCTGAGCAACTTCTTGGTGATGTGGGCATTCAACTCTCAGAGTTGAAGCTTTCCTTTGGTTGAACAGATTTGAAATAGTCCTTTTGTACAATCTGCAAGTGGATATTTGAGATCTTTTCATCCAATGCTGAAAAGGAAATATCTTCACTTCAAAACTAAACTGAAGCATTCTGAGCAACTTCTTAGTTATGGGTGCATTCAACTCACAGAGTTGAGCCTTTCTTTTGATTGAGCAGTTTGGAAACTCTCTGTTGGAAGCATCTGCAAATGGGCATTTGGAGTGCTTTGTGGCCTATGGTGGAAAATGGTATATCTTCACCAAAATGATACACGGCAGCATCTTGCGAAATTTCCATGTGATGTGTGCCTTCATCTCACAGAGTGGAAGCTTCCTTTGGTTAAGCAGATATGAAACAGTCTTTTTCTAGATTCCGCCAGTGCAAATTTGAAATCTTTTCTTCCAATGCGGTGAAAGGAATTATTTTCACATAAAACCTAGAGAGAAGCATTCTGAAAAACTTCTTAGTGATATGTGGATTCCACTCACAGAGTTGAAACTTTCATTTGATGGAGCAGTTTTGAAACAATCTGAAGAATCTGGAAGTGGACATATGGAATGCTTTGAGGCCTATGGTGAAAAATTAAATATCTCCACGTGAAAAGTACTCAGAATTATTCTGCGAAATTACTTTGTGATGTATGCATTCATCTCACAGAGTTCAAATTTCCTTTTGGTTGAGCAGATTTGAAACAGTCTTTTTGTAGAATCTGCAAGTGGATATATGAGATCTTTTCGTCCAGTGTGAGAAAAAGGAAATATCATCTCATAAAAACTAGGCAGAAGATCCTGAAGAAATTCTTAGTGATACATGCATTCAAGTAAATAGGTGAACCATGCTTCTGGTCCAGCAGTTTTGAAACACTCTGTTTGAGGAATCTGCAAGTGGACATTTGGAGCGCTTTGAGGCCTATGATGAGAAAGGAAATATGTTCACCTAAAAGCTACAGAAAAGCATTCTGTGAAATTTCTTTGTGATGTGTGCATTCTTCTCACAGTGTTGAAGCTTTCTTTAGGTTGAGCAGATTTGAAGCTTTCCTTTTGGAGAATCTGCAAGTGGATATTTGAGATCTTTACGTCCAATGGGGAACCGGATTTATCCTCACATAAAAACTAGACGGAAGGCTTCTGAGCAACTTCTTAGTGATGCGTGTATTCCACTCACAGAGTTGAACCTTTCTTTTGATTGAGCAGTTTTGAAACACTTTTTGTCAAGAATCTGCAAGGTTACAATTGGAGTGCTTTGAGATCTATGCTCAAAAAGGAAATATCTTCACATTAATACTACACAGAACCATTTTGCAAAATATGTTCGTGATGTGTGCGTTCATCGGCAGAGGTGAAGCTTTCTTTTGGTTGAGCATATATGAAAAATGCTTTATATACTGTCTGCAAGAGGATATTTGAGATCTTTGCGTCCAATGTGGGAAAAGGAAATATCTTCACTTAAAAACTACACATAGGCATTCTGAGAAACTTCTTAATGACATGTGCATTCAACTCACAGAGTTGGACATTTCTTTGGATTCAGCAGTTTTGAAACACGGTGTTTGAAGAATCTGCAAGTTGGCATTTGGAGTGCTTTGAGGGCAATGATGTAAAAGGAAATATCTTCATATAAAAACGACACAGAATAATTCTGTGAAATTTATTTGTGATGTGTGCATTCGTTTCACAGGGAAAAACCTCTCCTATGGTTGAGCAGATTTGAAACTGTCTTTTTCTACGATCTGCAAGTGGATATTTGAGATCTTTTCTTCCAATGCATGAAAAGGAATTATCTTCTCTTAGAAACTAGACGGAATCCTTCTGAGCAACTCCTTTGTGATGTGTGCATTCATCTCATGAAGGTCAGCCTTTCTTTTGCTTGAACAGTTTCCAAACTCTCTGTTAAAAGAATCTGCAACTGGACATTTGGAGTGCTTTGAGGCCTATGGTGAAAAAGGAAATATATTCTTATGAAAGCTAAAGAGAAGCATCCGGCGAAATTTTTTTATGATGTGTGCATCCATCTCACACAGTTGAAGCTTTTATTTTGTTGAGCAGATTTGAGCAAGTCTTTTCCTAGAATCTGCAAGTGGATATTTGAGATGCCTGCGTCCATTGCGAGAAAAAGAGTTATCTTCACATAAAACCTAGACAGAAGCATTCTCAACAACTCCTTAGTGACATGTGCATTCAACTCACAGAGTTTAAACTTTCTTTTGATTGAGCAGTTTTGAAACACGGTGTTTGAAGGATCTGCAAGTGCACATTTGGAGATCTTTGAGACCTATGGTGAAAAAGCAAGTATCTTCACATAAAAACTACACAGAAGCATCCTGTAAAATTCCTTTGTGATGTGTGCATTCATCTCAGAGAGTTGAAGCTTTCTTGTGGTTCAGCAGATTTGAAACAGTCTTTTTGTAGACTCCGTAACTGCATGTTTGAGATCATTTCGTCCAATGCAGGAAAAGGAAATATCTTCACATAAAAACCGGACGGAAGCATTCTGAGCAAATTCTTAATGATATGTGCATTCAACTCAGAGAATTGAACCATTCTTTTGATTGATCAGTTTTGAAACACTCTTTGAAGAATCTGCAAGAGGACATTGGGAGGGCTTTGAGACCTATGGTGAAAAAGGAAATATCTTCACATAAAAACCAAACAGTAGCACTCTGCAAAATTTCTCTGGGATGTGTGCATTCTTCTCTGAGTTGAAGCTTTTCTTTTTGGTTGAGCAGATTTGAAAGCGTTTTTTTGTAGAATCTGCAAGTGGTTATTTGAGATCTTTTCGTCCAATGTGTGAAAAGGAAATATCTTCACATAAAAACTAGACAGAAGCGTTCTGAGCAACTTCTTGGTGATGTGGGCATTCAACTCTCAGAGTTGAAGCTTTCCTTTGGTTGAACAGATTTGAAATAGTCCTTTTGTACAATCTGCAAGTGGATATTTGAGATCTTTTCATCCAATGCTGAAAAGGAAATATCTTCACTTCAAAACTAAACTGAAGCATTCTGAGCAACTTCTTAGTTATGGGTGCATTCAACTCACAGAGTTGAGCCTTTCTTTTGATTGAGCAGTTTGGAAACTCTCTGTTGGAAGCATCTGCAAATGGGCATTTGGAGTGCTTTGTGGCCTATGGTGGAAAATGGTATATCTTCACCAAAATGATACACGGCAGCATCTTGCGAAATTTCCATGTGATGTGTGCCTTCATCTCACAGAGTGGAAGCTTCCTTTGGTTAAGCAGATATGAAACAGTCTTTTTCTAGATTCCGCCAGTGCAAATTTGAAATCTTTTCTTCCAATGCGGTGAAAGGAATTATTTTCACATAAAACCTAGAGAGAAGCATTCTGAAAAACTTCTTAGTGATATGTGGATTCCACTCACAGAGTTGAAACTTTCATTTGATGGAGCAGTTTTGAAACAATCTGAAGAATCTGGAAGTGGACATATGGAATGCTTTGAGGCCTATGGTGAAAAATTAAATATCTCCACGTGAAAAGTACTCAGAATTATTCTGCGAAATTACTTTGTGATGTATGCATTCATCTCACAGAGTTCAAATTTCCTTTTGGTTGAGCAGATTTGAAACAGTCTTTTTGTAGAATCTGCAAGTGGATATATGAGATCTTTTCGTCCAGTGTGAGAAAAAGGAAATATCATCTCATAAAAACTAGGCAGAAGATCCTGAAGAAATTCTTAGTGATACATGCATTCAAGTAAATAGGTGAACCATGCTTCTGGTCCAGCAGTTTTGAAACACTCTGTTTGAGGAATCTGCAAGTGGACATTTGGAGCGCTTTGAGGCCTATGTTGAAAAAGGAAATATGTTCACCTAAAAGCTACAGAAAAGCATTCTGTGAAATTTCTTTGTGATGTGTGCATTCTTCTCACAGTGTTGAAGCTTTCTTTAGGTTGAGCAGATTTGAAGCTTTCCTTTTGGAGAATCTGCAAGTGGATATTTGAGATCTTTACGTCCAATGGGGAACCGGATTTATCCTCACATAAAAACTAGACGGAAGGCTTCTGAGCAACTTCTTAGTGATGCGTGTATTCCTCTCACAGAGTTGAACCTTTCTTTTGATTGAGCAGTTTTGAAACACTTTTTGTCAAGAATCTGCAAGGTTACAATTGGAGTGCTTTGAGATCTATGCTCAAAAAGGAAATATCTTCACATTAATACTACACAGAACCATTTTGCAAAATATGTTCGTGATGTGTGCGTTCATCGGCAGAGGTGAAGCTTTCTTTTGGTTGAGCATATATGAAAAATGCTTTATATACTGTCTGCAAGAGGATATTTGAGATCTTTGCGTCCAATGTGGGAAAAGGAAATATCTTCACTTAAAAACTACACATAGGCATTCTGAGAAACTTCTTAATGACATGTGCATTCAACTCACAGAGTTGGACATTTCTTTGGATTCAGCAGTTTTGAAACACGGTGTTTGAAGAATCTGCAAGTTGGCATTTGGAGTGCTTTGAGGGCAATGATGTAAAAGGAAATATCTTCATATAAAAACGACACAGAATAATTCTGTGAAATTTATTTGTGATGTGTGCATTCGTTTCACAGGGAAAAACCTCTCCTATGGTTGAGCAGATTTGAAACTGTCTTTTTCTACGATCTGCAAGTGGATATTTGAGATCTTTTCTTCCAATGCATGAAAAGGAATTATCTTCTCTTAGAAACTAGACGGAATCCTTCTGAGCAACTCCTTTGTGATGTGTGCATTCATCTCATGAAGGTCAGCCTTTCTTTTGCTTGAACAGTTTCCAAACTCTCTGTTAAAAGAATCTGCAACTGGACATTTGGAGTGCTTTGAGGCCTATGGTGAAAAAGGAAATATATTCTTATGAAAGCTAAAGAGAAGCATCCGGCGAAATTTTTTTATGATGTGTGCATCCATCTCACACAGTTGAAGCTTTTATTTTGTTGAGCAGATTTGAGCAAGTCTTTTCCTAGAATCTGCAAGTGGATATTTGAGATGCCTGCGTCCATTGCGAGAAAAAGAGTTATCTTCACATAAAACCTAGACAGAAGCATTCTCAACAACTCCTTAGTGACATGTGCATTCAACTCACAGAGTTTAAACTTTCTTTTGATTGAGCAGTTTTGAAACACGGTGTTTGAAGGATCTGCAAGTGCACATTTGGAGATCTTTGAGACCTATGGTGAAAAAGCAAGTATCTTCACATAAAAACTACACAGAAGCATCCTGTAAAATTCCTTTGTGATGTGTGCATTCATCTCAGAGAGTTGAAGCTTTCTTGTGGTTCAGCAGATTTGAAACAGTCTTTTTGTAGACTCCGTAACTGCATGTTTGAGATCATTTCGTCCAATGCAGGAAAAGGAAATATCTTCACATAAAAACCGGACGGAAGCATTCTGAGCAAATTCTTAATGATATGTGCATTCAACTCAGAGAATTGAACCATTCTTTTGATTGATCAGTTTTGAAACACTCTTTGAAGAATCTGCAAGAGGACATTGGGAGGGCTTTGAGACCTATGGTGAAAAAGGAAATATCTTCACATAAAAACCAAACAGTAGCACTCTGCAAAATTTCTCTGGGATGTGTGCATTCTTCTCTGAGTTGAAGCTTTTCTTTTTGGTTGAGCAGATTTGAAAGCGTTTTTTTGTAGAATCTGCAAGTGGTTATTTGAGATCTTTTCGTCCAATGTGTGAAAAGGAAATATCTTCACATAAAAACTAGACAGAAGCGTTCTGAGCAACTTCTTGGTGATGTGGGCATTCAACTCTCAGAGTTGAAGCTTTCCTTTGGTTGAACAGATTTGAAATAGTCCTTTTGTACAATCTGCAAGTGGATATTTGAGATCTTTTCATCCAATGCTGAAAAGGAAATATCTTCACTTCAAAACTAAACTGAAGCATTCTGAGCAACTTCTTAGTTATGGGTGCATTCAACTCACAGAGTTGAGCCTTTCTTTTGATTGAGCAGTTTGGAAACTCTCTGTTGGAAGCATCTGCAAATGGGCATTTGGAGTGCTTTGTGGCCTATGGTGGAAAATGGTATATCTTCACCAAAATGATACACGGCAGCATCTTGCGAAATTTCCATGTGATGTGTGCCTTCATCTCACAGAGTGGAAGCTTCCTTTGGTTAAGCAGATATGAAACAGTCTTTTTCTAGATTCCGCCAGTGCAAATTTGAAATCTTTTCTTCCAATGCGGTGAAAGGAATTATTTTCACATAAAACCTAGAGAGAAGCATTCTGAAAAACTTCTTAGTGATATGTGGATTCCACTCACAGAGTTGAAACTTTCATTTGATGGAGCAGTTTTGAAACAATCTGAAGAATCTGGAAGTGGACATATGGAATGCTTTGAGGCCTATGGTGAAAAATTAAATATCTCCACGTGAAAAGTACTCAGAATTATTCTGCGAAATTACTTTGTGATGTATGCATTCATCTCACAGAGTTCAAATTTCCTTTTGGTTGAGCAGATTTGAAACAGTCTTTTTGTAGAATCTGCAAGTGGATATATGAGATCTTTTCGTCCAGTGTGAGAAAAAGGAAATATCATCTCATAAAAACTAGGCAGAAGATCCTGAAGAAATTCTTAGTGATACATGCATTCAAGTAAATAGGTGAACCATGCTTCTGGTCCAGCAGTTTTGAAACACTCTGTTTGAGGAATCTGCAAGTGGACATTTGGAGCGCTTTGAGGCCTATGTTGAAAAAGGAAATATGTTCACCTAAAAGCTACAGAAAAGCATTCTGTGAAATTTCTTTGTGATGTGTGCATTCTTCTCACAGTGTTGAAGCTTTCTTTAGGTTGAGCAGATTTGAAGCTTTCCTTTTGGAGAATCTGCAAGTGGATATTTGAGATCTTTACGTCCAATGGGGAACCGGATTTATCCTCACATAAAAACTAGACGGAAGGCTTCTGAGCAACTTCTTAGTGATGCGTGTATTCCTCTCACAGAGTTGAACCTTTCTTTTGATTGAGCAGTTTTGAAACACTTTTTGTCAAGAATCTGCAAGGTTACAATTGGAGTGCTTTGAGATCTATGCTCAAAAAGGAAATATCTTCACATTAATACTACACAGAACCATTTTGCAAAATATGTTCGTGATGTGTGCGTTCATCGGCAGAGGTGAAGCTTTCTTTTGGTTGAGCATATATGAAAAATGCTTTATATACTGTCTGCAAGAGGATATTTGAGATCTTTGCGTCCAATGTGGGAAAAGGAAATATCTTCACTTAAAAACTACACATAGGCATTCTGAGAAACTTCTTAATGACATGTGCATTCAACTCACAGAGTTGGACATTTCTTTGGATTCAGCAGTTTTGAAACACGGTGTTTGAAGAATCTGCAAGTTGGCATTTGGAGTGCTTTGAGGGCAATGATGTAAAAGGAAATATCTTCATATAAAAACGACACAGAATAATTCTGTGAAATTTATTTGTGATGTGTGCATTCGTTTCACAGGGAAAAACCTCTCCTATGGTTGAGCAGATTTGAAACTGTCTTTTTCTACGATCTGCAAGTGGATATTTGAGATCTTTTCTTCCAATGCATGAAAAGGAATTATCTTCTCTTAGAAACTAGACGGAATCCTTCTGAGCAACTCCTTTGTGATGTGTGCATTCATCTCATGAAGGTCAGCCTTTCTTTTGCTTGAACAGTTTCGAAACTCTCTGTTAAAAGAATCTGCAACTGGACATTTGGAGTGCTTTGAGGCCTATGGTGAAAAAGGAAATATATTCTTATGAAAGCTAAAGAGAAGCATCCGGCGAAATTTTTTTATGATGTGTGCATCCATCTCACACAGTTGAAGCTTTTATTTTGTTGAGCAGATTTGAACAAGTCTTTTCCTAGAATCTGCAAGTGGATATTTGAGATGCCTGCGTCCATTGCGAGAAAAAGAGTTATCTTCACATAAAACCTAGACAGAAGCATTCTCAACAACTCCTTAGTGACATGTGCATTCAACTCACAGAGTTTAAACTTTCTTTTGATTGAGCAGTTTTGAAACACGGTGTTTGAAGGATCTGCAAGTGCACATTTGGAGATCTTTGAGACCTATGGTGAAAAAGCAAGTATCTTCACATAAAAACTACACAGAAGCATCCTGTAAAATTCCTTTGTGATGTGTGCATTCATCTCAGAGAGTTGAAGCTTTCTTGTGGTTCAGCAGATTTGAAACAGTCTTTTTGTAGACTCCGTAACTGCATGTTTGAGATCATTTCGTCCAATGCAGGAAAAGGAAATATCTTCACATAAAAACCGGACGGAAGCATTCTGAGCAAATTCTTAATGATATGTGCATTCAACTCAGAGAATTGAACCATTCTTTTGATTGATCAGTTTTGAAACACTCTTTGAAGAATCTGCAAGAGGACATTGGGAGGGCTTTGAGACCTATGGTGAAAAAGGAAATATCTTCACATAAAAACCAAACAGTAGCACTCTGCAAAATTTCTCTGGGATGTGTGCATTCTTCTCTGAGTTGAAGCTTTTCTTTTTGGTTGAGCAGATTTGAAAGCGTTTTTTTGTAGAATCTGCAAGTGGTTATTTGAGATCTTTTCGTCCAATGTGTGAAAAGGAAATATCTTCACATAAAAACTAGACAGAAGCGTTCTGAGCAACTTCTTGGTGATGTGGGCATTCAACTCTCAGAGTTGAAGCTTTCCTTTGGTTGAACAGATTTGAAATAGTCCTTTTGTACAATCTGCAAGTGGATATTTGAGATCTTTTCATCCAATGCTGAAAAGGAAATATCTTCACTTCAAAACTAAACTGAAGCATTCTGAGCAACTTCTTAGTTATGGGTGCATTCAACTCACAGAGTTGAGCCTTTCTTTTGATTGAGCAGTTTGGAAACTCTCTGTTGGAAGCATCTGCAAATGGGCATTTGGAGTGCTTTGTGGCCTATGGTGGAAAATGGTATATCTTCACCAAAATGATACACGGCAGCATCTTGCGAAATTTCCATGTGATGTGTGCCTTCATCTCACAGAGTGGAAGCTTCCTTTGGTTAAGCAGATATGAAACAGTCTTTTTCTAGATTCCGCCAGTGCAAATTTGAAATCTTTTCTTCCAATGCGGTGAAAGGAATTATTTTCACATAAAACCTAGAGAGAAGCATTCTGAAAAACTTCTTAGTGATATGTGGATTCCACTCACAGAGTTGAAACTTTCATTTGATGGAGCAGTTTTGAAACAATCTGAAGAATCTGGAAGTGGACATATGGAATGCTTTGAGGCCTATGGTGAAAAATTAAATATCTCCACGTGAAAAGTACTCAGAATTATTCTGCGAAATTACTTTGTGATGTATGCATTCATCTCACAGAGTTCAAATTTCCTTTTGGTTGAGCAGATTTGAAACAGTCTTTTTGTAGAATCTGCAAGTGGATATATGAGATCTTTTCGTCCAGTGTGAGAAAAAGGAAATATCATCTCATAAAAACTAGGCAGAAGATCCTGAAGAAATTCTTAGTGATACATGCATTCAAGTAAATAGGTGAACCATGCTTCTGGTCCAGCAGTTTTGAAACACTCTGTTTGAGGAATCTGCAAGTGGACATTTGGAGCGCTTTGAGGCCTATGTTGAAAAAGGAAATATGTTCACCTAAAAGCTACAGAAAAGCATTCTGTGAAATTTCTTTGTGATGTGTGCATTCTTCTCACAGTGTTGAAGCTTTCTTTAGGTTGAGCAGATTTGAAGCTTTCCTTTTGGAGAATCTGCAAGTGGATATTTGAGATCTTTACGTCCAATGGGGAACCGGATTTATCCTCACATAAAAACTAGACGGAAGGCTTCTGAGCAACTTCTTAGTGATGCGTGTATTCCACTCACAGAGTTGAACCTTTCTTTTGATTGAGCAGTTTTGAAACCCTTTTTGTCAAGAATCTGCAAGGTTACAATTGGAGTGCTTTGAGATCTATGCTCAAAAAGGAAATATCTTCACATTAATACTACACAGAACCATTTTGCAAAATATGTTCGTGATGTGTGCGTTCATCGGCAGAGGTGAAGCTTTCTTTTGGTTGAGCATATATGAAAAATGCTTTATATACTGTCTGCAAGAGGATATTTGAGATCTTTGCGTCCAATGTGGGAAAAGGAAATATCTTCACTTAAAAACTACACATAGGCATTCTGAGAAACTTCTTAATGACATGTGCATTCAACTCACAGAGTTGGACATTTCTTTGGATTCAGCAGTTTTGAAACACGGTGTTTGAAGAATCTGCAAGTTGGCATTTGGAGTGCTTTGAGGGCAATGATGTAAAAGGAAATATCTTCATATAAAAACGACACAGAATAATTCTGTGAAATTTATTTGTGATGTGTGCATTCGTTTCACAGGGAAAAACCTCTCCTATGGTTGAGCAGATTTGAAACTGTCTTTTTCTACGATCTGCAAGTGGATATTTGAGATCTTTTCTTCCAATGCATGAAAAGGAATTATCTTCTCTTAGAAACTAGACGGAATCCTTCTGAGCAACTCCTTTGTGATGTGTGCATTCATCTCATGAAGGTCAGCCTTTCTTTTGCTTGAACAGTTTCCAAACTCTCTGTTAAAAGAATCTGCAACTGGACATTTGGAGTGCTTTGAGGCCTATGGTGAAAAAGGAAATATATTCTTATGAAAGCTAAAGAGAAGCATCCGGCGAAATTTTTTTATGATGTGTGCATCCATCTCACACAGTTGAAGCTTTTATTTTGTTGAGCAGATTTGAACAAGTCTTTTCCTAGAATCTGCAAGTGGATATTTGAGATGCCTGCGTCCATTGCGAGAAAAAGAGTTATCTTCACATAAAACCTAGACAGAAGCATTCTCAACAACTCCTTAGTGACATGTGCATTCAACTCACAGAGTTTAAACTTTCTTTTGATTGAGCAGTTTTGAAACACGGTGTTTGAAGGATCTGCAAGTGCACATTTGGAGATCTTTGAGACCTATGGTGAAAAAGCAAGTATCTTCACATAAAAACTACACAGAAGCATCCTGTAAAATTCCTTTGTGATGTGTGCATTCATCTCAGAGAGTTGAAGCTTTCTTGTGGTTCAGCAGATTTGAAACAGTCTTTTTGTAGACTCCGTAACTGCATGTTTGAGATCATTTCGTCCAATGCAGGAAAAGGAAATATCTTCACATAAAAACCGGACGGAAGCATTCTGAGCAAATTCTTAATGATATGTGCATTCAACTCAGAGAATTGAACCATTCTTTTGATTGATCAGTTTTGAAACACTCTTTGAAGAATCTGCAAGAGGACATTGGGAGGGCTTTGAGACCTATGGTGAAAAAGGAAATATCTTCACATAAAAACCAAACAGTAGCACTCTGCAAAATTTCTCTGGGATGTGTGCATTCTTCTCTGAGTTGAAGCTTTTCTTTTTGGTTGAGCAGATTTGAAAGCGTTTTTTTGTAGAATCTGCAAGTGGTTATTTGAGATCTTTTCGTCCAATGTGTGAAAAGGAAATATCTTCACATAAAAACTAGACAGAAGCGTTCTGAGCAACTTCTTGGTGATGTGGGCATTCAACTCTCAGAGTTGAAGCTTTCCTTTGGTTGAACAGATTTGAAATAGTCCTTTTGTACAATCTGCAAGTGGATATTTGAGATCTTTTCATCCAATGCTGAAAAGGAAATATCTTCACTTCAAAACTAAACTGAAGCATTCTGAGCAACTTCTTAGTTATGGGTGCATTCAACTCACAGAGTTGAGCCTTTCTTTTGATTGAGCAGTTTGGAAACTCTCTGTTGGAAGCATCTGCAAATGGGCATTTGGAGTGCTTTGTGGCCTATGGTGGAAAATGGTATATCTTCACCAAAATGATACACGGCAGCATCTTGCGAAATTTCCATGTGATGTGTGCCTTCATCTCACAGAGTGGAAGCTTCCTTTGGTTAAGCAGATATGAAACAGTCTTTTTCTAGATTCCGCCAGTGCAAATTTGAAATCTTTTCTTCCAATGCGGTGAAAGGAATTATTTTCACATAAAACCTAGAGAGAAGCATTCTGAAAAACTTCTTAGTGATATGTGGATTCCACTCACAGAGTTGAAACTTTCATTTGATGGAGCAGTTTTGAAACAATCTGAAGAATCTGGAAGTGGACATATGGAATGCTTTGAGGCCTATGGTGAAAAATTAAATATCTCCACGTGAAAAGTACTCAGAATTATTCTGCGAAATTACTTTGTGATGTATGCATTCATCTCACAGAGTTCAAATTTCCTTTTGGTTGAGCAGATTTGAAACAGTCTTTTTGTAGAATCTGCAAGTGGATATATGAGATCTTTTCGTCCAGTGTGAGAAAAAGGAAATATCATCTCATAAAAACTAGGCAGAAGATCCTGAAGAAATTCTTAGTGATACATGCATTCAAGTAAATAGGTGAACCATGCTTCTGGTCCAGCAGTTTTGAAACACTCTGTTTGAGGAATCTGCAAGTGGACATTTGGAGCGCTTTGAGGCCTATGTTGAAAAAGGAAATATGTTCACCTAAAAGCTACAGAAAAGCATTCTGTGAAATTTCTTTGTGATGTGTGCATTCTTCTCACAGTGTTGAAGCTTTCTTTAGGTTGAGCAGATTTGAAGCTTTCCTTTTGGAGAATCTGCAAGTGGATATTTGAGATCTTTACGTCCAATGGGGAACCGGATTTATCCTCACATAAAAACTAGACGGAAGGCTTCTGAGCAACTTCTTAGTGATGCGTGTATTCCACTCACAGAGTTGAACCTTTCTTTTGATTGAGCAGTTTTGAAACCCTTTTTGTCAAGAATCTGCAAGGTTACAATTGGAGTGCTTTGAGATCTATGCTCAAAAAGGAAATATCTTCACATTAATACTACACAGAACCATTTTGCAAAATATGTTCGTGATGTGTGCGTTCATCGGCAGAGGTGAAGCTTTCTTTTGGTTGAGCATATATGAAAAATGCTTTATATACTGTCTGCAAGAGGATATTTGAGATCTTTGCGTCCAATGTGGGAAAAGGAAATATCTTCACTTAAAAACTACACATAGGCATTCTGAGAAACTTCTTAATGACATGTGCATTCAACTCACAGAGTTGGACATTTCTTTGGATTCAGCAGTTTTGAAACACGGTGTTTGAAGAATCTGCAAGTTGGCATTTGGAGTGCTTTGAGGGCAATGATGTAAAAGGAAATATCTTCATATAAAAACGACACAGAATAATTCTGTGAAATTTATTTGTGATGTGTGCATTCGTTTCACAGGGAAAAACCTCTCCTATGGTTGAGCAGATTTGAAACTGTCTTTTTCTACGATCTGCAAGTGGATATTTGAGATCTTTTCTTCCAATGCATGAAAAGGAATTATCTTCTCTTAGAAACTAGACGGAATCCTTCTGAGCAACTCCTTTGTGATGTGTGCATTCATCTCATGAAGGTCAGCCTTTCTTTTGCTTGAACAGTTTCGAAACTCTCTGTTAAAAGAATCTGCAACTGGACATTTGGAGTGCTTTGAGGCCTATGGTGAAAAAGGAAATATATTCTTATGAAAGCTAAAGAGAAGCATCCGGCGAAATTTTTTTATGATGTGTGCATCCATCTCACACAGTTGAAGCTTTTATTTGGTTGAGCAGATTTGAACAAGTCTTTTCCTAGAATCTGCAAGTGGATATTTGAGATGCCTGCGTCCATTGCGAGAAAAAGAGTTATCTTCACATAAAACCTAGACAGAAGCATTCTCAACAACTCCTTAGTGACATGTGCATTCAACTCACAGAGTTTAAACTTTCTTTTGATTGAGCAGTTTTGAAACACGGTGTTTGAAGGATCTGCAAGTGCACATTTGGAGATCTTTGAGACCTATGGTGAAAAAGCAAGTATCTTCACATAAAAACTACACAGAAGCATCCTGTAAAATTCCTTTGTGATGTGTGCATTCATCTCAGAGAGTTGAAGCTTTCTTGTGGTTCAGCAGATTTGAAACAGTCTTTTTGTAGACTCCGTAACTGCATGTTTGAGATCATTTCGTCCAATGCAGGAAAAGGAAATATCTTCACATAAAAACCGGACGGAAGCATTCTGAGCAAATTCTTAATGATATGTGCATTCAACTCAGAGAATTGAACCATTCTTTTGATTGATCAGTTTTGAAACACTCTTTGAAGAATCTGCAAGAGGACATTGGGAGGGCTTTGAGACCTATGGTGAAAAAGGAAATATCTTCACATAAAAACCAAACAGTAGCACTCTGCAAAATTTCTCTGGGATGTGTGCATTCTTCTCTGAGTTGAAGCTTTTCTTTTTGGTTGAGCAGATTTGAAAGCGTTTTTTTGTAGAATCTGCAAGTGGTTATTTGAGATCTTTTCGTCCAATGTGTGAAAAGGAAATATCTTCACATAAAAACTAGACAGAAGCGCTCTGAGCAACTTCTTGGTGATGTGGGCATTCAACTCTCAGGGTTGAAGCTTTCCTTTGGTTGAACAGATTTGAAATAGTCCTTTTGTACAATCTGCAAGTGGATATTTGAGATCTTTTCATCCAATGCTGAAAAGGAAATATCTTCACTTCAAAACTAAACTGAAGCATTCTGAGCAACTTCTTAGTTATGGGTGCATTCAACTCACAGAGTTGAGCCTTTCTTTTGATTGAGCAGTTTGGAAACTCTCTGTTGGAAGCATCTGCAAATGGGCATTTGGAGTGCTTTGTGGCCTATGGTGGAAAATGGTATATCTTCACCAAAATGATACACGGCAGCATCTTGCGAAATTTCCATGTGATGTGTGCCTTCATCTCACAGAGTGGAAGCTTCCTTTGGTTAAGCAGATATGAAACAGTCTTTTTCTAGATTCCGCCAGTGCAAATTTGAAATCTTTTCTTCCAATGCGGTGAAAGGAATTATTTTCACATAAAACCTAGAGAGAAGCATTCTGAAAAACTTCTTAGTGATATGTGGATTCCACTCACAGAGTTGAAACTTTCATTTGATGGAGCAGTTTTGAAACAATCTGAAGAATCTGGAAGTGGACATATGGAATGCTTTGAGGCCTATGGTGAAAAATTAAATATCTCCACGTGAAAAGTACTCAGAATTATTCTGCGAAATTACTTTGTGATGTATGCATTCATCTCACAGAGTTCAAATTTCCTTTTGGTTGAGCAGATTTGAAACAGTCTTTTTGTAGAATCTGCAAGTGGATATATGAGATCTTTTCGTCCAGTGTGAGAAAAAGGAAATATCATCTCATAAAAACTAGGCAGAAGATCCTGAAGAAATTCTTAGTGATACATGCATTCAAGTAAATAGGTGAACCATGCTTCTGGTCCAGCAGTTTTGAAACACTCTGTTTGAGGAATCTGCAAGTGGACATTTGGAGCGCTTTGAGGCCTATGTTGAAAAAGGAAATATGTTCACCTAAAAGCTACAGAAAAGCATTCTGTGAAATTTCTTTGTGATGTGTGCATTCTTCTCACAGTGTTGAAGCTTTCTTTAGGTTGAGCAGATTTGAAGCTTTCCTTTTGGAGAATCTGCAAGTGGATATTTGAGATCTTTACGTCCAATGGGGAACCGGATTTATCCTCACATAAAAACTAGACGGAAGGCTTCTGAGCAACTTCTTAGTGATGCGTGTATTCCACTCACAGAGTTGAACCTTTCTTTTGATTGAGCAGTTTTGAAACCCTTTTTGTCAAGAATCTGCAAGGTTACAATTGGAGTGCTTTGAGATCTATGCTCAAAAAGGAAATATCTTCACATTAATACTACACAGAACCATTTTGCAAAATATGTTCGTGATGTGTGCGTTCATCGGCAGAGGTGAAGCTTTCTTTTGGTTGAGCATATATGAAAAATGCTTTATATACTGTCTGCAAGAGGATATTTGAGATCTTTGCGTCCAATGTGGGAAAAGGAAATATCTTCACTTAAAAACTACACATAGGCATTCTGAGAAACTTCTTAATGACATGTGCATTCAACTCACAGAGTTGGACATTTCTTTGGATTCAGCAGTTTTGAAACACGGTGTTTGAAGAATCTGCAAGTTGGCATTTGGAGTGCTTTGAGGGCAATGATGTAAAAGGAAATATCTTCATATAAAAACGACACAGAATAATTCTGTGAAATTTATTTGTGATGTGTGCATTCGTTTCACAGGGAAAAACCTCTCCTATGGTTGAGCAGATTTGAAACTGTCTTTTTCTACGATCTGCAAGTGGATATTTGAGATCTTTTCTTCCAATGCATGAAAAGGAATTATCTTCTCTTAGAAACTAGACGGAATCCTTCTGAGCAACTCCTTTGTGATGTGTGCATTCATCTCATGAAGGTCAGCCTTTCTTTTGCTTGAACAGTTTCGAAACTCTCTGTTAAAAGAATCTGCAACTGGACATTTGGAGTGCTTTGAGGCCTATGGTGAAAAAGGAAATATATTCTTATGAAAGCTAAAGAGAAGCATCCGGCGAAATTTTTTTATGATGTGTGCATCCATCTCACACAGTTGAAGCTTTTATTTTGTTGAGCAGATTTGAACAAGTCTTTTCCTAGAATCTGCAAGTGGATATTTGAGATGCCTGCGTCCATTGCGAGAAAAAGAGTTATCTTCACATAAAACCTAGACAGAAGCATTCTCAACAACTCCTTAGTGACATGTGCATTCAACTCACAGAGTTTAAACTTTCTTTTGATTGAGCAGTTTTGAAACACGGTGTTTGAAGGATCTGCAAGTGCACATTTGGAGATCTTTGAGACCTATGGTGAAAAAGCAAGTATCTTCACATAAAAACTACACAGAAGCATCCTGTAAAATTCCTTTGTGATGTGTGCATTCATCTCAGAGAGTTGAAGCTTTCTTGTGGTTCAGCAGATTTGAAACAGTCTTTTTGTAGACTCCGTAACTGCATGTTTGAGATCATTTCGTCCAATGCAGGAAAAGGAAATATCTTCACATAAAAACCGGACGGAAGCACTCTGAGCAAATTCTTAATGATATGTGCATTCAACTCAGAGAATTGAACCATTCTTTTGATTGATCAGTTTTGAAACACTCTTTGAAGAATCTGCAAGAGGACATTGGGAGGGCTTTGAGACCTATGGTGAAAAAGGAAATATCTTCACATAAAAACCAAACAGTAGCACTCTGCAAAATTTCTCTGGGATGTGTGCATTCTTCTCTGAGTTGAAGCTTTTCTTTTTGGTTGAGCAGATTTGAAAGCGTTTTTTTGTAGAATCTGCAAGTGGTTATTTGAGATCTTTTCGTCCAATGTGTGAAAAGGAAATATCTTCACATAAAAACTAGACAGAAGCGTTCTGAGCAACTTCTTGGTGATGTGGGCATTCAACTCTCAGAGTTGAAGCTTTCCTTTGGTTGAACAGATTTGAAATAGTCCTTTTGTACAATCTGCAAGTGGATATTTGAGATCTTTTCATCCAATGCTGAAAAGGAAATATCTTCACTTCAAAACTAAACTGAAGCATTCTGAGCAACTTCTTAGTTATGGGTGCATTCAACTCACAGAGTTGAGCCTTTCTTTTGATTGAGCAGTTTGGAAACTCTCTGTTGGAAGCATCTGCAAATGGGCATTTGGAGTGCTTTGTGGCCTATGGTGGAAAATGGTATATCTTCACCAAAATGATACACGGCAGCATCTTGCGAAATTTCCATGTGATGTGTGCCTTCATCTCACAGAGTGGAAGCTTCCTTTGGTTAAGCAGATATGAAACAGTCTTTTTCTAGATTCCGCCAGTGCAAATTTGAAATCTTTTCTTCCAATGCGGTGAAAGGAATTATTTTCACATAAAACCTAGAGAGAAGCATTCTGAAAAACTTCTTAGTGATATGTGGATTCCACTCACAGAGTTGAAACTTTCATTTGATGGAGCAGTTTTGAAACAATCTGAAGAATCTGGAAGTGGACATATGGAATGCTTTGAGGCCTATGGTGAAAAATTAAATATCTCCACGTGAAAAGTACTCAGAATTATTCTGCGAAATTACTTTGTGATGTATGCATTCATCTCACAGAGTTCAAATTTCCTTTTGGTTGAGCAGATTTGAAACAGTCTTTTTGTAGAATCTGCAAGTGGATATATGAGATCTTTTCGTCCAGTGTGAGAAAAAGGAAATATCATCTCATAAAAACTAGGCAGAAGATCCTGAAGAAATTCTTAGTGATACATGCATTCAAGTAAATAGGTGAACCATGCTTCTGGTCCAGCAGTTTTGAAACACTCTGTTTGAGGAATCTGCAAGTGGACATTTGGAGCGCTTTGAGGCCTATGTTGAAAAAGGAAATATGTTCACCTAAAAGCTACAGAAAAGCATTCTGTGAAATTTCTTTGTGATGTGTGCATTCTTCTCACAGTGTTGAAGCTTTCTTTAGGTTGAGCAGATTTGAAGCTTTCCTTTTGGAGAATCTGCAAGTGGATATTTGAGATCTTTACGTCCAATGGGGAACCGGATTTATCCTCACATAAAAACTAGACGGAAGGCTTCTGAGCAACTTCTTAGTGATGCGTGTATTCCACTCACAGAGTTGAACCTTTCTTTTGATTGAGCAGTTTTGAAACACTTTTTGTCAAGAATCTGCAAGGTTACAATTGGAGTGCTTTGAGATCTATGCTCAAAAAGGAAATATCTTCACATTAATACTACACAGAACCATTTTGCAAAATATGTTCGTGATGTGTGCGTTCATCGGCAGAGGTGAAGCTTTCTTTTGGTTGAGCATATATGAAAAATGCTTTATATACTGTCTGCAAGAGGATATTTGAGATCTTTGCGTCCAATGTGGGAAAAGGAAATATCTTCACTTAAAAACTACACATAGGCATTCTGAGAAACTTCTTAATGACATGTGCATTCAACTCACAGAGTTGGACATTTCTTTGGATTCAGCAGTTTTGAAACACGGTGTTTGAAGAATCTGCAAGTTGGCATTTGGAGTGCTTTGAGGGCAATGATGTAAAAGGAAATATCTTCATATAAAAACGACACAGAATAATTCTGTGAAATTTATTTGTGATGTGTGCATTCGTTTCACAGGGAAAAACCTCTCCTATGGTTGAGCAGATTTGAAACTGTCTTTTTCTACGATCTGCAAGTGGATATTTGAGATCTTTTCTTCCAATGCATGAAAAGGAATTATCTTCTCTTAGAAACTAGACGGAATCCTTCTGAGCAACTCCTTTGTGATGTGTGCATTCATCTCATGAAGGTCAGCCTTTCTTTTGCTTGAACAGTTTCGAAACTCTCTGTTAAAAGAATCTGCAACTGGACATTTGGAGTGCTTTGAGGCCTATGGTGAAAAAGGAAATATATTCTTATGAAAGCTAAAGAGAAGCATCCGGCGAAATTTTTTTATGATGTGTGCATCCATCTCACACAGTTGAAGCTTTTATTTTGTTGAGCAGATTTGAACAAGTCTTTTCCTAGAATCTGCAAGTGGATATTTGAGATGCCTGCGTCCATTGCGAGAAAAAGAGTTATCTTCACATAAAACCTAGACAGAAGCATTCTCAACAACTCCTTAGTGACATGTGCATTCAACTCACAGAGTTTAAACTTTCTTTTGATTGAGCAGTTTTGAAACACGGTGTTTGAAGGATCTGCAAGTGCACATTTGGAGATCTTTGAGACCTATGGTGAAAAAGCAAGTATCTTCACATAAAAACTACACAGAAGCATCCTGTAAAATTCCTTTGTGATGTGTGCATTCATCTCAGAGAGTTGAAGCTTTCTTGTGGTTCAGCAGATTTGAAACAGTCTTTTTGTAGACTCCGTAACTGCATGTTTGAGATCATTTCGTCCAATGCAGGAAAAGGAAATATCTTCACATAAAAACCGGACGGAAGCATTCTGAGCAAATTCTTAATGATATGTGCATTCAACTCAGAGAATTGAACCATTCTTTTGATTGATCAGTTTTGAAACACTCTTTGAAGAATCTGCAAGAGGACATTGGGAGGGCTTTGAGACCTATGGTGAAAAAGGAAATATCTTCACATAAAAACCAAACAGTAGCACTCTGCAAAATTTCTCTGGGATGTGTGCATTCTTCTCTGAGTTGAAGCTTTTCTTTTTGGTTGAGCAGATTTGAAAGCGTTTTTTTGTAGAATCTGCAAGTGGTTATTTGAGATCTTTTCGTCCAATGTGTGAAAAGGAAATATCTTCACATAAAAACTAGACAGAAGCGTTCTGAGCAACTTCTTGGTGATGTGGGCATTCAACTCTCAGAGTTGAAGCTTTCCTTTGGTTGAACAGATTTGAAATAGTCCTTTTGTACAATCTGCAAGTGGATATTTGAGATCTTTTCATCCAATGCTGAAAAGGAAATATCTTCACTTCAAAACTAAACTGAAGCATTCTGAGCAACTTCTTAGTTATGGGTGCATTCAACTCACAGAGTTGAGCCTTTCTTTTGATTGAGCAGTTTGGAAACTCTCTGTTGGAAGCATCTGCAAATGGGCATTTGGAGTGCTTTGTGGCCTATGGTGGAAAATGGTATATCTTCACCAAAATGATACACGGCAGCATCTTGCGAAATTTCCATGTGATGTGTGCCTTCATCTCACAGAGTGGAAGCTTCCTTTGGTTAAGCAGATATGAAACAGTCTTTTTCTAGATTCCGCCAGTGCAAATTTGAAATCTTTTCTTCCAATGCGGTGAAAGGAATTATTTTCACATAAAACCTAGAGAGAAGCATTCTGAAAAACTTCTTAGTGATATGTGGATTCCACTCACAGAGTTGAAACTTTCATTTGATGGAGCAGTTTTGAAACAATCTGAAGAATCTGGAAGTGGACATATGGAATGCTTTGAGGCCTATGGTGAAAAATTAAATATCTCCACGTGAAAAGTACTCAGAATTATTCTGCGAAATTACTTTGTGATGTATGCATTCATCTCACAGAGTTCAAATTTCCTTTTGGTTGAGCAGATTTGAAACAGTCTTTTTGTAGAATCTGCAAGTGGATATATGAGATCTTTTCGTCCAGTGTGAGAAAAAGGAAATATCATCTCATAAAAACTAGGCAGAAGATCCTGAAGAAATTCTTAGTGATACATGCATTCAAGTAAATAGGTGAACCATGCTTCTGGTCCAGCAGTTTTGAAACACTCTGTTTGAGGAATCTGCAAGTGGACATTTGGAGCGCTTTGAGGCCTATGTTGAAAAAGGAAATATGTTCACCTAAAAGCTACAGAAAAGCATTCTGTGAAATTTCTTTGTGATGTGTGCATTCTTCTCACAGTGTTGAAGCTTTCTTTAGGTTGAGCAGATTTGAAGCTTTCCTTTTGGAGAATCTGCAAGTGGATATTTGAGATCTTTACGTCCAATGGGGAACCGGATTTATCCTCACATAAAAACTAGACGGAAGGCTTCTGAGCAACTTCTTAGTGATGCGTGTATTCCACTCACAGAGTTGAACCTTTCTTTTGATTGAGCAGTTTTGAAACCCTTTTTGTCAAGAATCTGCAAGGTTACAATTGGAGTGCTTTGAGATCTATGCTCAAAAAGGAAATATCTTCACATTAATACTACACAGAACCATTTTGCAAAATATGTTCGTGATGTGTGCGTTCATCGGCAGAGGTGAAGCTTTCTTTTGGTTGAGCATATATGAAAAATGCTTTATATACTGTCTGCAAGAGGATATTTGAGATCTTTGCGTCCAATGTGGGAAAAGGAAATATCTTCACTTAAAAACTACACATAGGCATTCTGAGAAACTTCTTAATGACATGTGCATTCAACTCACAGAGTTGGACATTTCTTTGGATTCAGCAGTTTTGAAACACGGTGTTTGAAGAATCTGCAAGTTGGCATTTGGAGTGCTTTGAGGGCAATGATGTAAAAGGAAATATCTTCATATAAAAACGACACAGAATAATTCTGTGAAATTTATTTGTGATGTGTGCATTCGTTTCACAGGGAAAAACCTCTCCTATGGTTGAGCAGATTTGAAACTGTCTTTTTCTACGATCTGCAAGTGGATATTTGAGATCTTTTCTTCCAATGCATGAAAAGGAATTATCTTCTCTTAGAAACTAGACGGAATCCTTCTGAGCAACTCCTTTGTGATGTGTGCATTCATCTCATGAAGGTCAGCCTTTCTTTTGCTTGAACAGTTTCGAAACTCTCTGTTAAAAGAATCTGCAACTGGACATTTGGAGTGCTTTGAGGCCTATGGTGAAAAAGGAAATATATTCTTATGAAAGCTAAAGAGAAGCATCCGGCGAAATTTTTTTATGATGTGTGCATCCATCTCACACAGTTGAAGCTTTTATTTTGTTGAGCAGATTTGAACAAGTCTTTTCCTAGAATCTGCAAGTGGATATTTGAGATGCCTGCGTCCATTGCGAGAAAAAGAGTTATCTTCACATAAAACCTAGACAGAAGCATTCTCAACAACTCCTTAGTGACATGTGCATTCAACTCACAGAGTTTAAACTTTCTTTTGATTGAGCAGTTTTGAAACACGGTGTTTGAAGGATCTGCAAGTGCACATTTGGAGATCTTTGAGACCTATGGTGAAAAAGCAAGTATCTTCACATAAAAACTACACAGAAGCATCCTGTAAAATTCCTTTGTGATGTGTGCATTCATCTCAGAGAGTTGAAGCTTTCTTGTGGTTCAGCAGATTTGAAACAGTCTTTTTGTAGACTCCGTAACTGCATGTTTGAGATCATTTCGTCCAATGCAGGAAAAGGAAATATCTTCACATAAAAACCGGACGGAAGCATTCTGAGCAAATTCTTAATGATATGTGCATTCAACTCAGAGAATTGAACCATTCTTTTGATTGATCAGTTTTGAAACACTCTTTGAAGAATCTGCAAGAGGACATTGGGAGGGCTTTGAGACCTATGGTGAAAAAGGAAATATCTTCACATAAAAACCAAACAGTAGCACTCTGCAAAATTTCTCTGGGATGTGTGCATTCTTCTCTGAGTTGAAGCTTTTCTTTTTGGTTGAGCAGATTTGAAAGCGTTTTTTTGTAGAATCTGCAAGTGGTTATTTGAGATCTTTTCGTCCAATGTGTGAAAAGGAAATATCTTCACATAAAAACTAGACAGAAGCGTTCTGAGCAACTTCTTGGTGATGTGGGCATTCAACTCTCAGAGTTGAAGCTTTCCTTTGGTTGAACAGATTTGAAATAGTCCTTTTGTACAATCTGCAAGTGGATATTTGAGATCTTTTCATCCAATGCTGAAAAGGAAATATCTTCACTTCAAAACTAAACTGAAGCATTCTGAGCAACTTCTTAGTTATGGGTGCATTCAACTCACAGAGTTGAGCCTTTCTTTTGATTGAGCAGTTTGGAAACTCTCTGTTGGAAGCATCTGCAAATGGGCATTTGGAGTGCTTTGTGGCCTATGGTGGAAAATGGTATATCTTCACCAAAATGATACACGGCAGCATCTTGCGAAATTTCCATGTGATGTGTGCCTTCATCTCACAGAGTGGAAGCTTCCTTTGGTTAAGCAGATATGAAACAGTCTTTTTCTAGATTCCGCCAGTGCAAATTTGAAATCTTTTCTTCCAATGCGGTGAAAGGAATTATTTTCACATAAAACCTAGAGAGAAGCATTCTGAAAAACTTCTTAGTGATATGTGGATTCCACTCACAGAGTTGAAACTTTCATTTGATGGAGCAGTTTTGAAACAATCTGAAGAATCTGGAAGTGGACATATGGAATGCTTTGAGGCCTATGGTGAAAAATTAAATATCTCCACGTGAAAAGTACTCAGAATTATTCTGCGAAATTACTTTGTGATGTATGCATTCATCTCACAGAGTTCAAATTTCCTTTTGGTTGAGCAGATTTGAAACAGTCTTTTTGTAGAATCTGCAAGTGGATATATGAGATCTTTTCGTCCAGTGTGAGAAAAAGGAAATATCATCTCATAAAAACTAGGCAGAAGATCCTGAAGAAATTCTTAGTGATACATGCATTCAAGTAAATAGGTGAACCATGCTTCTGGTCCAGCAGTTTTGAAACACTCTGTTTGAGGAATCTGCAAGTGGACATTTGGAGCGCTTTGAGGCCTATGTTGAAAAAGGAAATATGTTCACCTAAAAGCTACAGAAAAGCATTCTGTGAAATTTCTTTGTGATGTGTGCATTCTTCTCACAGTGTTGAAGCTTTCTTTAGGTTGAGCAGATTTGAAGCTTTCCTTTTGGAGAATCTGCAAGTGGATATTTGAGATCTTTACGTCCAATGGGGAACCGGATTTATCCTCACATAAAAACTAGACGGAAGGCTTCTGAGCAACTTCTTAGTGATGCGTGTATTCCACTCACAGAGTTGAACCTTTCTTTTGATTGAGCAGTTTTGAAACACTTTTTGTCAAGAATCTGCAAGGTTACAATTGGAGTGCTTTGAGATCTATGCTCAAAAAGGAAATATCTTCACATTAATACTACACAGAACCATTTTGCAAAATATGTTCGTGATGTGTGCGTTCATCGGCAGAGGTGAAGCTTTCTTTTGGTTGAGCATATATGAAAAATGCTTTATATACTGTCTGCAAGAGGATATTTGAGATCTTTGCGTCCAATGTGGGAAAAGGAAATATCTTCACTTAAAAACTACACATAGGCATTCTGAGAAACTTCTTAATGACATGTGCATTCAACTCACAGAGTTGGACATTTCTTTGGATTCAGCAGTTTTGAAACACGGTGTTTGAAGAATCTGCAAGTTGGCATTTGGAGTGCTTTGAGGGCAATGATGTAAAAGGAAATATCTTCATATAAAAACGACACAGAATAATTCTGTGAAATTTATTTGTGATGTGTGCATTCGTTTCACAGGGAAAAACCTCTCCTATGGTTGAGCAGATTTGAAACTGTCTTTTTCTACGATCTGCAAGTGGATATTTGAGATCTTTTCTTCCAATGCATGAAAAGGAATTATCTTCTCTTAGAAACTAGACGGAATCCTTCTGAGCAACTCCTTTGTGATGTGTGCATTCATCTCATGAAGGTCAGCCTTTCTTTTGCTTGAACAGTTTCGAAACTCTCTGTTGAAAGAATCTGCAACTGGACATTTGGAGTGCTTTGAGGCCTATGGTGAAAAAGGAAATATATTCTTATGAAAGCTAAAGAGAAGCATCCGGCGAAATTTTTTTATGATGTGTGCATTCATCTCACAGAGTTGAAGCTTTTATTTTGTTGAGCAGATTTGAACAAGTCTTTTCCTAGAATCTGCAAGTGGATATTTGAGATGCCTGCGTCCATTGCGAGAAAAAGAGTTATCTTCACATAAAACCTAGACAGAAGCATTCTCAACAACTCCTTAGTGACATGTGCATTCAACTCACAGAGTTTAAACTTTCTTTTGATTGAGCAGTTTTGAAACACGGTGTTTGAAGGATCTGCAAGTGCACATTTGGAGATCTTTGAGACCTATGGTGAAAAAGCAAGTATCTTCACATAAAAACTACACAGAAGCATCCTGTAAAATTCCTTTGTGATGTGTGCATTCATCTCAGAGAGTTGAAGCTTTCTTGTGGTTCAGCAGATTTGAAACAGTCTTTTTGTAGACTCCGTAACTGCATGTTTGAGATCATTTCGTCCAATGCAGGAAAAGGAAATATCTTCACATAAAAACCGGACGGAAGCATTCTGAGCAAATTCTTAATGATATGTGCATTCAACTCAGAGAATTGAACCATTCTTTTGATTGATCAGTTTTGAAACACTCTTTGAAGAATCTGCAAGAGGACATTGGGAGGGCTTTGAGACCTATGGTGAAAAAGGAAATATCTTCACATAAAAACCAAACAGTAGCACTCTGCAAAATTTCTCTGGGATGTGTGCATTCTTCTCTGAGTTGAAGCTTTTCTTTTTGGTTGAGCAGATTTGAAAGCGTTTTTTTGTAGAATCTGCAAGTGGTTATTTGAGATCTTTTCGTCCAATGTGTGAAAAGGAAATATCTTCACATAAAAACTAGACAGAAGCGTTCTGAGCAACTTCTTGGTGATGTGGGCATTCAACTCTCAGAGTTGAAGCTTTCCTTTGGTTGAACAGATTTGAAATAGTCCTTTTGTACAATCTGCAAGTGGATATTTGAGATCTTTTCATCCAATGCTGAAAAGGAAATATCTTCACTTCAAAACTAAACTGAAGCATTCTGAGCAACTTCTTAGTTATGGGTGCATTCAACTCACAGAGTTGAGCCTTTCTTTTGATTGAGCAGTTTGGAAACTCTCTGTTGGAAGCATCTGCAAATGGGCATTTGGAGTGCTTTGTGGCCTATGGTGGAAAATGGTATATCTTCACCAAAATGATACACGGCAGCATCTTGCGAAATTTCCATGTGATGTGTGCCTTCATCTCACAGAGTGGAAGCTTCCTTTGGTTAAGCAGATATGAAACAGTCTTTTTCTAGATTCCGCCAGTGCAAATTTGAAATCTTTTCTTCCAATGCGGTGAAAGGAATTATTTTCACATAAAACCTAGAGAGAAGCATTCTGAAAAACTTCTTAGTGATATGTGGATTCCACTCACAGAGTTGAAACTTTCATTTGATGGAGCAGTTTTGAAACAATCTGAAGAATCTGGAAGTGGACATATGGAATGCTTTGAGGCCTATGGTGAAAAATTAAATATCTCCACGTGAAAAGTACTCAGAATTATTCTGCGAAATTACTTTGTGATGTATGCATTCATCTCACAGAGTTCAAATTTCCTTTTGGTTGAGCAGATTTGAAACAGTCTTTTTGTAGAATCTGCAAGTGGATATATGAGATCTTTTCGTCCAGTGTGAGAAAAAGGAAATATCATCTCATAAAAACTAGGCAGAAGATCCTGAAGAAATTCTTAGTGATACATGCATTCAAGTAAATAGGTGAACCATGCTTCTGGTCCAGCAGTTTTGAAACACTCTGTTTGAGGAATCTGCAAGTGGACATTTGGAGCGCTTTGAGGCCTATGTTGAAAAAGGAAATATGTTCACCTAAAAGCTACAGAAAAGCATTCTGTGAAATTTCTTTGTGATGTGTGCATTCTTCTCACAGTGTTGAAGCTTTCTTTAGGTTGAGCAGATTTGAAGCTTTCCTTTTGGAGAATCTGCAAGTGGATATTTGAGATCTTTACGTCCAATGGGGAACCGGATTTATCCTCACATAAAAACTAGACGGAAGGCTTCTGAGCAACTTCTTAGTGATGCGTGTATTCCACTCACAGAGTTGAACCTTTCTTTTGATTGAGCAGTTTTGAAACCCTTTTTGTCAAGAATCTGCAAGGTTACAATTGGAGTGCTTTGAGATCTATGCTCAAAAAGGAAATATCTTCACATTAATACTACACAGAACCATTTTGCAAAATATGTTCGTGATGTGTGCGTTCATCGGCAGAGGTGAAGCTTTCTTTTGGTTGAGCATATATGAAAAATGCTTTATATACTGTCTGCAAGAGGATATTTGAGATCTTTGCGTCCAATGTGGGAAAAGGAAATATCTTCACTTAAAAACTACACATAGGCATTCTGAGAAACTTCTTAATGACATGTGCATTCAACTCACAGAGTTGGACATTTCTTTGGATTCAGCAGTTTTGAAACACGGTGTTTGAAGAATCTGCAAGTTGGCATTTGGAGTGCTTTGAGGGCAATGATGTAAAAGGAAATATCTTCATATAAAAACGACACAGAATAATTCTGTGAAATTTATTTGTGATGTGTGCATTCGTTTCACAGGGAAAAACCTCTCCTATGGTTGAGCAGATTTGAAACTGTCTTTTTCTACGATCTGCAAGTGGATATTTGAGATCTTTTCTTCCAATGCATGAAAAGGAATTATCTTCTCTTAGAAACTAGACGGAATCCTTCTGAGCAACTCCTTTGTGATGTGTGCATTCATCTCATGAAGGTCAGCCTTTCTTTTGCTTGAACAGTTTCGAAACTCTCTGTTAAAAGAATCTGCAACTGGACATTTGGAGTGCTTTGAGGCCTATGGTGAAAAAGGAAATATATTCTTATGAAAGCTAAAGAGAAGCATCCGGCGAAATTTTTTTATGATGTGTGCATCCATCTCACACAGTTGAAGCTTTTATTTGGTTGAGCAGATTTGAACAAGTCTTTTCCTAGAATCTGCAAGTGGATATTTGAGATGCCTGCGTCCATTGCGAGAAAAAGAGTTATCTTCACATAAAACCTAGACAGAAGCATTCTCAACAACTCCTTAGTGACATGTGCATTCAACTCACAGAGTTTAAACTTTCTTTTGATTGAGCAGTTTTGAAACACGGTGTTTGAAGGATCTGCAAGTGCACATTTGGAGATCTTTGAGACCTATGGTGAAAAAGCAAGTATCTTCACATAAAAACTACACAGAAGCATCCTGTAAAATTCCTTTGTGATGTGTGCATTCATCTCAGAGAGTTGAAGCTTTCTTGTGGTTCAGCAGATTTGAAACAGTCTTTTTGTAGACTCCGTAACTGCATGTTTGAGATCATTTCGTCCAATGCAGGAAAAGGAAATATCTTCACATAAAAACCGGACGGAAGCATTCTGAGCAAATTCTTAATGATATGTGCATTCAACTCAGAGAATTGAACCATTCTTTTGATTGATCAGTTTTGAAACACTCTTTGAAGAATCTGCAAGAGGACATTGGGAGGGCTTTGAGACCTATGGTGAAAAAGGAAATATCTTCACATAAAAACCAAACAGTAGCACTCTGCAAAATTTCTCTGGGATGTGTGCATTCTTCTCTGAGTTGAAGCTTTTCTTTTTGGTTGAGCAGATTTGAAAGCGTTTTTTTGTAGAATCTGCAAGTGGTTATTTGAGATCTTTTCGTCCAATGTGTGAAAAGGAAATATCTTCACATAAAAACTAGACAGAAGCGTTCTGAGCAACTTCTTGGTGATGTGGGCATTCAACTCTCAGAGTTGAAGCTTTCCTTTGGTTGAACAGATTTGAAATAGTCCTTTTGTACAATCTGCAAGTGGATATTTGAGATCTTTTCATCCAATGCTGAAAAGGAAATATCTTCACTTCAAAACTAAACTGAAGCATTCTGAGCAACTTCTTAGTTATGGGTGCATTCAACTCACAGAGTTGAGCCTTTCTTTTGATTGAGCAGTTTGGAAACTCTCTGTTGGAAGCATCTGCAAATGGGCATTTGGAGTGCTTTGTGGCCTATGGTGGAAAATGGTATATCTTCACCAAAATGATACACGGCAGCATCTTGCGAAATTTCCATGTGATGTGTGCCTTCATCTCACAGAGTGGAAGCTTCCTTTGGTTAAGCAGATATGAAACAGTCTTTTTCTAGATTCCGCCAGTGCAAATTTGAAATCTTTTCTTCCAATGCGGTGAAAGGAATTATTTTCACATAAAACCTAGAGAGAAGCATTCTGAAAAACTTCTTAGTGATATGTGGATTCCACTCACAGAGTTGAAACTTTCATTTGATGGAGCAGTTTTGAAACAATCTGAAGAATCTGGAAGTGGACATATGGAATGCTTTGAGGCCTATGGTGAAAAATTAAATATCTCCACGTGAAAAGTACTCAGAATTATTCTGCGAAATTACTTTGTGATGTATGCATTCATCTCACAGAGTTCAAATTTCCTTTTGGTTGAGCAGATTTGAAACAGTCTTTTTGTAGAATCTGCAAGTGGATATATGAGATCTTTTCGTCCAGTGTGAGAAAAAGGAAATATCATCTCATAAAAACTAGGCAGAAGATCCTGAAGAAATTCTTAGTGATACATGCATTCAAGTAAATAGGTGAACCATGCTTCTGGTCCAGCAGTTTTGAAACACTCTGTTTGAGGAATCTGCAAGTGGACATTTGGAGCGCTTTGAGGCCTATGTTGAAAAAGGAAATATGTTCACCTAAAAGCTACAGAAAAGCATTCTGTGAAATTTCTTTGTGATGTGTGCATTCTTCTCACAGTGTTGAAGCTTTCTTTAGGTTGAGCAGATTTGAAGCTTTCCTTTTGGAGAATCTGCAAGTGGATATTTGAGATCTTTACGTCCAATGGGGAACCGGATTTATCCTCACATAAAAACTAGACGGAAGGCTTCTGAGCAACTTCTTAGTGATGCGTGTATTCCACTCACAGAGTTGAACCTTTCTTTTGATTGAGCAGTTTTGAAACCCTTTTTGTCAAGAATCTGCAAGGTTACAATTGGAGTGCTTTGAGATCTATGCTCAAAAAGGAAATATCTTCACATTAATACTACACAGAACCATTTTGCAAAATATGTTCGTGATGTGTGCGTTCATCGGCAGAGGTGAAGCTTTCTTTTGGTTGAGCATATATGAAAAATGCTTTATATACTGTCTGCAAGAGGATATTTGAGATCTTTGCGTCCAATGTGGGAAAAGGAAATATCTTCACTTAAAAACTACACATAGGCATTCTGAGAAACTTCTTAATGACATGTGCATTCAACTCACAGAGTTGGACATTTCTTTGGATTCAGCAGTTTTGAAACACGGTGTTTGAAGAATCTGCAAGTTGGCATTTGGAGTGCTTTGAGGGCAATGATGTAAAAGGAAATATCTTCATATAAAAACGACACAGAATAATTCTGTGAAATTTATTTGTGATGTGTGCATTCGTTTCACAGGGAAAAACCTCTCCTATGGTTGAGCAGATTTGAAACTGTCTTTTTCTACGATCTGCAAGTGGATATTTGAGATCTTTTCTTCCAATGCATGAAAAGGAATTATCTTCTCTTAGAAACTAGACGGAATCCTTCTGAGCAACTCCTTTGTGATGTGTGCATTCATCTCATGAAGGTCAGCCTTTCTTTTGCTTGAACAGTTTCGAAACTCTCTGTTAAAAGAATCTGCAACTGGACATTTGGAGTGCTTTGAGGCCTATGGTGAAAAAGGAAATATATTCTTATGAAAGCTAAAGAGAAGCATCCGGCGAAATTTTTTTATGATGTGTGCATCCATCTCACACAGTTGAAGCTTTTATTTGGTTGAGCAGATTTGAACAAGTCTTTTCCTAGAATCTGCAAGTGGATATTTGAGATGCCTGCGTCCATTGCGAGAAAAAGAGTTATCTTCACATAAAACCTAGACAGAAGCATTCTCAACAACTCCTTAGTGACATGTGCATTCAACTCACAGAGTTTAAACTTTCTTTTGATTGAGCAGTTTTGAAACACGGTGTTTGAAGGATCTGCAAGTGCACATTTGGAGATCTTTGAGACCTATGGTGAAAAAGCAAGTATCTTCACATAAAAACTACACAGAAGCATCCTGTAAAATTCCTTTGTGATGTGTGCATTCATCTCAGAGAGTTGAAGCTTTCTTGTGGTTCAGCAGATTTGAAACAGTCTTTTTGTAGACTCCGTAACTGCATGTTTGAGATCATTTCGTCCAATGCAGGAAAAGGAAATATCTTCACATAAAAACCGGACGGAAGCATTCTGAGCAAATTCTTAATGATATGTGCATTCAACTCAGAGAATTGAACCATTCTTTTGATTGATCAGTTTTGAAACACTCTTTGAAGAATCTGCAAGAGGACATTGGGAGGGCTTTGAGACCTATGGTGAAAAAGGAAATATCTTCACATAAAAACCAAACAGTAGCACTCTGCAAAATTTCTCTGGGATGTGTGCATTCTTCTCTGAGTTGAAGCTTTTCTTTTTGGTTGAGCAGATTTGAAAGCGTTTTTTTGTAGAATCTGCAAGTGGTTATTTGAGATCTTTTCGTCCAATGTGTGAAAAGGAAATATCTTCACATAAAAACTAGACAGAAGCGTTCTGAGCAACTTCTTGGTGATGTGGGCATTCAACTCTCAGAGTTGAAGCTTTCCTTTGGTTGAACAGATTTGAAATAGTCCTTTTGTACAATCTGCAAGTGGATATTTGAGATCTTTTCATCCAATGCTGAAAAGGAAATATCTTCACTTCAAAACTAAACTGAAGCATTCTGAGCAACTTCTTAGTTATGGGTGCATTCAACTCACAGAGTTGAGCCTTTCTTTTGATTGAGCAGTTTGGAAACTCTCTGTTGGAAGCATCTGCAAATGGGCATTTGGAGTGCTTTGTGGCCTATGGTGGAAAATGGTATATCTTCACCAAAATGATACACGGCAGCATCTTGCGAAATTTCCATGTGATGTGTGCCTTCATCTCACAGAGTGGAAGCTTCCTTTGGTTAAGCAGATATGAAACAGTCTTTTTCTAGATTCCGCCAGTGCAAATTTGAAATCTTTTCTTCCAATGCGGTGAAAGGAATTATTTTCACATAAAACCTAGAGAGAAGCATTCTGAAAAACTTCTTAGTGATATGTGGATTCCACTCACAGAGTTGAAACTTTCATTTGATGGAGCAGTTTTGAAACAATCTGAAGAATCTGGAAGTGGACATATGGAATGCTTTGAGGCCTATGGTGAAAAATTAAATATCTCCACGTGAAAAGTACTCAGAATTATTCTGCGAAATTACTTTGTGATGTATGCATTCATCTCACAGAGTTCAAATTTCCTTTTGGTTGAGCAGATTTGAAACAGTCTTTTTGTAGAATCTGCAAGTGGATATATGAGATCTTTTCGTCCAGTGTGAGAAAAAGGAAATATCATCTCATAAAAACTAGGCAGAAGATCCTGAAGAAATTCTTAGTGATACATGCATTCAAGTAAATAGGTGAACCATGCTTCTGGTCCAGCAGTTTTGAAACACTCTGTTTGAGGAATCTGCAAGTGGACATTTGGAGCGCTTTGAGGCCTATGTTGAAAAAGGAAATATGTTCACCTAAAAGCTACAGAAAAGCATTCTGTGAAATTTCTTTGTGATGTGTGCATTCTTCTCACAGTGTTGAAGCTTTCTTTAGGTTGAGCAGATTTGAAGCTTTCCTTTTGGAGAATCTGCAAGTGGATATTTGAGATCTTTACGTCCAATGGGGAACCGGATTTATCCTCACATAAAAACTAGACGGAAGGCTTCTGAGCAACTTCTTAGTGATGCGTGTATTCCACTCACAGAGTTGAACCTTTCTTTTGATTGAGCAGTTTTGAAACACTTTTTGTCAAGAATCTGCAAGGTTACAATTGGAGTGCTTTGAGATCTATGCTCAAAAAGGAAATATCTTCACATTAATACTACACAGAACCATTTTGCAAAATATGTTCGTGATGTGTGCGTTCATCGGCAGAGGTGAAGCTTTCTTTTGGTTGAGCATATATGAAAAATGCTTTATATACTGTCTGCAAGAGGATATTTGAGATCTTTGCGTCCAATGTGGGAAAAGGAAATATCTTCACTTAAAAACTACACATAGGCATTCTGAGAAACTTCTTAATGACATGTGCATTCAACTCACAGAGTTGGACATTTCTTTGGATTCAGCAGTTTTGAAACACGGTGTTTGAAGAATCTGCAAGTTGGCATTTGGAGTGCTTTGAGGGCAATGATGTAAAAGGAAATATCTTCATATAAAAACGACACAGAATAATTCTGTGAAATTTATTTGTGATGTGTGCATTCGTTTCACAGGGAAAAACCTCTCCTATGGTTGAGCAGATTTGAAACTGTCTTTTTCTACGATCTGCAAGTGGATATTTGAGATCTTTTCTTCCAATGCATGAAAAGGAATTATCTTCTCTTAGAAACTAGACGGAATCCTTCTGAGCAACTCCTTTGTGATGTGTGCATTCATCTCATGAAGGTCAGCCTTTCTTTTGCTTGAACAGTTTCGAAACTCTCTGTTAAAAGAATCTGCAACTGGACATTTGGAGTGCTTTGAGGCCTATGGTGAAAAAGGAAATATATTCTTATGAAAGCTAAAGAGAAGCATCCGGCGAAATTTTTTTATGATGTGTGCATTCATCTCACAGAGTTGAAGCTTTTATTTGGTTGAGCAGATTTGAACAAGTCTTTTCCTAGAATCTGCAAGTGGATATTTGAGATGCCTGCGTCCATTGCGAGAAAAAGAGTTATCTTCACATAAAACCTAGACAGAAGCATTCTCAACAACTCCTTAGTGACATGTGCATTCAACTCACAGAGTTTAAACTTTCTTTTGATTGAGCAGTTTTGAAACACGGTGTTTGAAGGATCTGCAAGTGCACATTTGGAGATCTTTGAGACCTATGGTGAAAAAGCAAGTATCTTCACATAAAAACTACACAGAAGCATCCTGTAAAATTCCTTTGTGATGTGTGCATTCATCTCAGAGAGTTGAAGCTTTCTTGTGGTTCAGCAGATTTGAAACAGTCTTTTTGTAGACTCCGTAACTGCATGTTTGAGATCATTTCGTCCAATGCAGGAAAAGGAAATATCTTCACATAAAAACCGGACGGAAGCATTCTGAGCAAATTCTTAATGATATGTGCATTCAACTCAGAGAATTGAACCATTCTTTTGATTGATCAGTTTTGAAACACTCTTTGAAGAATCTGCAAGAGGACATTGGGAGGGCTTTGAGACCTATGGTGAAAAAGGAAATATCTTCACATAAAAACCAAACAGTAGCACTCTGCAAAATTTCTCTGGGATGTGTGCATTCTTCTCTGAGTTGAAGCTTTTCTTTTTGGTTGAGCAGATTTGAAAGCGTTTTTTTGTAGAATCTGCAAGTGGTTATTTGAGATCTTTTCGTCCAATGTGTGAAAAGGAAATATCTTCACATAAAAACTAGACAGAAGCGTTCTGAGCAACTTCTTGGTGATGTGGGCATTCAACTCTCAGAGTTGAAGCTTTCCTTTGGTTGAACAGATTTGAAATAGTCCATTTGTACAATCTGCAAGTGGATATTTGAGATCTTTTCATCCAATGCTGAAAAGGAAATATCTTCACTTCAAAACTAAACTGAAGCATTCTGAGCAACTTCTTAGTTATGGGTGCATTCAACTCACAGAGTTGAGCCTTTCTTTTGATTGAGCAGTTTGGAAACTCTCTGTTGGAAGCATCTGCAAATGGGCATTTGGAGTGCTTTGTGGCCTATGGTGGAAAATGGTATATCTTCACCAAAATGATACACGGCAGCATCTTGCGAAATTTCCATGTGATGTGTGCCTTCATCTCACAGAGTGGAAGCTTCCTTTGGTTAAGCAGATATGAAACAGTCTTTTTCTAGATTCCGCCAGTGCAAATTTGAAATCTTTTCTTCCAATGCGGTGAAAGGAATTATTTTCACATAAAACCTAGAGAGAAGCATTCTGAAAAACTTCTTAGTGATATGTGGATTCCACTCACAGAGTTGAAACTTTCATTTGATGGAGCAGTTTTGAAACAATCTGAAGAATCTGGAAGTGGACATATGGAATGCTTTGAGGCCTATGGTGAAAAATTAAATATCTCCACGTGAAAAGTACTCAGAATTATTCTGCGAAATTACTTTGTGATGTATGCATTCATCTCACAGAGTTCAAATTTCCTTTTGGTTGAGCAGATTTGAAACAGTCTTTTTGTAGAATCTGCAAGTGGATATATGAGATCTTTTCGTCCAGTGTGAGAAAAAGGAAATATCATCTCATAAAAACTAGGCAGAAGATCCTGAAGAAATTCTTAGTGATACATGCATTCAAGTAAATAGGTGAACCATGCTTCTGGTCCAGCAGTTTTGAAACACTCTGTTTGAGGAATCTGCAAGTGGACATTTGGAGCGCTTTGAGGCCTATGTTGAAAAAGGAAATATGTTCACCTAAAAGCTACAGAAAAGCATTCTGTGAAATTTCTTTGTGATGTGTGCATTCTTCTCACAGTGTTGAAGCTTTCTTTAGGTTGAGCAGATTTGAAGCTTTCCTTTTGGAGAATCTGCAAGTGGATATTTGAGATCTTTACGTCCAATGGGGAACCGGATTTATCCTCACATAAAAACTAGACGGAAGGCTTCTGAGCAACTTCTTAGTGATGCGTGTATTCCACTCACAGAGTTGAACCTTTCTTTTGATTGAGCAGTTTTGAAACACTTTTTGTCAAGAATCTGCAAGGTTACAATTGGAGTGCTTTGAGATCTATGCTCAAAAAGGAAATATCTTCACATTAATACTACACAGAACCATTTTGCAAAATATGTTCGTGATGTGTGCGTTCATCGGCAGAGGTGAAGCTTTCTTTTGGTTGAGCATATATGAAAAATGCTTTATATACTCTCTGCAAGAGGATATTTGAGATCTTTGCGTCCAATGTGGGAAAAGGAAATATCTTCACTTAAAAACTACACATAGGCATTCTGAGAAACTTCTTAATGACATGTGCATTCAACTCACAGAGTTGGACATTTCTTTGGATTCAGCAGTTTTGAAACACGGTGTTTGAAGAATCTGCAAGTTGGCATTTGGAGTGCTTTGAGGGCAATGATGTAAAAGGAAATATCTTCATATAAAAACGACACAGAATAATTCTGTGAAATTTATTTGTGATGTGTGCATTCGTTTCACAGGGAAAAACCTCTCCTATGGTTGAGCAGATTTGAAACTGTCTTTTTCTACGATCTGCAAGTGGATATTTGAGATCTTTTCTTCCAATGCATGAAAAGGAATTATCTTCTCTTAGAAACTAGACGGAATCCTTCTGAGCAACTCCTTTGTGATGTGTGCATTCATCTCATGAAGGTCAGCCTTTCTTTTGCTTGAACAGTTTCGAAACTCTCTGTTAAAAGAATCTGCAACTGGACATTTGGAGTGCTTTGAGGCCTATGGTGAAAAAGGAAATATATTCTTATGAAAGCTAAAGAGAAGCATCCGGCGAAATTTTTTTATGATGTGTGCATTCATCTCACAGAGTTGAAGCTTTTATTTGGTTGAGCAGATTTGAACAAGTCTTTTCCTAGAATCTGCAAGTGGATATTTGAGATGCCTGCGTCCATTGCGAGAAAAAGAGTTATCTTCACATAAAACCTAGACAGAAGCATTCTCAACAACTCCTTAGTGACATGTGCATTCAACTCACAGAGTTTAAACTTTCTTTTGATTGAGCAGTTTTGAAACACGGTGTTTGAAGGATCTGCAAGTGCACATTTGGAGATCTTTGAGACCTATGGTGAAAAAGCAAGTATCTTCACATAAAAACTACACAGAAGCATCCTGTAAAATTCCTTTGTGATGTGTGCATTCATCTCAGAGAGTTGAAGCTTTCTTGTGGTTCAGCAGATTTGAAACAGTCTTTTTGTAGACTCCGTAACTGCATGTTTGAGATCATTTCGTCCAATGCAGGAAAAGGAAATATCTTCACATAAAAACCGGACGGAAGCATTCTGAGCAAATTCTTAATGATATGTGCATTCAACTCAGAGAATTGAACCATTCTTTTGATTGATCAGTTTTGAAACACTCTTTGAAGAATCTGCAAGAGGACATTGGGAGGGCTTTGAGACCTATGGTGAAAAAGGAAATATCTTCACATAAAAACCAAACAGTAGCACTCTGCAAAATTTCTCTGGGATGTGTGCATTCTTCTCTGAGTTGAAGCTTTTCTTTTTGGTTGAGCAGATTTGAAAGCGTTTTTTTGTAGAATCTGCAAGTGGTTATTTGAGATCTTTTCGTCCAATGTGTGAAAAGGAAATATCTTCACATAAAAACTAGACAGAAGCGTTCTGAGCAACTTCTTGGTGATGTGGGCATTCAACTCTCAGAGTTGAAGCTTTCCTTTGGTTGAACAGATTTGAAATAGTCCTTTTGTACAATCTGCAAGTGGATATTTGAGATCTTTTCATCCAATGCTGAAAAGGAAATATCTTCACTTCAAAACTAAACTGAAGCATTCTGAGCAACTTCTTAGTTATGGGTGCATTCAACTCACAGAGTTGAGCCTTTCTTTTGATTGAGCAGTTTGGAAACTCTCTGTTGGAAGCATCTGCAAATGGGCATTTGGAGTGCTTTGTGGCCTATGGTGGAAAATGGTATATCTTCACCAAAATGATACACGGCAGCATCTTGCGAAATTTCCATGTGATGTGTGCCTTCATCTCACAGAGTGGAAGCTTCCTTTGGTTAAGCAGATATGAAACAGTCTTTTTCTAGATTCCGCCAGTGCAAATTTGAAATCTTTTCTTCCAATGCGGTGAAAGGAATTATTTTCACATAAAACCTAGAGAGAAGCATTCTGAAAAACTTCTTAGTGATATGTGGATTCCACTCACAGAGTTGAAACTTTCATTTGATGGAGCAGTTTTGAAACAATCTGAAGAATCTGGAAGTGGACATATGGAATGCTTTGAGGCCTATGGTGAAAAATTAAATATCTCCACGTGAAAAGTACTCAGAATTATTCTGCGAAATTACTTTGTGATGTATGCATTCATCTCACAGAGTTCAAATTTCCTTTTGGTTGAGCAGATTTGAAACAGTCTTTTTGTAGAATCTGCAAGTGGATATATGAGATCTTTTCGTCCAGTGTGAGAAAAAGGAAATATCATCTCATAAAAACTAGGCAGAAGATCCTGAAGAAATTCTTAGTGATACATGCATTCAAGTAAATAGGTGAACCATGCTTCTGGTCCAGCAGTTTTGAAACACTCTGTTTGAGGAATCTGCAAGTGGACATTTGGAGCGCTTTGAGGCCTATGTTGAAAAAGGAAATATGTTCACCTAAAAGCTACAGAAAAGCATTCTGTGAAATTTCTTTGTGATGTGTGCATTCTTCTCACAGTGTTGAAGCTTTCTTTAGGTTGAGCAGATTTGAAGCTTTCCTTTTGGAGAATCTGCAAGTGGATATTTGAGATCTTTACGTCCAATGGGGAACCGGATTTATCCTCACATAAAAACTAGACGGAAGGCTTCTGAGCAACTTCTTAGTGATGCGTGTATTCCACTCACAGAGTTGAACCTTTCTTTTGATTGAGCAGTTTTGAAACCCTTTTTGTCAAGAATCTGCAAGGTTACAATTGGAGTGCTTTGAGATCTATGCTCAAAAAGGAAATATCTTCACATTAATACTACACAGAACCATTTTGCAAAATATGTTCGTGATGTGTGCGTTCATCGGCAGAGGTGAAGCTTTCTTTTGGTTGAGCATATATGAAAAATGCTTTATATACTGTCTGCAAGAGGATATTTGAGATCTTTGCGTCCAATGTGGGAAAAGGAAATATCTTCACTTAAAAACTACACATAGGCATTCTGAGAAACTTCTTAATGACATGTGCATTCAACTCACAGAGTTGGACATTTCTTTGGATTCAGCAGTTTTGAAACACGGTGTTTGAAGAATCTGCAAGTTGGCATTTGGAGTGCTTTGAGGGCAATGATGTAAAAGGAAATATCTTCATATAAAAACGACACAGAATAATTCTGTGAAATTTATTTGTGATGTGTGCATTCGTTTCACAGGGAAAAACCTCTCCTATGGTTGAGCAGATTTGAAACTGTCTTTTTCTACGATCTGCAAGTGGATATTTGAGATCTTTTCTTCCAATGCATGAAAAGGAATTATCTTCTCTTAGAAACTAGACGGAATCCTTCTGAGCAACTCCTTTGTGATGTGTGCATTCATCTCATGAAGGTCAGCCTTTCTTTTGCTTGAACAGTTTCGAAACTCTCTGTTAAAAGAATCTGCAACTGGACATTTGGAGTGCTTTGAGGCCTATGGTGAAAAAGGAAATATATTCTTATGAAAGCTAAAGAGAAGCATCTGGCGAAATTTTTTTATGATGTGTGCATTCATCTCACAGAGTTGAAGCTTTTATTTTGTTGAGCAGATTTGAACAAGTCTTTTCCTAGAATCTGCAAGTGGATATTTGAGATGCCTGCGTCCATTGCGAGAAAAAGAGTTATCTTCACATAAAACCTAGACAGAAGCATTCTCAACAACTCCTTAGTGACATGTGCATTCAACTCACAGAGTTTAAACTTTCTTTTGATTGAGCAGTTTTGAAACACGGTGTTTGAAGGATCTGCAAGTGCACATTTGGAGATCTTTGAGACCTATGGTGAAAAAGCAAGTATCTTCACATAAAAACTACACAGAAGCATCCTGTAAAATTCCTTTGTGATGTGTGCATTCATCTCAGAGAGTTGAAGCTTTCTTGTGGTTCAGCAGATTTGAAACAGTCTTTTTGTAGACTCCGTAACTGCATGTTTGAGATCATTTCGTCCAATGCAGGAAAAGGAAATATCTTCACATAAAAACCGGACGGAAGCATTCTGAGCAAATTCTTAATGATATGTGCATTCAACTCAGAGAATTGAACCATTCTTTTGATTGATCAGTTTTGAAACACTCTTTGAAGAATCTGCAAGAGGACATTGGGAGGGCTTTGAGACCTATGGTGAAAAAGGAAATATCTTCACATAAAAACCAAACAGTAGCACTCTGCAAAATTTCTCTGGGATGTGTGCATTCTTCTCTGAGTTGAAGCTTTTCTTTTTGGTTGAGCAGATTTGAAAGCGTTTTTTTGTAGAATCTGCAAGTGGTTATTTGAGATCTTTTCGTCCAATGTGTGAAAAGGAAATATCTTCACATAAAAACTAGACAGAAGCGTTCTGAGCAACTTCTTGGTGATGTGGGCATTCAACTCTCAGAGTTGAAGCTTTCCTTTGGTTGAACAGATTTGAAATAGTCCTTTTGTACAATCTGCAAGTGGATATTTGAGATCTTTTCATCCAATGCTGAAAAGGAAATATCTTCACTTCAAAACTAAACTGAAGCATTCTGAGCAACTTCTTAGTTATGGGTGCATTCAACTCACAGAGTTGAGCCTTTCTTTTGATTGAGCAGTTTGGAAACTCTCTGTTGGAAGCATCTGCAAATGGGCATTTGGAGTGCTTTGTGGCCTATGGTGGAAAATGGTATATCTTCACCAAAATGATACACGGCAGCATCTTGCGAAATTTCCATGTGATGTGTGCCTTCATCTCACAGAGTGGAAGCTTCCTTTGGTTAAGCAGATATGAAACAGTCTTTTTCTAGATTCCGCCAGTGCAAATTTGAAATCTTTTCTTCCAATGCGGTGAAAGGAATTATTTTCACATAAAACCTAGAGAGAAGCATTCTGAAAAACTTCTTAGTGATATGTGGATTCCACTCACAGAGTTGAAACTTTCATTTGATGGAGCAGTTTTGAAACAATCTGAAGAATCTGGAAGTGGACATATGGAATGCTTTGAGGCCTATGGTGAAAAATTAAATATCTCCACGTGAAAAGTACTCAGAATTATTCTGCGAAATTACTTTGTGATGTATGCATTCATCTCACAGAGTTCAAATTTCCTTTTGGTTGAGCAGATTTGAAACAGTCTTTTTGTAGAATCTGCAAGTGGATATATGAGATCTTTTCGTCCAGTGTGAGAAAAAGGAAATATCATCTCATAAAAACTAGGCAGAAGATCCTGAAGAAATTCTTAGTGATACATGCATTCAAGTAAATAGGTGAACCATGCTTCTGGTCCAGCAGTTTTGAAACACTCTGTTTGAGGAATCTGCAAGTGGACATTTGGAGCGCTTTGAGGCCTATGTTGAAAAAGGAAATATGTTCACCTAAAAGCTACAGAAAAGCATTCTGTGAAATTTCTTTGTGATGTGTGCATTCTTCTCACAGTGTTGAAGCTTTCTTTAGGTTGAGCAGATTTGAAGCTTTCCTTTTGGAGAATCTGCAAGTGGATATTTGAGATCTTTACGTCCAATGGGGAACCGGATTTATCCTCACATAAAAACTAGACGGAAGGCTTCTGAGCAACTTCTTAGTGATGCGTGTATTCCACTCACAGAGTTGAACCTTTCTTTTGATTGAGCAGTTTTGAAACCCTTTTTGTCAAGAATCTGCAAGGTTACAATTGGAGTGCTTTGAGATCTATGCTCAAAAAGGAAATATCTTCACATTAATACTACACAGAACCATTTTGCAAAATATGTTCGTGATGTGTGCGTTCATCGGCAGAGGTGAAGCTTTCTTTTGGTTGAGCATATATGAAAAATGCTTTATATACTCTCTGCAAGAGGATATTTGAGATCTTTGCGTCCAATGTGGGAAAAGGAAATATCTTCACTTAAAAACTACACATAGGCATTCTGAGAAACTTCTTAATGACATGTGCATTCAACTCACAGAGTTGGACATTTCTTTGGATTCAGCAGTTTTGAAACACGGTGTTTGAAGAATCTGCAAGTTGGCATTTGGAGTGCTTTGAGGGCAATGATGTAAAAGGAAATATCTTCATATAAAAACGACACAGAATAATTCTGTGAAATTTATTTGTGATGTGTGCATTCGTTTCACAGGGAAAAACCTCTCCTATGGTTGAGCAGATTTGAAACTGTCTTTTTCTACGATCTGCAAGTGGATATTTGAGATCTTTTCTTCCAATGCATGAAAAGGAATTATCTTCTCTTAGAAACTAGACGGAATCCTTCTGAGCAACTCCTTTGTGATGTGTGCATTCATCTCATGAAGGTCAGCCTTTCTTTTGCTTGAACAGTTTCGAAACTCTCTGTTAAAAGAATCTGCAACTGGACATTTGGAGTGCTTTGAGGCCTATGGTGAAAAAGGAAATATATTCTTATGAAAGCTAAAGAGAAGCATCCGGCGAAATTTTTTTATGATGTGTGCATTCATCTCACAGAGTTGAAGCTTTTATTTTGTTGAGCAGATTTGAACAAGTCTTTTCCTAGAATCTGCAAGTGGATATTTGAGATGCCTGCGTCCATTGCGAGAAAAAGAGTTATCTTCACATAAAACCTAGACAGAAGCATTCTCAACAACTCCTTAGTGACATGTGCATTCAACTCACAGAGTTTAAACTTTCTTTTGATTGAGCAGTTTTGAAACACGGTGTTTGAAGGATCTGCAAGTGCACATTTGGAGATCTTTGAGACCTATGGTGAAAAAGCAAGTATCTTCACATAAAAACTACACAGAAGCATCCTGTAAAATTCCTTTGTGATGTGTGCATTCATCTCAGAGAGTTGAAGCTTTCTTGTGGTTCAGCAGATTTGAAACAGTCTTTTTGTAGACTCCGTAACTGCATGTTTGAGATCATTTCGTCCAATGCAGGAAAAGGAAATATCTTCACATAAAAACCGGACGGAAGCATTCTGAGCAAATTCTTAATGATATGTGCATTCAACTCAGAGAATTGAACCATTCTTTTGATTGATCAGTTTTGAAACACTCTTTGAAGAATCTGCAAGAGGACATTGGGAGGGCTTTGAGACCTATGGTGAAAAAGGAAATATCTTCACATAAAAACCAAACAGTAGCACTCTGCAAAATTTCTCTGGGATGTGTGCATTCTTCTCTGAGTTGAAGCTTTTCTTTTTGGTTGAGCAGATTTGAAAGCGTTTTTTTGTAGAATCTGCAAGTGGTTATTTGAGATCTTTTCGTCCAATGTGTGAAAAGGAAATATCTTCACATAAAAACTAGACAGAAGCGTTCTGAGCAACTTCTTGGTGATGTGGGCATTCAACTCTCAGAGTTGAAGCTTTCCTTTGGTTGAACAGATTTGAAATAGTCCTTTTGTACAATCTGCAAGTGGATATTTGAGATCTTTTCATCCAATGCTGAAAAGGAAATATCTTCACTTCAAAACTAAACTGAAGCATTCTGAGCAACTTCTTAGTTATGGGTGCATTCAACTCACAGAGTTGAGCCTTTCTTTTGATTGAGCAGTTTGGAAACTCTCTGTTGGAAGCATCTGCAAATGGGCATTTGGAGTGCTTTGTGGCCTATGGTGGAAAATGGTATATCTTCACCAAAATGATACACGGCAGCATCTTGCGAAATTTCCATGTGATGTGTGCCTTCATCTCACAGAGTGGAAGCTTCCTTTGGTTAAGCAGATATGAAACAGTCTTTTTCTAGATTCCGCCAGTGCAAATTTGAAATCTTTTCTTCCAATGCGGTGAAAGGAATTATTTTCACATAAAACCTAGAGAGAAGCATTCTGAAAAACTTCTTAGTGATATGTGGATTCCACTCACAGAGTTGAAACTTTCATTTGATGGAGCAGTTTTGAAACAATCTGAAGAATCTGGAAGTGGACATATGGAATGCTTTGAGGCCTATGGTGAAAAATTAAATATCTCCACGTGAAAAGTACTCAGAATTATTCTGCGAAATTACTTTGTGATGTATGCATTCATCTCACAGAGTTCAAATTTCCTTTTGGTTGAGCAGATTTGAAACAGTCTTTTTGTAGAATCTGCAAGTGGATATATGAGATCTTTTCGTCCAGTGTGAGAAAAAGGAAATATCATCTCATAAAAACTAGGCAGAAGATCCTGAAGAAATTCTTAGTGATACATGCATTCAAGTAAATAGGTGAACCATGCTTCTGGTCCAGCAGTTTTGAAACACTCTGTTTGAGGAATCTGCAAGTGGACATTTGGAGCGCTTTGAGGCCTATGTTGAAAAAGGAAATATGTTCACCTAAAAGCTACAGAAAAGCATTCTGTGAAATTTCTTTGTGATGTGTGCATTCTTCTCACAGTGTTGAAGCTTTCTTTAGGTTGAGCAGATTTGAAGCTTTCCTTTTGGAGAATCTGCAAGTGGATATTTGAGATCTTTACGTCCAATGGGGAACCGGATTTATCCTCACATAAAAACTAGACGGAAGGCTTCTGAGCAACTTCTTAGTGATGCGTGTATTCCACTCACAGAGTTGAACCTTTCTTTTGATTGAGCAGTTTTGAAACCCTTTTTGTCAAGAATCTGCAAGGTTACAATTGGAGTGCTTTGAGATCTATGCTCAAAAAGGAAATATCTTCACATTAATACTACACAGAACCATTTTGCAAAATATGTTCGTGATGTGTGCGTTCATCGGCAGAGGTGAAGCTTTCTTTTGGTTGAGCATATATGAAAAATGCTTTATATACTCTCTGCAAGAGGATATTTGAGATCTTTGCGTCCAATGTGGGAAAAGGAAATATCTTCACTTAAAAACTACACATAGGCATTCTGAGAAACTTCTTAATGACATGTGCATTCAACTCACAGAGTTGGACATTTCTTTGGATTCAGCAGTTTTGAAACACGGTGTTTGAAGAATCTGCAAGTTGGCATTTGGAGTGCTTTGAGGGCAATGATGTAAAAGGAAATATCTTCATATAAAAACGACACAGAATAATTCTGTGAAATTTATTTGTGATGTGTGCATTCGTTTCACAGGGAAAAACCTCTCCTATGGTTGAGCAGATTTGAAACTGTCTTTTTCTACGATCTGCAAGTGGATATTTGAGATCTTTTCTTCCAATGCATGAAAAGGAATTATCTTCTCTTAGAAACTAGACGGAATCCTTCTGAGCAACTCCTTTGTGATGTGTGCATTCATCTCATGAAGGTCAGCCTTTCTTTTGCTTGAACAGTTTCGAAACTCTCTGTGAAAAGAATCTGCAACTGGACATTTGGAGTGCTTTGAGGCCTATGGTGAAAAAGGAAATATATTCTTATGAAAGCTAAAGAGAAGCATCCGGCGAAATTTTTTTATGATGTGTGCATTCATCTCACAGAGTTGAAGCTTTTATTTTGTTGAGCAGATTTGAACAAGTCTTTTCCTAGAATCTGCAAGTGGATATTTGAGATGCCTGCGTCCATTGCGAGAAAAAGAGTTATCTTCACATAAAACCTAGACAGAAGCATTCTCAACAACTCCTTAGTGACATGTGCATTCAACTCACAGAGTTTAAACTTTCTTTTGATTGAGCAGTTTTGAAACACGGTGTTTGAAGGATCTGCAAGTGCACATTTGGAGATCTTTGAGACCTATGGTGAAAAAGCAAGTATCTTCACATAAAAACTACACAGAAGCATCCTGTAAAATTCCTTTGTGATGTGTGCATTCATCTCAGAGAGTTGAAGCTTTCTTGTGGTTCAGCAGATTTGAAACAGTCTTTTTGTAGACTCCGTAACTGCATGTTTGAGATCATTTCGTCCAATGCAGGAAAAGGAAATATCTTCACATAAAAACCGGACGGAAGCATTCTGAGCAAATTCTTAATGATATGTGCATTCAACTCAGAGAATTGAACCATTCTTTTGATTGATCAGTTTTGAAACACTCTTTGAAGAATCTGCAAGAGGACATAGGGAGGGCTTTGAGACCTATGGTGAAAAAGGAAATATCTTCACATAAAAACCAAACAGTAGCACTCTGCAAAATTTCTCTGGGATGTGTGCATTCTTCTCTGAGTTGAAGCTTTTCCTTTTGGTTGAGCAGATTTGAAAGCGTTTTTCTGTAGAATCTGCAAGTGGTTATTTGAGATCTTTTCGTCCAATGTGTGAAAAGGAAATATCTTCACATAAAAACTAGACAGAAGCGTTCTGAGCAACTTCTTGGTGATGTGGGCATTCAACTCTCAGAGTTGAAGCTTTCCTTTGGTTGAACAGATTTGAAATAGTCCTTTTGTACAATCTGCAAGTGGATATTTGAGATCTTTTCATCCAATGCTGAAAAGGAAATATCTTCACTTCAAAACTAAACTGAAGCATTCTGAGCAACTTCTTAGTTATGGGTGCATTCAACTCACAGAGTTGAGCCTTTCTTTTGATTGAGCAGTTTGGAAACTCTCTGTTGGAAGCATCTGCAAATGGGCATTTGGAGTGCTTTGTGGCCTATGGTGGAAAATGGTATATCTTCACCAAAATGATACACGGCAGCATCTTGCGAAATTTCCATGTGATGTGTGCCTTCATCTCACAGAGTGGAAGCTTCCTTTGGTTAAGCAGATATGAAACAGTCTTTTTCTAGATTCCGCCAGTGCAAATTTGAAATCTTTTCTTCCAATGCGGTGAAAGGAATTATTTTCACATAAAACCTAGAGAGAAGCATTCTGAAAAACTTCTTAGTGATATGTGGATTCCACTCACAGAGTTGAAACTTTCATTTGATGGAGCAGTTTTGAAACAATCTGAAGAATCTGGAAGTGGACATATGGAATGCTTTGAGGCCTATGGTGAAAAATTAAATATCTCCACGTGAAAAGTACTCAGAATTATTCTGCGAAATTACTTTGTGATGTATGCATTCATCTCACAGAGTTCAAATTTCCTTTTGGTTGAGCAGATTTGAAACAGTCTTTTTGTAGAATCTGCAAGTGGATATATGAGATCTTTTCGTCCAGTGTGAGAAAAAGGAAATATCATCTCATAAAAACTAGGCAGAAGATCCTGAAGAAATTCTTAGTGATACATGCATTCAAGTAAATAGGTGAACCATGCTTCTGGTCCAGCAGTTTTGAAACACTCTGTTTGAGGAATCTGCAAGTGGACATTTGGAGCGCTTTGAGGCCTATGTTGAAAAAGGAAATATGTTCACCTAAAAGCTACAGAAAAGCATTCTGTGAAATTTCTTTGTGATGTGTGCATTCTTCTCACAGTGTTGAAGCTTTCTTTAGGTTGAGCAGATTTGAAGCTTTCCTTTTGGAGAATCTGCAAGTGGATATTTGAGATCTTTACGTCCAATGGGGAACCGGATTTATCCTCACATAAAAACTAGACGGAAGGCTTCTGAGCAACTTCTTAGTGATGCGTGTATTCCACTCACAGAGTTGAACCTTTCTTTTGATTGAGCAGTTTTGAAACACTTTTTGTCAAGGATCTGCAAGGTTACAATTGGAGTGCTTTGAGATCTATGCTCAAAAAGGAAATATCTTCACATTAATACTACACAGAACCATTTTGCAAAATATGTTCGTGATGTGTGCGTTCATCGGCAGAGGTGAAGCTTTCTTTTGGTTGAGCATATATGAAAAATGCTTTATATACTGTCTGCAAGAGGATATTTGAGATCTTTGCGTCCAATGTGGGAAAAGGAAATATCTTCACTTAAAAACTACACATAGGCATTCTGAGAAACTTCTTAATGACATGTGCATTCAACTCACAGAGTTGGACATTTCTTTGGATTCAGCAGTTTTGAAACACGGTGTTTGAAGAATCTGCAAGTTGGCATTTGGAGTGCTTTGAGGGCAATGATGTAAAAGGAAATATCTTCATATAAAAACGACACAGAATAATTCTGTGAAATTTATTTGTGATGTGTGCATTCGTTTCACAGGGAAAAACCTCTCCTATGGTTGAGCAGATTTGAAACTGTCTTTTTCTACGATCTGCAAGTGGATATTTGAGATCTTTTCTTCCAATGCATGAAAAGGAATTATCTTCTCTTAGAAACTAGACGGAATCCTTCTGAGCAACTCCTTTGTGATGTGTGCATTCATCTCATGAAGGTCAGCCTTTCTTTTGCTTGAACAGTTTCGAAACTCTCTGTTAAAAGAATCTGCAACTGGACATTTGGAGTGCTTTGAGGCCTATGGTGAAAAAGGAAATATATTCTTATGAAAGCTAAAGAGAAGCATCCGGCGAAATTTTTTTATGATGTGTGCATTCATCTCACAGAGTTGAAGCTTTTATTTTGTTGAGCAGATTTGAACAAGTCTTTTCCTAGAATCTGCAAGTGGATATTTGAGATGCCTGCGTCCATTGCGAGAAAAAGAGTTATCTTCACATAAAACCTAGACAGAAGCATTCTCAACAACTCCTTAGTGACATGTGCATTCAACTCACAGAGTTTAAACTTTCTTTTGATTGAGCAGTTTTGAAACACGGTGTTTGAAGGATCTGCAAGTGCACATTTGGAGATCTTTGAGACCTATGGTGAAAAAGCAAGTATCTTCACATAAAAACTACACAGAAGCATCCTGTAAAATTCCTTTGTGATGTGTGCATTCATCTCAGAGAGTTGAAGCTTTCTTGTGGTTCAGCAGATTTGAAACAGTCTTTTTGTAGACTCCGTAACTGCATGTTTGAGATCATTTCGTCCAATGCAGGAAAAGGAAATATCTTCACATAAAAACCGGACGGAAGCATTCTGAGCAAATTCTTAATGATATGTGCATTCAACTCAGAGAATTGAACCATTCTTTTGATTGATCAGTTTTGAAACACTCTTTGAAGAATCTGCAAGAGGACATAGGGAGGGCTTTGAGACCTATGGTGAAAAAGGAAATATCTTCACATAAAAACCAAACAGTAGCACTCTGCAAAATTTCTCTGGGATGTGTGCATTCTTCTCTGAGTTGAAGCTTTTCCTTTTGGTTGAGCAGATTTGAAAGCGTTTTTCTGTAGAATCTGCAAGTGGTTATTTGAGATCTTTTCGTCCAATGTGTGAAAAGGAAATATCTTCACATAAAAACTAGACAGAAGCGTTCTGAGCAACTTCTTGGTGATGTGGGCATTCAACTCTCAGAGTTGAAGCTTTCCTTTGGTTGAACAGATTTGAAATAGTCCTTTTGTACAATCTGCAAGTGGATATTTGAGATCTTTTCATCCAATGCTGAAAAGGAAATATCTTCACTTCAAAACTAAACTGAAGCATTCTGAGCAACTTCTTAGTTATGGGTGCATTCAACTCACAGAGTTGAGCCTTTCTTTTGATTGAGCAGTTTGGAAACTCTCTGTTGGAAGCATCTGCAAATGGGCATTTGGAGTGCTTTGTGGCCTATGGTGGAAAATGGTATATCTTCACCAAAATGATACACGGCAGCATCTTGCGAAATTTCCATGTGATGTGTGCCTTCATCTCACAGAGTGGAAGCTTCCTTTGGTTAAGCAGATATGAAACAGTCTTTTTCTAGATTCCGCCAGTGCAAATTTGAAATCTTTTCTTCCAATGCGGTGAAAGGAATTATTTTCACATAAAACCTAGAGAGAAGCATTCTGAAAAACTTCTTAGTGATATGTGGATTCCACTCACAGAGTTGAAACTTTCATTTGATGGAGCAGTTTTGAAACAATCTGAAGAATCTGGAAGTGGACATATGGAATGCTTTGAGGCCTATGGTGAAAAATTAAATATCTCCACGTGAAAAGTACTCAGAATTATTCTGCGAAATTACTTTGTGATGTATGCATTCATCTCACAGAGTTCAAATTTCCTTTTGGTTGAGCAGATTTGAAACAGTCTTTTTGTAGAATCTGCAAGTGGATATATGAGATCTTTTCGTCCAGTGTGAGAAAAAGGAAATATCATCTCATAAAAACTAGGCAGAAGATCCTGAAGAAATTCTTAGTGATACATGCATTCAAGTAAATAGGTGAACCATGCTTCTGGTCCAGCAGTTTTGAAACACTCTGTTTGAGGAATCTGCAAGTGGACATTTGGAGCGCTTTGAGGCCTATGTTGAAAAAGGAAATATGTTCACCTAAAAGCTACAGAAAAGCATTCTGTGAAATTTCTTTGTGATGTGTGCATTCTTCTCACAGTGTTGAAGCTTTCTTTAGGTTGAGCAGATTTGAAGCTTTCCTTTTGGAGAATCTGCAAGTGGATATTTGAGATCTTTACGTCCAATGGGGAACCGGATTTATCCTCACATAAAAACTAGACGGAAGGCTTCTGAGCAACTTCTTAGTGATGCGTGTATTCCACTCACAGAGTTGAACCTTTCTTTTGATTGAGCAGTTTTGAAACACTTTTTGTCAAGGATCTGCAAGGTTACAATTGGAGTGCTTTGAGATCTATGCTCAAAAAGGAAATATCTTCACATTAATACTACACAGAACCATTTTGCAAAATATGTTCGTGATGTGTGCGTTCATCGGCAGAGGTGAAGCTTTCTTTTGGTTGAGCATATATGAAAAATGCTTTATATACTGTCTGCAAGAGGATATTTGAGATCTTTGCGTCCAATGTGGGAAAAGGAAATATCTTCACTTAAAAACTACACATAGGCATTCTGAGAAACTTCTTAATGACATGTGCATTCAACTCACAGAGTTGGACATTTCTTTGGATTCAGCAGTTTTGAAACACGGTGTTTGAAGAATCTGCAAGTTGGCATTGGGAGTGCTTTGAGGGCAATGATGTAAAAGGAAATATCTTCATATAAAAACGACACAGAATAATTCTGTGAAATTTATTTGTGATGTGTGCATTCGTTTCACAGGGAAAAACCTCTCCTATGGTTGAGCAGATTTGAAACTGTCTTTTTCTACGATCTGCAAGTGGATATTTGAGATCTTTTCTTCCAATGCATGAAAAGGAATTATCTTCTCTTAGAAACTAGACGGAATCCTTCTGAGCAACTCCTTTGTGATGTGTGCATTCATCTCGTGAAGGTCAGCCTTTCTTTTGCTTGAACAGTTTCGAAACTCTCTGTTAAAAGAATCTGCAACTGGACATTTGGAGTGCTTTGAGGCCTATGGTGAAAAAGGAAATATATTCTTATGAAAGCTAAAGAGAAGCATCCGGCGAAATTTTTTTATGATGTGTGCATTCATCTCACAGAGTTGAAGCTTTTATTTTGTTGAGCAGATTTGAACAAGTCTTTTCCTAGAATCTGCAAGTGGATATTTGAGATGCCTGCGTCCATTGCGAGAAAAAGAGTTATCTTCACATAAAACCTAGACAGAAGCATTCTCAACAACTCCTTAGTGACATGTGCATTCAACTCACAGAGTTTAAACTTTCTTTTGATTGAGCAGTTTTGAAACACGGTGTTTGAAGGATCTGCAAGTGCACATTTGGAGATCTTTGAGACCTATGGTGAAAAAGCAAGTATCTTCACATAAAAACTACACAGAAGCATCCTGTAAAATTCCTTTGTGATGTGTGCATTCATCTCAGAGAGTTGAAGCTTTCTTGTGGTTCAGCAGATTTGAAACAGTCTTTTTGTAGACTCCGTAACTGCATGTTTGAGATCATTTCGTCCAATGCAGGAAAAGGAAATATCTTCACATAAAAACCGGACGGAAGCATTCTGAGCAAATTCTTAATGATATGTGCATTCAACTCAGAGAATTGAACCATTCTTTTGATTGATCAGTTTTGAAACACTCTTTGAAGAATCTGCAAGAGGACATTGGGAGGGCTTTGAGACCTATGGTGAAAAAGGAAATATCTTCACATAAAAACCAAACAGTAGCACTCTGCAAAATTTCTCTGGGATGTGTGCATTCTTCTCTGAGTTGAAGCTTTTCTTTTTGGTTGAGCAGATTTGAAAGCGTTTTTCTGTAGAATCTGCAAGTGGTTATTTGAGATCTTTTCGTCCAATGTGTGAAAAGGACATATCTTCACATAAAAACTAGACAGAAGCGTTCTGAGCAACTTCTTGGTGATGTGGGCATTCAACTCTCAGAGTTGAAGCTTTCCTTTGGTTGAACAGATTTGAAATAGTCCTTTTGTACAATCTGCAAGTGGATATTTGAGATCTTTTCATCCAATGCTGAAAAGGAAATATCTTCACTTCAAAACTAAACTGAAGCATTCTGAGCAACTTCTTAGTTATGGGTGCATTCAACTCACAGAGTTGAGCCTTTCTTTTGATTGAGCAGTTTGGAAACTCTCTGTTGGAAGCATCTGCAAATGGGCATTTGGAGTGCTTTGTGGCCTATGGTGGAAAATGGTATATCTTCACCAAAATGATACACGGCAGCATCTTGCGAAATTTCCATGTGATGTGTGCCTTCATCTCACAGAGTGGAAGCTTCCTTTGGTTAAGCAGATATGAAACAGTCTTTTTCTAGATTCCGCCAGTGCAAATTTGAAATCTTTTCTTCCAATGCGGTGAAAGGAATTATTTTCACATAAAACCTAGAGAGAAGCATTCTGAAAAACTTCTTAGTGATATGTGGATTCCACTCACAGAGTTGAAACTTTCATTTGATGGAGCAGTTTTGAAACAATCTGAAGAATCTGGAAGTGGACATATGGAATGCTTTGAGGCCTATGGTGAAAAATTAAATATCTCCACGTGAAAAGTACTCAGAATTATTCTGCGAAATTACTTTGTGATGTATGCATGCATCTCACAGAGTTCAAATTTCCTTTTGGTTGAGCAGATTTGAAACAGTCTTTTTGTAGAATCTGCAAGTGGATATATGAGATCTTTTCGTCCAGTGTGAGAAAAAGGAAATATCATCTCATAAAAACTAGGCAGAAGATCCTGAAGAAATTCTTAGTGATACATGCATTCAAGTAAATAGGTGAACCATGCTTCTGGTCCAGCAGTTTTGAAACACTCTGTTTGAGGAATCTGCAAGTGGACATTTGGAGCGCTTTGAGGCCTATGTTGAAAAAGGAAATATGTTCACCTAAAAGCTACAGAAAAGCATTCTGTGAAATTTCTTTGTGATGTGTGCATTCTTCTCACAGTGTTGAAGCTTTCTTTAGGTTGAGCAGATTTGAAGCTTTCCTTTTGGAGAATCTGCAAGTGGATATTTGAGATCTTTACGTCCAATGGGGAACCGGATTTATCCTCACATAAAAACTAGACGGAAGGCTTCTGAGCAACTTCTTAGTGATGCGTGTATTCCACTCACAGAGTTGAACCTTTCTTTTGATTGAGCAGTTTTGAAACACTTTTTGTCAAGGATCTGCAAGGTTACAATTGGAGTGCTTTGAGATCTATGCTCAAAAAGGAAATATCTTCACATTAATACTACACAGAACCATTTTGCAAAATATGTTCGTGATGTGTGCGTTCATCGGCAGAGGTGAAGCTTTCTTTTGGTTGAGCATATATGAAAAATGCTTTATATACTGTCTGCAAGAGGATATTTGAGATCTTTGCGTCCAATGTGGGAAAAGGAAATATCTTCACTTAAAAACTACACATAGGCATTCTGAGAAACTTCTTAATGACATGTGCATTCAACTCACAGAGTTGGACATTTCTTTGGATTCAGCAGTTTTGAAACACGGTGTTTGAAGAATCTGCAAGTTGGCATTTGGAGTGCTTTGAGGGCAATGATGTAAAAGGAAATATCTTCATATAAAAACGACACAGAATAATTCTGTGAAATTTATTTGTGATGTGTGCATTCGTTTCACAGGGAAAAACCACTCCTATGGTTGAGCAGATTTGAAACTGTCTTTTTCTACGATCTGCAAGTGGATATTTGAGATCTTTTCTTCCAATGCATGAAAAGGAATTATCTTCTCTTAGAAACTAGACGGAATCCTTCTGAGCAACTCCTTTGTGATGTGTGCATTCATCTCATGAAGGTCAGCCTTTCTTTTGCTTGAACAGTTTCCAAACTCTCTGTTAAAAGAATCTGCAACTGGACATTTGGAGTGCTTTGAGGCCTATGGTGAAAAAGGAAATATATTCTTATGAAAGCTAAAGAGAAGCATCCGGCGAAATTTTTTTATGATGTGTGCATTCATCTCACAGAGTTGAAGCTTTTATTTTGTTGAGCAGATTTGAACAAGTCTTTTCCTAGAATCTGCAAGTGGATATTTGAGATGCCTGCGTCCATTGCGAGAAAAAGAGTTATCTTCACATAAAACCTAGACAGAAGCATTCTCAACAACTCCTTAGTGACATGTGCATTCAACTCACAGAGTTTAAACTTTCTTTTGATTGAGCAGTTTTGAAACACGGTGTTTGAAGGATCTGCAAGTGCACATTTGGAGATCTTTGAGACCTATGGTGAAAAAGCAAGTATCTTCACATAAAAACTACACAGAAGCATCCTGTAAAATTCCTTTGTGATGTGTGCATTCATCTCAGAGAGTTGAAGCTTTCTTGTGGTTCAGCAGATTTGAAACAGTCTTTTTGTAGACTCCGTAACTGCATGTTTGAGATCATTTCGTCCAATGCAGGAAAAGGAAATATCTTCACATAAAAACCGGACGGAAGCATTCTGAGCAAATTCTTAATGATATGTGCATTCAACTCAGAGAATTGAACCATTCTTTTGATTGATCAGTTTTGAAACACTCTTTGAAGAATCTGCAAGAGGACATTGGGAGGGCTTTGAGACCTATGGTGAAAAAGGAAATATCTTCACATAAAAACCAAACAGTAGCACTCTGCAAAATTTCTCTGGGATGTGTGCATTCTTCTCTGAGTTGAAGCTTTTCTTTTTGGTTGAGCAGATTTGAAAGCGTTTTTTTGTAGAATCTGCAAGTGGTTATTTGAGATCTTTTCGTCCAATGTGTGAAAAGGACATATCTTCACATAAAAACTAGACAGAAGCGTTCTGAGCAACTTCTTGGTGATGTGGGCATTCAACTCTCAGAGTTGAAGCTTTCCTTTGGTTGAACAGATTTGAAATAGTCCTTTTGTACAATCTGCAAGTGGATATTTGAGATCTTTTCATCCAATGCTGAAAAGGAAATATCTTCACTTCAAAACTAAACTGAAGCATTCTGAGCAACTTCTTAGTTATGGGTGCATTCAACTCACAGAGTTGAGCCTTTCTTTTGATTGAGCAGTTTGGAAACTCTCTGTTGGAAGCATCTGCAAATGGGCATTTGGAGTGCTTTGTGGCCTATGGTGGAAAATGGTATATCTTCACCAAAATGATACACGGCAGCATCTTGCGAAATTTCCATGTGATGTGTGCCTTCATCTCACAGAGTGGAAGCTTCCTTTGGTTAAGCAGATATGAAACAGTCTTTTTCTAGATTCCGCCAGTGCAAATTTGAAATCTTTTCTTCCAATGCGGTGAAAGGAATTATTTTCACATAAAACCTAGAGAGAAGCATTCTGAAAAACTTCTTAGTGATATGTGGATTCCACTCACAGAGTTGAAACTTTCATTTGATGGAGCAGTTTTGAAACAATCTGAAGAATCTGGAAGTGGACATATGGAATGCTTTGAGGCCTATGGTGAAAAATTAAATATCTCCACGTGAAAAGTACTCAGAATTATTCTGCGAAATTACTTTGTGATGTATGCATTCATCTCACAGAGTTCAAATTTCCTTTTGGTTGAGCAGATTTGAAACAGTCTTTTTGTAGAATCTGCAAGTGGATATATGAGATCTTTTCGTCCAGTGTGAGAAAAAGGAAATATCATCTCATAAAAACTAGGCAGAAGATCCTGAAGAAATTCTTAGTGATACATGCATTCAAGTAAATAGGTGAACCATGCTTCTGGTCCAGCAGTTTTGAAACACTCTGTTTGAGGAATCTGCAAGTGGACATTTGGAGCGCTTTGAGGCCTATGTTGAAAAAGGAAATATGTTCACCTAAAAGCTACAGAAAAGCATTCTGTGAAATTTCTTTGTGATGTGTGCATTCTTCTCACAGTGTTGAAGCTTTCTTTAGGTTGAGCAGATTTGAAGCTTTCCTTTTGGAGAATCTGCAAGTGGATATTTGAGATCTTTACGTCCAATGGGGAACCGGATTTATCCTCACATAAAAACTAGACGGAAGGCTTCTGAGCAACTTCTTAGTGATGCGTGTATTCCACTCACAGAGTTGAACCTTTCTTTTGATTGAGCAGTTTTGAAACACTTTTTGTCAAGGATCTGCAAGGTTACAATTGGAGTGCTTTGAGATCTATGCTCAAAAAGGAAATATCTTCACATTAATACTACACAGAACCATTTTGCAAAATATGTTCGTGATGTGTGCGTTCATCGGCAGAGGTGAAGCTTTCTTTTGGTTGAGCATATATGAAAAATCCTTTATATACTGTCTGCAAGAGGATATTTGAGATCTTTGCGTCCAATGTGGGAAAAGGAAATATCTTCACTTAAAAACTACACATAGGCATTCTGAGAAACTTCTTAATGACATGTGCATTCAACTCACAGAGTTGGACATTTCTTTGGATTCAGCAGTTTTGAAACACGGTGTTTGAAGAATCTGCAAGTTGGCATTTGGAGTGCTTTGAGGGCAATGATGTAAAAGGAAATATCTTCATATAAAAACGACACAGAATAATTCTGTGAAATTTATTTGTGATGTGTGCATTCGTTTCACAGGGAAAAACCTCTCCTATGGTTGAGCAGATTTGAAACTGTCTTTTTCTACGATCTGCAAGTGGATATTTGAGATCTTTTCTTCCAATGCATGAAAAGGAATTATCTTCTCTTAGAAACTAGACGGAATCCTTCTGAGCAACTCCTTTGTGATGTGTGCATTCATCTCGTGAAGGTCAGCCTTTCTTTTGCTTGAACAGTTTCGAAACTCTCTGTTAAAAGAATCTGCAACTGGACATTTGGAGTGCTTTGAGGCCTATGGTGAAAAAGGAAATATATTCTTATGAAAGCTAAAGAGAAGCATCCGGCGAAATTTTTTTATGATGTGTGCATTCATCTCACAGAGTTGAAGCTTTTATTTTGTTGAGCAGATTTGAACAAGTCTTTTCCTAGAATCTGCAAGTGGATATTTGAGATGCCTGCGTCCATTGCGAGAAAAAGAGTTATCTTCACATAAAACCTAGACAGAAGCATTCTCAACAACTCCTTAGTGACATGTGCATTCAACTCACAGAGTTTAAACTTTCTTTTGATTGAGCAGTTTTGAAACACGGTGTTTGAAGGATCTGCAAGTGCACATTTGGAGATCTTTGAGACCTATGGTGAAAAAGCAAGTATCTTCACATAAAAACTACACAGAAGCATCCTGTAAAATTCCTTTGTGATGTGTGCATTCATCTCAGAGAGTTGAAGCTTTCTTGTGGTTCAGCAGATTTGAAACAGTCTTTTTGTAGACTCCGTAACTGCATGTTTGAGATCATTTCGTCCAATGCAGGAAAAGGAAATATCTTCACATAAAAACCGGACGGAAGCATTCTGAGCAAATTCTTAATGATATGTGCATTCAACTCAGAGAATTGAACCATTCTTTTGATTGATCAGTTTTGAAACACTCTTTGAAGAATCTGCAAGAGGACATAGGGAGGGCTTTGAGACCTATGGTGAAAAAGGAAATATCTTCACATAAAAACCAAACAGTAGCACTCTGCAAAATTTCTCTGGGATGTGTGCATTCTTCTCTGAGTTGAAGCTTTTCTTTTTGGTTGAGCAGATTTGAAAGCGTTTTTCTGTAGAATCTGCAAGTGGTTATTTGAGATCTTTTCGTCCAATGTGTGAAAAGGAAATATCTTCACATAAAAACTAGACAGAAGCGTTCTGAGCAACTTCTTGGTGATGTGGGCATTCAACTCTCAGAGTTGAAGCTTTCCTTTGGTTGAACAGATTTGAAATAGTCCTTTTGTACAATCTGCAAGTGGATATTTGAGATCTTTTCATCCAATGCTGAAAAGGAAATATCTTCACTTCAAAACTAAACTGAAGCATTCTGAGCAACTTCTTAGTTATGGGTGCATTCAACTCACAGAGTTGAGCCTTTCTTTTGATTGAGCAGTTTGGAAACTCTCTGTTGGAAGCATCTGCAAATGGGCATTTGGAGTGCTTTGTGGCCTATGGTGGAAAATGGTATATCTTCACCAAAATGATACACGGCAGCATCTTGCGAAATTTCCATGTGATGTGTGCCTTCATCTCACAGAGTGGAAGCTTCCTTTGGTTAAGCAGATATGAAACAGTCTTTTTCTAGATTCCGCCAGTGCAAATTTGAAATCTTTTCTTCCAATGCGGTGAAAGGAATTATTTTCACATAAAACCTAGAGAGAAGCATTCTGAAAAACTTCTTAGTGATATGTGGATTCCACTCACAGAGTTGAAACTTTCATTTGATGGAGCAGTTTTGAAACAATCTGAAGAATCTGGAAGTGGACATATGGAATGCTTTGAGGCCTATGGTGAAAAATTAAATATCTCCACGTGAAAAGTACTCAGAATTATTCTGCGAAATTACTTTGTGATGTATGCATGCATCTCACAGAGTTCAAATTTCCTTTTGGTTGAGCAGATTTGAAACAGTCTTTTTGTAGAATCTGCAAGTGGATATATGAGATCTTTTCGTCCAGTGTGAGAAAAAGGAAATATCATCTCATAAAAACTAGGCAGAAGATCCTGAAGAAATTCTTAGTGATACATGCATTCAAGTAAATAGGTGAACCATGCTTCTGGTCCAGCAGTTTTGAAACACTCTGTTTGAGGAATCTGCAAGTGGACATTTGGAGCGCTTTGAGGCCTATGTTGAAAAAGGAAATATGTTCACCTAAAAGCTACAGAAAAGCATTCTGTGAAATTTCTTTGTGATGTGTGCATTCTTCTCACAGTGTTGAAGCTTTCTTTAGGTTGAGCAGATTTGAAGCTTTCCTTTTGGAGAATCTGCAAGTGGATATTTGAGATCTTTACGTCCAATGGGGAACCGGATTTATCCTCACATAAAAACTAGACGGAAGGCTTCTGAGCAACTTCTTAGTGATGCGTGTATTCCACTCACAGAGTTGAACCTTTCTTTTGATTGAGCAGTTTTGAAACACTTTTTGTCAAGGATCTGCAAGGTTACAATTGGAGTGCTTTGAGATCTATGCTCAAAAAGGAAATATCTTCACATTAATACTACACAGAACCATTTTGCAAAATATGTTCGTGATGTGTGCGTTCATCGGCAGAGGTGAAGCTTTCTTTTGGTTGAGCATATATGAAAAATGCTTTATATACTGTCTGCAAGAGGATATTTGAGATCTTTGCGTCCAATGTGGGAAAAGGAAATATCTTCACTTAAAAACTACACATAGGCATTCTGAGAAACTTCTTAATGACATGTGCATTCAACTCACAGAGTTGGACATTTCTTTGGATTCAGCAGTTTTGAAACACGGTGTTTGAAGAATCTGCAAGTTGGCATTTGGAGTGCTTTGAGGGCAATGATGTAAAAGGAAATATCTTCATATAAAAACGACACAGAATAATTCTGTGAAATTTATTTGTGATGTGTGCATTCGTTTCACAGGGAAAAACCACTCCTATGGTTGAGCAGATTTGAAACTGTCTTTTTCTACGATCTGCAAGTGGATATTTGAGATCTTTTCTTCCAATGCATGAAAAGGAATTATCTTCTCTTAGAAACTAGACGGAATCCTTCTGAGCAACTCCTTTGTGATGTGTGCATTCATCTCATGAAGGTCAGCCTTTCTTTTGCTTGAACAGTTTCCAAACTCTCTGTTAAAAGAATCTGCAACTGGACATTTGGAGTGCTTTGAGGCCTATGGTGAAAAAGGAAATATATTCTTATGAAAGCTAAAGAGAAGCATCCGGCGAAATTTTTTTATGATGTGTGCATTCATCTCACAGAGTTGAAGCTTTTATTTTGTTGAGCAGATTTGAACAAGTCTTTTCCTAGAATCTGCAAGTGGATATTTGAGATGCCTGCGTCCATTGCGAGAAAAAGAGTTATCTTCACATAAAACCTAGACAGAAGCATTCTCAACAACTCCTTAGTGACATGTGCATTCAACTCACAGAGTTTAAACTTTCTTTTGATTGAGCAGTTTTGAAACACGGTGTTTGAAGGATCTGCAAGTGCACATTTGGAGATCTTTGAGACCTATGGTGAAAAAGCAAGTATCTTCACATAAAAACTACACAGAAGCATCCTGTAAAATTCCTTTGTGATGTGTGCATTCATCTCAGAGAGTTGAAGCTTTCTTGTGGTTCAGCAGATTTGAAACAGTCTTTTTGTAGACTCCGTAACTGCATGTTTGAGATCATTTCGTCCAATGCAGGAAAAGGAAATATCTTCACATAAAAACCGGACGGAAGCATTCTGAGCAAATTCTTAATGATATGTGCATTCAACTCAGAGAATTGAACCATTCTTTTGATTGATCAGTTTTGAAACACTCTTTGAAGAATCTGCAAGAGGACATAGGGAGGGCTTTGAGACCTATGGTGAAAAAGGAAATATCTTCACATAAAAACCAAACAGTAGCACTCTGCAAAATTTCTCTGGGATGTGTGCATTCTTCTCTGAGTTGAAGCTTTTCTTTTTGGTTGAGCAGATTTGAAAGCGTTTTTCTGTAGAATCTGCAAGTGGTTATTTGAGATCTTTTCGTCCAATGTGTGAAAAGGAAATATCTTCACATAAAAACTAGACAGAAGCGTTCTGAGCAACTTCTTGGTGATGTGGGCATTCAACTCTCAGAGTTGAAGCTTTCCTTTGGTTGAACAGATTTGAAATAGTCCTTTTGTACAATCTGCAAGTGGATATTTGAGATCTTTTCATCCAATGCTGAAAAGGAAATATCTTCACTTCAAAACTAAACTGAAGCATTCTGAGCAACTTCTTAGTTATGGGTGCATTCAACTCACAGAGTTGAGCCTTTCTTTTGATTGAGCAGTTTGGAAACTCTCTGTTGGAAGCATCTGCAAATGGGCATTTGGAGTGCTTTGTGGCCTATGGTGGAAAATGGTATATCTTCACCAAAATGATACACGGCAGCATCTTGCGAAATTTCCATGTGATGTGTGCCTTCATCTCACAGAGTGGAAGCTTCCTTTGGTTAAGCAGATATGAAACAGTCTTTTTCTAGATTCCGCCAGTGCAAATTTGAAATCTTTTCTTCCAATGCGGTGAAAGGAATTATTTTCACATAAAACCTAGAGAGAAGCATTCTGAAAAACTTCTTAGTGATATGTGGATTCCACTCACAGAGTTGAAACTTTCATTTGATGGAGCAGTTTTGAAACAATCTGAAGAATCTGGAAGTGGACATATGGAATGCTTTGAGGCCTATGGTGAAAAATTAAATATCTCCACGTGAAAAGTACTCAGAACTATTCTGCGAAATTACTTTGTGATGTATGCATTCATCTCACAGAGTTCAAATTTCCTTTTGGTTGAGCAGATTTGAAACAGTCTTTTTGTAGAATCTGCAAGTGGATATATGAGATCTTTTCGTCCAGTGTGAGAAAAAGGAAATATCATTTCATAAAAACTAGGCAGAAGATCCTGAAGAAATTCTTAGTGATACATGCATTCAAGTAAATAGGTGAACCATGCTTCTGGTCCAGCAGTTTTGAAACACTCTGTTTGAGGAATCTGCAAGTGGACATTTGGAGCGCTTTGAGGCCTATGTTGAAAAAGGAAATATGTTCACCTAAAAGCTACAGAAAAGCATTCTGTGAAATTTCTTTGTGATGTGTGCATTCTTCTCACAGTGTTGAAGCTTTCTTTAGGTTGAGCAGATTTGAAGCTTTCCTTTTGGAGAATCTGCAAGTGGATATTTGAGATCTTTACGTCCAATGGGGAACCGGATTTATCCTCACATAAAAACTAGACGGAAGGCTTCTGAGCAACTTCTTAGTGATGCGTGTATTCCACTCACAGAGTTGAACCTTTCTTTTGATTGAGCAGTTTTGAAACACTTTTTGTCAAGGATCTGCAAGGTTACAATTGGAGTGCTTTGAGATCTATGCTCAAAAAGGAAATATCTTCACATTAATACTACACAGAACCATTTTGCAAAATATGTTCGTGATGTGTGCGTTCATCGGCAGAGGTGAAGCTTTCTTTTGGTTGAGCATATATGAAAAATGCTTTATATACTGTCTGCAAGAGGATATTTGAGATCTTTGCGTCCAATGTGGGAAAAGGAAATATCTTCACTTAAAAACTACACATAGGCATTCTGAGAAACTTCTTAATGACATGTGCATTCAACTCACAGAGTTGGACATTTCTTTGGATTCAGCAGTTTTGAAACACGGTGTTTGAAGAATCTGCAAGTTGGCATTTGGAGTGCTTTGAGGGCAATGATGTAAAAGGAAATATCTTCATATAAAAACGACACAGAATAATTCTGTGAAATTTATTTGTGATGTGTGCATTCGTTTCACAGGGAAAAACCACTCCTATGGTTGAGCAGATTTGAAACTGTCTTTTTCTACGATCTGCAAGTGGATATTTGAGATCTTTTCTTCCAATGCATGAAAAGGAATTATCTTCTCTTAGAAACTAGACGGAATCCTTCTGAGCAACTCCTTTGTGATGTGTGCATTCATCTCATGAAGGTCAGCCTTTCTTTTGCTTGAACAGTTTCCAAACTCTCTGTTAAAAGAATCTGCAACTGGACATTTGGAGTGCTTTGAGGCCTATGGTGAAAAAGGAAATATATTCTTATGAAAGCTAAAGAGAAGCATCCGGCGAAATTTTTTTATGATGTGTGCATTCATCTCACAGAGTTGAAGCTTTTATTTTGTTGAGCAGATTTGAACAAGTCTTTTCCTAGAATCTGCAAGTGGATATTTGAGATGCCTGCGTCCATTGCGAGAAAAAGAGTTATCTTCACATAAAACCTAGACAGAAGCATTCTCAACAACTCCTTAGTGACATGTGCATTCAACTCACAGAGTTTAAACTTTCTTTTGATTGAGCAGTTTTGAAACACGGTGTTTGAAGGATCTGCAAGTGCACATTTGGAGATCTTTGAGACCTATGGTGAAAAAGCAAGTATCTTCACATAAAAACTACACAGAAGCATCCTGTAAAATTCCTTTGTGATGTGTGCATTCATCTCAGAGAGTTGAAGCTTTCTTGTGGTTCAGCAGATTTGAAACAGTCTTTTTATAGACTCCGTAACTGCATGTTTGAGATCATTTTGTCCAATGCAGGAAAAGGAAATATCTTCACATAAAAACCGGACGGAAGCATTCTGAGCAAATTCTTAATGATATGTGCATTCAACTCAGAGAATTGAACCATTCTTTTGATTGATCAGTTTTGAAACACTCTTTGAAGAATCTGCAAGAGGACATTGGGAGGGCTTTGAGACCTATGGTGAAAAAGGAAATATCTTCACATAAAAACCAAACAGTAGCACTCTGCAAAATTTCTCTGGGATGTGTGCATTCTTCTCTGAGTTGAAGCTTTTCTTTTTGGTTGAGCAGATTTGAAAGCGTTTTTTTGTAGAATCTGCAAGTGGTTATTTGAGATCTTTTCGTCCAATGTGTGAAAAGGAAATATCTTCACATAAAAACTAGACAGAAGCGTTCTGAGCAACTTCTTGGTGATGTGGGCATTCAACTCTCAGAGTTGAAGCTTTCCTTTGGTTGAACAGATTTGAAATAGTCCTTTTGTACAATCTGCAAGTGGATATTTGAGATCTTTTCATCCAATGCTGAAAAGGAAATATCTTCACTTCAAAACTAAACTGAAGCATTCTGAGCAACTTCTTAGTTATGGGTGCATTCAACTCACAGAGTTGAGCCTTTCTTTTGATTGAGCAGTTTGGAAACTCTCTGTTGGAAGCATCTGCAAATGGGCATTTGGAGTGCTTTGTGGCCTATGGTGGAAAATGGTATATCTTCACCAAAATGATACACGGCAGCATCTTGCGAAATTTCCATGTGATGTGTGCCTTCATCTCACAGAGTGGAAGCTTCCTTTGGTTAAGCAGATATGAAACAGTCTTTTTCTAGATTCCGCCAGTGCAAATTTGAAATCTTTTCTTCCAATGCGGTGAAAGGAATTATTTTCACATAAAACCTAGAGAGAAGCATTCTGAAAAACTTCTTAGTGATATGTGGATTCCACTCACAGAGTTGAAACTTTCATTTGATGGAGCAGTTTTGAAACAATCTGAAGAATCTGGAAGTGGACATATGGAATGCTTTGAGGCCTATGGTGAAAAATTAAATATCTCCACGTGAAAAGTACTCAGAATTATTCTGCGAAATTACTTTGTGATGTATGCATTCATCTCACAGAGTTCAAATTTCCTTTTGGTTGAGCAGATTTGAAACAGTCTTTTTGTAGAATCTGCAAGTGGATATATGAGATCTTTTCGTCCAGTGTGAGAAAAAGGAAATATCATCTCATAAAAACTAGGCAGAAGATCCTGAAGAAATTCTTAGTGATACATGCATTCAAGTAAATAGGTGAACCATGCTTCTGGTCCAGCAGTTTTGAAACACTCTGTTTGAGGAATCTGCAAGTGGACATTTGGAGCGCTTTGAGGCCTATGTTGAAAAAGGAAATATGTTCACCTAAAAGCTACAGAAAAGCATTCTGTGAAATTTCTTTGTGATGTGTGCATTCTTCTCACAGTGTTGAAGCTTTCTTTAGGTTGAGCAGATTTGAAGCTTTCCTTTTGGAGAATCTGCAAGTGGATATTTGAGATCTTTACGTCCAATGGGGAACCGGATTTATCCTCACATAAAAACTAGACGGAAGGCTTCTGAGCAACTTCTTAGTGATGCGTGTATTCCACTCACAGAGTTGAACCTTTCTTTTGATTGAGCAGTTTTGAAACACTTTTTGTCAAGGATCTGCAAGGTTACAATTGGAGTGCTTTGAGATCTATGCTCAAAAAGGAAATATCTTCACATTAATACTACACAGAACCATTTTGCAAAATATGTTCGTGATGTGTGCGTTCATCGGCAGAGGTGAAGCTTTCTTTTGGTTGAGCATATATGAAAAATGCTTTATATACTGTCTGCAAGAGGATATTTGAGATCTTTGCGTCCAATGTGGGAAAAGGAAATATCTTCACTTAAAAACTACACATAGGCATTCTGAGAAACTTCTTAATGACATGTGCATTCAACTCACAGAGTTGGACATTTCTTTGGATTCAGCAGTTTTGAAACACGGTGTTTGAAGAATCTGCAAGTTGGCATTTGGAGTGCTTTGAGGGCAATGATGTAAAAGGAAATATCTTCATATAAAAATGACACAGAATAATTCTGTGAAATTTATTTGTGATGTGTGCATTCGTTTCACAGGGAAAAACCTCTCCTATGGTTGAGCAGATTTGAAACTGTCTTTTTCTACGATCTGCAAGTGGATATTTGAGATCTTTTCTTCCAATGCATGAAAAGGAATTATCTTCTCTTAGAAACTAGACGGAATCCTTCTGAGCAACTCCTTTGTGATGTGTGCATTCATCTCATGAAGGTCAGCCTTTCTTTTGCTTGAACAGTTTCGAAACTCTCTGTGAAAAGAATCTGCAACTGGACATTTGGAGTGCTTTGAGGCCTATGGTGAAAAAGGAAATATATTCTTATGAAAGCTAAAGAGAAGCATCCGGCGAAATTTTTTTATGATGTGTGCATTCATCTCACAGAGTTGAAGCTTTTATTTTGTTGAGCAGATTTGAACAAGTCTTTTCCTAGAATCTGCAAGTGGATATTTGAGATGCCTGCGTCCATTGCGAGAAAAAGAGTTATCTTCACATAAAACCTAGACAGAAGCATTCTCAACAACTCCTTAGTGACATGTGCATTCAACTCACAGAGTTTAAACTTTCTTTTGATTGAGCAGTTTTGAAACACGGTGTTTGAAGGATCTGCAAGTGCACATTTGGAGATCTTTGAGACCTATGGTGAAAAAGCAAGTATCTTCACATAAAAACTACACAGAAGCATCCTGTAAAATTCCTTTGTGATGTGTGCATTCATCTCAGAGAGTTGAAGCTTTCTTGTGGTTCAGCAGATTTGAAACAGTCTTTTTGTAGACTCCGTAACTGCATGTTTGAGATCATTTCGTCCAATGCAGGAAAAGGAAATATCTTCACATAAAAACCGGACGGAAGCATTCTGAGCAAATTCTTAATGATATGTGCATTCAACTCAGAGAATTGAACCATTCTTTTGATTGATCAGTTTTGAAACACTCTTTGAAGAATCTGCAAGAGGACATAGGGAGGGCTTTGAGACCTATGGTGAAAAAGGAAATATCTTCACATAAAAACCAAACAGTAGCACTCTGCAAAATTTCTCTGGGATGTGTGCATTCTTCTCTGAGTTGAAGCTTTTCTTTTTGGTTGAGCAGATTTGAAAGCGTTTTTCTGTAGAATCTGCAAGTGGTTATTTGAGATCTTTTCGTCCAATGTGTGAAAAGGAAATATCTTCACATAAAAACTAGACAGAAGCGTTCTGAGCAACTTCTTGGTGATGTGGGCATTCAACTCTCAGAGTTGAAGCTTTCCTTTGGTTGAACAGATTTGAAATAGTCCTTTTGTACAATCTGCAAGTGGATATTTGAGATCTTTTCATCCAATGCTGAAAAGGAAATATCTTCACTTCAAAACTAAACTGAAGCATTCTGAGCAACTTCTTAGTTATGGGTGCATTCAACTCACAGAGTTGAGCCTTTCTTTTGATTGAGCAGTTTGGAAACTCTCTGTTGGAAGCATCTGCAAATGGGCATTTGGAGTGCTTTGTGGCCTATGGTGGAAAATGGTATATCTTCACCAAAATGATACACGGCAGCATCTTGCGAAATTTCCATGTGATGTGTGCCTTCATCTCACAGAGTGGAAGCTTCCTTTGGTTAAGCAGATATGAAACAGTCTTTTTCTAGATTCCGCCAGTGCAAATTTGAAATCTTTTCTTCCAATGCGGTGAAAGGAATTATTTTCACATAAAACCTAGAGAGAAGCATTCTGAAAAACTTCTTAGTGATATGTGGATTCCACTCACAGAGTTGAAACTTTCATTTGATGGAGCAGTTTTGAAACAATCTGAAGAATCTGGAAGTGGACATATGGAATGCTTTGAGGCCTATGGTGAAAAATTAAATATCTCCACGTGAAAAGTACTCAGAACTATTCTGCGAAATTACTTTGTGATGTATGCATTCATCTCACAGAGTTCAAATTTCCTTTTGGTTGAGCAGATTTGAAACAGTCTTTTTGTAGAATCTGCAAGTGGATATATGAGATCTTTTCGTCCAGTGTGAGAAAAAGGAAATATCATCTCACAAAAACTAGGCAGAAGATCCTGAAGAAATTCTTAGTGATACATGCATTCAAGTAAATAGGTGAACCATGCTTCTGGTCCAGCAGTTTTGAAACACTCTGTTTGAGGAATCTGCAAGTGGACATTTGGAGCGCTTTGAGGCCTATGTTGAAAAAGGAAATATGTTCACCTAAAAGCTACAGAAAAGCATTCTGTGAAATTTCTTTGTGATGTGTGCATTCTTCTCACAGTGTTGAAGCTTTCTTTAGGTTGAGCAGATTTGAAGCTTTCCTTTTGGAGAATCTGCAAGTGGATATTTGAGATCTTTACGTCCAATGGGGAACCGGATTTATCCTCACATAAAAACTAGACGGAAGGCTTCTGAGCAACTTCTTAGTGATGCGTGTATTCCACTCACAGAGTTGAACCTTTCTTTTGATTGAGCAGTTTTGAAACACTTTTTGTCAAGAATCTGCAAGGTTACAATTGGAGTGCTTTGAGATCTATGCTCAAAAAGGAAATATCTTCACATTAATACTACACAGAACCATTTTGCAAAATATGTTCGTGATGTGTGCGTTCATCGGACAGAGGTGAAGCTTTCTTTTGGTTGAGCATATATGAAAAATGCTTTATATACTGTCTGCAAGAGGATATTTGAGGTCTTTGCGTCCAATGTGGGAAAAGGAAATATCTTCACTTAAAAACTACACATAGGCATTCTGAGAAACTTCTTAATGACATGTGCATTCAACTCACAGAGTTGGACATTTCTTTGGATTCAGCAGTTTTGAAACACGGTGTTTGAAGAATCTGCAAGTTGGCATTTGGAGTGCTTTGAGGGCAATGATGTAAAAGGAAATATCTTCATATAAAAACGACACAGAATAATTCTGTGAAATTTATTTGTGATGTGTGCATTCGTTTCACAGGGAAAAACCTCTCCTATGGTTGAGCAGATTTGAAACTGTCTTTTTCTACGATCTGCAAGTGGATATTTGAGATCTTTTCTTCCAATGCATGAAAAGGAATTATCTTCTCTTAGAAACTAGACGGAATCCTTCTGAGCAACTCCTTTGTGATGTGTGCATTCATCTCATGAAGGTCAGCCTTTCTTTTGCTTGAACAGTTTCGAAACTCTCTGTGAAAAGAATCTGCAACTGGACATTTGGAGTGCTTTGAGGCCTATGGTGAAAAAGGAAATATATTCTTATGAAAGCTAAAGAGAAGCATCCGGCGAAATTTTTTTATGATGTGTGCATTCATCTCACAGAGTTGAAGCTTTTATTTTGTTGAGCAGATTTGAACAAGTCTTTTCCTAGAATCTGCAAGTGGATATTTGAGATGCCTGCGTCCATTGCGAGAAAAAGAGTTATCTTCACATAAAACCTAGACAGAAGCATTCTCAACAACTCCTTAGTGACATGTGCATTCAACTCACAGAGTTTAAACTTTCTTTTGATTGAGCAGTTTTGAAACACGGTGTTTGAAGGATCTGCAAGTGCACATTTGGAGATCTTTGAGACCTATGGTGAAAAAGCAAGTATCTTCACATAAAAACTACACAGAAGCATCCTGTAAAATTCCTTTGTGATGTGTGCATTCATCTCAGAGAGTTGAAGCTTTCTTGTGGTTCAGCAGATTTGAAACAGTCTTTTTGTAGACTCCGTAACTGCATGTTTGAGATCATTTCGTCCAATGCAGGAAAAGGAAATATCTTCACATAAAAACCGGACGGAAGCATTCTGAGCAAATTCTTAATGATATGTGCATTCAACTCAGAGAATTGAACCATTCTTTTGATTGATCAGTTTTGAAACACTCTTTGAAGAATCTGCAAGAGGACATAGGGAGGGCTTTGAGACCTATGGTGAAAAAGGAAATATCTTCACATAAAAACCAAACAGTAGCACTCTGCAAAATTTCTCTGGGATGTGTGCATTCTTCTCTGAGTTGAAGCTTTTCTTTTTGGTTGAGCAGATTTGAAAGCGTTTTTCTGTAGAATCTGCAAGTGGTTATTTGAGATCTTTTCGTCCAATGTGTGAAAAGGAAATATCTTCACATAAAAACTAGACAGAAGCGTTCTGAGCAACTTCTTGGTGATGTGGGCATTCAACTCTCAGAGTTGAAGCTTTCCTTTGGTTGAACAGATTTGAAATAGTCCTTTTGTACAATCTGCAAGTGGATATTTGAGATCTTTTCATCCAATGCTGAAAAGGAAATATCTTCACTTCAAAACTAAACTGAAGCATTCTGAGCAACTTCTTAGTTATGGGTGCATTCAACTCACAGAGTTGAGCCTTTCTTTTGATTGAGCAGTTTGGAAACTCTCTGTTGGAAGCATCTGCAAATGGGCATTTGGAGTGCTTTGTGGCCTATGGTGGAAAATGGTATATCTTCACCAAAATGATACACGGCAGCATCTTGCGAAATTTCCATGTGATGTGTGCCTTCATCTCACAGAGTGGAAGCTTCCTTTGGTTAAGCAGATATGAAACAGTCTTTTTCTAGATTCCGCCAGTGCAAATTTGAAATCTTTTCTTCCAATGCGGTGAAAGGAATTATTTTCACATAAAACCTAGAGAGAAGCATTCTGAAAAACTTCTTAGTGATATGTGGATTCCACTCACAGAGTTGAAACTTTCATTTGATGGAGCAGTTTTGAAACAATCTGAAGAATCTGGAAGTGGACATATGGAATGCTTTGAGGCCTATGGTGAAAAATTAAATATCTCCACGTGAAAAGTACTCAGAATTATTCTGCGAAATTACTTTGTGATGTATGCATTCATCTCACAGAGTTCAAATTTCCTTTTGGTTGAGCAGATTTGAAACAGTCTTTTTGTAGAATCTGCAAGTGGATATATGAGATCTTTTCGTCCAGTGTGAGAAAAAGGAAATATCATCTCACAAAAACTACGCAGAAGATCCTGAAGAAATTCTTAGTGATACATGCATTCAAGTAAATAGGTGAACCATGCTTCTGGTCCAGCAGTTTTGAAACACTCTGTTTGAGGAATCTGCAAGTGGACATTTGGAGCGCTTTGAGGCCTATGTTGAAAAAGGAAATATGTTCACCTAAAAGCTACAGAAAAGCATTCTGTGAAATTTCTTTGTGATGTGTGCATTCTTCTCACAGTGTTGAAGCTTTCTTTAGGTTGAGCAGATTTGAAGCTTTCCTTTTGGAGAATCTGCAAGTGGATATTTGAGATCTTTACGTCCAATGGGGAACCGGATTTATCCTCACATAAAAACTAGACGGAAGGCTTCTGAGCAACTTCTTAGTGATGCGTGTATTCCACTCACAGAGTTGAACCTTTCTTTTGAGTGAGCAGTTTTGAAACACTTTTTGTCAAGAATCTGCAAGGTTACAATTGGAGTGCTTTGAGATCTATGCTCAAAAAGGAAATATCTTCACATTAATACTACACAGAACCATTTTGCAAAATATGTTCGTGATGTGTGCGTTCATCGGACAGAGGTGAAGCTTTCTTTTTTTGAGCATATATGAAAAATGCTTTATATACTGTCTGCAAGAGGATATTTGAGATCTTTGCGTCCAATGTGGGAAAAGGAAATATCTTCACTTAAAAACTACACATAGGCATTCTGAGAAACTTCTTAATGACATGTGCATTCAACTCACAGAGTTGGACATTTCTTTGGATTCAGCAGTTTTGAAACACGGTGTTTGAAGAATCTGCAAGTTGGCATTTGGAGTGCTTTGAGGGCAATGATGTAAAAGGAAATATCTTCATATAAAAACGACACAGAATAATTCTGTGAAATTTATTTGTGATGTGTGCATTCGTTTCACAGGGAAAAACCTCTCCTATGGTTGAGCAGATTTGAAACTGTCTTTTTCTACGATCTGCAAGTGGATATTTGAGATCTTTTCTTCCAATGCATGAAAAGGAATTATCTTCTCTTAGAAACTAGACGGAATCCTTCTGAGCAACTCCTTTGTGATGTGTGCATTCATCTCATGAAGGTCAGCCTTTCTTTTGCTTGAACAGTTTCGAAACTCTCTGTGAAAAGAATCTGCAACTGGACATTTGGAGTGCTTTGAGGCCTATGGTGAAAAAGGAAATATATTCTTATGAAAGCTAAAGAGAAGCATCCGGCGAAATTTTTTTATGATGTGTGCATTCATCTCACAGAGTTGAAGCTTTTATTTTGTTGAGCAGATTTGAACAAGTCTTTTCCTAGAATCTGCAAGTGGATATTTGAGATGCCTGCGTCCATTGCGAGAAAAAGAGTTATCTTCACATAAAACCTAGACAGAAGCATTCTCAACAACTCCTTAGTGACATGTGCATTCAACTCACAGAGTTTAAACTTTCTTTTGATTGAGCAGTTTTGAAACACGGTGTTTGAAGGATCTGCAAGTGCACATTTGGAGATCTTTGAGACCTATGGTGAAAAAGCAAGTATCTTCACATAAAAACTACACAGAAGCATCCTGTAAAATTCCTTTGTGATGTGTGCATTCATCTCAGAGAGTTGAAGCTTTCTTGTGGTTCAGCAGATTTGAAACAGTCTTTTTGTAGACTCCGTAACTGCATGTTTGAGATCATTTCGTCCAATGCAGGAAAAGGAAATATCTTCACATAAAAACCGGACGGAAGCATTCTGAGCAAATTCTTAATGATATGTGCATTCAACTCAGAGAATTGAACCATTCTTTTGATTGATCAGTTTTGAAACACTCTTTGAAGAATCTGCAAGAGGACATAGGGAGGGCTTTGAGACCTATGGTGAAAAAGGAAATATCTTCACATAAAAACCAAACAGTAGCACTCTGCAAAATTTCTCTGGGATGTGTGCATTCTTCTCTGAGTTGAAGCTTTTCTTTTTGGTTGAGCAGATTTGAAAGCGTTTTTCTGTAGAATCTGCAAGTGGTTATTTGAGATCTTTTCGTCCAATGTGTGAAAAGGAAATATCTTCACATAAAAACTAGACAGAAGCGTTCTGAGCAACTTCTTGGTGATGTGGGCATTCAACTCTCAGAGTTGAAGCTTTCCTTTGGTTGAACAGATTTGAAATAGTCCTTTTGTACAATCTGCAAGTGGATATTTGAGATCTTTTCATCCAATGCTGAAAAGGAAATATCTTCACTTCAAAACTAAACTGAAGCATTCTGAGCAACTTCTTAGTTATGGGTGCATTCAACTCACAGAGTTGAGCCTTTCTTTTGATTGAGCAGTTTGGAGACTCTCTGTTGGAAGCATCTGCAAATGGGCATTTGGAGTGCTTTGTGGCCTATGGTGGAAAATGGTATATCTTCACCAAAATGATACACGGCAGCATCTTGCGAAATTTCCATGTGATGTGTGCCTTCATCTCACAGAGTGGAAGCTTCCTTTGGTTAAGCAGATATGAAACAGTCTTTTTCTAGATTCCGCCAGTGCAAATTTGAAATCTTTTCTTCCAATGCGGTGAAAGGAATTATTTTCACATAAAACCTAGAGAGAAGCATTCTGAAAAACTTCTTAGTGATATGTGGATTCCACTCACAGAGTTGAAACTTTCATTTGATGGAGCAGTTTTGAAACAATCTGAAGAATCTGGAAGTGGACATATGGAATGCTTTGAGGCCTATGGTGAAAAATTAAATATCTCCACGTGAAAAGTACTCAGAACTATTCTGCGAAATTACTTTGTGATGTATGCATTCATCTCACAGAGTTCAAATTTCCTTTTGGTTGAGCAGATTTGAAACAGTCTTTTTGTAGAATCTGCAAGTGGATATATGAGATCTTTTCGTCCAGTGTGAGAAAAAGGAAATATCATCTCACAAAAACTAGGCAGAAGATCCTGAAGAAATTCTTAGTGATACATGCATTCAAGTAAATAGGTGAACCATGCTTCTGGTCCAGCAGTTTTGAAACACTCTGTTTGAGGAATCTGCAAGTGGACATTTGGAGCGCTTTGAGGCCTATGTTGAAAAAGGAAATATGTTCACCTAAAAGCTACAGAAAAGCATTCTGTGAAATTTCTTTGTGATGTGTGCATTCTTCTCACAGTGTTGAAGCTTTCTTTAGGTTGAGCAGATTTGAAGCTTTCCTTTTGGAGAATCTGCAAGTGGATATTTGAGATCTTTACGTCCAATGGGGAACCGGATTTATCCTCACATAAAAACTAGACGGAAGGCTTCTGAGCAACTTCTTAGTGATGCGTGTATTCCACTCACAGAGTTGAACCTTTCTTTTGATTGAGCAGTTTTGAAACACTTTTTGTCAAGAATCTGCAAGGTTACAATTGGAGTGCTTTGAGATCTATGCTCAAAAAGGAAATATCTTCACATTAATACTACACAGAACCATTTTGCAAAATATGTTCGTGATGTGTGCGTTCATCGGACAGAGGTGAAGCTTTCTTTTTTTGAGCATATATGAAAAATGCTTTATATACTGTCTGCAAGAGGATATTTGAGATCTTTGCGTCCAATGTGGGAAAAGGAAATATCTTCACTTAAAAACTACACATAGGCATTCTGAGAAACTTCTTAATGACATGTGCATTCAACTCACAGAGTTGGACATTTCTTTGGATTCAGCAGTTTTGAAACACGGTGTTTGAAGAATCTGCAAGTTGGCATTTGGAGTGCTTTGAGGGCAATGATGTAAAAGGAAATATCTTCATATAAAAACGACACAGAATAATTCTGTGAAATTTATTTGTGATGTGTGCATTCGTTTCACAGGGAAAAACCTCTCCTATGGTTGAGCAGATTTGAAACTGTCTTTTTCTACGATCTGCAAGTGGATATTTGAGATCTTTTCTTCCAATGCATGAAAAGGAATTATCTTCTCTTAGAAACTAGACGGAATCCTTCTGAGCAACTCCTTTGTGATGTGTGCATTCATCTCATGAAGGTCAGCCTTTCTTTTGCTTGAACAGTTTCGAAACTCTCTGTTAAAAGAATCTGCAACTGGACATTTGGAGTGCTTTGAGGCCTATGGTGAAAAAGGAAATATATTCTTATGAAAGCTAAAGAGAAGCATCCGGCGAAATTTTTTTATGATGTGTGCATTCACCTCACAGAGTTGAAGCTTTTATTTTGTTGAGCAGATTTGAACAAGTCTTTTCCTAGAATCTGCAAGTGGATATTTGAGATGCCTGCGTCCATTGCGAGAAAAAGAATTATCTTCACATAAAACCTAGACAGAAGCATTCTCAACAACTCCTTAGTGACATGTGCATTCAACTCACAGAGTTTAAACTTTCTTTTGATTGAGCAGTTTTGAAACACGGTGTTTGAAGGATCTGCAAGTGCACATTTGGAGATCTTTGAGACCTATGGTGAAAAAGCAAGTATCTTCACATAAAAACTACACAGAAGCATCCTGTAAAATTCCTTTGTGATGTGTGCATTCATCTCAGAGAGTTGAAGCTTTCTTGTGGTTCAGCAGATTTGAAAGAGTCTTTTTGTAGACTCCGTAACTGCATGTTTGAGATCATTTCGTCCAATGCAGGAAAAGGAAATATCTTCACATAAAAACTGGACGGAATTATTCTGAGCAAATTCTTAATGATATGTGCATTCAACACATAGAATTGAAGCATTCTTTTGATTGATCAGTTTTGAAACACTCTTTGAAGAATCTGCAAGAGGACATTTGGAGGGCCTTGAGACCTATGGTGAAAAAGTAAGTATCTTCACATAAAAACCAAACAGTAGCCCTCTGCAAAATTTCTCTGGGATGTGTGCATTCTTCTCTGAGTTGAAGCTTTTCATTTTGGTTGAGCAGATTTCAAAACGTTTCTTTATAAAATCTGCAAGAGGTTGTTTGAGATCCTTTATTCCAATGTGGGAAAAGGAAATATCTTCACATAAAAACTAGACAGAAGCATTCTGAGCAACTTCTTGGTGATGTGGGCATCCAGCTCTCAGATTTGAAGCTTTCCTTTGGTTGAACAGATTTGAAATAGTCCTTTTGTACAATCTGCAAGTGGATATTTGAGATCTTTTCATCCAATGCTGAAAAGGAAATATCTTCACTTAAAAACTAAACTGAAGCATTCTGAGCAACTACTTAGTGATGGGTGCATTCAACTCACAGAGTTGAGCCTTTCTTTTGATTGAGCAGTTTTGAAACTCTCTGTTGGAAGCATCTGAAAATGGGCATTTGGAGTGCTTTGTGGCCTATGGTGGAAAATGATATATCTACACCAAAATGATACACGGGAGAATCTTGCGAAATTTCCTTGTGATGTGTGCCTTCATCTCACATAGTTTAAGCTTTCTATTGGTTAAGCAGATATGAAACAGTCTTTTTCTAGATTCTGCCAGTGCAAATTTGAAATCTTTTCTTCCAATGCGGTGTAAGGATTTATCTTCACAAAAACCCAGAGAGAAGCATTCTGAAAAACTTCTTAGTGATATGTGCATTCCACTCACAGAGTTGAAACTTTCTTTTGATGGGGCAGTTTTAAAACAATCTGAAGAATCCGGAAGTGGACATTTGGAATGCTTTGAGGCCTACGTTGACAAATTAAATATCTTCACGTGAAAAGTACTCAGAAGCATTCTGCGAAATTATTTTGTCATGTATGCATTCATCTCACAGAGTTCAAGTTTACTTTTGGTTGAGCAGATTTGAAACAGTCTTTTTGTAGAATCTGCAAGTGGATATATGAGATCTTTTCGTCCAGTGTGAGAAAAAGGAAATATCATCTCATAAAAACTAGGCAGAAGATCCTGAAGAAATTCTTAGTGATACATGCATTCAAGTAAATAGGTGAACCATGCTTCTGGTCCAGCAGTTTTGAAACACTCTGTTTGAGGAATCTGCAAGTGGACATTTGGAGCGCTTTGAGGCCTATGTTGAAAAAGGAAATATGTTCACCTAAAAGCTACAGAAAAGCATTCTGTGAAATTTCTTTGTGATGTGTGCATTCTTCTCACAGTGTTGAAGCTTTCTTTAGGTTGAGCAGATTTGAAGCTTTCCTTTTGGAGAATCTGCAAGTGGATATTTGAGATCTTTACGTCCAATGGGGAACCGGATTTATCCTCACATAAAAACTAGACGGAAGGCTTCTGAGCAACTTCTTAGTGATGCGTGTATTCCACTCACAGAGTTGAACCTTTCTTTTGATTGAGCAGTTTTGAAACACTTTTTGTCAAGAATCTGCAAGGTTACAATTGGAGTGCTTTGAGATCTATGCTCAAAAAGGAAATATCTTCACATTAATACTACACAGAACCATTTTGCAAAATATGTTCGTGATGTGTGCGTTCATCGGACAGAGGTGAAGCTTTCTTTTTTTGAGCATATATGAAAAATGCTTTATATACTGTCTGCAAGAGGATATTTGAGATCTTTGCGTCCAATGTGGGAAAAGGAAATATCTTCACTTAAAAACTACACATAGGCATTCTGAGAAACTTCTTAATGACATGTGCATTCAACTCACAGAGTTGGACATTTCTTTGGATTCAGCAGTTTTGAAACACGGTGTTTGAAGAATCTGCAAGTTGGCATTTGGAGTGCTTTGAGGGCAATGATGTAAAAGGAAATATCTTCATATAAAAACGACACAGAATAATTCTGTGAAATTTATTTGTGATGCGTGCATTCGTTTCACAGGGAAAAACCTCTCCTATGGTTGAGCAGATTTGAAACTGTCTTTTTCTACGATCTGCAAGTGGATATTTGAGATCTTTTCTTCCAATGCATGAAAAGGAATTATCTTCTCTTAGAAACTAGACGGAATCCTTCTGAGCAACTCCTTTGTGATGTGTGCATTCATCTCATGAAGGTCAGCCTTTCTTTTGCTTGAACAGTTTCGAAACTCTCTGTTAAAAGAATCTGCAACTGGACATTTGGAGTGCTTTGAGGCCTATGGTGAAAAAGGAAATATATTCTTATGAAAGCTAAAGAGAAGCATCCGGCGAAATTTTTTTATGATGTGTGCATTCACCTCACAGAGTTGAAGCTTTTATTTTGTTGAGCAGATTTGAACAAGTCTTTTCCTAGAATCTGCAAGTGGATATTTGAGATGCCTGCGTCCATTGCGAGAAAAAGAATTATCTTCACATAAAACCTAGACAGAAGCATTCTCAACAACTCCTTAGTGACATGTGCATTCAACTCACAGAGTTTAAACTTTCTTTTGATTGAGCAGTTTTGAAACACGGTGTTTGAAGGATCTGCAAGTGCACATTTGGAGATCTTTGAGACCTATGGTGAAAAAGCAAGTATCTTCACATAAAAACTACACAGAAGCATCCTGTAAAATTCCTTTGTGATGTGTGCATTCATCTCAGAGAGTTGAAGCTTTCTTGTGGTTCAGCAGATTTGAAACAGTCTTTTTGTATACTCCGTAACTGCATGTTTGAGATCATTTCGTCCAATGCAGGAAAAGGAAATATCTTCACATAAAAACCGGACGGAAGCATTCTGAGCAAATTCTTAATGATATGTGCATTCAACTCAGAGAATTGAACCATTGTTTTGATTGATCAGTTTTGAAACACTCTTTGAAGAATCTGCAAGAGGACATAGGGAGGGCTTTGAGACCTATGGTGAAAAAGGAAATATCTTCACATAAAAACCAAACAGTAGCACTCTGCAAAATTTCTCTGGGATGTGTGCATTCTTCTCTGAGTTGAAGCTTTTCTTTTTGGTTGAGCAGATTTGAAAGCGTTTTTCTGTAGAATCTGCAAGTGGTTATTTGAGATCTTTTCGTCCAATGTGTGAAAAGGAAATATCTTCACATAAAAACTAGACAGAAGCGTTCTGAGCAACTTCTTGGTGATGTGGGCATTCAACTCTCAGAGTTGAAGCTTTCCTTTGGTTGAACAGATTTGAAATAGTCCTTTTGTACAATCTGCAAGTGGATATTTGAGATCTTTTCATCCAATGCTGAAAAGGAAATATCTTCACTTCAAAACTAAACTGAAGCATTCTGAGCAACTTCTTAGTTATGGGTGCATTCAACTCACAGAGTTGAGCCTTTCTTTTGATTGAGCAGTTTGGAAACTCTCTGTTGGAAGCATCTGCAAATGGGCATTTGGAGTGCTTTGTGGCCTATGGTGGAAAATGGTATATCTTCACCAAAATGATACACGGCAGCATCTTGCGAAATTTCCATGTGATGTGTGCCTTCATCTCACAGAGTGGAAGCTTCCTTTGGTTAAGCAGATATGAAACAGTCTTTTTCTAGATTCCGCCAGTGCAAATTTGAAATCTTTTCTTCCAATGCGGTGAAAGGAATTATTTTCACATAAAACCTAGAGAGAAGCATTCTGAAAAACTTCTTAGTGATATGTGGATTCCACTCACAGAGTTGAAACTTTCATTTGATGGAGCAGTTTTGAAACAATCTGAAGAATCTGGAAGTGGACATATGGAATGCTTTGAGGCCTATGGTGAAAAATTAAATATCTCCACGTGAAAAGTACTCAGAACTATTCTGCGAAATTACTTTGTGATGTATGCATTCATCTCACAGAGTTCAAATTTACTTTTGGTTGAGCAGATTTGAAACAGTCTTTTTGTAGAATCTGCAAGTGGATATATGAGATCTTTTCGTCCAGTGTGAGAAAAAGGAAATATCATCTCATAAAAACTAGGCAGAAGATCCTGAAGAAATTCTTAGTGATACATGCATTCAAGTAAATAGGTGAACCATGCTTCTGGTCCAGCAGTTTTGAAACACTCTGTTTGAGGAATCTGCAAGTGGACATTTGGAGCGCTTTGAGGCCTATGTTGAAAAAGGAAATATGTTCACCTAAAAGCTACAGAAAAGCATTCTGTGAAATTTCTTTGTGATGTGTGCATTCTTCTCACAGTGTTGAAGCTTTCTTTAGGTTGAGCAGATTTGAAGCTTTCCTTTTGGAGAATCTGCAAGTGGATATTTGAGATCTTTACGTCCAATGGGGAACCGGATTTATCCTCACATAAAAACTAGACGGAAGGCTTCTGAGCAACTTCTTAGTGATGCGTGTATTCCACTCACAGAGTTGAACCTTTCTTTTGATTGAGCAGTTTTGAAACACTTTTTGTCAAGAATCTGCAAGGTTACAATTGGAGTGCTTTGAGATCTATGCTCAAAAAGGAAATATCTTCACATTAATACTACACAGAACCATTTTGCAAAATATGTTCGTGATGTGTGCGTTCATCGGACAGAGGTGAAGCTTTCTTTTTTTGAGCATATATGAAAAATGCTTTATATACTGTCTGCAAGAGGATATTTGAGATCTTTGCGTCCAATGTGGGAAAAGGAAATATCTTCACTTAAAAACTACACATAGGCATTCTGAGAAACTTCTTAATGACATGTGCATTCAACTCACAGAGTTGGACATTTCTTTGGATTCAGCAGTTTTGAAACACGGTGTTTGAAGAATCTGCAAGTTGGCATTTGGAGTGCTTTGAGGGCAATGATGTAAAAGGAAATATCTTCATATAAAAACGACACAGAATAATTCTGTGAAATTTATTTGTGATGCGTGCATTCGTTTCACAGGGAAAAACCTCTCCTATGGTTGAGCAGATTTGAAACTGTCTTTTTCTACGATCTGCAAGTGGATATTTGAGATCTTTTCTTCCAATGCATGAAAAGGAATTATCTTCTCTTAGAAACTAGACGGAATCCTTCTGAGCAACTCCTTTGTGATGTGTGCATTCATCTCATGAAGGTCAGCCTTTCTTTTGCTTGAACAGTTTCGAAACTCTCTGTTAAAAGAATCTGCAACTGGACATTTGGAGTGCTTTGAGGCCTATGGTGAAAAAGGAAATATATTCTTATGAAAGCTAAAGAGAAGCATCCGGCGAAATTTTTTTATGATGTGTGCATTCACCTCACAGAGTTGAAGCTTTTATTTTGTTGAGCAGATTTGAACAAGTCTTTTCCTAGAATCTGCAAGTGGATATTTGAGATGCCTGCGTCCATTGCGAGAAAAAGAATTATCTTCACATAAAACCTAGACAGAAGCATTCTCAACAACTCCTTAGTGACATGTGCATTCAACTCACAGAGTTTAAACTTTCTTTTGATTGAGCAGTTTTGAAACACGGTGTTTGAAGGATCTGCAAGTGCACATTTGGAGATCTTTGAGACCTATGGTGAAAAAGCAAGTATCTTCACATAAAAACTACACAGAAGCATCCTGTAAAATTCCTTTGTGATGTGTGCATTCATCTCAGAGAGTTGAAGCTTTCTTGTGGTTCAGCAGATTTGAAAGAGTCTTTTTGTAGACTCCGTAACTGCATGTTTGAGATCATTTCGTCCAATGCAGGAAAAGGAAATATCTTCACATAAAAACTGGACGGAATTATTCTGAGCAAATTCTTAATGATATGTGCATTCAACACATAGAATTGAAGCATTCTTTTGATTGATCAGTTTTGAAACACTCTTTGAAGAATCTGCAAGAGGACATTTGGAGGGCCTTGAGACCTATGGTGAAAAAGTAAGTATCTTCACATAAAAACCAAACAGTAGCCCTCTGCAAAATTTCTCTGGGATGTGTGCATTCTTCTCTGAGTTGAAGCTTTTCATTTTGGTTGAGCAGATTTCAAAACGTTTCTTTATAAAATCTGCAAGAGGTTGTTTGAGATCCTTTATTCCAATGTGGGAAAAGGAAATATCTTCACATAAAAACTAGACAGAAGCATTCTGAGCAACTTCTTGGTGATGTGGGCATCCAGCTCTCAGATTTGAAGCTTTCCTTTGGTTGAACAGATTTGAAATAGTCCTTTTGTACAATCTGCAAGTGGATATTTGAGATCTTTTCATCCAATGCTGAAAAGGAAATATCTTCACTTAAAAACTAAACTGAAGCATTCTGAGCAACTACTTAGTGATGGGTGCATTCAACTCACAGAGTTGAGCCTTTCTTTTGATTGAGCAGTTTTGAAACTCTCTGTTGGAAGCATCTGAAAATGGGCATTTGGAGTGCTTTGTGGCCTATGGTGGAAAATGATATATCTACACCAAAATGATACACGGGAGAATCTTGCGAAATTTCCTTGTGATGTGTGCCTTCATCTCACATAGTTTAAGCTTTCTATTGGTTAAGCAGATATGAAACAGTCTTTTTCTAGATTCTGCCAGTGCAAATTTGAAATCTTTTCTTCCAATGCGGTGTAAGGATTTATCTTCACAAAAACCCAGAGAGAAGCATTCTGAAAAACTTCTTAGTGATATGTGCATTCCACTCACAGAGTTGAAACTTTCTTTTGATGGGGCAGTTTTAAAACAATCTGAAGAATCCGGAAGTGGACATTTGGAATGCTTTGAGGCCTACGTTGACAAATTAAATATCTTCACGTGAAAAGTACTCAGAAGCATTCTGCGAAATTATTTTGTCATGTATGCATTCATCTCACAGAGTTCAAGTTTACTTTTGGTTGAGCAGATTTGAAACAGTCTTTTAGCAGAATCTGCAAGTGGATATATGAGATCTTTTCATCCAGTGCGAGAAAAAGGAAATATCATCTGATAAAAACTAGGCAGAACATCCTGAAAAAATTCTTAGTGATACATGCATTCAAGTAAAAAGGTGAACCATGCTTTTGATCCAGCAGTTTTGAAACACTCTGTTTGAAGAATCTGCAAGTGGACATTTGGAGCGATTTGAGGCCTATGTTGAAAAAGGAAATATGTTCATATAAGAGCTACAGAAAAGCATTCTGTGAAATTTCTTTGTGATGTGTGCATTCTTCTCACAGTGTTGAAGCTTTCTTTAGGTTGAGCAGATTTGAAGCTTTCCTTTTGGAGAATCTGCAAGTGGATATTTGAGATCTTTACGTCCAATGGGGAACCGGATTTATCCTCACATAAAAACTAGACGGAAGGCTTCTGAGCAACTTCTTAGTGATGCGTGTATTCCACTCACAGAGTTGAACCTTTCTTTTGATTGAGCAGTTTTGAAACACTTTTTGTCAAGAATCTGCAAGGTTACAATTGGAGTGCTTTGAGATCTATGCTCAAAAAGGAAATATCTTCACATTAATACTACACAGAACCATTTTGCAAAATATGTTCGTGATGTGTGCGTTCATCGGACAGAGGTGAAGCTTTCTTTTGGTTGAGCATATATGAAAAATGCTTTATATACTGTCTGCAAGAGGATATTTGAGATCTTTGCGTCCAATGTGGGAAAAGGAAATATCTTCACTTAAAAACTACACATAGGCATTCTGAGAAACTTCTTAATGACATGTGCATTCAACTCACAGAGTTGGACATTTCTTTGGATTCAGCAGTTTTGAAACACGGTGTTTGAAGGATCTGCAAGTTGGCATTTGGAGTGCTTTGAGGGCAATGATGTAAAAGGAAATATCTTCATATAAAAACGACACAGAATAATTCTGTGAAATTTATTTGTGATGTGTGCATTCGTTTCACAGGGAAAAACCTCTCCTATGGTTGAGCAGATTTGAAACTGTCTTTTTCTACGATCTGCAAGTGGATATTTGAGATCTTTTCTTCCAATGCATGAAAAGGAATTATCTTCTCTTAGAAACTAGACGGAATCCTTCTGAGCAACTCCTTTGTGATGTGTGCATTCATCTCATGAAGGTCAGCCTTTCTTTTGCTTGAACAGTTTCGAAACTCTCTGTTAAAAGAATCTGCAACTGGACATTTGGAGTGCTTTGAGGCCTATGGTGAAAAAGGAAATATATTCTTATGAAAGCTAAAGAGAAGCATCCGGCGAAATTTTTTTATGATGTGTGCATTCACCTCACAGAGTTGAAGCTTTTATTTTGTTGAGCAGATTTGAACAAGTCTTTTCCTAGAATCTGCAAGTGGATATATGAGATGCCTGCGTCCATTGCGAGAAAAAGAATTATCTTCACATAAAACCTAGACAGAAGCATTCTCAACAACTCCTTAGTGACATGTGCATTCAACTCACAGAGTTTAAACTTTCTTTTGATTGAGCAGTTTTGAAACACGGTGTTTGAAGGATCTGCAAGTGCACATTTGGAGATCTTTGAGACCTATGGTGAAAAAGCAAGTATCTTCACATAAAAACTACACAGAAGCATCCTGTAAAATTCCTTTGTGATGTGTGCATTCATCTCAGAGAGTTGAAGCTTTCTTGTGGTTCAGCAGATTTGAAAGAGTCTTTTTGTAGACTCCGTAACTGCATGTTTGAGATCATTTCGTCCAATGCAGGAAAAGGAAATATCTTCACATAAAAACTGGACGGAAGCATTCTGAGCAAATTCTTAATGATATGTGCATTCAACACATAGAATTGAAGCATTCTTTTGATTGATCAGTTTTGAAACACTCTTTGAAGAATCTGCAAGAGGATATTTGGAGGGCCTTGAGACCTATGGTGAAAAAGTAAATATCTTCACATAAAAACCAAACAGTAGCACTCTGCAAAATTTCTCTGGGATGTGTGCATTCTTCTCTGAGTTGAAGCTTTTCATTTTGGTTGAGCAGATTTCAAAACGTTTCTTTATAAAATCTGCAAGAGGTTGTTTGAGATCCTTTCGTCCAATGTGGGAAAAGGAAATATCTTCACATAAAAACTAGACAGAAGCATTCTGAGCAACTTCTTGTTGATGTGGGCATTCAGCTCTCAGAGTTGAAGCTTTCCTTTGGTTGAACAGATTTGAAATAGTCCTTTTGTACAATCTGCAAGTGGATATTTGAGATCTTTTCATCCAATGCTGAAAAGGAAATATCTTCACTTCAAAACTAAACTGAAGCATTCTGAGCAACTTCTTAGTTATGGGTGCATTCAACTCACAGAGTTGAGCCTTTCTTTTGATTGAGCAGTTTGGAAACTCTCTGTTGGAAGCATCTGCAAATGGGCATTTGGAGTGCTTTGTGGCCTATGGTGGAAAATGGTATATCTTCACCAAAATGATACACGGCAGCATCTTGCGAAATTTCCATGTGATGTGTGCCTTCATCTCACAGAGTGGAAGCTTCCTTTGGTTAAGCAGATATGAAACAGTCTTTTTCTAGATTCCGCCAGTGCAAATTTGAAATCTTTTCTTCCAATGCGGTGAAAGGAATTATTTTCACATAAAACCTAGAGAGAAGCATTCTGAAAAACTTCTTAGTGATATGTGGATTCCACTCACAGAGTTGAAACTTTCATTTGATGGAGCAGTTTTGAAACAATCTGAAGAATCTGGAAGTGGACATATGGAATGCTTTGAGGCCTATGGTGAAAAATTAAATATCTCCACGTGAAAAGTACTCAGAATTATTCTGCGAAATTACTTTGTGATGTATGCATTCATCTCACAGAGTTCAAATTTCCTTTTGGTTGAGCAGATTTGAAACAGTCTTTTTGTAGAATCTGCAAGTGGATATATGAGATCTTTTCGTCCAGTGTGAGAAAAAGGAAATATCATCTCATAAAAACTAGGCAGAAGATCCTGAAGAAATTCTTAGTGATACATGCATTCAAGTAAATAGGTGAACCATGCTTCTGGTCCAGCAGTTTTGAAACACTCTGTTTGAGGAATCTGCAAGTGGACATTTGGAGCGCTTTGAGGCCTATGTTGAAAAAGGAAATATGTTCACCTAAAAGCTACAGAAAAGCATTCTGTGAAATTTCTTTGTGATGTGTGCATTCTTCTCACAGTGTTGAAGCTTTCTTTAGGTTGAGCAGATTTGAAGCTTTCCTTTTGGAGAATCTGCAAGTGGATATTTGAGATCTTTACGTCCAATGGGGAACCGGATTTATCCTCACATAAAAACTAGACGGAAGGCTTCTGAGCAACTTCTTAGTGATGCGTGTATTCCACTCACAGAGTTGAACCTTTCTTTTGATTGAGCAGTTTTGAAACACTTTTTGTCAAGAATCTGCAAGGTTACAATTGGAGTGCTTTGAGATCTATGCTCAAAAAGGAAATATCTTCACATTAATACTACACAGAACCATTTTGCAAAATATGTTCGTGATGTGTGCGTTCATCGGACAGAGGTGAAGCTTTCTTTTTTTGAGCATATATGAAAAATGCTTTATATACTGTCTGCAAGAGGATATTTGAGATCTTTGCGTCCAATGTGGGAAAAGGAAATATCTTCACTTAAAAACTACACATAGGCATTCTGAGAAACTTCTTAATGACATGTGCATTCAACTCACAGAGTTGGACATTTCTTTGGATTCAGCAGTTTTGAAACACGGTGTTTGAAGAATCTGCAAGTTGGCATTTGGAGTGCTTTGAGGGCAATGATGTAAAAGGAAATATCTTCATATAAAAACGACACAGAATAATTCTGTGAAATTTATTTGTGATGTGTGCATTCGTTTCACAGGGAAAAACCTCTCCTATGGTTGAGCAGATTTGAAACTGTCTTTTTCTACGATCTGCAAGTGGATATTTGAGATCTTTTCTTCCAATGCATGAAAAGGAATTATCTTCTCTTAGAAACTAGACGGAATCCTTCTGAGCAACTCCTTTGTGATGTGTGCATTCATCTCATGAAGGTCAGCCTTTCTTTTGCTTGAACAGTTTCGAAACTCTCTGTTAAAAGAATCTGCAACTGGACATTTGGAGTGCTTTGAGGCCTATGGTGAAAAAGGAAATATATTCTTATGAAAGCTAAAGAGAAGCATCCGGCGAAATTTTTTTATGATGTGTGCATTCACCTCACAGAGTTGAAGCTTTTATTTTGTTGAGCAGATTTGAACAAGTCTTTTCCTAGAATCTGCAAGTGGATATTTGAGATGCCTGCGTCCATTGCGAGAAAAAGAATTATCTTCACATAAAACCTAGACAGAAGCATTCTCAACAACTCCTTAGTGACATGTGCATTCAACTCACAGAGTTTAAACTTTCTTTTGATTGAGCAGTTTTGAAACACGGTGTTTGAAGGATCTGCAAGTGCACATTTGGAGATCTTTGAGACCTATGGTGAAAAAGCAAGTATCTTCACATAAAAACTACACAGAAGCATCCTGTAAAATTCCTTTGTGATGTGTGCATTCATCTCAGAGAGTTGAAGCTTTCTTGTGGTTCAGCAGATTTGAAAGAGTCTTTTTGTAGACTCCGTAACTGCATGTTTGAGATCATTTCGTCCAATGCAGGAAAAGGAAATATCTTCACATAAAAACTGGACGGAATTATTCTGAGCAAATTCTTAATGATATGTGCATTCAACACATAGAATTGAAGCATTCTTTTGATTGATCAGTTTTGAAACACTCTTTGAAGAATCTGCAAGAGGACATTTGGAGGGCCTTGAGACCTATGGTGAAAAAGTAAGTATCTTCACATAAAAACCAAACAGTAGCCCTCTGCAAAATTTCTCTGGGATGTGTGCATTCTTCTCTGAGTTGAAGCTTTTCATTTTGGTTGAGCAGATTTCAAAACGTTTCTTTATAAAATCTGCAAGAGGTTGTTTGAGATCCTTTATTCCAATGTGGGAAAAGGAAATATCTTCACATAAAAACTAGACAGAAGCATTCTGAGCAACTTCTTGGTGATGTGGGCATCCAGCTCTCAGATTTGAAGCTTTCCTTTGGTTGAACAGATTTGAAATAGTCCTTTTGTACAATCTGCAAGTGGATATTTGAGATCTTTTCATCCAATGCTGAAAAGGAAATATCTTCACTTAAAAACTAAACTGAAGCATTCTGAGCAACTACTTAGTGATGGGTGCATTCAACTCACAGAGTTGAGCCTTTCTTTTGATTGAGCAGTTTTGAAACTCTCTGTTGGAAGCATCTGAAAATGGGCATTTGGAGTGCTTTGTGGCCTATGGTGGAAAATGATATATCTACACCAAAATGATACACGGGAGAATCTTGCGAAATTTCCTTGTGATGTGTGCCTTCATCTCACATAGTTTAAGCTTTCTATTGGTTAAGCAGATATGAAACAGTCTTTTTCTAGATTCTGCCAGTGCAAATTTGAAATCTTTTCTTCCAATGCGGTGTAAGGATTTATCTTCACAAAAACCCAGAGAGAAGCATTCTGAAAAACTTCTTAGTGATATGTGCATTCCACTCACAGAGTTGAAACTTTCTTTTGATGGGGCAGTTTTAAAACAATCTGAAGAATCCGGAAGTGGACATTTGGAATGCTTTGAGGCCTACGTTGACAAATTAAATATCTTCACGTGAAAAGTACTCAGAAGCATTCTGCGAAATTATTTTGTCATGTATGCATTCATCTCACAGAGTTCAAGTTTACTTTTGGTTGAGCAGATTTGAAACAGTCTTTTAGCAGAATCTGCAAGTGGATATATGAGATCTTTTCATCCAGTGCGAGAAAAAGGAAATATCATCTGATAAAAACTAGGCAGAACATCCTGAAAAAATTCTTAGTGATACATGCATTCAAGTAAAAAGGTGAACCATGCTTTTGATCCAGCAGTTTTGAAACACTCTGTTTGAAGAATCTGCAAGTGGACATTTGGAGCGATTTGAGGCCTATGTTGAAAAAGGAAATATGTTCATATAAGAGCTACAGAAAAGCATTCTGTGAAATTTCTTTGTGATGTGTGCATTCTTCTCACAGTGTTGAAGCTTTCTTTAGGTTGAGCAGATTTGAAGCTTTCCTTTTGGAGAATCTGCAAGTGGATATTTGAGATCTTTACGTCCAATGGGGAACCGGATTTATCCTCACATAAAAACTAGACGGAAGGCTTCTGAGCAACTTCTTAGTGATGCGTGTATTCCACTCACAGAGTTGAACCTTTCTTTTGATTGAGCAGTTTTGAAACACTTTTTGTCAAGAATCTGCAAGGTTACAATTGGAGTGCTTTGAGATCTATGCTCAAAAAGGAAATATCTTCACATTAATACTACACAGAACCATTTTGCAAAATATGTTCGTGATGTGTGCGTTCATCGGACAGAGGTGAAGCTTTCTTTTGGTTGAGCATATATGAAAAATGCTTTATATACTGTCTGCAAGAGGATATTTGAGATCTTTGCGTCCAATGTGGGAAAAGGAAATATCTTCACTTAAAAACTACACATAGGCATTCTGAGAAACTTCTTAATGACATGTGCATTCAACTCACAGAGTTGGACATTTCTTTGGATTCAGCAGTTTTGAAACACGGTGTTTGAAGAATCTGCAAGTTGGCATTTGGAGTGCTTTGAGGGCAATGATGTAAAAGGAAATATCTTCATATAAAAACGACACAGAATAATTCTGTGAAATTTATTTGTGATGTGTGCATTCGTTTCACAGGGAAAAACCTCTCCTATGGTTGAGCAGATTTGAAACTGTCTTTTTCTACGATCTGCAAGTGGATATTTGAGATCTTTTCTTCCAATGCATGAAAAGGAATTATCTTCTCTTAGAAACTAGACGGAATCCTTCTGAGCAACTCCTTTGTGATGTGTGCATTCATCTCATGAAGGTCAGCCTTTCTTTTGCTTGAACAGTTTCGAAACTCTCTGTTAAAAGAATCTGCAACTGGACATTTGGAGTGCTTTGAGGCCTATGGTGAAAAAGGAAATATATTCTTATGAAAGCTAAAGAGAAGCATCCGGCGAAATTTTTTTATGATGTGTGCATTCACCTCACAGAGTTGAAGCTTTTATTTTGTTGAGCAGATTTGAACAAGTCTTTTCCTAGAATCTGCAAGTGGATATATGAGATGCCTGCGTCCATTGCGAGAAAAAGAATTATCTTCACATAAAACCTAGACAGAAGCATTCTCAACAACTCCTTAGTGACATGTGCATTCAACTCACAGAGTTTAAACTTTCTTTTGATTGAGCAGTTTTGAAACACGGTGTTTGAAGGATCTGCAAGTGCACATTTGGAGATCTTTGAGACCTATGGTGAAAAAGCAAGTATCTTCACATAAAAACTACACAGAAGCATCCTGTAAAATTCCTTTGTGATGTGTGCATTCATCTCAGAGAGTTGAAGCTTTCTTGTGGTTCAGCAGATTTGAAAGAGTCTTTTTGTAGACTCCGTAACTGCATGTTTGAGATCATTTCGTCCAATGCAGGAAAAGGAAATATCTTCACATAAAAACTGGACGGAAGCATTCTGAGCAAATTCTTAATGATATGTGCATTCAACACATAGAATTGAAGCATTCTTTTGATTGATCAGTTTTGAAACACTCTTTGAAGAATCTGCAAGAGGATATTTGGAGGGCCTTGAGACCTATGGTGAAAAAGTAAATATATTCACATAAAAACCAAACAGTAGCACTCTGCAAAATTTCTCTGGGATGTGTGCATTCTTCTCTGAGTTGAAGCTTTTCATTTTGGTTGAGCAGATTTCAAAACGTTTCTTTATAAAATCTGCAAGAGGTTGTTTGAGATCCTTTCGTCCAATGTGGGAAAAGGAAATATCTTCACATAAAAACTAGACAGAAGCATTCTGAGCAACTTCTTGTTGATGTGGGCATTCAGCTCTCAGAGTTGAAGCTTTCCTTTGGTTGAACAGATTTGAAATAGTCCTTTTGTACTATCTGCAAGTGGATATTTGAGATCTTTTCATCCAATGCTGAAAAGGAAATATCTTCACTTAAAAACTAAACTGAAGCATTCTGAGCAACTACTTAGTGATGGGTGCATTCAACTCACAGAGTTGAGCCTTTCTTTTGATTGAGCAGTTTTGAAACTCTCTGTTTGAAGCATCTGAAAATGGGCATTTGGAGTGCTTTGTGGCCTATGGTGGAAAATGATATATCTTCACCAAAATGATACACGGGAGAATCTTGCGAAATTTCCTTGTGATGTGTGCCTTCATCCCACATAGTTTAAGCTTTCTATTGGTTAAGCAGATATGAAACAGTCTTTTTCTAGATTCTGCCAGTGCAAATTTGAAATCTTTTCTTCCAATGCGGTGAAAGGAATTATCTTCACATAAAAGCTTGAGAGAAGCATTCTGAACAACTTCTTAGTGATATGTGCATTCCACTCACAGAGTTGAAACTTACTTTTGATGGAGCAGTTTTAAAACAATCTGAAGAATCCGGAAGTGGACATTTGGAATGCTTTGAGGCCTACGTTGACAAATTAAATATCTTCACGTGAAAAGTACTCAGAAGCATTCTGCGAAATTATTTTGTCATGTATGCATTCATCTCACAGAGTTCAAGTTTCCTTTTGGTTGAGCAGATTTGAAACAGTCTTTTTGTAGAATCTGCAAGTGGATATATGAGATCTTTTCGTCCAGTGTGAGAAAAAGGAAATATCATCTCATAAAAACTAGGCAGAAGATCCTGAAGAAATTCTTAGTGATACATGCATTCAAGTAAATAGGTGAACCATGCTTCTGGTCCAGCAGTTTTGAAACACTCTGTTTGAGGAATCTGCAAGTGGACATTTGGAGTGCTTTGAGGCCTATGTTGAAAAAGGAAATATGTTCACCTAAAAGCTACAGAAAAGCATTCTGTGAAATTTCTTTGTGATGTGTGCATTCTTCTCACAGTGTTGAAGCTTTCTTTAGGTTGAGCAGATTTGAAGCTTTCCTTTTGGAGAATCTGCAAGTGGATATTTGAGATCTTTACGTCCAATGGGGAACCGGATTTATCCTCACATAAAAACTAGACGGAAGGCTTCTGAGCAACTTCTTAGTGATGCGTGTATTCCACTCACAGAGTTGAACCTTTCTTTTGATTGAGCAGTTTTGAAACACATTTTGTCAAGAATCTGCAAGGTTACAATTGGAGTGCTTTGAGATCTATGCTCAAAAAGGAAATATCTTCACATTAATACTACACAGAACCATTTTGCAAAATATGTTCGTGATGTGTGCGTTCATCGGACAGAAGTGAAGCTTTCTTTTGGTTGAGGATATATGAAAAATGCTTTATATACTGTCTGCAAGAGGATATTTGAGATCTTTGCGTCCAATGTGGGAAAAGGAAATATCTTCACTTAAAAACTACACATAGGCATTCTGAGAAACTTCTTAATGACATGTGCATTCAACTCACAGAGTTGGACATTTCTTTGGATTCAGCAGTTTTGAAACACGGTGTTTGAAGAATCTGCAAGTTGGCATTTGGAGTGCTTTGAGGGCAATGATGTAAAAGGAAATATCTTCATATAAAAACGACACAGAATAATTCTGTGAAATTTATTTGTGATGTGTGCATTCGTTTCACAGGGAAAAACCTCTCCTATGGTTGAGCAGATTTGAAACTGTCTTTTTCTACGATCTGCAAGTGGATATTTGAGATCTTTTCTTCCAATGCATGAAAAGGAATTATCTTCTCTTAGAAACTAGACGGAATCCTTCTGAGCAACTCCTTTGTGATGTGTGCATTCACCTCATGAAGGTCAGCCTTTCTTTTGCTTGAACAGTTTCGAAACTCTCTGTTAAAAGAATCTGCAACTGGACATTTGGAGTGCTTTGAGGCCTATGGTGAAAAAGGAATATATTCTTATGAAAGCTAAAGAGAAGCATCCGGCGAAATTTTTTTATGATGTGTGCATTCATCTCACAGAGTTGAAGCTTTTATTTTGTTGAGCAGATTTGAACAAGTCTTTTCCTAAAATCTGCAAGTGGATATTTGAGATGCCTGCGTCCATTGCGAGAAAAAGAATTATCTTCACATAAAACCTAGACAGAAGCATTCTCAACAACTCCTTAGTGACATGTGCATTCAACTCACAGAGTTTAAACTTTCTTTTGATTGAGCAGTTTTGAAACACGCTGTTTGAAGGATCTGCAAGTGCACATTTGGAGTTCTTTGAGACCTATGGTGAAAAAGCAAGTATCTTCACATAAAAACTACACAGAAGCATCCTGTAAAATTCCTTTGTGATGTGTGCATTCATCTCAGAGAGTTGAAGCTTTCTTGTGGTTCAGCAGATTTGAAAGAGTCTTTTTGTAGACTCCGTAACTGCATGTTTGAGATCATTTCGTCCAATGCAGGAAAAGGAAATATCTTCACATAAAAAATGGACGGAAGCATTCTGAGCAAATTCTTAATGATATGTGCATTCAACACATAGAATTGAAGCATTCTTTTGATTGATCAGTTTTGAAACACTCTTTGAAGAATCTGCAAGAGGATATTTGGAGGGCCTTGAGACCTATGGTGAAAAAGTAAATATCTTCACATAAAAACCAAACAGTAGCACTCTGCAAAATTTCTCTGGGATGCGTGCATTCTTCTCTGAGTTGAAGCTTTTCATTTTGGTTGAGCAGATTTCAAAACGTTTCTTTATAAAATCTGCAAGAGGTTGTTTGAGATCCTTTCGTCCAATGTGGGAAAAGGAAATATCTTCACATAAAAACTAGACAGAAGCATTCTGAGCAACTTCTTGGTGATGTGGGCATTCAGCTCTCAGAGTTGAAGCTTTCCTTTGGTTGAACAGATTTGAAATAGTCCTTTTGTACAATCTGCAAGTGGATATTTGAGATCTTTTCATCCAATGCTGAAAAGGAAATATCTTCACTTAAAAACTAAACTGAAGCATTCTGAGCAACTACTTAGTGATGGGTGCATTCAACTCACAGAGTTGAGCCTTTCTTTTGATTGAGCAGTTTTGAAATTCTCTGTTTGAAGCATCTGAAAATGGGCATTTGGAGTGCTTTGTGGCCTATGGAGGAAAATGATATATCTTCACCAAAATGATACACGGGAGAATCTTGCGAAATTTCCTTGTGATGTGTGCCTTCATCTCACATAGTTTAAGCTTTCTATTGGTTAAGCAGATATGAAACAGTCTTTTTCTAGATTCTGCCAGTGCAAATTTGAAATCTTTTCTTCCAATGCGGTGAAAGGGTTTATCTTCACAAAAACCCAGAGAGAAGCATTCTGAACAACTTCTTAGTGATATGTGCATTCCACTCACAGAGTTGAAACTTTCTTTTGATGGAGCAGTTTTAAAACAATCTGAAGAATCCGGAAGTGGACATTTGGAATGCTTTGAGGCCTACGTTGACAAATTAAATATCTTCACGTGAAAAGTACTCAGAAGCATTCTGCGAAATTATTTTGTCATGTATGCATTCATCTCACAGAGTTCAAGTTTCCTTTTGGTTGAGCAGATTTGAAACAGTCTTTTTGTAGAATCTGCAAGTGGATATATGAGATCTTTTCGTCCAGTGTGAGAAAAAGGAAATATCATCTCATAAAAACTAGGCAGAAGATCCTGAAGAAATTCTTAGTGATACATGCATTCAAGTAAATAGGTGAACCATGCTTCTGGTCCAGCAGTTTTGAAACACTCTGTTTGAGGAATCTGCAAGTGGACATTTGGAGTGCTTTGAGGCCTATGTTGAAAAAGGAAATATGTTCACCTAAAAGCTACAGAAAAGCATTCTGTGAAATTTCTTTGTGATGTGTGCATTCTTCTCACAGTGTTGAAGCTTTCTTTAGGTTGAGCAGATTTGAAGCTTTCCTTTTGGAGAATCTGCAAGTGGATATTTGAGATCTTTACGTCCAATGGGGAACCGGATTTATCCTCACATAAAAACTAGACGGAAGGCTTCTGAGCAACTTCTTAGTGATGCGTGTATTCCACTCACAGAGTTGAACCTTTCTTTTGATTGAGCAGTTTTGAAACACATTTTGTCAAGAATCTGCAAGGTTACAATTGGAGTGCTTTGAGATCTATGCTCAAAAAGGAAATATCTTCACATTAATACTACACAGAACCATTTTGCAAAATATGTTCGTGATGTGTGCGTTCATCGGACAGAAGTGAAGCTTTCTTTTGGTTGAGGATATATGAAAAATGCTTTATATACTGTCTGCAAGAGGATATTTGAGATCTTTGCGTCCAATGTGGGAAAAGGAAATATCTTCACTTAAAAACTACACATAGGCATTCTGAGAAACTTCTTAATGACATGTGCATTCAACTCACAGAGTTGGACATTTCTTTGGATTCAGCAGTTTTGAAACACGGTGTTTGAAGAATCTGCAAGTTGGCATTTGGAGTGCTTTGAGGGCAATGATGTAAAAGGAAATATCTTCATTTAAAAACGACACAGAATAATTCTGTGAAATTTATTTGTGATGTGTGCATTCGTTTCACAGGGAAAAACCTCTCCTATGGTTGAGCAGATTTGAAACTGTCTTTTTCTACGATCTGCAAGTGGATATTTGAGATCTTTTCTTCCAATGCATGAAAAGGAATTATCTTCTCTTAGAAACTAGACGGAATCCTTCTGAGCAACTCCTTTGTGATGTGTGCATTCACCTCATGAAGGTCAGCCTTTCTTTTGCTTGAACAGTTTCGAAACTCTCTGTTAAAAGAATCTGCAACTGGACATTTGGAGTGCTTTGAGGCCTATGGTGAAAAAGGAATATATTCTTATGAAAGCTAAAGAGAAGCATCCGGCGAAATTTTTTTATGATGTGTGCATTCATCTCACAGAGTTGAAGCTTTTATTTTGTTGAGCAGATTTGAACAAGTCTTTTCCTAAAATCTGCAAGTGGATATTTGAGATGCCTGCGTCCATTGCGAGAAAAAGAATTATCTTCACATAAAACCTAGACAGAAGCATTCTCAACAACTCCTTAGTGACATGTGCATTCAACTCACAGAGTTTAAACTTTCTTTTGATTGAGCAGTTTTGAAACACGCTGTTTGAAGGATCTGCAAGTGCACATTTGGAGTTCTTTGAGACCTATGGTGAAAAAGCAAGTATCTTCACATAAAAACTACACAGAAGCATCCTGTAAAATTCCTTTGTGATGTGTGCATTCATCTCAGAGAGTTGAAGCTTTCTTGTGGTTCAGCAGATTTGAAAGAGTCTTTTTGTAGACTCCGTAACTGCATGTTTGAGATCATTTCGTCCAAAGCAGGAAAAGGAAATATCTTCACATAAAAAATGGACGGAAGCATTCTGAGCAAATTCTTAATGATATGTGCATTCAACACATAGAATTGAAGCATTCTTTTGATTGATCAGTTTTGAAACACTCTTTGAAGAATCTGCAAGAGGATATTTGGAGGGCCTTGAGACCTATGGTGAAAAAGTAAATATCTTCACATAAAAACCAAACAGTAGCACTCTGCAAAATTTCTCTGGGATGCGTGCATTCTTCTCTGAGTTGAAGCTTTTCATTTTGGTTGAGCAGATTTCAAAACGTTTCTTTATAAAATCTGCAAGAGGTTGTTTGAGATCCTTTCGTCCAATGTGGGAAAAGGAAATATCTTCACATAAAAACTAGACAGAAGCATTCTGAGCAACTTCTTGGTGATGTGGGCATTCAGCTCTCAGAGTTGAAGCTTTCCTTTGGTTGAACAGATTTGAAATAGTCCTTTTGTACAATCTGCAAGTGGATATTTGAGATCTTTTCATCCAATGCTGAAAAGGAAATATCTTCACTTAAAAACTAAACTGAAGCATTCTGAGCAACTACTTAGTGATGGGTGCATTCAACTCACAGAGTTGAGCCTTTCTTTTGATTGAGCAGTTTTGAAACTCTCTGTTGGAAGCATCTGAAAATGGGCATTTGGAGTGCTTTGTGGCCTATGGAGGAAAATGATATATCTTCACCAAAATGATACACGGGAGAATCTTGCGAAATTTCCTTGTGATGTGTGCCTTCATCTCACATAGTTTAAGCTTTCTATTGGTTAAGCAGATATGAAACAGTCTTTTTCTAGATTCTGCCAGTGCAAATTTGAAATCTTTTCTTCCAATGCGGTGAAAGGATTTATCTTCACAAAAACCCAGAGAGAAGCATTCTGAACAACTTCTTAGTGATATGTGCATTCCACTCACAGAGTTGAAACTTTCTTTTGATGGAGCAGTTTTAAAACAATCTGAAGATTCCGGAAGTGGACATTTGGAATGCTTTGAGGCCTACGTTGACAAATTAAATATCTTCACGTGAAAAGTACTCAGAAGCATTCTGCGAAATTATTTTGTCATGTATGCATTCATCTCACAGAGTTCAAGTTTCCTTTTGGTTGAGCAGATTTGAAACAGTCTTTTTGTAGAATCTGCAAGTGGATATATGAGATCTTTTCGTCCAGTGTGAGAAAAAGGAAATATCATCTCATAAAAACTAGGCAGAAGATCCTGAAGAAATTCTTAGTGATACATGCATTCAAGTAAATAGGTGAACCATGCTTCTGGTCCAGCAGTTTTGAAACACTCTGTTTGAGGAATCTGCAAGTGGACATTTGGAGTGCTTTGAGGCCTATGTTGAAAAAGGAAATATGTTCACCTAAAAGCTACAGAAAAGCATTCTGTGAAATTTCTTTGTGATGTGTGCATTCTTCTCACAGTGTTGAAGCTTTCTTTAGGTTGAGCAGATTTGAAGCTTTCCTTTTGGAGAATCTGCAAGTGGATATTTGAGATCTTTACGTCCAATGGGGAACCGGATTTATCCTCACATAAAAACTAGACGGAAGGCTTCTGAGCAACTTCTTAGTGATGCGTGTATTCCACTCACAGAGTTGAACCTTTCTTTTGATTGAGCAGTTTTGAAACACATTTTGTCAAGAATCTGCAAGGTTACAATTGGAGTGCTTTGAGATCTATGCTCAAAAAGGAAATATCTTCACATTAATACTACACAGAACCATTTTGCAAAATATGTTCGTGATGTGTGCGTTCATCGGACAGAAGTGAAGCTTTCTTTTGGTTGAGGATATATGAAAAATGCTTTATATACTGTCTGCAAGAGGATATTTGAGATCTTTGCGTCCAATGTGGGAAAAGGAAATATCTTCACTTAAAAACTACACATAGGCATTCTGAGAAACTTCTTAATGACATGTGCATTCAACTCACAGAGTTGGACATTTCTTTGGATTCAGCAGTTTTGAAACACGGTGTTTGAAGAATCTGCAAGTTGGCATTTGGAGTGCTTTGAGGGCAATGATGTAAAAGGAAATATCTTCATATAAAAACGACACAGAATAATTCTGTGAAATTTATTTGTGATGTGTGCATTCGTTTCACAGGGAAAAACCTCTCCTATGGTTGAGCAGATTTGAAACTGTCTTTTTCTACGATCTGCAAGTGGATATTTGAGATCTTTTCTTCCAATGCATGAAAAGGAATTATCTTCTCTTAGAAACTAGATGGAATCCTTCTGAGCCACTCCTTTGTGATGTGTGCATTCACCTCATGAAGGTCAGCCTTTCTTTTGCTTGAACAGTTTCGAAACTCTCTGTTAAAAGAATCTGCAACTGGACATTTGGAGTGCTTTGAGGCCTATGGTGAAAAAGGAATATATTCTTATGAAAGCTAAAGAGAAGCATCCGGCGAAATTTTTTTATGATGTGTGCATTCATCTCACAGAGTTGAAGCTTTTATTTTGTTGAGCAGATTTGAACAAGTCTTTTCCTAAAATCTGCAAGTGGATATTTGAGATGCCTGCGTCCATTGCGAGAAAAAGAATTATCTTCACATAAAACCTAGACAGAAGCATTCTCAACAACTCCTTAGTGACATGTGCATTCAACTCACAGAGTTTAAACTTTCTTTTGATTGAGCAGTTTTGAAACACGCTGTTTGAAGGATCTGCAAGTGCACATTTGGAGTTCTTTGAGACCTATGGTGAAAAAGCAAGTATCTTCACATAAAAACTACACAGAAGCATCCTGTAAAATTCCTTTGTGATGTGTGCATTCATCTCAGAGAGTTGAAGCTTTCTTGTGGTTCAGCAGATTTGAAAGAGTCTTTTTGTAGACTCCGTAACTGCATGTTTGAGATCATTTCGTCCAATGCAGGAAAAGGAAATATCTTCACATAAAAACTGGACGGAAGCATTCTGAGCAAATTCTTAATGATATGTGCATTCAACACATAGAATTGAAGCATTCTTTTGATTGATCAGTTTTGAAACACTCTTTGAAGAATCTGCAAGAGGATATTTGGAGGGCCTTGAGACCTATGGTGAAAAAGTAAATATCTTCACATAAAAACCAAACAGTAGCACTCTGCAAAATTTCTCTGGGATGCGTGCATTCTTCTCTGAGTTGAAGCTTTTCATTTTGGTTGAGCAGATTTCAAAACGTTTCTTTATAAAATCTGCAAGAGGTTGTTTGAGATCCTTTCGTCCAATGTGGGAAAAGGAAATATCTTCACCTAAAAACTAGACAGAAGCATTCTGAGCAACTTCTTGGTGATGTGGGCATTCAGCTCTCAGAGTTGAAGCTTTCCTTTGGTTGAACAGATTTGAAATAGTCCTTTTGTACAATCTGCAAGTGGATATTTGAGATCTTTTCATCCAATGCTGAAAAGGAAATATCTTCACTTAAAAACTAAACTGAAGCATTCTGAGCAACTACTTAGTGATGGGTGCATTCAACTCACAGAGTTGAGCCTTTCTTTTGATTGAGCAGTTTTGAAATTCTCTGTTTGAAGCATCTGAAAATGGGCATTTGGAGTGCTTTGTGGCCTATGGTGGAAAATGATATATCTTCACCAAAATGATACATGGGAGAATCTTGCGAAATTTCCTTGTGATGTGTGCCTTCATCTCACATAGTTTAAGCTTTCTATTGGTTAAGCAGATATGAAACAGTCTTTTTCTAGATTCTGCCAGTGCAAATTTGAAATCTTTTCTTCCAATGCGGTGAAAGGATTTATCTTCACAAAAACCCAGAGAGAAGCATTCTGAACAACTTCTTAGTGATATGTGCATTCCACTCACAGAGTTGAAACTTTCTTTTGATGGAGCAGTTTTAAAACAATCTGAAGAATCCGGAAGTGGACATTTGGAATGCTTTGAGGCCTACGTTGACAAATTAAATATCTTCACGTGAAAAGTACTCAGAAGCATTCTGCGAAATTATTTTGTCATGTATGCATTCATCTCACAGAGTTCAAGTTTACTTTTGGTTGAGCAGATTTGAAACAGTCTTTTAGCAGAATCTGCAAGTGGATATATGAGATCTTTTCATCCAGTGCGAGAAAAGGGAAATATCATCTGATAAAAACTAGGCAGAACATCCTGAAAAAATTCTTAGTGATACATGCATTCAAGTAAAAAGGTGAACCATGCTTTTGATCCAGCAGTTTTGAAACACTCTGTTTGAAAAATCTGCAAGTGGACATTTGGAGCGATTTGAGGCCTATGTTGAAAAAGGAAATATGTTCATATAAGAGCTACAGAAAAGCATTCTGTGAAATTTCTTTGTGATGTGTGCATTCTTCTCACAGTGTTGAAGCTTTCTTTAGGTTGAGCAGATTTGAAGCTTTCCTTTTGGAGAATCTGCAAGTGGATATTTGAGATCTTTACGTCCAATGGGGAACCGGATTTATCCTCACATAAAAACTAGACGGAAGGCTTCTGAGCAACTTCTTAGTGATGCGTGTATTCCACTCACAGAGTTGAACCTTTCTTTTGATTGAGCAGTTTTGAAACACTTTTTGTCAAGAATCTGCAAGGTTACAATTGGAGTGCTTTGAGATCTATGCTCAAAAAGGAAATATCTTCACATTAATACTACACAGAACCATTTTGCAAAATATGTTCGTGATGTGTGCGTTCATCGGACAGAGGTGAAGCTTTCTTTTGGTTGAGCATATATGAAAAATGCTTTATATACTGTCTGCAAGAGGATATTTGAGATCTTTGCGTCCAATGTGGGAAAAGGAAATATCTTCACTTAAAAACTACACATAGGCATTCTGAGAAACTTCTTAATGACATGTGCATTCAACTCACAGAGATGGACATTTCTTTGGATTCAGCAGTTTTGAAACACGGTGTTTGAAGGATCTGCAAGTTGGCATTTGGAGTGCTTTGAGGGCAATGATGTAAAAGGAAATATCTTCATATAAAAACGACACAGAATAATTCTGTGAAATTTATTTGTGATGTGTGCATTCGTTTCACAGGGAAAAACCTCTCCTATGGTTGAGCAGATTTGAAACTGTCTTTTTCTACGATCTGCAAGTGGATATTTGAGATCTTTTCTTCCAATGCATGAAAAGGAATTATCTTCTCTTAGAAACTAGACGGAATCCTTCTGAGCAACTCCTTTGTGATGTGTGCATTCATCTCATGAAGGTCAGCCTTTCTTTTGCTTGAACAGTTTCGAAACTCTCTGTTAAAAGAATCTGCAACTGGACATTTGGAGTGCTTTGAGGCCTATGGTGAAAAAGGAAATATATTCTTATGAAAGCTAAAGAGAAGCATCCGGCGAAATTTTTTTATGATGTGTGCATTCACCTCACAGAGTTGAAGCTTTTATTTTGTTGAGCAGATTTGAACAAGTCTTTTCCTAGAATCTGCAAGTGGATATATGAGATGCCTGCGTCCATTGCGAGAAAAAGAATTATCTTCACATAAAACCTAGACAGAAGCATTCTCAACAACTCCTTAGTGACATGTGCATTCAACTCACAGAGTTTAAACTTTCTTTTGATTGAGCAGTTTTGAAACACGGTGTTTGAAGGATCTGCAAGTGCACATTTGGAGATCTTTGAGACCTATGGTGAAAAAGCAAGTATCTTCACATAAAAACTACACAGAAGCATCCTGTAAAATTCCTTTGTGATGTGTGCATTCATCTCAGAGAGTTGAAGCTTTCTTGTGGTTCAGCAGATTTGAAAGAGTCTTTTTGTAGACTCCGTAACTGCATGTTTGAGATCATTTCGTCCAATGCAGGAAAAGGAAATATCTTCACATAAAAACCGGACGGAAGCATTCTGAGCAAATTCTTAATGATATGTGCATTCAACACATAGAATTGAAGCATTCTTTTGATTGATCAGTTTTGAAACACTCTTTGAAGAATCTGCAAGAGGATATTTGGAGGGCCTTGAGACCTATGGTGAAAAAGTAAATATCTTCACATAAAAACCAAACAGTAGCACTCTGCAAAATTTCTCTGGGATGTGTGCATTCTTCTCTGAGTTGAAGCTTTTCATTTTGGTTGAGCAGATTTCAAAACGTTTCTTTATAAAATCTGCAAGAGGTTGTTTGAGATCCTTTCGTCCAATGTGGGAAAAGGAAATATCTTCACATAAAAACTAGACAGAAGCATTCTGAGCAACTTCTTGTTGATGTGGGCATTCAGCTCTCAGAGTTGAAGCTTTCCTTTGGTTGAACAGATTTGAAATAGTCCTTTTGTACAATCTGCAAGTGGATATTTGAGATCTTTTCATCCAATGCTGAAAAGGAAATATCTTCACTTAAAAACTAAACTGAAGCATTCTGAGCAACTACTTAGTGATGGGTGCATTCAACTCACAGAGTTGAGCCTTTCTTTTGATTGAGCAGTTTTGAAACTCTCTGTTTGAAGCATCTGAAAATGGGCATTTGGAGTGCTTTGTGGCCTATGGTGGAAAATGATATATCTTCACCAAAATGATACACGGGAGAATCTTGCGAAATTTCCTTGTGATGTGTGCCTTCATCCCACATAGTTTAAGCTTTCTATTGGTTAAGCAGATATGAAACAGTCTTTTTCTAGATTCTGCCAGTGCAAATTTGAAATCTTTTCTTCCAATGCGGTGAAAGGAATTATCTTCACATAAAAGCTAGAGAGAAGCATTCTGAACAACTTCTTAGTGATATGTGCATTCCACTCACAGAGTTGAAACTTACTTTTGATGGAGCAGTTTTAAAACAATCTGAAGAATCCGGAAGTGGACATTTGGAATGCTTTGAGGCCTACGTTGACAAATTAAATATCTTCACGTGAAAAGTACTCAGAAGCATTCTGCGAAATTATTTTGTCATGTATGCATTCATCTCACAGAGTTCAAGTTTCCTTTTGGTTGAGCAGATTTGAAACAGTCTTTTTGTAGAATCTGCAAGTGGATATATGAGATCTTTTCGTCCAGTGTGAGAAAAAGGAAATATCATCTCATAAAAACTAGGCAGAAGATCATGAAGAAATTCTTAGTGATACATGCATTCAAGTAAATAGGTGAACCATGCTTCTGGTCCAGCAGTTTTGAAACACTCTGTTTCAGGAATCTGCAAGTGGACATTTGGAGTGCTTTGAGGCCTATGTTGAAAAAGGAAATATGTTCACCTAAAAGCTACAGAAAAGCATTCTGTGAAATTTCTTTGTGATGTGTGCATTCTTCTCACAGTGTTGAAGCTTTCTTTAGGTTGAGCAGATTTGAAGCTTTCCTTTTGGAGAATCTGCAAGTGGATATTTGAGATCTTTACGTCCAATGGGGAACCGGATTTATCCTCACATAAAAACTAGACGGAAGGCTTCTGAGCAACTTCTTAGTGATGCGTGTATTCCACTCACAGAGTTGAACCTTTCTTTTGATTGAGCAGTTTTGAAACACATTTTGTCAAGAATCTGCAAGGTTACAATTGGAGTGCTTTGAGATCTATGCTCAAAAAGGAAATATCTTCACATTAATACTACACAGAACCATTTTGCAAAATATGTTCGTGATGTGTGCGTTCATCGGACAGAAGTGAAGCTTTCTTTTGGTTGAGGATATATGAAAAATGCTTTATATACTGTCTGCAAGAGGATATTTGAGATCTTTGCGTCCAATGTGGGAAAAGGAAATATCTTCACTTAAAAACTACACATAGGCATTCTGAGAAACTTCTTAATGACATGTGCATTCAACTCACAGAGTTGGACATTTCTTTGGATTCAGCAGTTTTGAAACACGGTGTTTGAAGAATCTGTAAGTTGGCATTTGGAGTGCTTTGAGGGCAATGATGTAAAAGGAAATATCTTCATATAAAAACGACACAGAATAATTCTGTGAAATTTATTTGTGATGTGTGCATTCGTTTCACAGGGAAAAACCTCTCCTATGGTTGAGCAGATTTGAAACTGTCTTTTTCTACGATCTGCAAGTGGATATTTGAGATCTTTTCTTCCAATGCATGAAAAGGAATTATCTTCTCTTAGAAACTAGACGGAATCCTTCTGAGCAACTCCTTTGTGATGTGTGCATTCACCTCATGAAGGTCAGCCTTTCTTTTGCTTGAACAGTTTCGAAACTCTCTGTTAAAAGAATCTGCAACTGGACATTTGGAGTGCTTTGAGGCCTATGGTGAAAAAGGAATATATTCTTATGAAAGCTAAAGAGAAGCATCCGGCGAAATTTTTTTATGATGTGTGCATTCATCTCACAGAGTTGAAGCTTTTATTTTGTTGAGCAGATTTGAACAAGTCTTTTCCTAAAATCTGCAAGTGGATATTTGAGATGCCTGCGTCCATTGCGAGAAAAAGAATTATCTTCACATAAAACCTAGACAGAAGCATTCTCAACAACTCCTTAGTGACATGTGCATTCAACTCACAGAGTTTAAACTTTCTTTTGATTGAGCAGTTTTGAAACACGCTGTTTGAAGGATCTGCAAGTGCACATTTGGAGTTCTTTGAGACCTATGGTGAAAAAGCAAGTATCTTCACATAAAAACTACACAGAAGCATCCTGTAAAATTCCTTTGTGATGTGTGCATTCATCTCAGAGAGTTGAAGCTTTCTTGTGGTTCAGCAGATTTGAAAGAGTCTTTTTGTAGACTCCGTAACTGCATGTTTGAGATCATTTCGTCCAATGCAGGAAAAGGAAATATCTTCACATAAAAAATGGACGGAAGCATTCTGAGCAAATTCTTAATGATATGTGCATTCAACACATAGAATTGAAGCATTCTTTTGATTGATCAGTTTTGAAACACTCTTTGAAGAATCTGCAAGAGGATATTTGGAGGGCCTTGAGACCTATGGTGAAAAAGTAAATATCTTCACATAAAAACCAAACAGTAGCACTCTGCAAAATTTCTCTGGGATGCGTGCATTCTTCTCTGAGTTGAAGCTTTTCATTTTGGTTGAGCAGATTTCAAAACGTTTCTTTATAAAATCTGCAAGAGGTTGTTTGAGATCCTTTCGTCCAATGTGGGAAAAAGAAATATCTTCACATAAAAACTAGACAGAAGCATTCTGAGCAACTTCTTGGTGATGTGGGCATTCAGCTCTCAGAGTTGAAGCTTTCCTTTGGTTGAACAGATTTGAAATAGTCCTTTTGTACAATCTGCAAGTGGATATTTGAGATCTTTTCATCCAATGCTGAAAAGGAAATATCTTCACTTAAAAACTAAACTGAAGCATTCTGAGCAACTACTTAGTGATGGGTGCATTCAACTCACAGAGTTGAGCCTTTCTTTTGATTGAGCAGTTTTGAAATTCTCTGTTTGAAGCATCTGAAAATGGGCATTTGGAGTGCTTTGTGGCCTATGGAGGAAAATGATATATCTTCACCAAAATGATACACGGGAGAATCTTGCGAAATTTCCTTGTGATGTGTGCCTTCATCTCACATAGTTTAAGCTTTCTATTGGTTAAGCAGATATGAAACAGTCTTTTTCTAGATTCTGCCAGTGCAAATTTGAAATCTTTTCTTCCAATGCGGTGAAAGGATTTATCTTCACAAAAACCCAGAGAGAAGCATTCTGAACAACTTCTTAGTGATATGTGCATTCCACTCACAGAGTTGAAACTTTCTTTTGATGGAGCAGTTTTAAAACAATCTGAAGAATCCGGAAGTGGACATTTGGAATGCTTTGAGGCCTACGTTGACAAATTAAATATCTTCACGTGAAAAGTACTCAGAAGCATTCTGCGAAATTATTTTGTCATGTATGCATTCATCTCACAGAGTTCAAGTTTCCTTTTGGTTGAGCAGATTTGAAACAGTCTTTTAGCAGAATCTGCAAGTGGATATATGAGATCTTTTCATCCAGTGCGAGAAAAGGGAAATATCATCTGATAAAAACTAGGCAGAACATCCTGAAAAAATTCTTAGTGATACATGCATTCAAGTAAAAAGGTGAACCATGCTTTTGATCCAGCAGTTTTGAAACACTCTGTTTGAAAAATCTGCAAGTGGACATTTGGAGCGATTTGAGGCCTATGTTGAAAAAGGAAATATGTTCATATAAGAGCTACAGAAAAGCATTCTGTGAAATTTCTTTGTGATGTGTGCATTCTTCTCACAGTGTTGAAGCTTTCTTTAGGTTGAGCAGATTTGAAGCTTTCCTTTTGGAGAATCTGCAAGTGGATATTTGAGATCTTTACGTCCAATGGGGAACCGGATTTATCCTCACATAAAAACTAGACGGAAGGCTTCTGAGCAACTTCTTAGTGATGCGTGTATTCCACTCACAGAGTTGAACCTTTCTTTTGATTGAGCAGTTTTGAAACACTTTTTGTCAAGAATCTGCAAGGTTACAATTGGAGTGCTTTGAGATCTATGCTCAAAAAGGAAATATCTTCACATTAATACTACACAGAACCATTTTGCAAAATATGTTCGTGATGTGTGCGTTCATCGGACAGAGGTGAAGCTTTCTTTTGGTTGAGCATATATGAAAAATGCTTTATATACTGTCTGCAAGAGGATATTTGAGATCTTTGCGTCCAATGTGGGAAAAGGAAATATCTTCACTTAAAAACTACACATAGGCATTCTGAGAAACTTCTTAATGACATGTGCATTCAACTCACAGAGATGGACATTTCTTTGGATTCAGCAGTTTTGAAACACGGTGTTTGAAGGATCTGCAAGTTGGCATTTGGAGTGCTTTGAGGGCAATGATGTAAAAGGAAATATCTTCATATAAAAACGACACAGAATAATTCTGTGAAATTTATTTGTGATGTGTGCATTCGTTTCACAGGGAAAAACCTCTCCTATGGTTGAGCAGATTTGAAACTGTCTTTTTCTACGATCTGCAAGTGGATATTTGAGATCTTTTCTTCCAATGCATGAAAAGGAATTATCTTCTCTTAGAAACTAGACGGAATCCTTCTGAGCAACTCCTTTGTGATGTGTGCATTCATCTCATGAAGGTCAGCCTTTCTTTTGCTTGAACAGTTTCGAAACTCTCTATTAAAAGAATCTGCAACTGGACATTTGGAGTGCTTTGAGGCCTATGGTGAAAAAGGAAATATATTCTTATGAAAGCTAAAGAGAAGCATCCGGCGAAATTTTTTTATGATGTGTGCATTCACCTCACAGAGTTGAAGCTTTTATTTTGTTGAGCAGATTTGAACAAGTCTTTTCCTAGAATCTGCAAGTGGATATATGAGATGCCTGCGTCCATTGCGAGAAAAAGAATTATCTTCACATAAAACCTAGACAGAAGCATTCTCAACAACTCCTTAGTGACATGTGCATTCAACTCACAGAGTTTAAACTTTCTTTTGATTGAGCAGTTTTGAAACACGGTGTTTGAAGGATCTGCAAGTGCACATTTGGAGATCTTTGAGACCTATGGTGAAAAAGCAAGTATCTTCACATAAAAACTACACAGAAGCATCCTGTAAAATTCCTTTGTGATGTGTGCATTCATCTCAGAGAGTTGAAGCTTTCTTGTGGTTCAGCAGATTTGAAAGAGTCTTTTTGTAGACTCCGTAACTGCATGTTTGAGATCATTTCGTCCAATGCAGGAAAAGGAAATATCTTCACATAAAAACCGGACGGAAGCATTCTGAGCAAATTCTTAATGATATGTGCATTCAACACATAGAATTGAAGCATTCTTTTGATTGATCAGTTTTGAAACACTCTTTGAAGAATCTGCAAGAGGATATTTGGAGGGCCTTGAGACCTATGGTGAAAAAGTAAATATCTTCACATAAAAACCAAACAGTAGCACTCTGCAAAATTTCTCTGGGATGTGTGCATTCTTCTCTGAGTTGAAGCTTTTCATTTTGGTTGAGCAGATTTCAAAACGTTTCTTTATAAAATCTGCAAGAGGTTGTTTGAGATCCTTTCGTCCAATGTGGGAAAAGGAAATATCTTCACATAAAAACTAGACAGAAGCATTCTGAGCAACTTCTTGTTGATGTGGGCATTCAGCTCTCAGAGTTGAAGCTTTCCTTTGGTTGAACAGATTTGAAATAGTCCTTTTGTACAATCTGCAAGTGGATATTTGAGATCTTTTCATCCAATGCTGAAAAGGAAATATCTTCACTTAAAAACTAAACTGAAGCATTCTGAGCAACTACTTAGTGATGGGTGCATTCAACTCACAGAGTTGAGCCTTTCTTTTGATTGAGCAGTTTTGAAACTCTCTGTTTGAAGCATCTGAAAATGGGCATTTGGAGTGCTTTGTGGCCTATGGTGGAAAATGATATATCTTCACCAAAATGATACACGGGAGAATCTTGCGAAATTTCCTTGTGATGTGTGCCTTCATCCCACATAGTTTAAGCTTTCTATTGGTTAAGCAGATATGAAACAGTCTTTTTCTAGATTCTGCCAGTGCAAATTTGAAATCTTTTCTTCCAATGCGGTGAAAGGAATTATCTTCACATAAAAGCTAGAGAGAAGCATTCTGAACAACTTCTTAGTGATATGTGCATTCCACTCACAGAGTTGAAACTTACTTTTGATGGAGCAGTTTTAAAACAATCTGAAGAATCCGGAAGTGGACATTTGGAATGCTTTGAGGCCTACGTTGACAAATTAAATATCTTCACGTGAAAAGTACTCAGAAGCATTCTGCGAAATTATTTTGTCATGTATGCATTCATCTCACAGAGTTCAAGTTTCCTTTTGGTTGAGCAGATTTGAAACAGTCTTTTTGTAGAATCTGCAAGTGGATATATGAGATCTTTTCGTCCAGTGTGAGAAAAAGGAAATATCATCTCATAAAAACTAGGCAGAAGATCATGAAGAAATTCTTAGTGATACATGCATTCAAGTAAATAGGTGAACCATGCTTCTGGTCCAGCAGTTTTGAAACACTCTGTTTCAGGAATCTGCAAGTGGACATTTGGAGTGCTTTGAGGCCTATGTTGAAAAAGGAAATATGTTCACCTAAAAGCTACAGAAAAGCATTCTGTGAAATTTCTTTGTGATGTGTGCATTCTTCTCACAGTGTTGAAGCTTTCTTTAGGTTGAGCAGATTTGAAGCTTTCCTTTTGGAGAATCTGCAAGTGGATATTTGAGATCTTTACGTCCAATGGGGAACCGGATTTATCCTCACATAAAAACTAGACGGAAGGCTTCTGAGCAACTTCTTAGTGATGCGTGTATTCCACTCACAGAGTTGAACCTTTCTTTTGATTGAGCAGTTTTGAAACACATTTTGTCAAGAATCTGCAAGGTTACAATTGGAGTGCTTTGAGATCTATGCTCAAAAAGGAAATATCTTCACATTAATACTACACAGAACCATTTTGCAAAATATGTTCGTGATGTGTGCGTTCATCGGACAGAAGTGAAGCTTTCTTTTGGTTGAGGATATATGAAAAATGCTTTATATACTGTCTGCAAGAGGATATTTGAGATCTTTGCGTCCAATGTGGGAAAAGGAAATATCTTCACTTAAAAACTACACATAGGCATTCTGAGAAACTTCTTAATGACATGTGCATTCAACTCACAGAGTTGGACATTTCTTTGGATTCAGCAGTTTTGAAACACGGTGTTTGAAGAATCTGCAAGTTGGCATTTGGAGTGCTTTGAGGGCAATGATGTAAAAGGAAATATCTTCATATAAAAACGACACAGAATAATTCTGTGAAATTTATTTGTGATGTGTGCATTCGTTTCACAGGGAAAAACCTCTCCTATGGTTGAGCAGATTTGAAACTGTCTTTTTCTACGATCTGCAAGTGGATATTTGAGATCTTTTCTTCCAATGCATGAAAAGGAATTATCTTCTCTTAGAAACTAGACGGAATCCTTCTGAGCAACTCCTTTGTGATGTGTGCATTCACCTCATGAAGGTCAGCCTTTCTTTTGCTTGAACAGTTTCGAAACTCTCTGTTAAAAGAATCTGCAACTGGACATTTGGAGTGCTTTGAGGCCTATGGTGAAAAAGGAATATATTCTTATGAAAGCTAAAGAGAAGCATCCGGCGAAATTTTTTTATGATGTGTGCATTCATCTCACAGAGTTGAAGCTTTTATTTTGTTGAGCAGATTTGAACAAGTCTTTTCCTAAAATCTGCAAGTGGATATTTGAGATGCCTGCGTCCATTGCGAGAAAAAGAATTATCTTCACATAAAACCTAGACAGAAGCATTCTCAACAACTCCTTAGTGACATGTGCATTCAACTCACAGAGTTTAAACTTTCTTTTGATTGAGCAGTTTTGAAACACGCTGTTTGAAGGATCTGCAAGTGCACATTTGGAGTTCTTTGAGACCTATGGTGAAAAAGCAAGTATCTTCACATAAAAACTACACAGAAGCATCCTGTAAAATTCCTTTGTGATGTGTGCATTCATCTCAGAGAGTTGAAGCTTTCTTGTGGTTCAGCAGATTTGAAAGAGTCTTTTTGTAGACTCCGTAACTGCATGTTTGAGATCATTTCGTCCAATGCAGGAAAAGGAAATATCTTCACATAAAAAATGGACGGAAGCATTCTGAGCAAATTCTTAATGATATGTGCATTCAACACATAGAATTGAAGCATTCTTTTGATTGATCAGTTTTGAAACACTCTTTGAAGAATCTGCAAGAGGATATTTGGAGGGCCTTGAGACCTATGGTGAAAAAGTAAATATCTTCACATAAAAACCAAACAGTAGCACTCTGCAAAATTTCTCTGGGATGCGTGCATTCTTCTCTGAGTTGAAGCTTTTCATTTTGGTTGAGCAGATTTCAAAACGTTTCTTTATAAAATCTGCAAGAGGTTGTTTGAGATCCTTTCGTCCAATGTGGGAAAAAGAAATATCTTCACATAAAAACTAGACAGAAGCATTCTGAGCAACTTCTTGGTGATGTGGGCATTCAGCTCTCAGAGTTGAAGCTTTCCTTTGGTTGAACAGATTTGAAATAGTCCTTTTGTACAATCTGCAAGTGGATATTTGAGATCTTTTCATCCAATGCTGAAAAGGAAATATCTTCACTTAAAAACTAAACTGAAGCATTCTGAGCAACTACTTAGTGATGGGTGCATTCAACTCACAGAGTTGAGCCTTTCTTTTGATTGAGCAGTTTTGAAATTCTCTGTTTGAAGCATCTGAAAATGGGCATTTGGAGTGCTTTGTGGCCTATGGAGGAAAATGATATATCTTCACCAAAATGATACACGGGAGAATCTTGCGAAATTTCCTTGTGATGTGTGCCTTCATCTCACATAGTTTAAGCTTTCTATTGGTTAAGCAGATATGAAACAGTCTTTTTCTAGATTCTGCCAGTGCAAATTTGAAATCTTTTCTTCCAATGCGGTGAAAGGATTTATCTTCACAAAAACCCAGAGAGAAGCATTCTGAACAACTTCTTAGTGATATGTGCATTCCACTCACAGAGTTGAAACTTTCTTTTGATGGAGCAGTTTTAAAACAATCTGAAGAATCCGGAAGTGGACATTTGGAATGCTTTGAGGCCTACGTTGACAAATTAAATATCTTCACGTGAAAAGTACTCAGAAGCATTCTGCGAAATTATTTTGTCATGTATGCATTCATCTCACAGAGTTCAAGTTTCCTTTTGGTTGAGCAGATTTGAAACAGTCTTTTTGTAGAATCTGCAAGTGGATATATGAGATCTTTTCGTCCAGTGTGAGAAAAAGGAAATATCATCTCATAAAAACTAGGCAGAAGATCCTGAAGAAATTCTTAGTGATACATGCATTCAAGTAAATAGGTGAACCATGCTTCTGGTCCAGCAGTTTTGAAACACTCTGTTTGAGGAATCTGCAAGTGGACATTTGGAGTGCTTTGAGGCCTATGTTGAAAAAGGAAATATGTTCACCTAAAAGCTACAGAAAAGCATTCTGTGAAATTTCTTTGTGATGTGTGCATTCTTCTCACAGTGTTGAAGCTTTCTTTAGGTTGAGCAGATTTGAAGCTTTCCTTTTGGAGAATCTGCAAGTGGATATTTGAGATCTTTACGTCCAATGGGGAACCGGATTTATCCTCACATAAAAACTAGACGGAAGGCTTCTGAGCAACTTCTTAGTGATGCGTGTATTCCACTCACAGAGTTGAACCTTTCTTTTGATTGAGCAGTTTTGAAAAACATTTTGTCAAGAATCTGCAAGGTTACAATTGGAGTGCTTTGAGATCTATGCTCAAAAAGGAAATATCTTCACATTAATACTACACAGAACCATTTTGCAAAATATGTTCGTGATGTGTGCGTTCATCGGACAGAAGTGAAGCTTTCTTTTGGTTGAGGATATATGAAAAATGCTTTATATACTGTCTGCAAGAGGATATTTGAGATCTTTGCGTCCAATGTGGGAAAAGGAAATATCTTCACTTAAAAACTACACATAGGCATTCTGAGAAACTTCTTAATGACATGTGCATTCAACTCACAGAGTTGGACATTTCTTTGGATTCAGCAGTTTTGAAACACGGTGTTTGAAGAATCTGCAAGTTGGCATTTGGAGTGCTTTGAGGGCAATGATGTAAAAGGAAATATCTTCATATAAAAACGACACAGAATAATTCTGTGAAATTTATTTGTGATGTGTGCATTCGTTTCACAGGGAAAAACCTCTCCTATGGTTGAGCAGATTTGAAACTGTCTTTTTCTACGATCTGCAAGTGGATATTTGAGATCTTTTCTTCCAATGCATGAAAAGGAATTATCTTCTCTTAGAAACTAGACGGAATCCTTCTGAGCAACTCCTTTGTGATGTGTGCATTCACCTCATGAAGGTCAGCCTTTCTTTTGCTTGAACAGTTTCGAAACTCTCTGTTAAAAGAATCTGCAACTGGACATTTGGAGTGCTTTGAGGCCTATGGTGAAAAAGGAATATATTCTTATGAAAGCTAAAGAGAAGCATCCGGCGAAATTTTTTTATGATGTGTGCATTCATCTCACAGAGTTGAAGCTTTTATTTTGTTGAGCAGATTTGAACAAGTCTTTTCCTAAAATCTGCAAGTGGATATTTGAGATGCCTGCGTCCATTGCGAGAAAAAGAATTATCTTCACATAAAACCTAGACAGAAGCATTCTCAACAACTCCTTAGTGACATGTGCATTCAACTCACAGAGTTTAAACTTTCTTTTGATTGAGCAGTTTTGAAACACGCTGTTTGAAGGATCTGCAAGTGCACATTTGGAGTTCTTTGAGACCTATGGTGAAAAAGCAAGTATCTTCACATAAAAACTACACAGAAGCATCCTGTAAAATTCCTTTGTGATGTGTGCATTCATCTCAGAGAGTTGAAGCTTTCTTGTGGTTCAGCAGATTTGAAAGAGTCTTTTTGTAGACTCCGTAACTGCATGTTTGAGATCATTTCGTCCAATGCAGGAAAAGGAAATATCTTCACATAAAAAATGGACGGAAGCATTCTGAGCAAATTCTTAATGATATGTGCATTCAACACATAGAATTGAAGCATTCTTTTGATTGATCAGTTTTGAAACACTCTTTGAAGAATCTGCAAGAGGATATTTGGAGGGCCTTGAGACCTATGGTGAAAAAGTAAATATCTTCACATAAAAACCAAACAGTAGCACTCTGCAAAATTTCTCTGGGATGCGTGCATTCTTCTCTGAGTTGAAGCTTTTCATTTTGGTTGAGCAGATTTCAAAACGTTTCTTTATAAAATCTGCAAGAGGTTGTTTGAGATCCTTTCGTCCAATGTGGGAAAAGGAAATATCTTCACCTAAAAACTAGACAGAAGCATTCTGAGCAACTTCTTGGTGATGTGGGCATTCAGCTCTCAGAGTTGAAGCTTTCCTTTGGTTGAACAGATTTGAAATAGTCCTTTTGTACAATCTGCAAGTGGATATTTGAGATCTTTTCATCCAATGCTGAAAAGGAAATATCTTCACTTAAAAACTAAACTGAAGCATTCTGAGCAACTACTTAGTGATGGGTGCATTCAACTCACAGAGTTGAGCCTTTCTTTTGATTGAGCAGTTTTGAAACTCTCTGTTGGAAGCATCTGAAAATGGGCATTTGGAGTGCTTTGTGGCCTATGGAGGAAAATGATATATCTTCACCAAAATGATACACGGGAGAATCTTGCGAAATTTCCTTGTGATGTGTGCCTTCATCTCACATAGTTTAAGCTTTCTATTGGTTAAGCAGATATGAAACAGTCTTTTTCTAGATTCTGCCAGTGCAAATTTGAAATCTTTTCTTCCAATGCGGTGAAAGGATTTATCTTCACAAAAACCCAGAGAGAAGCATTCTGAACAACTTCTTAGTGATATGTGCATTCCACTCACAGAGTTGAAACTTTCTTTTGATGGAGCAGTTTTAAAACAATCTGAAGAATCCGGAAGTGGACATTTGGAATGCTTTGAGGCCTACGTTGACAAATTAAATATCTTCACGTGAAAAGTACTCAGAAGCATTCTGCGAAATTATTTTGTCATGTATGCATTCATCTCACAGAGTTCAAGTTTCCTTTTGGTTGAGCAGATTTGAAACAGTCTTTTTGTAGAATCTGCAAGTGGATATATGAGATCTTTTCGTCCAGTGTGAGAAAAAGGAAATATCATCTCATAAAAACTAGGCAGAAGATCCTGAAGAAATTCTTAGTGATACATGCATTCAAGTAAATAGGTGAACCATGCTTCTGGTCCAGCAGTTTTGAAACACTCTGTTTGAGGAATCTGCAAGTGGACATTTGGAGTGCTTTGAGGCCTATGTTGAAAAAGGAAATATGTTCACCTAAAAGCTACAGAAAAGCATTCTGTGAAATTTCTTTGTGATGTGTGCATTCTTCTCACAGTGTTGAAGCTTTCTTTAGGTTGAGCAGATTTGAAGCTTTCCTTTTGGAGAATCTGCAAGTGGATATTTGAGATCTTTACGTCCAATGGGGAACCGGATTTATCCTCACATAAAAACTAGACGGAAGGCTTCTGAGCAACTTCTTAGTGATGCGTGTATTCCACTCACAGAGTTGAACCTTTCTTTTGATTGAGCAGTTTTGAAACACATTTTGTCAAGAATCTGCAAGGTTACAATTGGAGTGCTTTGAGATCTATGCTCAAAAAGGAAATATCTTCACATTAATACTACACAGAACCATTTTGCAAAATATGTTCGTGATGTGTGCGTTCATCGGACAGAAGTGAAGCTTTCTTTTGGTTGAGGATATATGAAAAATGCTTTATATACTGTCTGCAAGAGGATATTTGAGATCTTTGCGTCCAATGTGGGAAAAGGAAATATCTTCACTTAAAAACTACACATAGGCATTCTGAGAAACTTCTTAATGACATGTGCATTCAACTCACAGAGTTGGACATTTCTTTGGATTCAGCAGTTTTGAAACACGGTGTTTGAAGAATCTGCAAGTTGGCATTTGGAGTGCTTTGAGGGCAATGATGTAAAAGGAAATATCTTCATATAAAAACGACACAGAATAATTCTGTGAAATTTATTTGTGATGCGTGCATTCGTTTCACAGGGAAAAACCTCTCCTATGGTTGAGCAGATTTGAAACTGTCTTTTTCTACGATCTGCAAGTGGATATTTGAGATCTTTTCTTCCAATGCATGAAAAGGAATTATCTTCTCTTAGAAACTAGACGGAATCCTTCTGAGCCACTCCTTTGTGATGTGTGCATTCACCTCATGAAGGTCAGCCTTTCTTTTGCTTGAACAGTTTCGAAACTCTCTGTTAAAAGAATCTGCAACTGGACATTTGGAGTGCTTTGAGGCCTATGGTGAAAAAGGAATATATTCTTATGAAAGCTAAAGAGAAGCATCCGGCGAAATTTTTTTATGATGTGTGCATTCATCTCACAGAGTTGAAGCTTTTATTTTGTTGAGCAGATTTGAACAAGTCTTTTCCTAAAATCTGCAAGTGGATATTTGAGATGCCTGCGTCCATTGCGAGAAAAAGAATTATCTTCACATAAAACCTAGACAGAAGCATTCTCAACAACTCCTTAGTGACATGTGCATTCAACTCACAGAGTTTAAACTTTCTTTTGATTGAGCAGTTTTGAAACACGCTGTTTGAAGGATCTGCAAGTGCACATTTGGAGTTCTTTGAGACCTATGGTGAAAAAGCAAGTATCTTCACATAAAAACTACACAGAAGCATCCTGTAAAATTCCTTTGTGATGTGTGCATTCATCTCAGAGAGTTGAAGCTTTCTTGTGGTTCAGCAGATTTGAAAGAGTCTTTTTGTAGACTCCGTAACTGCATGTTTGAGATCATTTCGTCCAATGCAGGAAAAGGAAATATCTTCACATAAAAACTGGACGGAAGCATTCTGAGCAAATTCTTAATGATATGTGCATTCAACACATAGAATTGAAGCATTCTTTTGATTGATCAGTTTTGAAACACTCTTTGAAGAATCTGCAAGAGGATATTTGGAGGGCCTTGAGACCTATGGTGAAAAAGTAAATATCTTCACATAAAAACCAAACAGTAGCACTCTGCAAAATTTCTCTGGGATGCGTGCATTCTTCTCTGAGTTGAAGCTTTTCATTTTGGTTGAGCAGATTTCAAAACGTTTCTTTATAAAATCTGCAAGAGGTTGTTTGAGATCCTTTCGTCCAATGTGGGAAAAGGAAATATCTTCACCTAAAAACTAGACAGAAGCATTCTGAGCAACTTCTTGGTGATGTGGGCATTCAGCTCTCAGAGTTGAAGCTTTCCTTTGGTTGAACAGATTTGAAATAGTCCTTTTGTACAATCTGCAAGTGGATATTTGAGATCTTTTCATCCAATGCTGAAAAGGAAATATCTTCACTTAAAAACTAAACTGAAGCATTCTGAGCAACTACTTAGTGATGGGTGCATTCAACTCACAGAGTTGAGCCTTTCTTTTGATTGAGCAGTTTTGAAACTCTCTGTTGGAAGCATCTGAAAATGGGCATTTGGAGTGCTTTGTGGCCTATGGAGGAAAATGATATATCTTCACCAAAATGATACACGGGAGAATCTTGCGAAATTTCCTTGTGATGTGTGCCTTCATCTCACATAGTTTAAGCTTTCTATTGGTTAAGCAGATATGAAACAGTCTTTTTCTAGATTCTGCCAGTGCAAATTTGAAATCTTTTCTTCCAATGCGGTGAAAGGATTTATCTTCACAAAAACCCAGAGAGAAGCATTCTGAACAACTTCTTAGTGATATGTGCATTCCACTCACAGAGTTGAAACTTTCTTTTGATGGAGCAGTTTTAAAACAATCTGAAGAATCCGGAAGTGGACATTTGGAATGCTTTGAGGCCTACGTTGACAAATTAAATATCTTCACGTGAAAAGTACTCAGAAGCATTCTGCGAAATTATTTTGTCATGTATGCATTCATCTCACAGAGTTCAAGTTTCCTTTTGGTTGAGCAGATTTGAAACAGTCTTTTTGTAGAATCTGCAAGTGGATATATGAGATCTTTTCGTCCAGTGTGAGAAAAAGGAAATATCATCTCATAAAAACTAGGCAGAAGATCCTGAAGAAATTCTTAGTGATACATGCATTCAAGTAAATAGGTGAACCATGCTTCTGGTCCAGCAGTTTTGAAACACTCTGTTTGAGGAATCTGCAAGTGGACATTTGGAGTGCTTTGAGGCCTATGTTGAAAAAGGAAATATGTTCACCTAAAAGCTACAGAAAAGCATTCTGTGAAATTTCTTTGTGATGTGTGCATTCTTCTCACAGTGTTGAAGCTTTCTTTAGGTTGAGCAGATTTGAAGCTTTCCTTTTGGAGAATCTGCAAGTGGATATTTGAGATCTTTACGTCCAATGGGGAACCGGATTTATCCTCACATAAAAACTAGACGGAAGGCTTCTGAGCAACTTCTTAGTGATGCGTGTATTCCACTCACAGAGTTGAACCTTTCTTTTGATTGAGCAGTTTTGAAACACATTTTGTCAAGAATCTGCAAGGTTACAATTGGAGTGCTTTGAGATCTATGCTCAAAAAGGAAATATCTTCACATTAATACTACACAGAACCATTTTGCAAAATATGTTCGTGATGTGTGCGTTCATCGGACAGAAGTGAAGCTTTCTTTTGGTTGAGGATATATGAAAAATGCTTTATATACTGTCTGCAAGAGGATATTTGAGATCTTTGCGTCCAATGTGGGAAAAGGAAATATCTTCACTTAAAAACTACACATAGGCATTCTGAGAAACTTCTTAATGACATGTGCATTCAACTCACAGAGTTGGACATTTCTTTGGATTCAGCAGTTTTGAAACACGGTGTTTGAAGAATCTGCAAGTTGGCATTTGGAGTGCTTTGAGGGCAATGATGTAAAAGGAAATATCTTCATATAAAAACGACACAGAATAATTCTGTGAAATTTATTTGTGATGTGTGCATTCGTTTCACAGGGAAAAACCTCTCCTATGGTTGAGCAGATTTGAAACTGTCTTTTTCTACGATCTGCAAGTGGATATTTGAGATCTTTTCTTCCAATGCATGAAAAGGAATTATCTTCTCTTAGAAACTAGACGGAATCCTTCTGAGCCACTCCTTTGTGATGTGTGCATTCACCTCATGAAGGTCAGCCTTTCTTTTGCTTGAACAGTTTCGAAACTCTCTGTTAAAAGAATCTGCAACTGGACATTTGGAGTGCTTTGAGGCCTATGGTGAAAAAGGAATATATTCTTATGAAAGCTAAAGAGAAGCATCCGGCGAAATTTTTTTATGATGTGTGCATTCATCTCACAGAGTTGAAGCTTTTATTTTGTTGAGCAGATTTGAACAAGTCTTTTCCTAAAATCTGCAAGTGGATATTTGAGATGCCTGCGTCCATTGCGAGAAAAAGAATTATCTTCACATAAAACCTAGACAGAAGCATTCTCAACAACTCCTTAGTGACATGTGCATTCAACTCACAGAGTTTAAACTTTCTTTTGATTGAGCAGTTTTGAAACACGCTGTTTGAAGGATCTGCAAGTGCACATTTGGAGTTCTTTGAGACCTATGGTGAAAAAGCAAGTATCTTCACATAAAAACTACACAGAAGCATCCTGTAAAATTCCTTTGTGATGTGTGCATTCATCTCAGAGAGTTGAAGCTTTCTTGTGGTTCAGCAGATTTGAAAGAGTCTTTTTGTAGACTCCGTAACTGCATGTTTGAGATCATTTCGTCCAATGCAGGAAAAGGAAATATCTTCACATAAAAACTGGACGGAAGCATTCTGAGCAAATTCTTAATGATATGTGCATTCAACACATAGAATTGAAGCATTCTTTTGATTGATCAGTTTTGAAACACTCTTTGAAGAATCTGCAAGAGGATATTTGGAGGGCCTTGAGACCTATGGTGAAAAAGTAAATATCTTCACATAAAAACCAAACAGTAGCACTCTGCAAAATTTCTCTGGGATGCGTGCATTCTTCTCTGAGTTGAAGCTTTTCATTTTGGTTGAGCAGATTTCAAAACGTTTCTTTATAAAATCTGCAAGAGGTTGTTTGAGATCCTTTCGTCCAATGTGGGAAAAGGAAATATCTTCACATAAAAACTAGACAGAAGCATTCTGAGCAACTTCTTGGTGATGTGGGCATTCAGCTCTCAGAGTTGAAGCTTTCCTTTGGTTGAACAGATTTGAAATAGTCCTTTTGTACAATCTGCAAGTGGATATTTGAGATCTTTTCATCCAATGCTGAAAAGGAAATATCTTCACTTAAAAACTAAACTGAAGCATTCTGAGCAACTACTTAGTGATGGGTGCATTCAACTCACAGAGTTGAGCCTTTCTTTTGATTGAGCAGTTTTGAAATTCTCTGTTTGAAGCATCTGAAAATGGGCATTTGGAGTGCTTTGTGGCCTATGGTGGAAAATGATATATCTTCACCAAAATGATACACGGGAGAATCTTGCGAAATTTCCTTGTGATGTGTGCCTTCATCTCACATAGTTTAAGCTTTCTATTGGTTAAGCAGATATGAAACAGTCTTTTTCTAGATTCTGCCAGTGCAAATTTGAAATCTTTTCTTCCAATGCGGTGAAAGGATTTATCTTCACAAAAACCCAGAGAGAAGCATTCTGAACAACTTCTTAGTGATATGTGCATTCCACTCACAGAGTTGAAACTTTCTTTTGATGGAGCAGTTTTAAAACAATCTGAAGAATCCGGAAGTGGACATTTGGAATGCTTTGAGGCCTACGTTGACAAATTAAATATCTTCACGTGAAAAGTACTCAGAAGCATTCTGCGAAATTATTTTGTCATGTATGCATTCATCTCACAGAGTTCAAGTTTCCTTTTGGTTGAGCAGATTTGAAACAGTCTTTTTGTAGAATCTGCAAGTGGATATATGAGATCTTTTCGTCCAGTGTGAGAAAAAGGAAATATCATCTCATAAAAACTAGGCAGAAGATCCTGAAGAAATTCTTAGTGATACATGCATTCAAGTAAATAGGTGAACCATGCTTCTGGTCCAGCAGTTTTGAAACACTCTGTTTGAGGAATCTGCAAGTGGACATTTGGAGTGCTTTGAGGCCTATGTTGAAAAAGGAAATATGTTCACCTAAAAGCTACAGAAAAGCATTCTGTGAAATTTCTTTGTGATGTGTGCATTCTTCTCACAGTGTTGAAGCTTTCTTTAGGTTGAGCAGATTTGAAGCTTTCCTTTTGGAGAATCTGCAAGTGGATATTTGAGATCTTTACGTCCAATGGGGAACCGGATTTATCCTCACATAAAAACTAGACGGAAGGCTTCTGAGCAACTTCTTAGTGATGCGTGTATTCCACTCACAGAGTTGAACCTTTCTTTTGATTGAGCAGTTTTGAAAAACATTTTGTCAAGAATCTGCAAGGTTACAATTGGAGTGCTTTGAGATCTATGCTCAAAAAGGAAATATCTTCACATTAATACTACACAGAACCATTTTGCAAAATATGTTCGTGATGTGTGCGTTCATCGGACAGAGGTGAAGCTTTCTTTTGGTTGAGCATATATGAAAAATGCTTTATATACTGTCTGCAAGAGGATATTTGAGATCTTTGCGTCCAATGTGGGAAAAGGAAATATCTTCACTTAAAAACTACACATAGGCATTCTGAGAAACTTCTTAATGACATGTGCATTCAACTCACAGAGTTGGACATTTCTTTGGATTCAGCAGTTTTGAAACACGGTGTTTGAAGAATCTGCAAGATGGCATTTGGAGTGCTTTGAGGGCAATGATGTAAAAGGAAATATCTTCATATAAAAACGACACAGAATAATTCTGTGAAATTTATTTGTGATGTGTGCATTCGTTTCACAGGGAAAAACCTCTCCTATGGTTGAGCAGATTTGAAACTGTCTTTTTCTACGATCTGCAAGTGGATATTTGAGATCTTTTCTTCCAATGCATGAAAAGGAATTATCTTCTCTTAGAAACTAGACGGAATCCTTCTGAGCAACTCATTTGTGATGTGTGCATTCATCTCATGAAGGTCAGCCTTTCTTTTGCTTGAACAGTTTCGAAACTCTCTGTTAAAAAATCTGCAACTGGACATTTGGAGTGCTTTGAGGCCTATGGTGAAAAAGGAAATATATTCTTATGAAAGCTAAAGAGAAGCATCCGGCGAAATTTTTTTATGATGTGTGCATTCACCTCACAGAGTTGAAGCTTTTATTTTGTTGAGCAGATTTGAACAAGTCTTTTCCTAGAATCTGCAAGTGGATATTTGAGATGCCTGCGTCCATTGCGAGAAAAAGAATTATCTTCACATAAAACCTAGACAGAAGCATTCTCAACAACTCCTTAGTGACATGTGCATTCAACTCACAGAGTTTAAACTTTCTTTTGATTGAGCAGTTTTGAAACACGGTGTTTGAAGGATCTGCAAGTGCACATTTGGAGATCTTTGAGACCTATGGTGAAAAAGCAAGTATCTTCACATAAAAACTACACAGAAGCATCCTGTAAAATTCCTTTGTGATGTGTGCATTCATCTCAGAGAGTTGAAGCTTTCTTGTGGTTCAGCAGATTTGAAAGAGTCTTTTTGTAGACTCCGTAACTGCATGTTTGAGATCATTTCGTCCAATGCAGGAAAAGGAAATATCTTCACATAAAAACTGGACGGAATTATTCTGAGCAAATTCTTAATGATATGTGCATTCAACACATAGAATTGAAGCATTCTTTTGATTGATCAGTTTTGAAACACTCTTTGAAGAATCTGCAAGAGGACATTTGGAGGGCCTTGAGACCTATGGTGAAAAAGTAAATATCTTCACATAAAAACCAAACAGTAGCCCTCTGCAAAATTTCTCTGGGATGTGTGCATTCTTCTCTGAGTTGAAGCTTTTCATTTTGGTTGAGCAGATTTCAAAACGTTTCTTTATAAAATCTGCAAGAGGTTGTTTGAGATCCTTTATTCCAATGTGGGAAAAGGAAATATCTTCACATAAAAACTAGACAGAAGCATTCTGAGCAACTTCTTGGTGATGTGGGCATTCAGCTCTCAGATTTGAAGCTTTCCTTTGGTTGAACAGATTTGAAATAGTCCTTTTGTACAATCTGCAAGTGGATATTTGAGATCTTTTCATCCAATGCTGAAAAGGAAATATCTTCACTTAAAAACTAAACTGAAGCATTCTGAGCAACTACTTAGTGATGGGTGCATTCAACTCACAGAGTTGAGCCTTTCTTTTGATTGAGCAGTTTTGAAACTCTCTGTTTGAAGCATCTGAAAATGGGCATTTGGAGTGCTTTGTGGCCTATGTTGGAAAATGATATATCTACACCAAAATGATACACGGGAGAATCTTGCGAAATTTCCTTGTGATGTGTGCCTTCATCTCACATAGTTTAAGCTTTCTATTGGTTAAGCAGATATGAAACAGTCTTTTTCTAGATTCTGCCAGTGCAAATTTGAAATCTTTTCTTCCAATGCGGTGTAAGGATTTATCTTCACAAAAACCCAGAGAGAAGCATTCTGAAAAACTTCTTAGTGATATGTGCATTCCACTCACAGAGTTGAAACTTTCTTTTGATGGGGCAGTTTTAAAACAATCTGAAGAATCCGGAAGTGGACATTTGGAATGCTTTGAGGCCTACGTTGACAAATTAAATATCTTCACGTGAAAAGTACTCAGAAGCATTCTGCGAAATTATTTTGTCATGTATGCATTCATCTCACAGAGTTCAAGTTTACTTTTGGTTGAGCACATTTGAAACAGTCTTTTAGCAGAATCTGCAAGTGGATATATGAGATCTTTTCATCCAGTGCGAGAAAAAGGAAATATCATCTGATAAAAACTAGGCAGAACATCCTGAAAAAATTCTTAGTGATACATGCATTCAAGTAAAAGGGTGAACCCTGCTTTTGATCCAGCAGTTTTGAAACACTCTGTTTGAAGAATCTGCAAGTGGACATTTGGAGCGATTTGAGGCCTATGTTGAAAAAGGAAATATGTTCATATAAGAGCTACAGAAAAGCATTCTGTGAAATTTCTTTGTGATGTGTGCATTCTTCTCACAGTGTTGAAGCTTTCTTTAGGTTGAGCAGATTTGAAGCTTTCCTTTTGGAGAATCTGCAAGTGGATATTTGAGATCTTTACGTCCAATGGGGAACCGGATTTATCCTCACATAAAAACTAGACGGAAGGCTTCTGAGCAACTTCTTAGTGATGCGTTTATTCCACTCACAGAGTTGAACCTTTCTTTTGATTGAGCAGTTTTGAAACACTTTTTGTCAAGAATCTGCAAGGTTACAATTGGAGTGCTTTGAGATCTATGCTCAAAAAGGAAATATCTTCACATTAATACTACACAGAACCATTTTGCAAAATATGTTCGTGATGTGTGCGTTCATCGGACAGAGGTGAAGCTTTCTTTTGGTTGAGCATATATGAAAAATGCTTTATATACTGTCTGCAAGAGGATATTTGAGATCTTTGCGTCCAATGTGGGAAAAGGAAATATCTTCACTTAAAAACTACACATAGGCATTCTGAGAAACTTCTTAATGACATGTGCATTCAACTCACAGAGTTGGACATTTCTTTGGATTCAGCAGTTTTGAAACACGGTGTTTGAAGAATCTGCAAGTTGGCATTTGGAGTGCTTTGAGGGCAATGATGTAAAAGGAAATATCTTCATATAAAAACGACACAGAATAATTCTGTGAAATTTATTTGTGATGTGTGCATTCGTTTCACAGGGAAAAACCTCTCCTATGGTTGAGCAGATTTGAAACTGTCTTTTTCTACGATCTGCAAGTGGATATTTGAGATCTTTTCTTCCAATGCATGAAAAGGAATTATCTTCTCTTAGAAACTAGACGGAATCCTTCTGAGCAACTCCTTTGTGATGTGTGCATTCATCTCATGAAGGTCAGCCTTTCTTTTGCTTGAACAGTTTCGAAACTCTCTGTTAAAAGAATCTGCAACTGGACATTTGGAGTGCTTTGAGGCCTATGGTGAAAAAGGAAATATATTCTTATGAAAGCTAAAGAGAAGCATCCGGCGAAATTTTTTTATGATGTGTGCATTCACCTCACAGAGTTGAAGCTTTTATTTTGTTGAGCAGATTTGAACAAGTCTTTTCCTAGAATCTGCAAGTGGATATATGAGATGCCTGCGTCCATTGCGAGAAAAAGAATTATCTTCACATAAAACCTAGACAGAAGCATTCTCAACAACTCCTTAGTGACATGTGCATTCAACTCACAGAGTTTAAACTTTCTTTTGATTGAGCAGTTTTGAAACACGGTGTTTGAAGGATCTGCAAGTGCACATTTGGAGATCTTTGAGACCTATGGTGAAAAAGCAAGTATCTTCACATAAAAACTACACAGAAGCATCCTGTAAAATTCCTTTGTGATGTGTGCATTCATCTCAGAGAGTTGAAGCTTTCTTGTGGTTCAGCAGATTTGAAAGAGTCTTTTTGTAGACTCCGTAATTGCATGTTTGAGATCATTTCGTCCAATGCAGGAAAAGGAAATATCTTCACATAAAAACTGGACGGAAGCATTCTGAGCAAATTCTTAATGATATGTGCATTCAACACATAGAATTGAAGCATTCTTTTGATTGATCAGTTTTGAAACACTCTTTGAAGAATCTGCAAGAGGACATTTGGAGGGCCTTGAGACCTATGGTGAAAAAGTAAATATCTTCACATAAAAACCAAACAGTAGCACTCTGCAAAATTTCTCTGGGATGTTTGCATTCTTCTCTGAGTTGAAGCTTTTCATTTTGGTTGAGCAGATTTCAAAACGTTTCTTTATAAAATCTGCAAGATGTTGTTTGAGATCCTTTCGTCCAATGTGGGAAAAGGAAATATCTTCACATAAAAACTAGACAGAAGCATTCTGAGCAACTTCTTGGTGATGTGGGCATTCAGCTCTCAGAGTTGAAGCTTTCCTTTGGTTGAACAGATTTGAAATAGTCCTTTTGTACAATCTGCAAGTGGATATTTGAGATCTTTTCATCCAATGCTGAAAAGGAAATATCTTCACTTAAAAACTAAACTGAAGCATTCTGAGCAACTACTTAGTGATGGGTGCATTCAACTCACAGAGTTGAGCCTTTCTTTTGATTGAGCAGTTTTGAAATTCTCTGTTTGAAGCATCTGAAAATGGGCATTTGGAGTGCTTTGTGGCCTATGGTGGAAAATGATATATCTTCACCAAAATGATACACGGGAGAATCTTGCGAAATTTCCTTGTGATGTGTGCCTTCATCTCACATAGTTTAAGCTTTCTATTGGTTAAGCAGATATGAAACATTCTTTTTCTAGATTCTGCCAGTGCAAATTTGAAATCTTTTCTTCCAATGCGGTGAAAGGATTTATCTTCACAAAAACCCAGAGAGAAGCATTCTGAACAACTTCTTAGTGATATGTGCATTCCACTCACAGAGTTGAAACTTTCTTTTGATGGAGCAGTTTTAAAACAATCTGAAGAATCCGGAAGTGGACATTTGGAATGCTTTGAGGCCTACGTTGACAAATTAAATATCTTCACGTGAAAAGTACTCAGAAGCATTCTGCGAAATTACTTTGTGATGTATGCATTCATCTCACAGAGTTCAAATTTCCTTTTGGTTGAGCAGATTTGAAACAGTCTTTTTGTAGAATCTGCAAGTGGATATATGAGATCTTTTCGTCCAGTGTGAGAAAAAGGAAATATCATCTCATAAAAACTAGGCAGAAGATCCTGAAGAAATTCTTAGTGATACATGCATTCAAGTAAATAGGTGAACCATGCTTCTGGTCCAGCAGTTTTGAAACACTCTGTTTGAGGAATCTGCAAGTGGACATTTGGAGTGCTTTGAGGCCTATGTTGAAAAAGGAAATATGTTCACCTAAAAGCTACAGAAAAGCATTCTGTGAAATTTCTTTGTGATGTGTGCATTCTTCTCACAGTGTTGAAGCTTTCTTTAGGTTGAGCAGATTTGAAGCTTTCCTTTTGGAGAATCTGCAAGTGGATATTTGAGATCTTTACGTCCAATGGGGAACCGGATTTATTCTCACATAAAAACTAGACGGAAGGCTTCTGAGCAACTTCTTAGTGATGCGTGTATTCCACTCACAGAGTTGAACCTTTCTTTTGATTGAGCAGTTTTGAAACACATTTTGTCAAGAATCTGCAAGGTTACAATTGGAGTGCTTTGAGATCTATGCTCAAAAAGGAAATATCTTCACATTAATACTACACAGAACCATTTTGCAAAATATGTTCGTGATATGTGCGTTCATCGGACAGAGGTGAAGCTTTCTTTTGGTTGAGGATATATGAAAAATGCTTTATATACTGTCTGCAAGAGGATATTTGAGATCTTTGCGTCCAATGTGGGAAAAGGAAATATCTTCACTTAAAAACTACACATAGGTATTCTGAGAAACTTCTTAATGACATGTGCATTCAACTCACAGAGTTGGACATTTCTTTGGATTCAGCAGTTTTGAAACACGGTGTTTGAAGAATCTGCAAGATGGCATTTGGAGTGCTTTGAGGGCAATGATGTAAAAGGAAATATCTTCATATAAAAACGACACAGAATAATTCTGTGAAATTTATTTGTGATGTGTGCATTCGTTTCACAGGGAAAAACCTCTCCTATGGTTGAGCAGATTTGAAACTGTCTTTTTCTACGATCTGCAAGTGGATATTTGAGATCTTTTCTTCCAATGCATGAAAAGGAATTATCTTCTCTTAGAAACTAGACGGAATCCTTCTGAGCAACTCCTTTGTGATGTGTGCATTCACCTCATGAAGGTCAGCCTTTCTTTTGCTTGAACAGTTTCGAAACTCTCTGTTAAAAGAATCTGCAACTGGACATTTGGAGTGCTTTGAGGCCTATGGTGAAAAAGGAAATATATTCTTATGAAAGCTAAAGAGAAGCATCCGGCGAAATTTTTTTATGATGTGCGCATTGATCTCACAGAGTTGAAGCTTTTATTTTGTTGAGCAGATTTGAACAAGTCTTTTCCTAAAATCTGCAAGTGGATATTTGAGATGCCTGCGTCCATTGCGAGAAAAAGAATTATCTTCACATAAAACCTAGACAGAAGCATTCTCAACAACTCCTTAGTGACATGTGCATTCAACTCACAGAGTTTAAACTTTCTTTTGATTGAGCAGTTTTGAAACACGCTGTTTGAAGGATCTGCAAGTGCACATTTGGAGTTCTTTGAGACCTATGGTGAAAAAGCAAGTATCTTCACATAAAAACTACACAGAAGCATCCTGTAAAATTCCTTTGTGATGTGTGCATTCATCTCAGAGAGTTGAAGCTTTCTTGTGGTTCAGCAGATTTGAAAGAGTCTTTTTGTAGACTCCGTAACTGCATGTTTGAGATCATTTCGTCCAATGCAGGAAAAGGAAATATCTTCACATAAAAACTGGACGGAAGCATTCTGAGCAAATTCTTAATGATATGTGCATTCAACACATAGAATTGAAGCATTCTTTTGATTGATCAGTTTTGAAACACTCTTTGAAGAATCTGCAAGAGGACATTTGTAGGGCCTTTTGACCTATGGTGAAAAAGTAAATATCTTCACATAAAAACCAAACAGTAGCACTCTGCAAAATTTCTCTGGGATGTGTGCATTCTTCTCTGAGTTGAAGCTTTTCATTTTGGTTGAGCAGATTTCAAAACGTTTCTTTATAAAATCTGCAAGAGGTTGTTTGAGATCCTTTCGTCCAATGTGGGAAAAGGAAATATCTTCACATAAAAACTAGACAGAAGCATTCTGAGCAACTTCTTGGTGATGTGGGCATTCAACTCTCAGAGTTGAAGCTTTCCTTTGGTAGAACAGATTTGAAAGAGTCCTTTTGTACAATCTGCAAGTGGATATTTGAGATCTTTTCATCCAATGCTGAAAAGGAAATATCTTCACTTAAAAACTAAACTGAAGCATTCTGAGCAACTTCTTAGTGATGGGTGCATTCAACTCACAGAGTTGAGCCTTTCTTTCGATTGAGCAGTTTTGAAACTCTCTGTTTGAAGCATCTGCAAATGGGCATTTGGAGTGCTTTGTGGCCTATGGTGGAAAATGATATATCTTCACCAAAATGATACACGGGAGAATCTTGCGAAATTTCCTTGTGATGTGTGCCTTCATCTCACATAGTGGAAGCTTTCTTTTGGTTAAGCAGATATGAAACAGTCTTTTTCTAGATTCTGCCAGTGCAAATTTGAAATCTTTTCTTCCAATGCGGTGAAAGGATTTATCTTCACAAAAACCCAGAGAGAAGCATTCTGAACAGCTTCTTAGTGATATGTGCATTCCACTCACAGAGTTGAAACTTTCTTTTGATGGAGCAGTTTTAAAACAATCTGAAGAATCCGGAAGTGGACATTTGGAATGCTTTGAGGCCTACGTTGACAAATTAAATATCTTCACGTGAAAAGTACTCAGAAGCATTCTGCGAAATTATTTTGTCATGTATGCATTCATCTCACAGAGTTCAAGTTTTCTTTTGGTTGAGCAGATTTGAAACAGTCTTTTAGCAGAATATGCAAGTGGATATATGAGATCTTTTCGTCCAGTGCGAGAAAAAGGAAATATCATCTGATAAAAACTAGGCAGAACATCCTGAACAAATTCTTAGTGATACATGCATTCAAGTAAAAAGGTGAACCATGCTTTTGATCCAGCAGATTTGAAACACTCTGTTTGAAGAATCTGCAAGTGGACATTTGGAGCGATTTGAGGCCTATGTTGAAAAAGGAAATATGTTCACATAAGAGCTACAGAAAAGCATTCTGTGATATTTCTTTGTGATGTGTGCATTCTTCTCACAGTGTTGAAGCTTTCTTTTGGTTGAGCAGATTTGAAGCTTTCCTTTTGGAGAATCTGCAAGTGGATATTTGAGATCTTTACGTACAAAGGGGAACCGGATTTATCTTCGCATAAAAACTAGACGGAAGCCTTCTGAGCAACATCTTAGTGATGCGTGTATTCCACTCACAGAGTTGAACCTTTCTTTGGATTGAGCAGTTTTGAAACACTTTTTGTCAAGAATCTGCAAGGTTACAATTGGAGGGCTTTGAGACCTATGATCAAAAAGGAAATATCTTCACATTAATACCTCACAGAACCATTTTGCAAAATACGTTTGTGATGTGTGCGTTCACCTGACAGAGGTGAAGCTTTCTTTTGTTGAGCATATATGAAAAAGTCTTTATATAGTGTCTGCAAGTGGACATTTGAGATCTTTGCATCCAATGTGGGAAAAGGAAATATCTTCACTTAAAAACTACACATAGGCATTCTGAGAAACTTCTTAGTGATATGTGCATTCAACTCACAGAGTTGGACATTTCTTTTGATTCAGCAGTTTTGAAACACGGTGTTTGAAGAATCTGCAAGTTGGCATTTGGAGTGCTTTGAGGGCAATGATGTAAAAGGAAATATCTTCATATAAAACTACACAGAATAATTCTGTGAAATTTATTTGTGATGTGTGCATTCGTTTCACAGGGATAAAAATCTCCTATGGTTGAACAGATTTGAAAATGTCTTTTTCTACAATCTGCAAGTGGATATTTGAGATCTTTTCTTACAATGCATGAAAAGGAATTATCTTCATTTAGAAACTAGAAGGAAGCATTTTGAGCAACCTCTTTGTGATGTGTGCATTCATCTCATGGAGGTCAGCCTTTCTTTTGCTTGAGCAGTTTCGAAAATCTCTGTTAAAAGTATCTGCAACTGGACATTTGGAGTGCCTCGAGGCCTATGGTGAACAAGGAAATATTTCCTTATGAAAGCTAAAGAGAAGCATCCTGCGAAATTTCTTTATGATGTGTGCATTCATCTCACAGAGTTGAAGCTTTTATTTTGTTGTGGAGATTTGAACAAGTCTTTTCCTAGTATCTGCAAGTGGATATTTGAGATGTCTGCGTCCATTGCGAGAAAAAGAATTATCTTCACATAAAAACTAGACAGAAGCATTCTCAACAACTCCTTAGTGACATGTGCATTCAACTCACAGAGTTTAAACTTTCTTTTTATTGAGCAGTTTTGAAACACTGTGTTTGAAGTATCTGCATGTGCACATTTGGAGGTCTTTGAGACCTATGGTGAAAAAGCAAATATCTTCACATAAAAACTACACAGAAGCATCCTGTAAAATTCCTTTGTGATGTGTACGTTCATCTCAGAGAGTTGAAGCTTTCTTGTGGTTGTGCAGATTTGAAACAGTCTTTTTGTAGACTCCGTAACTGCATGTTTGAGATCATATCTTCCAATGCAGGAAAATGAAATATCTTCACATAAAAACCGGACGGAAGCATTCTGAGCAAATTCTTAATGATATGTGCTTTCAACTCAGAGAATTGAACCATTCTTTTGATTGATCAGTTTTGAAACACTCTTTGAAGAAACTGCAAGCGGACATTGGGAGGGCATTGAGACCTATGTTGAAAAAGGAAATATCTTCACATAAAAACCAAACAGTAGCACTCTGCAAAATTTTTCTGGGATGTGTGTATTCTTCTCTGAGTTGAAGCTATTCTTTTTCGTTGAGCAGATTTGAAACCGTTTTTTTGTAGAATCTGCAAGTGGTTATTTGAGATCTTTTCGTCCAATGTGGGAGAAGGAAATATCTTCACATAAAAACTAGACAGAAGCATTCTGAGCAACTTCTTTGTGATGTGGGCATTCAACTCTCAGAGCTGAAGCTTTCCTTTGGTTGAACAGATTTGAAATAGTCCTTTTGTACAATCTGCAAGTGGATATTTGAGATCTTTTCATCCAATGCTGAAAAGGAAATATCTTCACTTAAAAACTAAACTGAAGCATTCTGAGCAACTTCTTAGTGATGGGTGCATTCAACTCACAGAGTTGAGCCTTTCTTTTGATTGAGCAGTTTGGAAACTCTCTGTTTGAAGCATCTGCAAATGGGCATTTGGGGTGCTTTGTGGCCTATGGTAGAAAATGATATATCTTCACCACAATGATACACGGGAGCATCTTGCAAAATTTCCATGTGATGTGTGCCTTCATCTCACATAGTGGAAGCTTCCTTTGGTTAAGCAGATATGAAACAGTCTTTTTCTAGATTCCGCCAGTGCAAATTTGAAATCTTTTCTTCCAATGCGGTGAAAGGAATTATTTTCACATAAAACCTAGAGAGAAGCATTCTGAACAACTTCTTAGTGATATGTGGATTCCACTCACAGAGTTGAAATTTTCTTTTGATGGAGCAGTTTTGAAACAATCTGAAGAAACTGGAAGTGGACATATGGAATGCTTTGAGGCCTATGGTGAAAAATTAAATATCTCCACGTGAAAAGTACTCAGAATTATTCTGCGAAATTACTTTGTGATGTATGCATTCATCTCACAGAATTCAAGTTTCCTTTTGGTTGAGCAGATTTGAAACAGTCTTTTTGTAGAATCTGCAAGTGGATATATGAGATCTTTTCGTCCAGTGCGAGAAAAGGGAAATATCATCTCATAAAAACTAGGCAGAAGATCCTGAACAAATACTAAGTGATACATGCATTCAAGTAAACAGGTGAACCATGCTTTTGGTCCAGCAGTTTTGAAACACTCTGTTTGAAGAATCTGCAACTGGACATTTGGAGCGCTTTGAGGCCTATGTTGAAAAAGGAAATATGTTCACATAAAAGCTACAGAAAAGCATTCTGTGAAATTTCTTTGTGATGTGTGCATTCTTCTCACAGTGTTGAAGTTTTCTTTTGGTTGAGCAGATTTGAAGCTTTCCTTTTGGAGAATCTGCAAGTGGATATTTGTGATCTTTACATCCAATGGGGAACCGGATTTATCTTCACATAAAAACTAGATGGAAGCCTTCTGAGCAACTTCTTAGTGATGCGTGTATTCCACTCACAGAGTTGAACCTTTCTTTTGATTGAGCAGTTTTGAAACACTTTTTGTCAAGAATCTGCAAGGTTACAATTGGAGGGCTTTGAGACCTATGCTCAAAAAGGAAATATCTTCCCATTAATACTACACAGAACCATTGTGTAAAATACGTTTGTGATGTGTGCGTTCACCTGACAGAGGTGAAGCTTTCTTTTGTTGAGCATATATGAAAAAGTCTTTATATAGTGTCTGCAAGAGGATATTTGAGATCTTTGCATCCAATGTGGGAAAAGGAAATATCATCACTTAAAAACTACACATAGGCATTCTGAGAAACTTCTTAGTGATATGTGCATTCAACTCACAGAGTTGGACATTTCTTTTTATTCAGCAGTTTTGAAACACGGTGTTTGAAGAATCTGCAAGTTGGCATTTGGAGTGCTTTGAGGGCAGTGATGTAAAAGGAAATATCTTCATATAAAAACTACACAGAATAATTCTGTGAAATTTATTTGTGATGTGTGCATTCGTTTCACAGGGAAAAACCTCTCCTATGGTTGAGCAGATTTGAAACTGTCTTTTTCTAAAATCTGCAAGTGGATATTTGAGATCTTTTCTTCCAATGCATGAAAAGGAATTATCTTCACTTACAAACTAGACGGAAGCATTCTGAAAAACTCCTTTGTGTTGTGTGCATTCATATCATGGAGGTCAGCCTTTCTTTTGCTTGAACAGTTTCGAAACTCACTGTTAAAAGGATCTGCAACTGGACATTTGGAGTGCTTTGTGGCCTATGGTGAAAAAGGAAATATATTCTTATGAAAGATAAAGAGAAGCATAATGCGAATTTTCTTTATGATGTGTGCATTCATCTCACAGAGTTGAACCTATTATTTTGTTGAGCAGATTTGAACAAGTCTTTTCCTAGAATCTGCAAGTGGATATTTGAGATGTCTGCGTCCATTGCGAGAAAAAGAATTATCTTCATATAAAAACTAAACAGAAGCATTCTCAACAACTACTTAGTGACATGTGCATTCAACTCACAGAGTTTAAATTTCTTTTGATTGAGCAGTTTTGAAACACGGTGTTTGAAGGATCTGCAAGTGGACATTTGGAGGTCTTTGAGACCTATGGTTAAAAAGCAAGTATCTTCACATAAAAACTACACAGAAGCATCCTGCAAAACTTCTTTGTGATGTGTGCATTCATCTCAGAGAGTTGAAGCTTTCTTGTTTTTGAGCAGATTTGAAATAATCTTTTTGTAGACTCTGTAACTGCATATTTGAGATCATTTCGTCCAATGCAGGAAAAGGAAATATCTTCACATAAATACCGGACGGAAGCATTCTGAGCAACTTCTTAATGATATGTGCATTCAACTCAGAGAATTGAACCATTCTTTTGATTGATCAGTTTTGAAACACTCTTTGAAGAATCTGCAAGAGGACATTTGGAGGGCTTTGAGACCTATGGTGAAAAAGGAAATATCTTCACATAAAAACCAAACAGTAGCGCACTGCAAAATTTCTCTGGGATGTGTGCATTCTTCTCTGAGTTGAAGCTTTTCTTTTTGGTTGAGCAGATTTGAAACCGTTTTTTTTGTAGAATCTGCAAGTGGTTATTTGAGATCTTTTCGTCCAATGTGGGAAAAGGAAATATCTTCACATAAAAACTAGACAGAAGCATTCTGAGCAACTTCTTGGTGATGTGGGCATTCAACTCTCAGATTTGAAGCTTTCCTTTGGTTGAACAGATTTGAAATAGTCCTTTTGTACAATCTGCAAGTGGATATTTGAGACCTTTTCATCCAATGCTGAAAAGGAAATATCTTCACTTTAAAACTAAACTGAAACATTCTGAGCAACTTCTTAGTGATGGGTGCATTCAACTCACAGAGTTGAGCCTTTCCTTTGATTGAGCAGTTTTGAAACTCTCTGTTTGAAGCACCTGCAAAAGGGGATTTGGAGTGCTTTGTGGCCTATTGTGGCAAATGGTATATCTTCACCAAAATGATACACGGGAGAATCTTGCGAAATTTCCTTGTGATGTGTGCCTTCATCTCACATAGTGGAAGCTTTCTTTTGGTTAAGCAGATATGAAACAGTCTTTTTCAAGATTCTGCCAGTGCAAATTTGAAATCTTTTATTCCAATGATGTGAAAGGAATTATCTTCACATAAAACCTAGAGAGAAGCATTCTGTACAACTTCTTAGTGATATGTGCATTCCACTCACAGAGTTGAAACTTTCTTTTGATGGAGCAGTTTTGAAACAATCTGAAGATTCCGGAAGTGGACATTTGGAATGCTTTGAGGCCTACGGTGAAAAATTAAATATCTCCATGTGAAAAGTACTCACAAGCATTCTGCAAAATTATTTTGTGATGTATGCATTCATCTCACAGAGTTCAAGTTTCCTTTTGGTTGAGCAGATTTGAAACAGTCTTTTAGTAGAATCTGCAAGTGGATATATGAGATCTTTTCGTCCAGTGCGAGAAAAAGGAAATATCATCTGATAAAAACTATGCAGAACATCCTGAACAAATTCTTAGTGATACATGCATTAAGTTAAAAGGTGAACCATGCTTTTGATCCAGCAGTTTTGAAACACTCTGTTTGAAGAATCTGCAAGTGGACATTTGGAGCGATTTGAGGCCTATGTTGAAAAAGGAAATATGTTCACATAAAAGCTACAGAAAAGCATTCTGTGAAATTTCTTTGTGATGTGTGCATTCTTCTCACAGTGTTGAAGCTTTCTTTTGGTTGAGCAGATTTGAAGCTTTCCTTATGGAGAATCTGCAAGTGGATATTTGTGATCTTTACTTCCAATGGGGAACGGGATTTACCTGCACATAAAAACTAGACGGAAGCCTTCTGAGCAACTTCTTAGTGATGCTTGTATTCCACTCACAGAGTTGAACTTTTCTTTTGATTGAGCAGTTTTGAAACACTTTTTGTCAAGAATCTGCATGGTTACAATTGGAGTGCTTTGAGACCTATGCTCAAAAAGGAAATATCTTCACATTAATACTACACAGAACCATTTTGCAAAATACTTTTGTGATGTGTGCGTTCATCTGACAGATGTGAAGCTTTCTTTTGTTGAGCATATATGAAAAAGGCTTTATATAGTGTCTGCAAGAGGATATTTGAGTTCTTTGCATCCAATGTGGGAAAAGGAAATATCTTCACTTAAAAACTACACATAGGCATTCTGAGAAACTACTTAGTGATATGTGCATTCAACTCACAGTGTTGGACATTTCTTTTGATTCAGCAGTTTTGAAACACGGGGTTTGAAGAATCTGCAAGTTGGCATTTGGAGGGCTTTGAGGGCAATGATGTAAAAGGAAATATCTCCATATAAAAACTACACAGAATAATTCTGCGAAATTTATTTGTGATGTGTGCATTCGTTTCACAGGGATAAAAATCTCCTATGGTTGAGCAGATTTGAAACTGTCTTTTTGTACAATCTGCAAGTGGATATTTGAGATCTTTTCTTCCAATGCATGAAAAGGAATTATCTTCACTTACAAACTAGACGGAAGCATTCTGAGCAACTCCTTTGTGATGTGTGCATTCATCTCATGGAGGTCAGCCTTTCTTTTGCTTGAACAGTTTCGAATCTCTCTGTTAAAATGATCTGCAACTGGACATTTGGAGTGCTTTTTTGCCTATGGTGAAAAAGGAAATATATTCTTATGAAAGCTAAAGAGAAGCATCCTGCGAAATTTTTTTATGATGTGTGCATTCATCTCACAGAGTTGAACCTTTTATTTTGTTGAGCAGATTTGAACAAGTCTTTTCCTAGAATCTGCAAGTGGATATTTGAGATGTCTGCGTCCATTGCGAGAAAAAGAATTATCTTCATATACAAACTAGACAGAAGCATTCTCAACAACTACTTAGTGACATGTGCATTCAACTCACAGAGTTTAAACTTTCTTTTGATTGAGCAGTTTTGAAACACGGTGTTTGAAGGATCTGCAAGTGGACATTTGGAGGTCTTTGAGACCTATGTTTAAAAGGCAAGTATCTTCACATAAAAACTACACAGAAGAATCCTGCAAAGTTACTTTGTGATGTGTGCATTCATCTCAGAGAGTTGAAGCTTTCTTGTTTTTGAGCAGATTTGAAACAGTCTTTTTGTAGACTCTGTAACTGCATATTTGAGATCATTTGTTCCAATGCAGGAAAAGGAAATATCTTCATAAAAAAACCGGACGGAAGCATTCTGAGCAACTTCTTAATGATATGTGCATTCAACTCAGAGAATTGAACCATTCTTTTGATTGATCAGTTTTGAAACACTCTTTGAAGAATCTGCAAGAGGACATTTGGAGGGCTTTGAGACCTATGGTGAAAAAGGAAATATCTTCACATAAAAACCAAACAGTAGCACTCTGCTAAATTTCTCTGGGATGTGTGCATTCTTCTCTGAGTTGAAGCTTTTCTTTTTGGTTGAGCAGATTTGAAACCGTTTTTTTTGTAGAATCTGCAATTGGTTATTTGAGATCTTTTCGTCCAATGTGGGAAAAGGAAATATCTTCACATAAAAACTAGACAGAAGCATTCTGAGCAACTTCTTGGTGATGTGGGCATTCAACTCTCAGAGTTGAAGCTTTCCTTTGGTTGAACAGATTTGAAATAGTCCTTTTGTACAATCTGCAAGTGGATATTTGAGTTCTTTTCATCCAATGCTGAAAAGGAAATATCTTCACTTTAAAACTAAACTGAAGCATTCTGAGCAACTTCTTAGTGTTGGGTGCATTCAACTCACAGAGTTGAGCCATTCATTTGATTGAGCAATTTTGAAACTCTCTGTTTGAAGAATCTGCAATTGGGAATTTGGAGTGCTTTGTGGCCTATTATGGAAAATGATATATCTTCACCAAAATGATACACGGGAGAATCTGTGAAATTTCCTTGTGATGTGTGCCTTCATCTCACATAGTTGAAGCCTTCTTTTGGTTAAGCAGATATGAAACAGTCTTTTTCAAGATTCTGCCAGTGCAAATTTGAAATCTTTTCTTCCAATGCGGTGAAAGGAATTATCTTCACATAAAACGTAGAGAGAAGCATTCTGTACAACTTCTTAGTGATATGTGCATTCCACTCACAGAGTTGAAACTTTCTTTTGATGGAGCAGTTTTGAAACAATCTGAAGAATCCGGAAGTGGACATTTGGAATGCTTTGAGGCCTATGGTAAAAAATTATATATCTTCACCTGAAAAGTACTCAGAAGCATTCTGCGAAATCATTTTGTGATGTATGCATTCATCTCAAAGAGTTCAAGTTTCCTTTTGGTTGAGCAGGTTTGAAACAGTCTTTTGTAGAATCTGCAAGTGGATATATGAGTTCTTTTCGTCCAGTGCAAAAAAAAGGAAATATCATCTGATAAAACTAGGAAGAACATCCTGAACAAATTCTTAGTGATACATGCATTCAAGTAAAAGGTGAACCATGCTTTTGATCCAGCAGTTTTGAAACACTCTGTTTGAAGAATCTGCAAGTGGACATTTGGAGCGATTTGAGGCCTATGTTGAAAAAGGAAATATGTTCACGTAAAAGCTACAGAAAAGGATTATGTGAAATTCATTTATGATGTGTGCATTCTTCTCACAGTGTTGAAGCTTTCTTTTGGTTGAGCAGATTTGAAGCTTTCCTTTTGGAGAATCTGCAAGTGGATATTTGTGATCTTTACATCCAATGGGGAACCGGATTTATCTTCACATAAAAACTAGACGGAAGCCTTCTGAGCAACTTCTTAGTGATGCGTGTATTCCACTCACAGAGTTGAACCTTTCTTTTGATTGAGCAGTTTTGAAACACTTTTTGTCAAGAATCTGCAAGGTTACAATTGGAGGGCTTTGAGACCTATGCTCAAAAAGGAAATATCTTCACATTAATACTACACAGAACCATTTTGCAAAATACGTTTGTGATGTGTGCGTTCACCTGACAGAGGTGAAGCTTTCTTTTGTTGAGCATATATGAAAAAGTCTTTATATAGTGTCTGCAAGAGAATATTTGAGATCTTTGCATCGAATGTGGGAAAAGGAAATATCATCACTTAAAAACTACACATAGGCATTCTGAGAAACTTCTTAGTGATATGTGCATTCAACTCACAGAGTTGGACATTTCTTTTGATTCAGCCGTTTTGAGACACGGTGTTTGAAGAATCTGCAAGTTGGCATTTGGAGTGCTTTGAGGGCAATGATGTAAAAGGAAATATCTTCATATAAAAACTACACAGAATAATTCTGTGAAATTTATTTGTGATGTGTGCATTCGTTTCACAGGGAAAAACCTCTCCTATGGTTGAGCAGATTTGAAACTGTCTTTTTCTAAAATCTGCAAGTGGATATTTGAGATCTTTTCTTCCAATGCATGAAAAGGAATTATCTTCACTTACAAACTAGATGGAAGCATTCTGAACAACTCCTTTGTGTTGTGTGCATTCATCTCATGGAGGTCAGCCTTTCTCTTGCTTGAACAGTTTCGAAACTCTCTGTTAAAAGGATCTGCAACTGGACATTTGGAGTGCTTTGTGGCCTATGGTGAAAAAGGAAATATATTCTTATGAAAGATAAAGAGAAGGATCCTGCGAAATTTCTTTATGATGTGTGCATTCATCTCACAGAGTTGAACCTTTTATTTTGTTGAGCAGATTTGAACAAGTCCTTTCTTAGAATCTGCAAGTAGATATTTGAGATGTCTGCGTCCATTGCGAGAAAAAGAATTATCTTCATACAAAAACTAGACAGAAGCATTCACAACAACTACTTAGTGACATGTGCATTCAACTCACAGAGTTTAAACTTTCTTTTGATTGAGCAGTTTTGAAACACGGTGTTTGAAGTATCTGCAAGTGGACATTTGGAGGTCTTTGAGACCTACGGTTAAAAGGCAAGTATCTTCACATAAAAACTACACAGAAGCATCCTGCAAAATTTTTTGTGATGTGTGCATTCATCTCAGGGAATTGAAGATTTTTTGATTTTGAGCAGATTTGAAACAGTGTTTTTGTGGACTCTGTAACTTCATATTTGAGATCATTTGGTCCAATGCAGGAAAAGGAAATATCTTCACATAAAAACCGGATGGAAGCATTCAGAGCAACTTCTTAGTGATATGTGCATTCAACTCAGAGAATTGAACCATTCTTTTGACTGATCAGTTTTGAAACACTCTTTGACGAATCTGCAAGAGGACATTTGGAGGGCTTTGAGACCTATGGTGAAAAAGGAAATATCTTCACATAAAAACCAAACAGTAGCACTCTGCAAAATTTCTCTGGGATGTGTGCATTCTTCTCTGAGTTGAAGCTTTTATTTTTGGTTGAGCAGATTTCAAACTGTTTTTTTTGTAGAATCTGCAAGTGGTTATTTGAGATCTTTTCGTCCAATGTGGGAAAAGGAAATATCTTCACATAAAAACCAGACAGAAGCATTCTGAGCAACTTCTTGGTGATATGGGCATTCAACTATCAGAGTTGAAGCTTTCCTTTGGTTGAACAAATTTGAAATAGTCCTTTTGTACAATCTGCAAGTGGATATTTGAGTTCTTTTCATCCAATGCTGAAAAGGAAATATCTTCACTTTAAAACTAAACTGAAGCATTCTGAGCAACTTCTTAGTGATGGGTGCATTCAACTCACAGAGTTGAGTCTTTCATTTGACTGAGCAATTTTGAAACTCTCTGTTTGAAGAATCTACATTTGGGCATTTGGAGTGCTTTGTGGCCTATTGTGGAAAATGGTATATCTTCACCAAAATGATACACGGGAGAATCTTTCAAAATTTCCTTGTGATGTGTGCCTTCATCTCACATAGTGGAAGCTTTCTTTTGGTTAAGCAGATATGAAACTGTCTTTTTCAAGATTCTGCCAGTGCAAATTTGAAATCTTTTCTTCCAATGCGGTGAAAGGAATTATCTTCACATAAAACCTAGAGAGAAGCATTCTGTACAACTTCTTAGTGATATGTGCATTCCACTCACAGAGTTGAAACTTTCTTTTGATGGAGCAGTTTTGAAACAATTTGAAGAATCCGGAAGTGGACATTTGAAATGCTTTGAGGCCTATGGTAAAAAATTAAATATCTTCACCTGGAAAGTACTCAGAAGCATTCTGCGAAATCATTTTGTGACGTATGCATTCATCTCACAGAGTTCAAGTTTCCTTTTGGTTGAGCAGATTTGAAACTGTCTTTTGTAGAATCTGCAAGTGGATATATGAGATCTTTTCGTCCAGTGCAAAAAAAAGGAAATATCATCTGATAAAACTAGGCAGAACATCCTGAACAAATTCTTAGTGATACATGCATTCAAGTAAAAGGTGAACCATGCTTTTGATCCAGCAGTTTTGAAACACTCTGTTTGAAGAATCTGTAAGTGGACATTTGGAGCGATTTGAGGCCTATGTTGAAAAAGGAAATATGTTCACGTAAAAGCTACAGAAAAGGATTCTGTAAAATTTCTTTATGATGTGTGCATTCTTGTCACAATGTTGAAGCTTTCTTTTGGTTGAGCAGACTTGAAGCTTTCCTTTTGGAGAATCTGCAAGTGGATATTTGAGACCTTTACGTCCAATGGGGAACCGGATTTATCTTCACATAAAAACTAGACGGAAGCTTTCTGAGCAACTTCTTAGTGATGCGTGTATTCCACTCACAGAGTTGAACCTTTCTTTTGATTGAGCAGTTTTGAAACACTTTTTGTCAAGAATCTGCAAGGTTACAATTGGAGGGCTTTGAGACCTATGCTCAAAAAGGAAATATCTTCACATTAATACTACACAGAACCATTTTGCAAAATACGTTTGTGATGTGTGCGTTCACCTGACAGAGGTGAAGCTTTCTTTTGTTGAGCATATATGAAAAAGTCTTTATATAGTGTCTGCAAGAGGATATTTGAGATCTTTGCATCCAATGTGGGTAAAGGAAATATCATCACTTAAAAACTACACATAGGCATTCTGAGAAACTTCTTAGTGATATGTGCATTCAACTCACAGAGTTGGACATTTCTTTTGATTCAGCCGTTTTGAAACACGGTGTTTGAAGAATCTGCAAGTTGTCATTTGGAGTGCTTTGAGGGCAATGATGTAAAAGGAAATATCTTCATATAAAAACTACACAGAATAATTCTGTGAAATTTATTTGTGATGTGTGAATTCGTTTCACAGGGAAAAACCTCTCCTATGGTTGAGCAGATTTGAAACTGTCTTTTTCTACAATCTGCAAGTGGATATTTGAGATCTTTTCTTCCAATGCATGAAAAGGAATTATCTTCAGTTACAAACTAGATGGAAGCATTCTGAACAACTCCTTTGTGTTGTGTGCATTCATCTCATGGAAGTCAGCCTTTCTCTTGCTTGAACAGTTTCGAAACTCTCTGTTAAAAGGATCTGCAACTGGACATTTGGAGTGCTTTGTGGCCTATGGTGAAAAAGGAAATATATTCTTATGAAAGCTAAAGAGAAGCATCCTGCGAAATTTTTTTATGATGTGTGCATTCATCTCACAGAGTTGAACCTTTTATTTTGTTGAGCAGATTTGAACAAGTCCTTTCTTAGAATCTGCAAGTAGATATTTGAGATGTCTGCGTCCATTGCGAGAAAAAGAATTATCTTCATACAAAAACTAGACAGAAGCATTCACAACAACTACTTAGTGACATGTGCATTCAACTCACAGAGTTTAAACTTTCTTTTGATTGAGCAGTTTTGAAACACGGTGTTTGAAGTATCTGCAAGTGGACATTTGGAGGTCTTTGAGACCTACGGTTAAAAGGCAAGTATCTTCACATAAAAACTACACAGAAGCATCCTGCAAAATTTTTTGTGATGTGTGCATTCATCTCAGGGAATTGAAGATTTTTTGATTTTGAGCAGATTTGAAACAGTGTTTTTGTGGACTCTGTAACTTCATATTTGAGATCATTTGGTCCAATGCAGGAAAAGGAAATATCTTCACATAAAAACCGGATGGAAGCATTCAGAGCAACTTCTTAGTGATATGTGCATTCAACTCAGAGAATTGAACCATTCTTTTGACTGATCAGTTTTGAAACACTCTTTGACGAATCTGCAAGAGGACATTTGGAGGGCTTTGAGACCTATGGTGAAAAAGGAAATATCTTCACATAAAAACCAAACAGTAGCACTCTGCAAAATTTCTCTGGGATGTGTGCATTCTTCTCTGAGTTGAAGCTTTTATTTTTGGTTGAGCAGATTTCAAACTGTTTTTTTTGTAGAATCTGCAAGTGGTTATTTGAGATCTTTTCGTCCAATGTGGGAAAAGGAAATATCTTCACATAAAAACCAGACAGAAGCATTCTGAGCAACTTCTTGGTGATATGGGCATTCAACTATCAGAGTTGAAGCTTTCCTTTGGTTGAACAAATTTGAAATAGTCCTTTTGTACAATCTGCAAGTGGATATTTGAGTTCTTTTCATCCAATGCTGAAAAGGAAATATCTTCACTTTAAAACTAAACTGAAGCATTCTGAGCAACTTCTTAGTGATGGGTGCATTCAACTCACAGAGTTGAGTCTTTCATTTGACTGAGCAATTTTGAAACTCTCTGTTTGAAGAATCTACATTTGGGCATTTGGAGTGCTTTGTGGCCTATTGTGGAAAATGGTATATCTTCACCAAAATGATACACGGGAGAATCTTTCAAAATTTCCTTGTGATGTGTGCCTTCATCTCACATAGTGGAAGCTTTCTTTTGGTTAAGCAGATATGAAACTGTCTTTTTCAAGATTCTGCCAGTGCAAATTTGAAATCTTTTCTTCCAATGCGGTGAAAGGAATTATCTTCACATAAAACCTAGAGAGAAGCATTCTGTACAACTTCTTAGTGATATGTGCATTCCACTCACAGAGTTGAAACTTTCTTTTGATGGAGCAGTTTTGAAACAATTTGAAGAATCCGGAAGTGGACATTTGAAATGCTTTGAGGCCTATGGTAAAAAATTAAATATCTTCACCTGGAAAGTACTCAGAAGCATTCTGCGAAATCATTTTGTGACGTATGCATTCATCTCACAGAGTTCAAGTTTCCTTTTGGTTGAGCAGATTTGAAACTGTCTTTTGTAGAATCTGCAAGTGGATATATGAGATCTTTTCGTCCAGTGCAAAAAAAAGGAAATATCATCTGATAAAACTAGGCAGAACATCCTGAACAAATTCTTAGTGATACATGCATTCAAGTAAAAGGTGAACCATGCTTTTGATCCAGCAGTTTTGAAACACTCTGTTTGAAGAATCTGTAAGTGGACATTTGGAGCGATTTGAGGCCTATGTTGAAAAAGGAAATATGTTCACGTAAAAGCTACAGAAAAGGATTCTGTAAAATTTCTTTATGATGTGTGCATTCTTGTCACAATGTTGAAGCTTTCTTTTGGTTGAGCAGACTTGAAGCTTTCCTTTTGGAGAATCTGCAAGTGGATATTTGAGACCTTTACGTCCAATGGGGAACCGGATTTATCTTCACATAAAAACTAGACGGAAGCTTTCTGAGCAACTTCTTAGTGATGCGTGTATTCCACTCACAGAGTTGAACCTTTCTTTTGATTGAGCAGTTTTGAAACACTTTTTGTCAAGAATCTGCAAGGTTACAATTGGAGGGCTTTGAGACCTATGCTCAAAAAGGAAATATCTTCACATTAATACTACACAGAACCATTTTGCAAAATACGTTTGTGATGTGTGCGTTCACCTGACAGAGGTGAAGCTTTCTTTTGTTGAGCATATATGAAAAAGTCTTTATATAGTGTCTGCAAGAGGATATTTGAGATCTTTGCATCCAATGTGGGTAAAGGAAATATCATCACTTAAAAACTACACATAGGCATTCTGAGAAACTTCTTAGTGATATGTGCATTCAACTCACAGAGTTGGACATTTCTTTTGATTCAGCCGTTTTGAAACACGGTGTTTGAAGAATCTGCAAGTTGTCATTTGGAGTGCTTTGAGGGCAATGATGTAAAAGGAAATATCTTCATATAAAAACTACACAGAATAATTCTGTGAAATTTATTTGTGATGTGTGAATTCGTTTCACAGGGAAAAACCTCTCCTATGGTTGAGCAGATTTGAAACTGTCTTTTTCTACAATCTGCAAGTGGATATTTGAGATCTTTTCTTCCAATGCATGAAAAGGAATTATCTTCAGTTACAAACTAGATGGAAGCATTCTGAACAACTCCTTTGTGTTGTGTGCATTCATCTCATGGAAGTCAGCCTTTCTCTTGCTTGAACAGTTTCGAAACTCTCTGTTAAAAGGATCTGCAACTGGACATTTGGAGTGCTTTGTGGCCTATGGTGAAAAAGGAAATATATTCTTATGAAAGCTAAAGAGAAGCATCCTGCGAAATTTTTTTATGATGTGTGCATTCATCTCACAGAGTTGAACCTTTTATTTTGTTGAGCAGATTTGAACAAGTCTTTTCCTAGAATCTGCAAGTGGATATTTGAGATGTCTGCGTCCATTGCGAGAAAAAGATTTATCTTCATATACAAACTAGACAGAAGCATTCTCAACAACTACTTAGTGACATGTGCATTCAACTCACAGAGTTTAAACTTTCTTTTGATTGAGCAGTTTTGAAACACAGTGTTTGAAGGATCTGCAAGTGGACATTTGGAGGTCTTTGATACCTATGTTTAAAAGGCAAGTATCTTCACATAAAAACTACACAGAAGAATCCTGCAAAGTTACTTTGTGATGTGTGCATTCATCTCAGAGAGTTGAAGCTTTCTTGTTTTTGAGCAGATTTGAAACAGTCTTTTTGTAGACTCTGTAACTGCATATTTGAGATCATTTGTTCCAATGCAGGAAAAGGAAATATCTTCATAAAAAAACCGGACGGAAGCATTCTGAGCAACTTCTTAATGATATGTGCATTCAACTCAGAGAATTGAACCATTCTTTTGATTGATCAGTTTTGAAACACTCTTTGAAGAATCTGCAAGAGGACATTTGGAGGGCTTTGAGACCTATGGTGAAAAAGGAAATATCTTCACATAAAAACCAAACAGTAGCACTCTGCTAAATTTCTCTGGGATGTGTGCATTCTTCTCTGAGTTGAAGCTTTTCTTTTTGGTTGAGCAGATTTGAAACCGTTTTTTTTGTAGAATCTGCAATTGGTTATTTGAGATCTTTTCGTCCAATGTGGGAAAAGGAAATATCTTCACATAAAAACTAGACAGAAGCATTCTGAGCAACTTCTTGGTGATGTGGGCATTCAACTCTCAGAGTTGAAGCTTTCCTTTGGTTGAACAGATTTGAAATAGTCCTTTTGTACAATCTGCAAGTGGATATTTGAGTTCTTTTCATCCAATGCTGAAAAGGAAATATCTTCACTTTAAAACTAAACTGAAGCATTCTGAGCAACTTCTTAGTGTTGGGTGCATTCAACTCACAGAGTTGAGCCATTCATTTGATTGAGCAATTTTGAAACTCTCTGTTTGAAGAATCTGCAATTGGGGATTTGGAGTGCTTTGTGGCCTATTGTGGAAAATGATATATCTTCACCAAAATGATACACGGGATAATCTTGTGAAATTTCCTTGTGATGTGTGCCTTCATCTCACATAGTTGAAGCCTTCTTTTGGTTAAGCAGATATGAAACAGTCTTTTTCAAGATTCTGCCAGTGCAAATTTGAAATCTTTTCTTCCAATGCGGTGAAAGTAATTATCTTCACATAAAACCTAGAGAGAAGCATTCTGTACAACTTCTTAGTGATATGTGCATTCCACTCACAGAGTTGAAACTTTCTTTTGATGGAGCAGTTTTGAAACAATCTGAAGAATCCGGAAGTGGACATTTGGAATGCTTTGAGGCCTATGGTAAACAATTATATATCTTCACCTGAAAAGTACTCAGAAGCATTCTGCGAAATCATTTTGTGATGTATGCATTCATCTCAAAGAGTTCAAGTTTCCTTTTGGTTGAGCAGGTTTGAAACAGTCTTTTGTAGAATCTGCAAGTGGATATATGAGATCTTTTCGTCCAGTGCAAAAAAAAGGAAATATCATCTGATAAAACTAGGAAGAACATCCTGAACAAATTCTTAGTGATACATGCATTCAAGTAAAAGGTGAACCATGCTTTTGATCCAGCAGTTTTGAAACACTCTGTTTGAAGAATCTGCAAGTGGACATTTGGAGCGATTTGAGGCCTATGTTGAAAAAGGAAATATGTTCACGTAAAAGCTACAGAAAAGGATTCTGTGAAATTCCTTTATGATGTGTGCATTCTTCTCACAGTGTTGAAGCTTTCTTTTGGTTGAGCAGATTTGAAGCTTTCCTTTTGGAGAATCTGCAAGTGGATATTTGTGATCTTTACATCCAATGGGGAACCGGATTTATCTTCACATAAAAACTAGACGGAAGCCTTCTGAGCAACTTCTTAGTGATGCGTGTATTCCACTCACAGAGTTGAACCTTTCTTTTGATTGAGCAGTTTTGAAACACTTTTTGTCAAGAATCTGCAAGGTTACAATTGGAGGGCTTTGAGACCTATGCTCAAAAAGGAAATATCTTCACATTAATACTACACAGAACCATTTTGCAAAATACGTTTGTGATGTGTGCGTTCACCTGACAGAGGTGAAGCTTTCTTTTGTTGAGCATATATGAAAAAGTCTTTATATAGTGTCTGCAAGAGAATATTTGAGATCTTTGCATCCAATGTGGGAAAAGGAAATATCATCACTTAAAAACTACACATAGGCATTCTGAGAAACTTCTTAGTGATATGTGCATTCAACTCACAGAGTTGGACATTTCTTTTGATTCAGCCGTTTTGAAACACGGTGTTTGAAGAATCTGCAAGTTGGCATTTGGAGTGCTTTGAGGGCAATGATGTAAAAGGAAATATCTTCATATAAAAACTACACAGAATAATTCTGTGAAATTTATTTGTGATGTGTGCATTCGTTTCACAGGGAAAAACCTCTCCTATGGTTGAGCAGATTTGAAACTGTCTTTTTCTACAATCTGCAAGTGGATATTTGAGATCTTTTCTTCCAATGCATGAAAAGGAATTATCTTCACTTACAAACTAGATGGAAGCATTCTGAACAACTCCTTTGTGTTGTGTGCATTCATCTCATGGAGGTCAGCCTTTCTCTTGCTTGAACAGTTTCGAAACTCTCTGTTAAAAGGATCTGCAACTGGACATTTGGAGTGCTTTGTGGCCTATGGTGAAAAAGGAAATATATTCTTATGAAAGATAAAGAGAAGGATCCTGCGAAATTTCTTTATGATGTGTGCATTCATCTCACAGAGTTGAACCTTTTATTTTGTTGAGCAGATTTGAACAAGTCTTTTCTTAGAATCTGCAAGTAGATATTTGAGATGTCTGCGTCCATTGCGAGAAAAAGAATTATCTTCTTATAAAAACTAGACAGAAGCATTCACAACAACTACTTAGTGACATGTGCATTCAACTCACAGAGTTTAAACTTTCTTTTGATTGAGCAGTTTTGAAACACGGTGTTTGAAGTATCTGCAAGTGGACATTTGGAGGTCTTTGAGACCTACGGTTAAAAGGCAAGTATCTTCACATAAAAACTACACAGAAGCATCCTGCAAAATTTTTTGTGATGTGTGCATTCATCTCAGGGAATTGAAGCTTTTTTGATTTTGAGCAGATTTGAAACAGTCTTTTTTTGGACTCTGTAACTTCATATTTGAGATCATTTGGTCCAATGCAGGAAAAGGAAATATCTTCACATAAAAACCGGACGGAAGCATTCAGAGCAACTTCTTAATGATATGTGCATTCAACTCAGAGAATTGAACCATTCTTTTGACTGATCAGTTTTGAAACACTCTTTGAAGAATCTGCAAGAGGACATTTGGAGGGCTTTGAGACCTATGGTGAAAAAGGAAATATCTTCACATAAAAACCAAACAGTAGCACTCTGCAAAATTTCTCTGGGATGTGTGCATTCTTCTCTGAGTTGAAGCTTTTATTTTTGGTTGAGCAGATTTGAAACCGTTTTTTTGTAGAATCTGTAAGTGGTTATTTGAGATCTTTTCGTCCAATGTGGGAAAAGGAAATATCTTCACATAAATACCAGACAGAAGCATTCTGAGCAACTTCTTGGTGATATGGGCATTCAACTATCAGAGTTGAAGCTTTCCTTTGGTTGAACAGATTTGAAATAGTCCTTTTGTACCATCTGCAAGTGGATATTTGAGATCTTTTCATCCAATGCTGAAAAGGAAATATCTTCACTTTAAAACTAAACTGAAGCATTCTGAGCAACTTCTTAGTGATGGGTGCATTCAACTCACAGAGTTGAGTCTTTCATTTGACTGAGCAATTTTGAAACTCTCTGTTTGAAGAATCTACATTTGGGCATTTGGAGTGCTTTGTGGCCTATTGTGGAAAATGGTATATCTTCACCAAAATGATACACGGGAGAATCTTTCAAAATTTCCTTGTGATGTGTGCCTTCATCTCACATAGTGGAAGCTTTCTTTTGGTTAAGCAGATATGAAACTGTCTTTTTCAAGATTCTGCCAGTGCAAATTTGAAATCTTTTCTTCCAATGCGGTGAAAGGAATTATCTTCACATAAAACCTAGAGAGAAGCATTCTGTACAACTTCTTAGTGATATGTGCATTCCACTCACAGAGTTGAAACTTTCTTTTGATGGAGCAGTTTTGAAACAATTTGAAGAATCCGGAAGTGGACATTTGGAATGCTTTGAGGCCTATGGTAAAAAATTAAATATCTTCACCTGGAAAGTACTCAGAAGCATTCTGCGAAATCATTTTGTGACGTATGCATTCATCTCACAGAGTTCAAGTTTCCTTTTGGTTGAGCAGATTTGAAACTGTCTTTTGTAGAATCTGCAAGTGGATATATGAGATCTTTTCGTCCAGTGCAAAAAAAAGGAAATATCATCTGATAAAACTAGGCAGAACATCCTGAACAAATTCTTAGTGATACATGCATTCAAGTAAAAGGTGAACCATGCTTTTGATCCAGCAGTTTTGAAACACTCTGTTTGAAGAATCTGTAAGTGGACATTTGGAGCGATTTGAGGCCTATGTTGAAAAAGGAAATATGTTCACGTAAAAGCTACAGAAAAGGATTCTGTAAAATTTCTTTATGATGTGTGCATTCTTGTCACAGTGTTGAAGCTTTCTTTTGGTTGAGCAGACTTGAAGCTTTCCTTTTGGAGAATCTGCAAGTGGATATTTGAGACCTTTACGTCCAATGGGGAACCGGATTTATCTTCACATAAAAACTAGACGGAAGCTTTCTGAGCAACTTCTTAGTGATGCGTGTATTCCACTCACAGAGTTGAACCTTTCTTTTGATTGAGCAGTTTTGAAACACTTTTTGTCAAGAATCTGCAAGGTTACAATTGGAGGGCTTTGAGACCTATGCTCAAAAAGGAAATATCTTCACATTAATACTACACAGAACCATTTTGCAAAATACGTTTGTGATGTGTGCGTTCACCTGACAGAGGTGAAGCTTTCTTTTGTTGAGCATATATGAAAAAGTCTTTATATAGTGTCTGCAAGAGGATATTTGAGATCTTTTCATCCAATGTGGGTAAAGGAAATATCATCACTTAAAAACTACACATAGGCATTCTGAGAAACTTCTTAGTGATATGTGCATTCAACTCACAGAGTTGGACATTTCTTTTGATTCAGCCGTTTTGAAACACGGTGTTTGAAGAATCTGCAAGTTGTCATTTGGAGTGCTTTGAGGGCAATGATGTAAAAGGAAATATCTTCATATAAAAACTACACAGAATAATTCTGTGAAATTTATTTGTGATGTGTGAATTCGTTTCACAGGGAAAAACCTCTCCTATGGTTGAGCAGATTTGAAACTGTCTTTTTCTACAATCTGCAAGTGGATATTTGAGATCTTTTCTTCCAATGCATGAAAAGGAATTATCTTCAGTTACAAACTAGATGGAAGCATTCTGAACAACTCCTTTGTGTTGTGTGCATTCATTTCATGGAAGTCAGCCTTTCTCTTGCTTGAACAGTTTCGAAACTCTCTGTTAAAAGGATCTGCAACTGGACATTTGGAGTGCTTTGTGGCCTATGGTGAAAAAGGAAATATATTCTTATGAAAGCTAAAGAGAAGCATCCTGCGAAATTTTTTTATGATGTGTGCATTCATCTCACAGAGTTGAACCTTTTATTTTGTTGAGCAGATTTGAACAAGTCTTTTCCTAGAATCTGCAAGTGGATATTTGAGATGTCTGCGTCCATTGCGAGAAAAAGATTTATCTTCATATACAAACTAGACAGAAGCATTCTCAACAACTACTTAGTGACATGTGCATTCAACTCACAGAGTTTAAACTTTCTTTTGATTGAGCAGTTTTGAAACACGGTGTTTGAAGGATCTGCAAGTGGACATTTGGAGGTCTTTGATACCTATGTTTAAAAGGCAAGTATCTTCACATAAAAACTACACAGAAGAATCCTGCAAAGTTACTTTGTGATGTGTGCATTCATCTCAGAGAGTTGAAGCTTTCTTGTTTTTGAGCAGATTTGAAACAGTCTTTTTGTAGACTCTGTAACTGCATATTTGAGATCATTTGTTCCAATGCAGGAAAAGGAAATATCTTCATAAAAAAACCGGACGGAAGCATTCTGAGCAACTTCTTAATGATATGTGCATTCAACTCAGAGAATTGAACCATTCTTTTGATTGATCAGTTTTGAAACACTCTTTGAAGAATCTGCAAGAGGACATTTGGAGGGCTTTGAGACCTATGGTGAAAAAGGAAATATCTTCACATAAAAACCAAACAGTAGCACTCTGCTAAATTTCTCTGGGATGTGTGCATTCTTCTCTGAGTTGAAGCTTTTCTTTTTGGTTGAGCAGATTTGAAACCGTTTTTTTTGTAGAATCTGCAATTGGTTATTTGAGATCTTTTCGTCCAATGTGGGAAAAGGAAATATCTTCACATAAAAACTAGACAGAAGCATTCTGAGCAACTTCTTGGTGATGTGGGCATTCAACTCTCAGAGTTGAAGCTTTCCTTTGGTTGAACAGATTTGAAATAGTCCTTTTGTACAATCTGCAAGTGGATATTTGAGTTCTTTTCATCCAATGCTGAAAAGGAAATATCTTCACTTTAAAACTAAACTGAAGCATTCTGAGCAACTTCTTAGTGTTGGGTGCATTCAACTCACAGAGTTGAGCCATTCATTTGATTGAGCAATTTTGAAACTCTCTGTTTGAAGAATCTGCAATTGGGGATTTGGAGTGCTTTGTGGCCTATTGTGGAAAATGATATATCTTCACCAAAATGATACACGGGATAATCTTGTGAAATTTCCTTGTGATGTGTGCCTTCATCTCACATAGTTGAAGCCTTCTTTTGGTTAAGCAGATATGAAACAGTCTTTTTCAAGATTCTGCCAGTGCAAATTTGAAATCTTTTCTTCCAATGCGGTGAAAGTAATTATCTTCACATAAAACCTAGAGAGAAGCATTCTGTACAACTTCTTAGTGATATGTGCATTCCACTCACAGAGTTGAAACTTTCTTTTGATGGAGCAGTTTTGAAACAATCTGAAGAATCCGGAAGTGGACATTTGGAATGCTTTGAGGCCTATGGTAAACAATTATATATCTTCACCTGAAAAGTACTCAGAAGCATTCTGCGAAATCATTTTGTGATGTATGCATTCATCTCAAAGAGTTCAAGTTTCCTTTTGGTTGAGCAGGTTTGAAACAGTCTTTTGTAGAATCTGCAAGTGGATATATGAGATCTTTTCGTCCAGTGCAAAAAAAAGGAAATATCATCTGATAAAACTAGGAAGAACATCCTGAACAAATTCTTAGTGATACATGCATTCAAGTAAAAGGTGAACCATGCTTTTGATCCAGCAGTTTTGAAACACTCTGTTTGAAGAATCTGCAAGTGGACATTTGGAGCGATTTGAGGCCTATGTTGAAAAAGGAAATATGTTCACGTAAAAGCTACAGAAAAGGATTCTGTGAAATTCCTTTATGATGTGTGCATTCTTCTCACAGTGTTGAAGCTTTCTTTTGGTTGAGCAGATTTGAAGCTTTCCTTTTGGAGAATCTGCAAGTGGATATTTGTGATCTTTACATCCAATGGGGAACCGGATTTATCTTCACATAAAAACTAGACGGAAGCCTTCTGAGCAACTTCTTAGTGATGCGTGTATTCCACTCACAGAGTTGAACCTTTCTTTTGATTGAGCAGTTTTGAAACACTTTTTGTCAAGAATCTGCAAGGTTACAATTGGAGGGCTTTGAGACCTATGCTCAAAAAGGAAATATCTTCACATTAATACTACACAGAACCATTTTGCAAAATACGTTTGTGATGTGTGCGTTCACCTGACAGAGGTGAAGCTTTCTTTTGTTGAGCATATATGAAAAAGTCTTTATATAGTGTCTGCAAGAGAATATTTGAGATCTTTGCATCCAATGTGGGAAAAGGAAATATCATCACTTAAAAACTACACATAGGCATTCTGAGAAACTTCTTAGTGATATGTGCATTCAACTCACAGAGTTGGACATTTCTTTTGATTCAGCCGTTTTGAAACACGGTGTTTGAAGAATCTGCAAGTTGGCATTTGGAGTGCTTTGAGGGCAATGATGTAAAAGGAAATATCTTCATATAAAAACTACACAGAATAATTCTGTGAAATTTATTTGTGATGTGTGCATTCGTTTCACAGGGAAAAACCTCTCCTATGGTTGAGCAGATTTGAAACTGTCTTTTTCTACAATCTGCAAGTGGATATTTGAGATCTTTTCTTCCAATGCATGAAAAGGAATTATCTTCACTTACAAACTAGATGGAAGCATTCTGAACAACTCCTTTGTGTTGTGTGCATTCATCTCATGGAGGTCAGCCTTTCTCTTGCTTGAACAGTTTCGAAACTCTCTGTTAAAAGGATCTGCAACTGGACATTTGGAGTGCTTTGTGGCCTATGGTGAAAAAGGAAATATATTCTTATGAAAGATAAAGAGAAGCATCCTGCGAAATTTCTTTATGATGTGTGCATTCATCTCACAGAGTTGAAACTTCTATTTTGTTGAGCAGATTTGAACAAGTCTTTTCCTAGAATCTGGAAGTGGATATTTGAGATGTCTGCGTCCATTGCAAGAAAAAGAATTATCTTCATATAAAAACTAGACAGAAGCATTCACAACAACTACTTAGTGACATGTGCATTCAACTCACAGAGTTTAAACTTTCTTTTGATTGAGCAGTTTTGAAACACGGTGTTTGAAGGATCTACAAGTGGACATTTGGAGGTCTTTGAGACCTATGGTTAAAAGGCAAGTATCTTCACATAAAAACTACACAGAAGCATCCTGCAAAATTTCTTTGTGATGTGTGCATTCATCTCAGAGAGTTGAAGCTTTTTTTCATTTTGAGCAGATTTGAAACAGTCTTTTTGTGGACTCTGTAACTGCATATTTGAGATCATTTGGTCCGATGCAGGAAAAGGAAATATCTTCACATAAAAACCGGACGGAAGCATTCTGAGCAACCTCTTAATGATATGTGCATTCAACTCAGAGAATTGAACCATTCTTTTGATTGATCAGTTTTGAAACACTCTTTGAAGAATCTGCAAGAGGACATTTGGAGGGCTTTGAGACCTATGGTGAAAAAGGAAATATCTTCACATAAAAACCAAACAGTAGCACTCTGCAAAATTTCTCTGGGATGTGTGCATTCTTCTCTGAGTTGAAGCTTTTCTTTTTGGTTGAGCAGATTTGAAACCGTTTTTTTTGTAGAATCTGCAAGTGGTTATTTGAGATCTTTTCGTCCAATGTGGGAAAAGGAAATATCTTCACATAAAAACTAGACAGAAGCATTCTGAGCAACTTCTTGGTGATGTGGGCATTCAACTCTCAGAGTTGAAGCTTTCCTTTGGTTGAACAGATTTGAAATAGTCCTTTTGTACAATCTGCAAGTGGATATTTGAGTTCTTTTCATCCAATGCTGAAAAGGAAATATCTTCACTTTAAAACTAAACTGAAGCATTCTGAGCAACTTCTTAGTGATGGGTGCGTTCAACTCACAGAGTTGAGCCTTTCATTTGATTGAGCAATTTTGAGACTCTCTGTTTGAAGAATCTGCAATTGGGCATTTGGACTGCTTTGTGGCCTATTGTGGAAAATGGTATATCTTCACCAAAATGATACACGGGAGAATCTTGCGAAATTTCCTTGTGATGTGTGCCTTCATCTCACATAGTGGAAGCTTTCTTTTGGTTAAGCAGATATGAAACAGTCTTTTTCAAGATTCTGCCAGTGCAAATTTGAAATCTTTTCTTCCAATGCGGTGAAAGGAATTATCTTCACATAAAACCTAGAGAGAAGCATTCTGTACAACTTCTTAGTGATATGTGCATTCCACTCACAGAGTTGAAACTTTCTTTTGATGGAGCAGTTTTGAAACAATCTCAAGAATCCGGAAGTGGACATTTGGAATGCTTTGAGGCCTATGGTAAAAAATTAAATATCTTCACCTGAAAAGTACTCAGAAGCATTCTGCGAAATTATTTTGTGATGTATGCATTCACCTCACAGAGTTCAAGTTTCCTTTTGGTTGAGCAGATTTGAAACAGTCTTTTGTAGAATCTGCAAGTGGATATATGAGATCTGTTCGTCCAGTGCAAAAAAAAGGAAATATCATCTGATAAAACTAGGCAGAACAACCTGAACAAATTCTTAGTGATACATGCATTCAAGTAAAAGGTGAACGATGCTTTTGATCCAGCAGTTTTGAAACACTCTGTTTGAAGAATCTGTAAGTGGACATTTGGAGCGATTTGAGGCCTATGTTGAAAAAGGAAATATGTTCACGTAGAAGCTACAGAAAAGGATTCTGTAAGATTTCTTTATGATGTGTGCATTCTTCTCACAGTATTGAAGCTTTCTTTTGGTTGAGCAGACTTGAAGCTTTCCTTTTGGAGAATCTGCAAGTGGATATTTGAGACCTTTACGTCCAATGGGGAACCGGATTTATCTTCACATAAAAACTAGACGGAAGCTTTCTGAGCAACTTCTTAGTGATGCGTGTATTCCACTCACAGAGTTGAACCTTTCTTTTGATTGAGCAGTTTTGAAACACTTTTTGTCAAGAATCTGCAAGGTTACAATTGGAGGGCTTTGAGACCTATGCTCAAAAAGGAAATATCTTCACATTAATACTACACAGAACCATTTTGCAAAATACGTTTGTGATGTGTGCGTTCACCTGACAGAGGTGAAGCTTTCTTTTGTTGAGCATATATGAAAAAGTCTTTATATAGTGTCTGCAAGAGGATATTTGAGATCTCTGCGTCCAATGTGGGAAAAGGAAATATCATCACTTAAAAACTACACATAGGCATTCTGAGAAACTTCTTAGTGATATGTGCATTCAACTCACAGAGTTGGACATTTCTTTTGATTCAGCCGTTTTGAAACACGGTGTTTGAAGAATCTGCAAGTTGGCATTTGGAGTGCTTTGAGGGCAATGATGTAAAAGGAAATATCTTCATATAAAAACTACACAGAATAATTCTGTGAAATTTATTTGTGATGTGTGCATTCGTTTCACAGGGAAAAACCTCTCCTATGGTTGAGCAGATTTGAAACTGTCTTTTTCTACAATCTGCAAGTGGATATTTGAGATCTTTTCTTCCAATGCATGAAAAGGAATTATCTTCACTTACAAACTAGATGGAAGCATTCTGAACAACTCCTTTGTGTTGTGTGCATTCATCTCATGGAGGTCAGCCTTTCTCTTGCTTGAACAGTATCGAAACTCTCTGTTAAAAGGATCTGCAACTGGACATTTGGAGTGCTTTGTGGCCTATGGTGAAAAAGGAAATATATTCTTATGAAAGATAAAGAGAAGCATCCTGCGAAATTTCTTTATGATGTGTGCATTCATCTCACAGAGTTGAACCTTTTATTTTGTTGAGCAGATTTGAACAAGTCTTTTCCTAGAATCTGCAAGTGGATATTTGAGATGTCTGCGTCCATTGCGAGAAAAAGAATTATCTTCATATAAAAACTAGACAGAAGCATTCACAACAACTACTTAGTGACATGTGCATTCAACTCACAGAGTTTAAACTTTCTTTTGATTGAGCAGTTTTGAAACACGGTGTTTGAAGGATCTGCAAGTGGACATTTGGAGGTCTTTGAGACCTACGGTTAAAAGGCAAGTATCTTCACATAAAAACTACACAGAAGCATCCTGCAAAATTTCTTTGTGATGTGTGCATTCATCTCAGAGAGTTGAAGCTTTTTTTCATTTTGAGCAGATTTGAAACAGTCTTTTTGTGGACTCTGTAACTGCATATTTGAGATCATTTGGTCCGATGCAGGAAAAGGAAATATCTTCACATAAAAACCGGACGGAAGCATTCTGAGCAACTTCTTAATGATATGTGCATTCAACTCAGAGAATTGAACCATTCTTTTGATTGATCAGTTTTGAAACACTCTTTGAAGAATCTGCAAGAGGACATTTGGAGGGCTTTGAGACCTATGGTGAAAAAGGAAATATCTTCACATAAAAACCAAACAGTAGCACTCTGCTAAATTTCTCTGGGATGTGTGCATTCTTCTCTGAGTTGAAGCTTTTCTTTTTGGTTGAGCAGATTTGAAACCGTTTTTTTTGTAGAATCTGCAATTGGTTATTTGAGATCTTTTCGTCCAATGTGGGAAAAGGAAATATCTTCACATAAAAACTAGACAGAAGCATTCTGAGCAACTTCTTGGTGATGTGGGCATTCAACTCTCAGAGTTGAAGCTTTCCTTTGGTTGAACAGATTTGAAATAGTCCTTTTGTACAATCTGCAAGTGGATATTTGAGTTCTTTTCATCCAAGGCTGAAAAGGAAATATCTTCACTTTAAAACTAAACTGAAACATTCTGAGCAACTTCTTAGTGTTGGGTGCATTCAACTCACAGAGTTGAGCCATTCATTTGATTGAGCAATTTTGAAACTCTCTGTTTGAAGAATCTGCAATTGGGGATTTGGAGTGCTTTGTGGCCTATTGTGGAAAATGATATATCTTCACCAAAATGATACACGGGAGAATCTTGTGAAATTTCCTTGTGATGTGTGCCTTCATCTCACATAGTTGAAGCCTTCTTTTGGTTAAGCAGATATGAAACAGTCTTTTTCAAGATTCTGCCAGTGCAAATTTGAAATCTTTTCTTCCAATGCGGTGAAAGGAATTATCTTCACATAAAACCTAGAGAGAAGCATTCTGTACAACTTCTTAGTGATATGTGCATTCCACTCACAGAGTTGAAACTTTCTTTTGATGGAGCAGTTTTGAAACAATCTGAAGAATCCGGAAGTGGACATTTGGAATGCTTTGAGGCCTATGGTAAACAATTATATATCTTCACCTGAAAAGTACTCAGAAGCATTCTGCGAAATCATTTTGTGATGTATGCATTCATCTCAAAGAGTTCAAGTTTCCTTTTGGTTGAGCAGGTTTGAAACAGTCTTTTGTAGAATCTGCAAGTGGATATATGAGATCTTTTCGTCCAGTGCAAAAAAAAGGAAATATCATCTGATAAAACTAGGAAGAACATCCTGAACAAATTCTTAGTGATACATGCATTCAAGTAAAAGGTGAACCATGCTTTTGATCCAGCAGTTTTGAAACACTCTGTTTGAAGAATCTGCAAGTGGACATTTGGAGCGATTTGAGGCCTATGTTGAAAAAGGAAATATGTTCACGTAAAAGCTACAGAAAAGGATTCTGTGAAATTCCTTTATGATGTGTGCATTCTTCTCACAGTGTTGAAGCTTTCTTTTGGTTGAGCAGATTTGAAGCTTTCCTTTTGGAGAATCTGCAAGTGGATATTTGTGATCTTTACATCCAATGGGGAACCGGATTTATCTTCACATAAAAACTAGACGGAAGCCTTCTGAGCAACTTCTTAGTGATGCGTGTATTCCACTCACAGAGTTGAACCTTTCTTTTGATTGAGCAGTTTTGAAACACTTTTTGTCAAGAATCTGCAAGGTTACAATTGGAGGGCTTTGAGACCTATGCTCAAAAAGGAAATATCTTCACATTAATACTACACAGAACCATTTTGCAAAATACGTTTGTGATGTGTGCGTTCACCTGACAGAGGTGAAGCTTTCTTTTGTTGAGCATATATGAAAAAGTCTTTATATAGTGTCTGCAAGAGAATATTTGAGATCTTTGCATCCAATGTGGGAAAAGGAAATATCATCACTTAAAAACTACACATAGGCATTCTGAGAAACTTCTTAGTGATATGTGCATTCAACTCACAGAGTTGGACATTTCTTTTGATTCAGCCGTTTTGAAACACGGTGTTTGAAGAATCTGCAAGTTGGCATTTGGAGTGCTTTGAGGGCAATGATGTAAAAGGAAATATCTTCATATAAAAACTACACAGAATAATTCTGTGAAATTTATTTGTGATGTGTGCATTCGTTTCACAGGGAAAAACCTCTCCTATGGTTGAGCAGATTTGAAACTGTCTTTTTCTACAATCTGCAAGTGGATATTTGAGATCTTTTCTTCCAATGCATGAAAAGGAATTATCTTCACTTACAAACTAGATGGAAGCATTCTGAACAACTCCTTTGTGTTGTGTGCATTCATCTCATGGAGGTCAGCCTTTCTCTTGCTTGAACAGTTTCGAAACTCTCTGTTAAAAGGATCTGCAACTGGACATTTGGAGTGCTTTGTGGCCTATGGTGAAAAAGGAAATATATTCTTATGAAAGATAAAGAGAAGGATCCTGCGAAATTTCTTTATGATGTGTGCATTCATCTCACAGAGTTGAACCTTTTATTTTGTTGAGCAGATTTGAACAAGTCTTTTCTTAGAATCTGCAAGTAGATATTTGAGATGTCTGCGTCCATTGCGAGAAAAAGAATTATCTTCATATAAAAACTAGACAGAAGCATTCACAACAACTACTTAGTGACATGTGCATTCAACTCACAGAGTTTAAACTTTCTTTTGATTGAGCAGTTTTGAAACACGGTGTTTGAAGTATCTGCAAGTGGACATTTGGAGGTCTTTGAGACCTACGGTTAAAAGGCAAGTATCTTCACATAAAAACTACACAGAAGCATCCTGCAAAATTTTTTGTGATGTGTGCATTCATCTCAGGGAATTGAAGCTTTTTTGATTTTGAGCAGATTTGAAACAGTCTTTTTGTGGACTCTGTAACTTCATATTTGAGATCATTTGGTCCAATGCAGGAAAAGGAAATATCTTCACATAAAAACCGGACAGAAGCATTCAGAGCAACTTCTTAATGATATGTGCATTCAACTCAGAGAATTGAACCATTCTTTTGACTGATCAGTTTTGAAACACTCTTTGAAGAATCTGCAAGAGGACATTTGGAGGGCTTTGAGACCTATGGTGAAAAAGGAAATATCTTCACATAAAAACCAAACAGTAGCACTCTGCAAAATTTCTCTGGGATGTGTGCATTCTTCTCTGAGTTGAAGCTTTTATTTTTGGTTGAGCAGATTTGAAACCGTTTTTTTTGTAGAATCTGCAAGTGGTTATTTGAGATCTTTTCGTCCAATGTGGGAAAAGGAAATATCTTCACATAAAAACCAGACAGAAGCATTCTGAGCAACTTCTTGGTGATATGGGCATTCAACTATCAGAGTTGAAGCTTTCCTTTGGTTGAACAGATTTGAAATAGTCCTTTTGTACAATCTGCAAGTGGATATTTGAGTTCTTTTCATCCAATGCTGAAAAGGAAATATCTTCACTTTAAAACTAAACTGAAGCATTCTGAGCAACTTCTTAGTGATGGGTGCATTCAACTCACAGAGTTGAGTCTTTCATTTGACTGAGCAATTTTGAAACTGTCTGTTTGAAGAATCTACAATTGGGCATTTGGAGTGCTTTGTGGCCTATTGTGGAAAATGGTATATCTTCACCAAAATGATACACGGGAGAATCTTTCAAAATTTCCTTGTGATGTGTGCCTTCATCTCACATAGTGGAAGCTTTCTTTTGGTTAAGCAGATATGAAACTGTCTTATTCAAGATTCTGCCAGTGCAAATTTGAAATCTTTTCTTCCAATGCGGTGAAAGGAGTTATCTTCACATAAAACCTAGAGAGAAGCATTCTGTACAACTTCTTAGTGATATGTGCATTCCACTCACAGAGTTGAAACTTTCTTTTGATGGAGCAGTTTTGAAACAATTTGAAGAATCCGGAAGTGGACATTTGGAATGCTTTGAGGCCTATGGTAAAAAATTAAATATCTTCACCTGGAAAGTACTCAGAAGCATTCTGCGAAATCATTTTGTGACGTATGCCTTCATCTCACAGAGTTCAAGTCTCCTTTTGGTTGAGCAGATTTGAAACTGTCTTTTGTAGAATCTGCAAGTGGATATATGAGATCTTTTCGTCCAGTGCAAAAAAAAGGAAATATCATCTGATAAAACTAGGCAGAACATCCTGAACAAATTCTTAGTGATACATGCATTCAAGTAAAAGGTGAACCATGCTTTTGATCCAGCAGTTTTGAAACACTCTGTTTGAAGAATCTGTAAGTGGACATTTGGAGCGATTTGAGGCCTATGTTGAAAAAGGAAATATGTTCACGTAAAAGCTACAGAAAAGGATTCTGTAAAATTTCTTTATGATGTGTGCATTCTTGTCACAGTGTTGAAGCTTTCTTTTGGTTGAGCAGACTTGAAGCTTTCCTTTTGGAGAATCTGCAAGTGGATATTTGAGACCTTTACGTCCAATGGGGAACCGGATTTATCTTCACATAAAAACTAGACGGAAGCTTTCTGAGCAACTTCTTAGTGATGCGTGTATTCCACTCACAGAGTTGAACCTTTCTTTTGATTGAGCAGTTTTGAAACACTTTTTGTCAAGAATCTGCAAGGTTACAATTGGAGGGCTTTGAGACCTATGCTCAAAAAGGAAATATCTTCACATTAATACTACACAGAACCATTTTGCAAAATACGTTTGTGATGTGTGCGTTCACCTGACAGAGGTGAAGCTTTCTTTTGTTGAGCATATATGAAAAAGTCTTTATATAGTGTCTGCAAGAGGATATTTGAGATCTTTGCATCCAATGTGGGTAAAGGAAATATCATCACTTAAAAACTACACATAGGCATTCTGAGAAACTTCTTAGTGATATGTGCATTCAACTCACAGAGTTGGACATTTCTTTTGATTCAGCCGTTTTGAAACACGGTGTTTGAAGAATCTGCAAGTTGTCATTTGGAGTGCTTTGAGGGCAATGATGTAAAAGGAAATATCTTCATATAAAAACTACACAGAATAATTCTGTGAAATTTATTTGTGATGTGTGAATTCGTTTCACAGGGAAAAACCTCTCCTATGGTTGAGCAGATTTGAAACTGTCTTTTTCTACAATCTGCAAGTGGATATTTGAGATCTTTTCTTCCAATGCATGAAAAGGAATTATCTTCAGTTACAAACTAGATGGAAGCATTCTGAACAACTCCTTTGTGTTGTGTGCATTCATCTCATGGAAGTCAGCCTTTCTCTTGCTTGAACAGTTTCGAAACTCTCTGTTAAAAGGATCTGCAACTGGACATTTGGAGTGCTTTGTGGCCTATGGTGAAAAAGGAAATATATTCTTATGAAAGCTAAAGAGAAGCATCCTGCGAAATTTTTTTATGATGTGTGCATTCATCTCACAGAGTTGAACCTTTTATTTTGTTGAGCAGATTTGAACAAGTCTTTTCCTAGAATCTGCAAGTGGATATTTGAGATGTCTGCGTCCATTGCGAGAAAAAGAATTATCTTCATATAAAAACTAGACAGAAGCATTCACAACAACTACTTAGTGACATGTGCATTCAACTCACAGAGTTTAAACTTTCCTTTGATTGAGCAGTTTTGAAACACGGTGTTTGAAGGATCTGCAAGTGGACATTTGGAGGTCTTTGAGACCTACGGTTAAAAGACAAGTATCTTCACATAAAAACTACACAGAAGCATCCTGCAAAATTTCTTTGTGATGTGTGCATTCATCTCAGAGAGTTGAAGCTTTTTTTCATTTTGAGCAGATTTGAAACAGTCTTTTTGTGGACTCTGTAACTGCATATTTGAGATCATTTGGTCCGATGCAGGAAAAGGAAATATCTTCACATAAAAATCGGACGGAAGCATTCTGAGCAACCTCTTAATGATATGTGCATTCAACTCAGAAAATTGAACCATTCTTTTGATTGATCAGTTTTGAAACACTCTTTGAAGAATCTGCAAGAGGACACTTGGAGGGCTTTGAGACCTATGGTGAAAAAGGAAATATCTTCACATAAAAACCAAACAGTAGCACTCTGCAAAATTTCTCTGGGATGTGTGCATTCTTCTCTGAGTTGAAGCTTTTCTTTTTGGTTGAGCAGATTTGAAACCGTTTTTTTTGTAGAATCTGCAAGTGGTTATTTGAGATCTTTTCGTCCAATGTGGGAAAAGGAAATATCTTCACATAAAAACTAGACAGAAGCATTCTGAGCAACTTCTTGGTGATGTGGTTATTCAACTCTCAGAGTTGAAGCTTTCCTTTGGTTGAACAGATTTGAAATAGTCCTTTTGTACAATCTGCAAGTGGATATTTGAGTTCTTTTCATCCAATGCTGAAAAGGAAATATCTTCACTTTAAAACTAAACTGAAGCATTCTGAGCAACTTCTTAGTGATGGGTGCATTCAACTCACAGAGTTGAGCCTTTCATTTGATTGAGCAATTTTGAGACTCTCTGTTTGAAGAATCTGCAATTGGGCATTTGGAGTGCTTTGTGGCCTATTGTGGAAAATGGTATATCTTCACCACAATGATACACGGGAGAATCTTGCGAAATTTCCTTGTGATGTGTGCCTTCATCTCACATAGTGGAAGCTTTCTTTTGGTTAAGCAGATATGAAACAGTCTTTTTCAAGATTCTGCCAGTGCAAATTTGAAATCTTTTCTTCCAATGCGGTGAAAGGAATTATCTTCACATAAAACCTAGAGAGAAGCATTCTGTACAACTTCTTAGTGATATGTGCATTCCACTCACAGAGTTGAAACTTTCTTTTGATGGAGCAGTTTTGAAACAATCTGAAGAATCCGGAAGTGGACATTTGGAATGCTTTGAGGCCTATGGTAAAAAATTAAATATCTTCACCTGAAAAATACTCAGAAGCATTCTGCGAAATTATTTTGTGATGTATGCATTCACCTCACAGAGTTCAAGTTTCCTTTTGGTTGAGCAGATTTGAAACAGTCTTTTGTAGAATCTGCAAGTGGATATATGAGATCTGTTCGTCCAGTGCAAAAAAAAGGAAATATCATCTGATAAAACTAGGCAGAACATCCTGAACAAATTCTTAGTGATACATGCATTCAAGTAAAAGGTGAACCATGCTTTTGATCCAGCAGTTTTGAAACACTCTGTTTGAAGAATCTGTAAGTGGACATTTTCAGCGATTTGAGGCCTATGTTGAAAAAGGAAATATGTTCACGTAAAAGCTACAGAAAAGGATTCTGTAAGATTTCTTTATGATGTGTGCATTCTTCTCACAGTGTTGAAGCTTTCTTTTGGTTGAGCAGACTTGAAGCTTTCCTTTTGGAGAATCTGCAAGTGGATATTTGAGACCTTTACGTCCAATGGGGAACCGGATTTATCTTCACATAAAAACTAGACGGAAGCTTTCTGAGCAACTTCTTAGTGATGCGTGTATTCCACTCACAGAGTTGAACCATTCTTTTGATTGAGCAGTTTTGAAACACTTTTTGTCAAGAATCTGCAAGGTTACAATTGGAGGGCTTTGAGACCTATGCTCAAAAAGGAAATATCTTCACATTAATACTACACAGAACCATTTTGCAAAATACGTTTGTGATGTGTGTGTTCACCTGACAGTGGTGAAGCTTTCTTTTGTTGAGCATATATGAAAAAGTCTTTATATAGTGTCTGCAAGAGGATATTTGAGATCTTTGCATCCAATGTGGGTAAAGGAAATATCATCACTTAAAAACTACACATAGGCATTCTGAGAAACTTCTTAGTGATATGTGCATTCAACTCACAGAGTTGGACATTTCTTTTGATTCAGCCGTTTTGAAACACGGTGTTTGAAGAATCTGCAAGTTGGCATTTGGAATGCTTTGAGGGCAATGATGTAAAAGGAAATATCTTCATATAAAAACTACACAGAATAATTCTGTGAAATTTATTTGTGATGTGTGCATTCGTTTCACAGTGAAAAACCTCTCCTATGGTTGAGCAGATTTGAAACTGTCTTTTTCTACAATCTGCAAGTGGATATTTGAGATCTTTTCTTCCAATGCATGAAAAGGAATTATCTTCACTTACAAACTAGATGGAAGCATTCTGAACAACTCCTTTGTGTTGTGTGCATTCATCTCATGGAGGTCAGCCTTTCTCTTGCTTGAACAGTTTCGAAACTCTCTGTTAAAAGGATCTGCAACTGGACATTTGGAGTGCTTTGTGGCCTATGGTGAAAAAGGAAATATATTCTTATGAAAGATAAAGAGAAGCATCCTGCGAAATTTCTTTATGATGTGTGCATTCATCTCACAGAGTTGAAACTTCTATTTTGTTGAGCAGATTTGAACAAGTCTTTTCCTAGAATCTGGAAGTGGATATTTGAGATGTCTGCGTCCATTGCAAGAAAAAGAATTATCTTCATATAAAAACTAGACAGAAGCATTCACAACAACTACTTAGTGACATGTGCATTCAACTCACAGAGTTTAAACTTTCTTTTGATTGAGCAGTTTTGAAACACGGTGTTTGAAGGATCTGCAAGTGGACATTTGGAGGTCTTTGAGACCTATGGTTAAAAGGCAAGTATCTTCACATAAAAACTACACAGAAGCATCCTGCAAAATTTCTTTGTGATGTGTGCATTCATCTCAGAGAGTTGAAGCTTTTTTTCATTTTGAGCAGATTTGAAACAGTCTTTTTTTTTTTTTTTTTTTGAGACGGAGTCTCGCTCTGTCGCCCAGGCTGGAGTGCAGTGGCGCGATCTCAGCTCACTGCAAGCTCCGCCTCCCGGGTTCACGCCATTCTCCTGCCTCAGCCTCTCCGAGTAGCTGGGACTACAGGCGCCCGCCACCACGCCCGGCTAATTTTTTTTATACTTTTAGTAGAGACGGGGTTTCACCGTGGTCTCGATCTCCTGACCTCGTGATCCGCCCGCCTCGGCCTCCCAAAGTGCTGGGATTACAAGCGTGAGCCACCGCGCCCGGCCAGAAACAGTCTTTTTGTGGACTCTGTAACTGCATATTTGAGATCATTTGGTCCGATGCAGGAAAAGGAAATATCTTCACATAAAAACCGGACGGAAGCATTCTGAGCAACCTCTTAATGATATGTGCATTCAACTCAGAGAATTGAACCATTCTTTTGATTGATCAGTTTTGAAACACTCTTTGAAGAATCTGCAAGAGGACATTTGGAGGGCTTTGAGACCTATGGTGAAAAAGGAAATATCTTCACATCAAAACCAAACAGTAGCACTCTGCAAAATTTCTCTGGGATGTGTGCATTCTTCTCTGAGTTGAAGCTTTTCTTTTTGGTTGAGCAGATTTGAAACCGTTTTATTTGTAGAATCTGCAAGTGGTTATTTGAGATCTTTTCGTCCAATGTGGGAAAAGGAAATATCTTCACATAAAAACTAGACAGAAGCATTCTGAGCAACTTCTTGGTGATGTGGGCATTCAACTCTCAGAGTTGAAGCTTTCCTTTGGTTGAACAGATTTGAAATAGTCCTTTTGTACAATCTGCAACTGGATATTTGAGTTCTTTTCATCCAATGCTGAAAAGGAAATATCTTCACTTTAAAACTAAACTGAAGCATTCTGAGCAACTTCTTAGTGATGGGTGCGTTCAACTCACAGAGTTGAGCCTTTCATTTGATTGAGCAATTTTGAGACTCTCTGTTTGAAGAATCTGCAATTGGGCATTTGGACTGCTTTGTGGCCTATTGTGGAAAATGGTATATCTTCACCAAAATGATACACGGGAGAATCTTGCGAAATTTCCTTGTGATGTGTGCCTTCATCTCACATAGTGGAAGCTTTCTTTTGGTTAAGCAGATATGAAACAGTCTTTTTCAAGATTCTGCCAGTGCAAATTTGAAATCTTTTCTTCCAATGCGGTGAAAGGAATTATCTTCACATAAAACCTAGAGAGAAGCATTCTGTACAACTTCTTAGTGATATGTGCATTCCACTCACAGAGTTGAAACTTTCTTTTGATGGAGCAGTTTTGAAACAATCTCAAGAATCCGGAAGTGGACATTTGGAATGCTTTGAGGCCTATGGTAAAAAATTAAATATCTTCACCTGAAAAGTACTCAGAAGCATTCTGCGAAATTATTTTGTGATGTATGCATTCACCTCACAGAGTTCAAGTTTCCTTTTGGTTGAGCAGATTTGAAACAGTCTTTTGTAGAATCTGCAAGTGGATATATGAGATCTGTTCGTCCAGTGCAAAAAAAAGGAAATATCATCTGATAAAACTAGGCAGAACATCCTGAACAAATTCTTAGTGATACATGCATTCAAGTAAAAGGTGAACCATGCTTTTGATCCAGCAGTTTTGAAACACTCTGTTTGAAGAATCTGTAAGTGGACATTTTCAGCGATTTGAGGCCTATGTTGAAAAAGGAAATATGTTCACGTAAAAGCTACAGAAAAGGATTCTGTAAGATTTCTTTATGATGTGTGCATTCTTCTCACAGTGTTGAAGCTTTCTTTTGGTTGAGCAGACTTGAAGCTTTCCTTTTGGAGAATCTGCAAGTGGATATTTGAGACCTTTACGTCCAATGGGGAACCGGATTTATCTTCACATAAAAACTAGACGGAAGCTTTCTGAGCAACTTCTTAGTGATGCGTGTATTCCACTCACAGAGTTGAACCTTTCTTTTGATTGAGCAGTTTTGAAACACTTTTTGTCAAGAATCTGCAAGGTTACAATTGGAGGGCTTTGAGACCTATGCTCAAAAAGGAAATATCTTCACATTAATACTACACAGAACCATTTTGCAAAATACGTTTGTGATGTGTGCGTTCACCTGACAGTGGTGAAGCTTTCTTTTGTTGAGCATATATGAAAAAGTCTTTATATAGTGTCTGCAAGAGGATATTTCAGATCTTTGCATCCAATGTGGGTAAAGGAAATATCATCACTTAAAAACTACACATAGGCATTCTGAGAATCTTCTTAGTGATATGTGCATTCAACTCACAGAGTTGGACATTTCTTTTGATTCAGCCGTTTTGAAACACGGTGTTTGAAGAATCTGCAAGTTGGCATTTGGAGTGCTTTGAGGGCAATGATGTAAAAGGAAATATCTTCATATAAAAACTACACAGAATAATTCTGTGAAATTTATTTGTGATGTGTGCATTCGTTTCACAGGGAAAAACCTCTCGTATGGTTGAGCAGATTTGAAACTGTCTTTTTCTACTATCTGCAAGTGGATATTTGAGATCTTTTCTTCCAATGCATGAAAAGGATTTATCTTCACTTACAAACTAGATGGAAGCATTCTGAACAACTCCTTTGTGTTGTGTGCATTCATCTCATGGAGGTCAGCCTTTCTCTTGCTTGAACAGTTTCGAAACTCTCTGTTAAAAGGATCTGCAACTGGACATTTGGAGTGCTTTGTGGCCTATGGTGAAAAAGGAAATATATTCTTATGAAAGATAAAGAGAAGCATCCTGCGAAATTTCTTTATGATGTGTGCATTCATCTCACAGAGTTGAACCTTTTATTTTGTTGAGCAGATTTGAACAAGTCTTTTCCTAGAATCTGCAAGTGGATATTTGAGATGTCTGCGTCCATTGCGAGAAAAAGAATTATCTTCATATAAAAACTAGACAGAAGCATTCACAACAACTACTTAGTGACATGTGCATTCAACTCACAGAGTTTAAACTTTCTTTTGATTGAGCAGTTTTGAAACACGGTGTTTGAAGGATCTGCATGTGGACATTTGGAGGTCTTTGAGACCTACGGTTAAAAGGCAAGTATCTTCACATAAAAACTACACAGAAGCATCCTGCAAAATTTCTTTGTGATGTGTGCATTCATCTCAGAGAGTTGAAGCTTTTTTTCATTTTGAGCAGACTTGAAACAGTCTTTTTGTGGACTCTGTAACTGCATATGTGAGATCATTTGATCCGATGCAGGAAAAGGAAATATCTTCACATAAAAACCGGACGGAAGCATTCTGAGCAACCTCTTAATGATATGTGCATTCAACTCAGAGAATTGAACCATTCTTTTGATTGATCAGTTTTGAAACACTCTTTGAAGAATCTGCAAGAGGACATTTGGAGGGCTTTGAGACCTATGGTGAAAAAGGAAATATCTTCACATCAAAACCAAACAGTAGCACTCTGCAAAATTTCTCTGGGATGTGTGCATTCTTCTCTGAGTTGAAGCTTTTCTTTTTGGTTGAGCAGATTTGAAACCGTTTTTTTTGTAGAATCTGCAAGTGGTTATTTGAGATCTTTTCGTCCAATGTGGGAAAAGGAAATATCGTCACATAAAAACTAGACAGAAGCATTCTGAGCAACTTCTTGGTGATGTGGGCACTCAACTCTCAGAGTTGAAGCTTTCCTTTGGTTGAACAGATTTGAAATAGTCCTTTTGTACAATCTGCAAGTGGATATTTGAGTTCTTTTCATCCAATGCTGAAAACGAAATATCTTCACTTTAAAACTAAACTGAAGCATTCTGAGCAACTTCTTAGTGATGGGTGCATTCAACTCACAGATTTGAGCCTTTCATTTGATTGAGCAATTTTGAGACTCTCTGTTTGAAGAATCTGCAATTGGGCATTTTGACTGCTTTGTGGCCTATTGTGGAAAATGGTATATCTTCACCAAAATGATACACGGGAGAATCTTGCGAAATTTCCTTGTGATGTGTGCCTTCATCTCACATAGTGGAAGCTTTCTTTATGTTAAGCAGATATGAAACAGTCTTTTTCAAGATTCTGCCAGTGAAAATTTGAAATCTTTTCTTCCAATGCGGTGAAAGGAATTATCTTCACATAAAACCTAGAGAGAAGCATTCTGTACAACTTCTTAGTGATATGTGCATTCCACTCACAGAGTTGAAACTTTCTTTTGATGGAGCAGTTTGGAAACAATCTGAAGAATCCGGAAGTGGACATTTGGAATGCTTTGAGGCCTATGGTAAAAAATTAAATATCTTCACCTGAAAAGTACTCAGAAGCATTCTGCGAAATTATTTTGTGATGTATGCATTCACCTCACAGAGTTCAAGTTTCCTTTTGGTTGAGCAGATTTGAAACAGTCTTTTGTAGAATCTGCAAGTGGATATATGAGATCTGTTCGTCCAGTGCAAAAAAAAGGAAATATCATCTGATAAAACTAGGCAGAACATCCTGAACAAATTCTTAGTGATACATGCATTCAAGTAAAAGGTGAACCATGCTTTTTATCCAGCAGTTTTGAAACACTCTGTTTGAAGAATCTGTAAGTGGACATTTGGAGCGATTTGAGGCCTATGTTGAAAAAGGAAATATGTTCACGTAAAAGCTACAGAAAAGGATTCTGTAAGATTTCTTTATGATGTGTGCATTCTTCTCACAGTGTTGAAGCTTTCTTTTGGTTGAGCAGACTTGAAGCTTTCCTTTTGGAGAATCTGCAAGTGGATATTTGAGACCTTTACGTCCAATGGGGAACCGGATTTATCTTCACATAAAAACTAGACGGAAGCTTTCTGAGCAACTTCTTAGTGATGCGTGTATTCCACTCACAGAGTTGAACCTTTCTTTTGATTGAGCAGTTTTGAAACACTTTTTGTCAAGAATCTGCAAGGTTACAATTGGAGGGCTTTGAGACCTATGCTCAAAAAGGAAATATCTTCACATTAATACTACACAGAACCATTTTGCAAAATACGTTTGTGATGTGTGCGTTCACCTGACAGAGGTGAAGCTTTCTTTTGTTGAGCATATATGAAAAAGTCTTTATATAGTGTCTGCAAGAGGATATTTGAGATCTCTGCGTCCAATGTGGGAAAAGGAAATATCATCACTTAAAAACTACACATAGGCATTCTGAGAAACTTCTTAGTGATATGTGCATTCAACTCACAGAGTTGGACATTTCTTTTGATTCAGCCGTTTTGAAACACGGTGTTTGAAGAATCTTCAAGTTGGCATTTGGAGTGCTTTGAGGGCAATGATGTAAAAGGAAATATCTTCATATAAAAACTACACAGAATAATTCTGTGAAATTTATTTGTGATGTGTGCATTCGTTTCACAGGGAAAAACCTCTCCTATGGTTGAGCAGATTTGAAACTGTCTTTTTCTACAATCTGCAAGTGGATATTTGAGATCTTTTCTTCCAATGCATGAAAAGGAATTATCTTCACTTACAAACTAGATGGAAGCATTCTGAACAACTCCTTTGTGTTGTGTGCATTCATCTCATGGAGGTCAGCTTTTCTCTTGCTTGAACAGTATCGAAACTCTCTGTTAAAAGGATCTGCAACTGGACATTTGGAGTGCTTTGTGGCCTATGGTGAAAAAGGAAATATATTCTTATGAAAGATAAAGAGAAGCATCCTGCGAAATTTCTTTATGATGTGTGCATTCATCTCACAGAGTTGAACCTTTTATTTTGTTGAGCAGATTTGAACAAGTCTTTTCCTAGAATCTGCAAGTGGATATTTGAGATGTCTGCGTCCATTGCGAGAAAAAGTATTATCTTCATATAAAAACTAGACAGAAGCATTCACAACAACTACTTAGTGACATGTGCATTCAACTCACAGAGTTTAAACTTTCTTTTGATTGAGCAGTTTTGAAACACGGTGTTTGAAGGATCTGCAAGTGGACATTTGGAGGTCTTTGAGACCTACGGTTAAAAGGCAAGTATCTTCACATAAAAACTACACAGAAGCATCCTGCAAAATTTCTTTGTGATGTGTGCATTCATCTCAGAGAGTTGAAGCTTTTTTTCATTTTGAGCAGATTTGAAACAGTCTTTTTGTGGACTCTGTAACTGCATATTTGAGATCATTTGGTCCGATGCAGGAAAAGGAAATATCTTCACATAAAAACCGGACGGAAGCATTCTGAGCAACCTCTTAATGATATGTGCATTCAACTCAGAGAATTGAACCATTCTTTTGATTGATCAGTTTTGAAACACTCTTTGAAGAATCTGCAAGAGGACATTTGGAGGGCTTTGAGACCTATGGTGAAAAAAGAAATATCTTCACATCAAAACCAAACAGTAGCACTCTGCAAAATTTCTCTGGGATGTGTGCATTCTTCTCTGAGTTGAAGCTTTTCTTTTTGGTTGAGCAGATTTGAAACCGTATTTTGTAGAATCTGCAAGTGGTTATTTGAGATCTTTTCGTCCAATGTGGGAAAAGGAAATATCTTCACATAAAAACTAGACAGAAGCATTCTGAGCAACTTCTTGGTGATGTGGGCATTCAACTCTCAGAGTTGAAGCTTTCCTTTGGTTGAACAGATTTGAAATAGTCCTTTTGTACAATCTGCAAGTGGATATTTGAGTTCTTTTCATCCAATGCTGAAAAGGAAATATCTTCATTTTAAAACTAAACTGAAGCATTCTGAGCAACTTCTTAGTGATGGGTGCATTCAACTCACAGAGTTGAGCCTTTCATTTGATTGAGCAATTTTGAGACTCTCTGTTTGAAGAATCTGCAATTGGGCATTTGGACTGCTTTGTGGCCTATTGTGGAAAATGGTATATCTTCACCAAAATGATACACGGGAGAATCTTGCGATATTTCCTTGTGATGTGTGCCTTCATCTCACATAGTGGAAGCTTTCTTTAGGTTAAGCAGATATGAAACAGTCTTTTTCAAGATTCTGCCAGTGCAAATTTGAAATCTTTTCTTCCAATGCGGTGAAAGGAATTATCTTCACATAAAACCTAGAGAGAAGCATTCTGTACAACTTCTTAGTGATATGTGCATTCCACTCACAGAGTTGAAACTTTCTTTTGATGGAGCAGTTTTGAAACAATCTGAAGAATCCGGAAGTGGACATTTGGAATGCTTTGAGGCCTATGGTAAAAAATTAAATATCTTCACCTTAAAAGTACTCAGAAGCATTCTGCGAAATTATTTTGTGATGTATGCATTCACCTCACAGAGTTCAAGTTTCCTTTTGGTTGAGCAGATTTGAAACAGTCTTTTGTAGAATCTGCAAGTGGATATATGAGATCTGTTCGTCCAGTGCAAAAAAAAGGAAATATCATCTGATAAAACTAGGCAGAACATCCTGAACAAATTCTTAGTGATACATGCATTCAAGTAAAAGGTGAACCATGCTTTTGATCCAGCAGTTTTGAAACACTCTGTTTGAAGAATCTGTAAGTGGACATTTGGAGCGATTTGAGGCCTATGTTGAAAAAGGAAATATGTTCACGTAAAAGCTATAGAAAAGGATTCTGTAAGATTTCTTTATGATGTGTGCATTCTTCTCACAGTGTTGAAGCTTTCTTTTGGTTGAGCAGACTTGAAGCTTTCCTTTTGGAGAATCTGCAAGTGGATATTTGAGACCTTTACGTCCAATGGGGAACCGGATTTATCTTCACATAAAAACTAGACGGAAGCTTTCTGAGCAACTTCTTAGTGATGCGTGTATTCCACTCACAGAGTTGAACCTTTCTTTTGATTGAGCAGTTTTGAAACACTTTTTGTCAAGAATCTGCAAGGTTACAATTGGAGGGCTTTGAGACCTATGCTCAAAAAGGAAATATCTTCACATTAATATTACACAGAACCATTTTGCAAAATACGTTTGTGATGTGTGCGTTCACCTGACAGTGGTGAAGCTTTCTTTTGTTGAGCATATATGAAAAAGTCTTTATATAGTGTCTGCAAGAGGATATTTGAGATATTTGCGTCCAATGTGGGTAAAGGAAATATCATCAATTAAAAACTACACATAGGCATTCTGAGAAACTTCTTAGTGATATGTGCATTCAACTCACAGAGTTGGACATTTCTTTTGATTCAGCCGTTTTGAAACACGGTGTTTGAAGAATCTGCAAGTTGGCATTTGGAGTGCTTTGAGGGCAATGATGTAAAAGGAAATATCTTCATATAAAAACTACACAGAATAATTCTGTGAAATTTATTTGTGATGTGTGCATTCGTTTCACAGGGAAAAACCTCTCCTATGGTTGAGCAGATTTGAAACTGTCTTTTTCTACAATCTGCAAGTGGATATTTGAGATCTTTTCTTCCAATGCATGAAAAGGAATTATCTTCACTTACAAACTAGATGGAAGCATTCTGAACAACTCCTTTGTGTTGTGTGCATTCATCTCATGGAGGTCAGCCTTTCTCTTGCTTGAACAGTTTCGAAACTCTCTGTTAAAAGGATCTGCAACTGGACATTTGGAGTGCTTTGTGGCCTATGGTGAAAAAGGAAATATATTCTTATGAAAGATAAAGAGAAGCATCCTGCGAAATTTCTTTATGATGTGTGCATTCATCTCACAGAGTTGAACCTTTTATTTTGTTGAGCAGATTTGAACAAGTCTTTTCCTAGAATCTGCAAGTGGATATTTGAGATGTCTGCGTCCATTGCGAGAAAAAGAATTATCTTCATATAAAAACTAGACAGAAGCATTCACAACAACTACTTAGTGACATGTGCATTCAACTCACAGAGTTTAAACTTTCTTTTGATTGAGCAGTTTTGAAACACGGTGTTTGAAGGATCTGCAAGTGGACATTTGGAGGTCTTTGAGACCTACGGTTAAAAGGCAAGTATCTTCACATAAAAACTACACAGAAGCATCCTGCAAAATTTCTTTGTGATGTGTGCATTCATCTCAGAGAGTTGAAGCTTTTTTTCATTTTGAGCAGATTTGAAACAGTCTTTTTGTGGACTCTGTAACTGCATATTTGAGATCATTTGGTCCGATGCAGGAAAAGGAAATATCTTCACATAAAAACCGGACGGAAGCATTCTGAGCAACCTCTTAATGATATGTGCATTCAACTCAGAGAATTGAACCATTCTTTTGATTGATCAGTTTTGAAACACTCTTTGAAGAATCTGCAAGAGGACATTTGGAGGGCTTTGAGACCTATGGTGAAAAAGGAAATATCTTCACATAAAAACCAAACAGTAGCACTCTGCAAAATTTCTCTGGGATGTGTGCATTCTTCTCTGAGTTCAAGCTTTTCTTTTTGGTTGAGCAGATTTGAAACCGTTTTTTTTGTAGAATCTGCAAGTGGTTATTTGAGATCTTTTCGTCCAATGTGGGAAAAGGAAATATCTTCACATAAAAACTAGACAGAAGCATTCTGAGCAACTTCTTGGTGATGTGGGCATTCAACTCTCAGAGTTGAAGCTTTCCTTTGGTTGAACAGATTTGAAATAGTCCTTTTGTACAATCTGCAAGTGGATATTTGAGTTCTTTTCATCCAATGCTGAAAAGGAAATATCTTCACTTTAAAACTAAACTGAAGCATTCTGAGCAACTTCTTAGTGATGGGTGCATTCAACTCACAGAGTTGAGCCTTTCATTTGATTGAGCAATTTTGAGACTCTCTGTTTGAAGAATCTGCAATTGGGCATTTGGACTGCTTTGTGGCCTATTGTGGAAAATGGTATATCTTCACCAAAATGATACACGGGAGAATCTTGCGAAATTTCCTTGTGATGTGTGCCTTCATCTCACATAGTGGAAGCTTTCTTTAGGTTAAGCAGATATGAAACAGTCTTTTTCAAGATTCTGCCAGTGCAAATTTGAAATCTTTTCTTCCAATGCGGTGAAAGGAATTATCTTCACATAAAACCTAGAGAGAAGCATTCTTTACAACTTCTTAGTGATATGTGCATTCTACTCACAGAGTTGAAACTTTCTTTTGATGGAGCAGTTTTGAAACAATCTCAAGAATCCGGAAGTGGACATTTGGAATGCTTTGAGGCCTATGGTAAAAAATTAAATATCTTCACCTGAAAAGTACTCAGAAGCATTCTGCGAAATTATTTTGTGATGTATGCATTCACCTCACAGAGTTCAAGTTTCCTTTTGGTTGAGCAGATTTGAAACAGTCTTTTGTAGAATCTGCAAGTGGATATATGAGATCTTTTCGTCCAGTGCAAAAAAAAGGAAACATCATCTGATAAAACTAGGCAGAACATCCTGAACAAATTCTTAGTGATACATGCATTCAAGTAAATGGTGAACCATGCTTTTGATCCAGCAGTTTTGAAACACTCTGTTTGAAGAATCTGCAAGTGGACATTTGGAGCGATTTGAGGCCTATGTTGAAAAAGGAAATATGTTCAGGTAAAAGCTACAGAAATGGATTCTGTAAAATTTCTTTATGATGTGTGCATTCTTCTCACAGTGTTGAAGCTTTCTTTTGGTTGAGCAGACTTGAAGCTTTCCTTTTGGAGAATCTGCAAGTGGATATTTGAGACCTTTACGTCCAATGGGGAACCGGATTTATCTTCACATAAAAACTAGACGGAAGCATTCTGAGCAACTTCTTAGTGATGCGTGTATTCCACTCACAGAGTTGAACCTTTCTTTTGATTGAGCAGTTTTGAAACACTTTTTGTCAAGAATCTGCAAGGTTACAATTGGAGGGCTTTGAGACCTATGCTCAAAAAGGAAATATCTTCACATTAATACTACACAGAACCATTTTGCAAAATACGTTTGTGATGTGTGCGTTCACCTGACAGTGGTGAAGCTTTCTTTTGTTGAGCATATATGAAAAAGTCTTTATATAGTGTCTGCAAGAGGATATTTGAGATCTTTGCGTCCAATGTGGGAAAAGGAAATATCATCACTTAAAAACTACACATAGGCATTCTGAGAAACTTCTTAGTGATATGTGCATTCAACTCACAGAGTTGGACATTTCTTTTGATTCAGCCGTTTTGAAACACGGTGTTTGAAGAATCTGCAAGTTGGCATTTGGAGTGCTTTGAGGGCAATGATGTAAAAGGAAATATCTTCATATAAAAACTACACAGAATAATTCTGTGAAATTTATTTGTGATGTGTGCATTCGTTTCACAGGGAAAAACCTCTCCTATGGTTGAGCAGATTTGAAACTGTCTTTTTCTACAATCTGCAAGTGGATATTTGAGATCTTTTCTTCCAATGCATGAAAAGGAATTATCTTCACTTACAAACTAGATGGAAGCATTCTGAACAACTCCTTTGTGTTGTGTGCATTCATCTCATGGAGGTCAGCCTTTCTCTTGCTTGAACAGTTTCGAAACTCTCTGTTAAAAGGATCTGCAACTGGACATTTGGAGTGCTTTGTGGCCTATGGTGAAAAAGGAAATATATTCTTATGAAAGATAAAGAGAAGCATCCTGCGAAATTTCTTTATGATGTGTGCATTCATCTCACAGAGTTGAACCTTTTATTTTGTTGAGCAGATTTGAACAAGTCTTTTCCTAGAATCTGCAAGTGGATATTTGAGATGTCTGCGTCCATTGCGAGAAAAAGAATTATCTTCATATAAAAACTAGACAGAAGCATTCACAACAACTACTTAGTGACATGTGCATTCAACTCACAGAGTTTAAACTTTCTTTTGATTGAGCAGTTTTGAAACACGGTGTTTGAAGGATCTGCAAGTGGACATTTGGAGGTCTTTGAGACCTACGGTTAAAAGGCAAGTATCTTCACATAAAAACTACACAGAAGCATCCTGCAAAATTTCTTTGTGATGTGTGCATTCATCTCAGAGAGTTGAAGCTTTTTTTCATTTTGAGCAGATTTGAAACAGTCTTTTTGTGGACTCTGTAACTGCATATTTGAGATCATTTGGTCCGATGCAGGAAAAGGAAATATCTTCACATAAAAACCGGACGGAAGCATTCTGAGCAACCTCTTAATGATATGTGCATTCAACTCAGAGAATTGAACCATTCTTTTGATTGATCAGTTTTGAAACACTCTTTGAAGAATCTGCAAGAGGACATTTGGAGGGCTTTGAGACCTATGGTGAAAAAGGAAATATCTTCACATAAAAACCAAACAGTAGCACTCTGCAAAATTTCTCTGGGATGTGTGCATTCTTCTCTGAGTTGAAGCTTTTCTTTTTGGTTGAGCAGATTTGAAACCGTTTTTTTTGTAGAATCTGCAAGTGGTTATTTGAGATCTTTTCGTCCAATGTGGGAAAAGGAAATATCTTCACATAAAAACTAGACAGAAGCATTCTGAGCAACTTCTTGGTGATGTGGGTATTCAACTCTCAGAGTTGAAGCTTTCCTTTGGTTGAACAGATTTGAAATAATCCTTTTGTACAATCTGCAAGTGGATATTTGAGTTCTTTTCATCCAATGCTGAAAAGGAAATATCTTCACTTTAAAACTAAACTGAAGCATTCTGAGCAACTTCTTAGTGATGGGTGCATTCAACTCACAGAGTTGAGCCTTTCATTTGATTGAGCAATTTTGAGACTCTCTGTTTGAAGAATCTGCAATTGGGCATTTGGACTGCTTTGTGGCCTATTGTGGAAAATGGTATATCTTCACCAAAATGATACACGGGAGAATCTTGCGAAATTTCCTTGTGATGTGTGCCTTCATCTCACATAGTGGAAGCTTTCTTTAGGTTAAGCAGATATGAAACAGTCTTTTTCAAGATTCTGCCAGTGCAAATTTGAAATCTTTTCTTCCAATGCGGTGAAAGGAATTATCTTCACATAAACCTAGAGAGAAGCATTCTGTACAACTTCTTAGTGATATGTGCATTCCACTCACAGAGTTGAAACTTTCTTTTGATGGAGCAGTTTTGAAACAATCTCAAGAATCCGGAAGTGGACATTTGGAATGCTTTGAGGCCTATGGTAAAAAATTAAATATCTTCACCTGAAAAGTACTCAGAAGCATTCTGCGAAATTATTTTGTGATGTATGCATTCACCTCACAGAGTTCAAGTTTCCTTTTGGTTGAGCAGATTTGAAACAGTCTTTTGTAGAATCTGCAAGTGGATATATGAGATCTTTTCGTCCAGTCCAAAAAAAAGGAAATATCATCTGATAAATCTAGGCAGAACATCCTGAACATATTCTTAGTGATACATGCATTCAAGTAAATGGTGAACCATGCTTTTGATCCAGCAGTTTTGAAACACTCTGTTTGAAGAATCTGCAAGTGGACATTTGGAGCGATTTGAGGCCTATGTTGAAAAAGGAAATATGTTCAAGTAAAAGCTACAGAAAAGGATTCTGTTAAATTTCTTTATGATGTGTGCATTCTTCTCACAGTGTTGAAGCTTTCTTTTGGTTGAGCAGACTTGAAGCTTTCCTTTTGGAGAATCTGCAAGTGGATATTTGAGACCTTTACGTCCAATGGGGAACCGGATTTATCTTCACATAAAAACTAGACGGAAGCTTTCTGAGCAATTTCTTAGTGATGCGTGTATTCCACTCACAGAGTTGAACCTTTCTTTTGATTGAGCAGTTTTGAAACACTTTTAGTCAAGAATCTGCAAGGTTACAATTGGAGGGCTTTGAGACCTATGCTCAAAAAGGAAATATCTTCACATTAATACTACACAGAACCATTTTGCAAAATACGTTTGTGATGTGTGCGTTCACCTGACAGAGGTGAAGCTTTCTTTGTTGAGCATATATGAAAAAGTCTTTATATAGTGTCTGCAAGAGGATATTTGAGATCTTTGCGTCCAATGTGGGAAAAGGAAATATCATCACTTAAAAACTACACATAGGCATTCTGAGAAACTTCTTAGTGATATGTGCATTCAACTCACAGAGTTGGACATTTCTTTTGATTCAGCCGTTTTGAAACACGGTGTTTGAAGAATCTGCAAGTTGGCATTTGGAGTGCTTTGAGGGCAATGATGTAAAAGGAAATATCTTCATATAAAAACTACACAGAATAATTCTGTGAAATTTATTTGTGATGTGTGCATTCGTTTCACAGGGAAAAACCTCTCCTATGGTGGAGCAGATTTGAAACTGTCTTTTTCTACAATCTGCAAGTGGATATTTGAGATCATTTCTTCCAATGCATGAAAAGGAACTATCTTCACTTACAAACTAGATGGAAGCATTCTGAACTACTCCTTTGTGTTGTGTGCATTCATCTCATGCAGGTCAGCCTTTCTCTTGCTTGAACAGTTTCGAAACTCTCTGTTAAAAAGATCTGCAACTGGACATTTGGAGTGCTTTGTGGCCTATGGTGAAAAAGGAAATATATTCTTATGAAAGATAAAGAGAAGCATCCTGCGAAATTTCTTTATGATGTGTGCATTCATCTCACAGAGTTGAACCTTTTATTTTGTTGAGCAGGTTTGAGCAAGTCTTTTCCTAGAATCTGCAAGTGGATATTTGAGATGTCTGCGTCCATTGCGAGAAAAAGAATTATCTTCATATAAAAACTAGACAGAAGCATTCACAACAACTACTAATTGACATGTGCATTCAACTCACAGAGTTTAAACATTCTTTTGATTGAGCAGTTTTGAAACACGGTGTTTGAAGGATCTGCATGTGGACATTTGGAGGTCTTTGAGACCTATGGTTAAAAGGCAAGTATCTTCACATAAAAACTACACAGAAGCATCCTGCAAAATTTCTTTGTGATGTGTGCATTCATCTCAGAGAGTTGAATGTTTTTTTGATTTTGAGCAGATTTGAAACAGTCTTTTTGTGGACTCTGTAACTGCATATTTGTGATCATTTGGTCCAATGCAGGAAAAGGAAATATCTTCACATAAAAACCGGACGGAAGCATTCTGAGCAACTTCTTAATGATATGTGCATTCAACTCAGAGAATTGAACCATTGTTTTGATTGATCAGTTTTTAAACACTCTTTGAAGAATCTGCAAGAGGACATTTGGAGGGCTTTGAGACCTATGGTGAAAAAGGAAATATCTTCACATCAAAACCAAACAGTAGCACTCTGCAAAATTTCTCTGGGATGTGTGCATTCTTCTCTGAGTTGAAGCTTTTCTTTTTGGTTGAGCAGATTTGAAACCGTTTTATTTGTAGAATCTGCAAGTGGTTATTTGAGATCTTTTCGTCCAATGTGGGAAAAGGAAATATCTTCACATAAAAACTAGACAGAAGCATTCTGAGCAACTTCTTGGTGATGTGGGCATTCAACTCTCAGAGTTGAAGCTTTCCTTTGGTTGAACAGATTTGAAATAGTCCTTTTGTACAATCTGCAAGTGGATATTTGAGTTCTTTCCATCCAATGCTGAAAAGGAAATAACTTCACTTTAAAACTAAACTGAAGCATTCAGAGCAACTTCTTAGTGATGGGTTCATTCAACTCACAGAGTTGAGCCTTTCATTTGATTGAGCAATTTTGAGACTCTCTGTTTGAAGAATCTGCAATTGGGCATTTGGAGTGCTTTGTGGTCTATTGTGGAAAATGGTATATCTTCACCAAAATGATACACGGGAGAATCTTGCGAAATTTCCTTGTGATGTGTGCCTTCATCTCACATAGTGGAAGCTTTCTTAGGTTAAGCAGATATGAAACAGTCTTTTTCAAGATTCTGCCAGTGCAAATTTGAAATCTTTTCTTCCAATGCGGTGAAAGGAATTTTCTTCACATAAAACCTAGAGAGAAGCATTCTGTACAACTTCTTAGTGATATGTGCATTCCACTCACACAGTTGAAACTTTCTTTTGATGGAGCAGTTTTGAAACAATCTGAAGAATCCGGAAGTGGACATTTGGAATGCTTTGAGGCCTATGGTAAAAAATTAAATATCTTCACCTGAAAAGTACTCAGAAGCATTCTGCGAAATTATTTTGTGATGTATGCATTCACCTCACAGAGTTCAAGTTTCCTTTTGGTTGAGCAGATTTGAAACAGTCTTTTGTAGAATCTGCAAGTGGATATATGAGATCTTTTCGTCCAGTGCAAAAAAAAGGAAATATCATCTGATAAAACTAGGCAGAACATCCTGAACAAATTCTTAGTGATACATGCATTCAAGTAAAAGGTGAACCATGCTTTTGATCCAGCAGTTTTGAAACACACTGTTTGAAGAATCTGCAAGTGGACATTTGGAGCGATTTGAGGCCTATGTTGAAAAAGGAAATATGTTCACGTAAAAGCTACAGATAAGGATTCTGTGAAATTTATTTATGATGTGTGCATTCTTCTCACAGTGTTGAAGCTTCTTTTGGTTGAGCAGATTTGAAGCTTTCCTTTTGGAGAATCTGCAAGTGGATATTTGTGATCTTTACATCCAATGGGGAACCGGATTTATCTTCACATAAAAACTAGACGGAAGCCATCTGAGCAACTTCTTAGTGATGCGTGTATTCCATTCACAGAGTTGAACCTTTCTTTTGATTGAGCAGTTTTGAAACACTTTTTGTCAAGAATATGCAAGGTTACAATTGGAGTGCTTTGAGACCTATGCTCAAAAAGGAAATATCTTCACATTAATACTACACAGAACCATTTTGCAAAATACGTTTGTGATGTGTGCGTTCACCTGACAGAGGTGAAGCTTTCTTTTGTTGAGCATGTATGAAAAAGTCTTATATAGTGTCTGCAAGAGGATATTTGAGATCTTTGCATACAATGTGGGAAAAGGAAATATCATCACTTAAAAACTACACATAGGCATTCTGAGAAACTTCTTAGTGATATGTGCATTCAACTCACAGAGTTGGACATTCCTTTTGATTCAGCCGTTTTGAAACATGGTGTTTGAAGAATCTGCAAGTTGGCATTTGGAGTGCTTTGAGGGCAATGATGTAAAAGGAAATATCTTCATATAAAAACTACACAGAATAATTCTGTGAAATTTATTTGTGATGTGTGCATTCGTTTCACAGGGAAAAATCTCTCCTATGGTTGAGCAGATTTGAAACTGTCTTTTTCTACAATCTGCAAGTGGATATTTGAGATCTTTTCTTCCAATGCATGAAAAGGAATTATCTTCACTTACAAACTAGATGGAAGCATTCTGAACAACTCCTTTGTGTTGTGTGCATTCATCTCATGGAGGTCAGCCTTTCTCTTGCTTGAACAGTTTCGAAACTCTCTGTTAAAAGGATCTGCAACTGGACATTTGGAGTGCTTTGTGGCCTATGGTGAAAAAGGAAATATATTCTTATGAAAGATAAAGAGAAGCATCCTGCGAAATTTCTTTATGATGTGTGCATTCACCTCACAGAGTTGAACCTTTTATTTTGTTGAGCAGGTTTGAGCAAGTCTTTTCCTAGAATCTGCAAGTGGATATTTGAGATGTCTGCGTACATTGCGAGAAAAAGAATTATCTTCATATAAAAACTAGACAGAAGCATTCACAACAACTACTTAGTGACATGCGCATTCAACTCACAGAGTTTAAACTTTCTTTTGATTGAGCAGTTTTGAAACACGGTGTTTGAAGGATCTGCAAGTGGACATTTGGAGGTCTTTGAGACCTACGGTTAAAAGGCAAGTATCTTCACATAAAAACTACACAGAAGCATCCTGCAAAATTTCTTTGTGATGTGTGCATTCATCTCAGAGAGTTGAAGCTTTTTTTCATTTTGAGCAGATTTGAAACAGTCTTTTTGTGGACTCTGTAACTGCATATTTGAGATCATTTGGTCCAATGCAGGAAAAGGAAATATCTTCACATAAAAACCGGACGGAAGCATTCTGAGCAATTTATTAATGATATGTGCATTCAACTCAGAGAATTGAACCATTCTTTTGATTGATCAGTTTTGATACACTCTTTGAAGAATCTGCAAGAGGACATTTGGAGGGCTTTGAGACCTATGGTGAAAAAGGAAATATCTTCACATAAAAACCAAACAGTAGCACTCTGCAAAATTTATCTGGGATGTGTGCATTCTTCTCTGAGTTGAAGCTTTTCTTTTTGGTTGAGCAGATTTGAAACTGTTTTTTTTGTAGAATCTGCAAGTGGTTATTTGAGATCTTTTCATCCAATGTGGGAAAAGGAAATATCTTCACATAAAAACTAGACAGAAGCATTCTGAGCAACTTCTTGGTGATGTGGGCATTCAACTCTCAGAGTTGAAGCTTTCCTTTGGTTGAAGAGATTTGAAATAGTCCTTTTGTACAATCTGCAAGTGGATGTTTGAGTTCTTTTCATCCAATGCTGAAAAGGAAATATCTTCACTTTAAAACTAAACTGAAGCATTCTGAGCAACTTCTTAGTGATGGGTGCATTCAACTCACAGAATTGAGCCTTTCATTTGATTGAGCAATTTTGAGACTCTCTGTTTGAAGAATCTGCAATTGGGCATTTGGACTGCTTTGTGGCCTATTGTGGAAAATGGTATATCTTCACCAAAATGATACACGGGAGAATCTTGCGAAATTTCCTTGTGATGTGTGCCTTCATCTCACATAGTGGAAGCTTTCTTTAGGTTAAGCAGATATGAAACAGTCTTTTTCAAGATTCTGCCAGTTCAAATTTGAAATCTTTTCTTCCAATGCGGTGAAAGGAATTATCTTCACATAAAACCTAGAGAGAAGCATTCTGCACAACTTCTTAGTGATATGTGCATTCCACTCACACAGTTGAAACTTTCTTTTGATGGAGCAGTTTTGAAACACTCTGAAGAATCCGGAAGTGGACATTTGGAATGCTTTGAGGCCTATGGTAAAAAATTAAATATCTTCAACTGAAAAGTACTCAGAAGCATTCTGCGAAATTATTTTGTGATGTATGCATTCACCTCACAGAGTTCAAGTTTCCTTTTGGTTGAGCAGATTTGAAACAGTCTTTTGTAGAATCTGCAAGTGGATATATGAGATCTTTTCGTCCAGTGCAAAAAAAAGGAAATATCATCTGATAAAACTAGGCAGAACATCCTGAACAAATTCTTAGTGATACATGCATTCAAGTAAAACGTGAACCATGCTTTTGATCCAGCAGTTTTGAAACACTCTGTTTGAAGAATCTGCAAGTGGACATTTGGAGCAATTTGAGGCCTATGTTGAAAAAGGAAATATGTTCACGTAAAAGCTACAGATAAGGATTCTGTGAAATTTATTTATGATGTGTGCATTCTTCTCACAGTGTTGAAGCTTCTTTTGGTTGAGCAGATTTGAAGCTTTCCTTTTGGAGAATCTGCAAGTGGATATTTGTGATCTTTACATCCAATGGGGAACCGGATTTATCTTCACATAAAAACTAGACGGAAGCCTTCTGAGCAACTTCTTAGTGATGCGTGTATTCCATTCACAGAGTTGAACCTTTCTTTTGATTGAGCAGTTTTGAAACACTTTCTGTCAAGAATCTGCAAGGTTACAATTGGAGGGCTTTGAGACCTATGCTCAAAAAGGAAATATCTTCACATTAATACTACAGAGAACCATTTTGCAAAATACGTTTGTGATGTGTGCCTTCACCTGACAGAGGTGAAGCTTTCTTTTGTTGAGCATATATGAAAAAGTCTTTATATAGTGTCTGGAAGAGGATATTTGAGATCTTTGCGTCCAATGTGGGAAAAGGAAATATCATCACTTAAAAATTACACATAGGCATTCTGAGAAACTTCTTAGTGATATGTGCATTCAACTCACAGAGTTGGACATTTCTTTTGATTCAGCCGTTTTGAAACACGGTGTTTGAAGAATCTGCAAGTTGGCATTTGGAGTGCTTTGAGGGCAATGATGTAAAAGGAAATATCTTCATATAAAAACTACACAGAATAATTCTGTGAAATTTATTTGTGATGTGTGCATTCGTTTCACAGGGAAAAACCTCTCCTATGGTTGAGCAGATTTGAAACTGTCTTTTTCTACAATCTGCAAGTGGATATTTGAGATCTTTTCCTCCAATGCATGAAAAGGAATTATCTTCACTTACAAACTAGATGGAAGCATTCTGAACAACTCCTTTGTGTTGTGTGCATTCAACTCATGGAGGTCAGCCTTTCTCTTGCTTGAACAGTTTCGAAACTCTCTGTTAAAAGGATCTGCAACTGGACATTTGGAGTGCTTTGTGGCCTATGGTGAAAAAGGAAATATATTCTTATGAAAGATAAAGAGAAGCATCCTGCGAAATTTCTTTATGATGTGTGCATTCACCTCACAGATTTGAACCTTCTATTTTGTTGAGCAGATTTGAACAAGTCTTTTCCTAGAATCTGCAAGTGGATATTTGAGATGTCTGCGTCCATTGCGAGAAAAAGAATTATCTTCATATAAAAACTAGACAGAAGCATTCACAACAACTACTTAGTGACATGTGCATTCAACTCACAGAGTTTAAACTTTCTTTTGATTGAGCAGTTTTGAAACACGGTGTTTGAAGGATCTGCAAGTGGACATTTGGAGGTCTTTGAGACCTACGGTTAAAAGGCAAGTATCTTCACATAAAAACTACACAGAAGCATCCTGCAAAATTTCTTTGTGATGTGTGCATTCATCTCAGAGATTTGAAGCTTTTTTTCATTTTGAGCAGATTTGAAACAGTCTTTTTGTGGACTCTGTAACTGCATATTTGAGATCATTTGGTCCAATGCAGGAAAAGGAAATATCTTCACATAAAAACCGGACGGAAGCATTCTGAGCAACCTCATAATGATATGTGCATTCAACTCAGAGAATTGAACCATTCTTTTGATTGATCAGTTTTGAAACACTCTTTGAAGAATCTGCAAGAGGACATTTGGAGGGCTTTGAGACCTATGGTGAAAAAGGAAATATCTTCACATAAAAACCAACAGTAGCACTCTGCAAAATTTCTCTGGGATGTGTGCATTCTTCTCTGAGTTGAAGCATTTCTTTTTGGTTGAGCAGATTTGAAACCGTTTTTTTTGTAGAATCTGCAAGTGGTTATTTGAGATCTTTTCGTCCAATGTGGGAAAAGGAAATATCTTCACATAAAAACTAGACAGAAGCATTCTGAGCAACTTCTTGGTGATGTGGGCATTCAACTCTCAGAGTTGAAGCTTTCCTTTGGTTGAACAGATTTGAAATAGTCCTTTTGTACAATCTGCAAGTGGATATTTGAGTTCTTTTCATCCAATGCTGAAAAGGAAATATCTTCACTTTAAAACTAAACTGAAGCATTCTGAGCAACTTCTTAGTGATGGGTGCATTCAACTCACAGAGTTGAGACTTTCATTTGATTGAGCAATTTTGAGACTCTCTGTTTGAAGAATCTGCAATTGGGCATTTGGACTCCTTTGTGGCCTATTGTGGAAAATGGTATATCTTCACCAAAATGATACACGGGAGAATCTTGCGAAATTTCCTTGTGATGTGTGCCTTCATCTCACATAGTGGAAGCTTTCTTTAGGTTAAGCAGATATGAAACAGTCTTTTTCAAGATTCTGCCAGTGCAAATTTGAAATCTTTTCTTCAAATGCGGTGAAAGGAATTATCTTCACATAAAACCTAGAGAGAAGCATTCTTTACAACTTCTTAATGATATGTGCATTCCACTCACAGAGTTGAAACTTTCTTTTGATGGAGCAGTTTTGAAACAATCTGAAGAATCCGGAAGTGGACATTTGGAATGCTTTGAGGCCTATGGTGAAAAATTAAATATCTTCACCTGAAAAGTACTCAGAAGCATTCTGCGAAATTATTTTGTGATGTATGCATTCACCCCACAGAGTTCAAGTTTCCTTTTGGTTGAGCAGATTTGAAACAGTCTTTTGTAGAATCTGCAATTGGATATATGAGATCTTTTCGTCCAGTGCAAAAAAAAGGAAATATCATCTGATAAAACTAGGCAGAACATCCTGAACAAATTCTTAGTGATACATGCATTCAAGTAAAAGGTGAACCATGCTTTTGATCCAGCAGTTTTGAAACTCTCTGTTTGAAGAATCTGCAAGTGGACATTTGGAGCGATTTGAGGCCTATGTTGAAAAAGGAAATATGTTCACGTAAAAGCTACAGAAAAGGATTCTGTAAAATTTCTTTAAGATGTGTGCATTCTTCTCACAGTGTTGAAGCTTTCTTTTGGTTGAGCAGACTTGAAGCTTTCCTTTTGGAGAATCTGCAAGTGGATATTTGAGACCTTTACGTCCAATGGGGAACCGGATTTATCTTCACATAAAAACTAGACGGAAGCTTTCTGAGCAACTTCTTAGTGATGCGTGTATTCCACTCACAGAGTTGAACATTTCTTTTGATTGAGCAGTTTTGAAACACTTTTTGTCAAGAATCTGCAAGGTTACAATTGGGGGGCTTTGAGACCTATGCTCAAAAAGGAAATATCTTCACATTAATACTACACAGAACCATTTTGCAAAATACGTTTGTGATGTGTGCGTTCACCTGACAGAGGTGAAGCTTTCTTTTGTTGAGCATATATGAAAAAGTCTTTATGTAGTGTCTGCAAGAGGATATTTGAGATCTTTGCCTCCAATGAGGGAAAAGGAAATATCATCACTTAAAAACTACACATATGCATTCTGAGAAACTTCTTAGTGATATGTGCATTCAACTCACAGAGTTGGACATTTCTTTTGATTCAGCCGTTTTGAAACACGGTGTTTGAAGAATCTGCAAGTTGGCATTTGGAGTGCTTTGAGGGCAATGATGTAAAAGGAAATATCTTCATATAAAAACTACACAGAATAATCCTGTGAAATTTATTTGTGATGTGTGCATTCGTTTCACAGGGAAAAACCTCTCCTATGGTTGAGCAGATTTGAAACTGTCTTTTTCTACAATCTGCAAGTGGCTATTTGAGATCTTTTCTTCCAATGCATGAAAAGGAACTATCTTCACTTACAAACTAGATGGAAGCATTCTGAAATACTCCTTTGTGTTGTGTGCATTCATCTCATGGAGGTCAGCCTTTCTCTTGCTTGAACAGTTTCAAAACTCTCTGTTAAAAAGATCTGCAACTGGACATTTGGAGTGCTTTGTGGCCTATGGTGAAAAAGGAAATATATTCTTATGAAAGATAAAGAGAAGCATCCTGCGAAATTTCTTTATGATGTGTGCATTCATCTCACAGAGTTGAAACTTTTATTTTGTTGAGCAGATTTGAACAAGTCTTTTCCTAGAATCTGCAAGTGGATATTTGAGATGTCTGCGTCCTTTGCGAGAAAAAGAATTATCTTCATATAAAAACTAGACAGAAGCATTCACAACAACTACTTAGTGACATGTGCATTCAACTCACAGAGTTTAAACTTTCTTTTGATTGAGCAGTTTTGAAACACGGTGTTTGAAGGATCTGCAAGTGGACATTTGGAGGTCTTTGAGACCTACGGTTAAAAGGCAAGTATCTTCACATAAAAACTACACAGAAGCATCCTGCAAAATTTCTTTGTGATGTGTGCATTCATCTCAGAGAGTTGAAGCTTTATTTCATTTTGAGCAGATTTGAAACAGTCTTTTTGTGGACTCTGTAACTGCATATTTGAGATCATTTGGTCTGATGCAGGAAAAGGAAATATCTTCACATAAAAACCGGACGGAAGCATTCTGAGCAACCTCTTAATGATATGTGCATTCAACTCAGAGAATTGAACCATTCTTTTGATTGATCAGTTTTGAAACACTCTTTGAAGAATCTGCAAGAGGACATTTGGAGGGCTTTGAGACCTATGGTGAAAAAGGAAATATCTTCACATAAAAACCAAACAGTAGCACTCTGCAAAATTTCTCTGGGATGTGTGCATTCTTCTCTGAGTTGAAGCTTTTCTTTATGGTTGAGCAGATTTGAAACCGTTTTTTTTGTAGAATCTGCAAGTGGTTATTTGAGATCTTTTCGTCCAATGTGGGAAAAGGAAATATCTTCACATAAAAACTAGACAGAAGCATTCTGAGCAACTTCTTGGTGATGTGGGCATTCAACTCTCAGAGTTGAAGCTTTACATTGGTTGAACAGATTGGAAATAGTCCTTTTGTACAATCTGCAAGTGGATATTTGAGTTCTTTTCATCCAATGCTGAAAAGGAAATATCTTCACTTTAAAACTAAACTGAAGCATTCTAAGCAACTTCTTAGTGATGGGTGCATTCAACTCACAGAGTTGAACCTTTCATTTGATTGAGCAATTTTGAGACTCTCTGTTTGAAGAATCTGCAATTGGGCATTTGGAGTGCTTTGTGGCCTATTGTGGAAAATGGTATATCTTCACCAAAATGATACACGGGAGAATCTTGCGAAATTTCCTTGTGATGTGTGCCTTCATCTCACATAGTGGAAGCTTTCTTTTGGTTAAGCAGATATGAAACTGTCTTTTTCAAGATTCTGCCAGTGCAAATTTGAAATCTTTTCTTCCAATGCGGTGAAAGGAATTATCTTCACATAAAACCTAGAGAGAAGCATTCTGTACAACTTCTTAGTGATATGTGCATTCCACTCACAGAGTTGAAACTTTCTTTTGATGGAGCAGTTTTGAAACAATCTCAAGAATCCGGAAGTGGACATTTGGAATGCTTTGAGGCCTTTGGTAAAAAATTAAATATCTTCACCTGAAAAGTACTCAGAAGCATTCTGCGAAATTATTTTGTGATGTATGCATTCACCTCACAGAGTTCAAGTTTCCTTTTGGTTGAGCAGATTTGAAACAGTCTTTTGTAGAATCTGCAAGTGGATATATGAGATCTTTTCGTCCAGTGCAAAAAAAAGGAAATATCATCTGATAAAACTAGGCAGAACATCCTGAACAAATTCTTAGTGATACATGCATTCAAGTAAAAGGTGAACCATGCTTTTGATCCAGCAGTTTTGAAACACTCTGTTTGAAGAATCTGCAAGTGGACATTTGGAGCGATTTGGGGCCTATGTTGAAAAAGGAAATATGTTCACGTAAAAGCTACAGAAAAGGATTCTGTAAAATTTCTTTAAGATGTGTGCATTCTTCTCACAGTGTTGAAGCTTTCTTTTGGTTGAGCAGACTTGAAGCTTTCCTTTTGGAGAATCTGCAAGTGGATATTTGAGACCTTTACGTCCAATGGGGAACCGGATTTATCTTCACATAAAAACTAGACGGAAGCTTTCTGAGCAACTTCTTAGTGATGCGTGTATTCCACTCACAGAGTTGAACCTTTCTTTTGATTGAGCAGTTTTGAAACACTTTTTGTCAAGAATCTGCAAGGTTACAATTGGGGGGCTTTGAGACCTATGCTCAAAAAGGAAATATCTTCACATTAATACTACACAGAACCATTTTGCAAAATACGTTTGTGATGTGTGCGTTCACCTGACAGAGGTGAAGCTTTCTTTTGTTGAGCATATATGAAAAAGTCTTTATATAGTGTCTGCAAGAGTATATTTGAGATCTTTGCGTCCAATGTGGGAAAAGGAAATATCATCACTTAAAATTTACACATAGGCCTTCTGAGAAACTTCTTAGTGATATGTGCATTCAACTCACAGAGTTGGACATTTCTTTTGATTCAGCCGTTTTGAAACACGGTGTTTGAAGAATCTGCAAGTTGGCATTTGGAGTGCTTTGAGGGCAATGATGTAAAAGGAAATATCTTCATATAAAAACTACACAGAATAATTCTGTGAAATTTATTTGTGATGTGTGCATTCGTTTCACAGGGAAAAACCTCTCCTATGGTTGAGCAGATTTGAAACTGTCTTTTTCTACAATCTGCAAGTGGATATTTGAGATCTTTTCCTCCAATGCATGAAAAGGAATTATCTTCACTTACAAACTAGATGGAATCATTCTGAACAACTCCTTTGTGTTGTGTGCATTCATCTCATGGAGGTCAGCCTTTCTCTTGCTTGAACAGTTTCGAAACCCTCTGTTAAAAGGATCTGCAACTGGACATTTGGAGTGCTTTGTGGCCTATGGTGAAAAAGGAAATATATTCTTATGAAAGATAAAGAGAAGCATCCTGCGAAATTTCTTTATGATGTGTGCATTCATCTCACAGAGTTGAACCTTCTATTTTGTTGAGCAGATTTGAACAAGTCTTTTCCTAGAATCTGCAAGTGGATATTTGAGATGTCTGCGTCCATTGCGAGAAAAAGAATTATCTTCATATAAAAACTAGACAGAAGCATTCACAACAACTACTTAGTGACATGTGCATTCAACTCACAGAGTTTAAACTTTCTTTTGATTGAGCAGTTTTGAAACACGGTGTTTGAAGGATCTGCATGTGGACATTTGGAGGTCTTTGAGACCTACGGTTAAAAGGCAAGTATCTTCAGATAAAAACTACACAGAAGCATCCTGCAAAATTTCTTTGTGATGTGTGCATTCATCTCAGAGAGTTGAAGCTTTTTTTCATTTTGAGCAGATTTGAAACAGTCTTTTTGTGGACTCTGTAACTGCATATTTGAGATCATTTGGTCCAATGCAGGAAAAGGAAATATCTTCACATAAAAACCGGACGGAAGCATTCTGAGCAACCTCTTAATGATATGTGCATTCAACTCAGAGAATTGAACCATTCTTTTGATTGATCAGTTTTGAAACACTCTTTGAAGAATCTGCAAGAGGACATAGGGAGGGCTTTGAGACCTATGGTGAAAAAGGAAATATATTCACATAAAAACCAAACTGTAGCACTCTGCAGAATTTCTCTGAAATGTGTGCATTCTTCTCTGAGTTGAAGCTTTTCTTTTTGGTTGAGCAGATTTGAAACCGTTTTTTTTGTAGAATCTGCAAGTGGTTATTTGAGATCTTTTCGTCCAATGTGGGAAAAGGAAATATCTTCACATAAAAACTAGACAGAAGCATTCTGAGCAACTTCTTGGTGATGTGGGCATTCAACTCTCAGAGTTGAAGCTTTCCTTTGGTTGAACAGATTTGAAATAGTCCTTTTGTACAATCTGCAAGTGGATATTTGAGTTCTTTTCATCCAATGCTGAAAAGGAAATATCTTCACTTTAAAACTAAACTGAAGCATTCTGAGCAACTTCTTAGTGATGGGTGCATTCAACTCACAGAGTTGAGCCTTTCATTTGATTGAGCAATTTTGAGACTCTCTGTTTGAAGAATCTGCAATTGGGCATTTGGAGTGCTTTGTGGCCTATTGTGGAAAATGGTATATCTTCACCAAAATTATACACGGGAGAACCTTGCGAAATTTCCTTGTGATGTGTGCCTTCATCTCACATAGTGGAAGCTTTCTTTAGGTTAAGCAGATATGAAACAGTCTTTTTCAAGATTCTGCCAGTGCAAATTTGAAATCTTTTCTTCAAATGCGGTGAAAGGAATTATCTTCACATAAAACCTAGAGAGAAGCATTCTGTACAACTTCTTAGTGATATCTGCATTCCACTCACAGAGTTGAAACTTTCTTTTGATGGAGCAGTTTTGAAACAATCTCAAGAATCCGGAAGTGGACATTTGGAATGCTTTGAGGCCTATGGTGAAAAATTAAATATCTTCACCTGAAACGTACTCAGAAGCATTCTGCGAAATTATTTTGTGATGTATGCATTCACCCCACAGAGTTCAAGTTTCCTTTTGGTTGAGCAGATTTGAAACAGTCTTTTGTAGAATCTGCAAGTGGATATATGAGATCTTTTCGTCCAGTGCAAAAAAAAGGAAATATCATCTGATAAAACTAGGCAGAACATCCTGAACAAATTCTTAGTGATACATGCATTCAAGTAAAAGGTGAACCATGCTTTTGATCCAGCAGTTTTGAAACACTCCGTTTGATGAATCTGCAAGTGGACATTTGGAGCGATTTGAGGCCTATGTTGAAAAAGGAAATATGTTCACGTAAAAGCTACAGAAAAGGATTCTGTGAAATTTCTTTATGATGTGTGCATTATTCTCAGAGTGTTGAAGCTTCTTTTGGTTGAGCAGATTTGAAGCTTTCCTTTTGGAGAATCTGCAAGTGGATATTTGTGATCTTTACATCCAATGGGGAACCGGATTTATCTTCACATAAAAACTAGACAGAAGCCTTCTGAGCAACTTCTTAGTGATGCGTGTATTCCACTCACAGAGTTGAACCTTTCTTTTGATTGAGCAGTTTTGAAACACTTTTTGTCAAGGATCTGCAAGGTTACAATTGGAGTGCTTTGAGACCTATGCTCAAAAAGGAAATATCTTCACATTAATACTACACAGAACCATTTTGCAAAATACGTTTGTGATGTGTGCGTTCACCTGACAGAGGTGAAGCTTTCTTTTGTTGAGCATATATGAAAAAGTCTTTATATAGTGTCTGCAAGAGGATATTTGAGATCTTTGCGTCCAATGTGGGAAAAGGAAATATCATCACTTAAAAACTACACATAGGCATTCTGAGAAACTTCTTAGTGATATGTGCATTCAACTCACAGAGTTGGACATTTCTTTTGATTCAGCCGTTTTGAAACACGGTGTTTGAAGAATCTGCAAGTTGGCATTTGGAGTGCTTTGAGGGCAATGATGTAAAAGGAAATATCTTCATATAAAAACTACACAGAATAATTCTGTGAAATTTATTTGTGATGTGTGCATTCGTTTCACAGGGAAAAACCTCTCCTATGGTTGAGCAGATTTGAAACTGTCTTTTTCTACAATCTGCAAGCGGATATTTGAGATCTTTTCTTCCAATGCATGAAAAGGAATTATCTTCACTTACAAACTAGATGGAAGCATTCTGAACAACTCCTTTGTGTTGTGTGCATTCATCTCATGGAGGTCAGCCTTTCTCTTGCTTGAACAGTTTCGAAACTCTCTGTTAAAAGGATCTGCAACTGGACATTTGGAGTGCTTTGTGGCCTATGGTGAAAAAGGAAATATATTCTTATGAAAGATAAAGAGAAGCATCCTGCGAAATTTCTTTATGATGTGTGCATTCATCTCACAGAGTTGAACCTTCTATTTTGTTGAGCAGATTTGAACAAGTCTTTTCCTAGAATCTGCAAGTGGATATTTGAGATGTCTGCGTCCATTGCGAGAAAAAGAATTATCTTCATATAAAAACTAGACAGAAGCATTCACAACAACTACTTAGTGACATGTGCATTCAACTCACAGAGTTTAAACTTTCTTTTGATTGAGCAGTTTTGAAACACGGTGTTTGAAGGATCTGCAAGTGGACATTTGGAGGTCTTTGAGACCTACGGTTAAAAGGCAAGTATCTTCACATAAAAACTACACAGAAGCATCCTGCAAAATTTCTTTGTGATGTATGCATTGATCTCAGAGAGTTGAAGCTTTTTTTGATTTTGAGCAGATTTGAAACAGTCTTTTTGTGGACTCTGTAACTGCATATTTGAGATCATTTGGTCCAATGCAGGAAAAGGAAATATCTTCACATAAAAAACGGACGGAAGCATTCTGAGCAACCTCTTAATGATATGTGCATTCAACTCAGAGAATTGAACCATTCTTTTGATTGATCAGTTTTGAAACACTCTTTGAAGAATCTGCAAGAGGACATTTGGAGGGCTTTGAGACCTATGGTGAAAAAGGAAATATCTTCACATAAAAAACCAACAGTAGCACTCTGCAAAATTTCTCTGGGATGTGTGCATTCTTCTCTGAGTTGAAGCTTTTCTTTTTGGTTGAGCAGATTTGAAACCGTTTTTTTTGTAGAATCTGCAAGTGGTTATTTGAGATCTTTTCGTCCAATGTGGGAAAAGGAAATATCTTCACATAAAAACTAGACAGAAGAATTCTGAGCAACTTCTTGGTGATGTGGGCATTCAACTCTCAGAGTTGAAGCTTTCCTTTGGTTGAACAGATTTGAAATAGTCCTTTTGTACAATCTGCAAGTGGATATTTGAGTTCTTTTCATCCAATGCTGAAAAGGAAATATCTTCACTTTAAAACTAACCTGAAGCATTCTGAGCAACTTCTTAGTGATGGGTGCATTCAACTCACAGAGTTGAGCCTTTCATTTGATTGAGCAACTTTGAGACTCTCTGTTTGAAGAATCTGCAATTGGGCATTTGGAGTGCTTTGTGGCCTATTGTGGAAAATGGTATATCTTCACCAAAATGATACACGGGAGAATCTTGTGAAATTTCCTTGTGATGTGTGCCTTCATCTCACATAGTGGAAGCTTTCTCTAGGTTAGCAGATGTGAAACAGTCTTTTTCAAGATTCTGCAAGTGCAAATTTGAAATCTTTTCTTCCAATGCGGTGAAAGGAATTATCTTCACATAAAACCTAGAGAGAAGCATTCTGTACAACTTCTTAGTGATATGTGCATTCCACTCACAGAGTTGAAACTTTCTTTTGATGGAGCAGTTTTGAAACCATCTGAAGAATCCGGAAGTGGACATTTGGAATGCTTTGAGGCCTATGGTAAAAAATTAAATATCTTCAACTGAAAACTACTCAGAAGCATTCTGCGAAATTATTTTGTGATGTATGCATTCACCTCACAGAGTTCAAGTTTCCTTTTGGTTGAGCAGATTTGAAACAGTCTTTTGTAGAATCTGCAAGTGGATATATGAGATCTTTTCGTCCAGTGCAAAAAAAAGGAAATATCATCTGATAAAACTAGGCAGAACATCCTGAACAAATTCTTAGTGATACATGCATTCAAGTAAAAGGTGAACCATGCTTTTGATCCAGCAGTTTTGAAACACTCTGTTTGAAGAATCTGCAAGTGGACATTTGGAGCAATTTGAGGCCTATGTTGAAAAAGGAAATATGTTCACGTAAAAGCTACAGATAAGGATTCTGTGAAATTTATTTATGATGTGTGCATTCTTCTCACAGTGTTGAAGCTTCTTTTGGTTGAGCAGATTTGAAGCTTTCCTTTTGGAGAATCTGCAAGTGGATATTTGTGATCTTTACATCCAATGGGGAACCGGATTTATCTTCACATAAAAACTAGACGGAAGCCTTCTGAGCAACTTCTTAGTGATGCGTGTATTCCATTCACAGAGTTGAACCTTTCTTTTGATTGAGCAGTTTTGAAACACTTTCTGTCAAGAATCTGCAAGGTTACAATTGGAGGGCTTTGAGATCTATGCTCAAAAAGGAAATATCTTCACATTAATACTACAGAGAACCATTTTGCAAAATACGTTTGTGATGTGTGCCTTCACCTGACAGAGGTGAAGCTTTCTTTTGTTGAGCATATATGAAAAAGTCTTTATATAGTGTCTGCAAGAGGATATTTGAGATCTTTGCGTCCAATGTGGGAAAAGGAAATATCATCACTTAAAAATTACACATAGGCATTCTGAGAAACTTCTTAGTGATATGTGCATTCAACTCACAGAGTTGGACATTTCTTTTGATTCAGCCGTTTTGAAACACGGTGTTTGAAGAATCTGCAAGTTGGCATTTGGAGTGCTTTGAGGGCAATGATGTAAAAGGAAATATCTTCATATAAAAACTACACAGAATAATTCTGTGAAATTTATTTGTGATGTGTGCATTCGTTTCACAGGGAAAAACCTCTCCTATGGTTGAGCAGATTTGAAACTGTCTTTTTCTACAATCTGCAAGTGGATATTTGAGATCTTTTCCTCCAATGCATGAAAAGGAATTATCTTCACTTACAAACTAGATGGAAGCATTCTGAACAACTCCTTTGTGTTGTGTGCATTCAACTCATGGAGGTCAGCCTTTCTCTTGCTTGAACAGTTTCGAAACTCTCTGTTAAAAGGATCTGCAACTGGACATTTGGAGTGCTTTGTGGCCTATGGTGAAAAAGGAAATATATTCTTATGAAAGATAAAGAGAAGCATCCTGCGAAATTTCTTTATGATGTGTGCATTCACCTCACAGATTTGAACCTTCTATTTTGTTGAGCAGATTTGAACAAGTCTTTTCCTAGAATCTGCAAGTGGATATTTGAGATGTCTGCGTCCATTGCGAGAAAAAGAATTATCTTCATATAAAAACTAGACAGAAGCATTCACAACAACTACTTAGTGACATGTGCATTCAACTCACAGAGTTTAAACTTTCTTTTGATTGAGCAGTTTTGAAACACGGTGTTTGAAGGATCTGCAAGTGGACATTTGGAGGTCTTTGAGACCTACGGTTAAAAGGCAAGTATCTTCACATAAAAACTACACAGAAGCATCCTGCAAAATTTCTTTGGGATGTGTGCATTAATCTCAGAGATTTGAAGCTTTTTTTCATTTTGAGCAGATTTGAAACAGTCTTTTTGTGGACTCTGTAACTGCATATTTGAGATCATTTGGTCCAATGCAGGAAAAGGAAATATCTTCACATAAAAACCGGACGGAAGCATTCTGAGCAACCTCATAATGATATGTGCATTCAACTCAGAGAATTGAACCATTCTTTTGATTGATCAGTTTTGAAACACTCTTTGAAGAATCTGCAAGAGGACATTTGGAGGGCTTTGAGACCTATGGTGAAAAAGGAAATATCTTCACATCAAAACCAAACAGTAGCACTCTGCTAAATTTCTCTGGGATGTGTGCATTCTTCTCTGAGTTGAAGCTTTTCTTTTTGGTTGAGCAGATTTGAAACCGTTTTTTTTGTAGAATCTGCAAGTGGTTATTTGAGATCTTTTCGTCCAATGTGGGAAAAGGAAATATCTTCACATAAAAACTAGACAGAAGCATTCTGAGCAACTTCTTGGTGATGTGGGCATTCAACTCTCAGAGTTGAAGCTTTCCTTTGGTTGAAGAGATTTGAAATAGTCCTTTTGTACAATCTGCAAGTGGATGTTTGAGTTCTTTTCATGCAATGCTGAAAAGGAAATATCTTCACTTTAAAACTAAACTGAAGCATTCTGAGCAACTTCTTAGTGATGGGTGCATTCAACTCACAGAGTTGAGCCTTTCGTTTGATTGAGCAATTTTGAGACTCTCTGTTTGAAGAATCTGCAATTGGGCATTTGGAGTGCTTTGTGGCCTATTGTGGAAAATGGTATATCTTCACCAAAATGATACACGGGAGAATCTTGCGAAATTTCCTTGTGATGTGTGCCTTCATCTCACATAGTGGAAGCTTTCTTTAGGTTAAGCAGATATGAAACAGTCTTTTTCAAGATTCTGCCAGTTCAAATTTGAAATCTTTTCTTCCAATGCGGTGAAAGGAATTATCTTCACATAAAACCTAGAGAGAAGCATTCTGCACAACTTCTTAGTGATATGTGCATTCCACTCACACAGTTGAAACTTTCTTTTGATGGAGCAGTTTTGAAACAATCTGAAGAATCCGGAAGTGGACATTTGGAATGCTTTGAGGCCTATGGTAAAAAATTAAATATCTTCACCTGAAAAGTACTCAGAAGCATTCTGCGAAATTATTTTGTGATGTATGCATTCACCTCACAGAGTTCAAGTTTCCTTTTGGTTGAGCAGATTTGAAACAGTCTTTTGTAGAATCTGCAAGTGGATATATGAGATCTTTTCGACCAGTGCAAAAAAAAGGAAATATCATCTGATAAAACTAGGCAGAACATCCTGAACAAATTCTTAGTGATACATGCATTCAAGTAAAAGGTGAACCATGCTTTTGATCCAGCAGTTTTGAAACACTCTGTTTGAAGAATCTGCAAGTGGACATTTGGAGCGATTTGAGGCCTATGTTGAAAAAGGAAATATGTTCACGTAAAAGCTACAGATAAGGATTCTGTGAAATTTATTTATGATGTGTGCATTCTTCTCACAGTGTTGAAGATTCTTTTGGTTGAGCAGATTTGAAGCTTTCCTTTTGGAGAATCTGCAAGTGGATATTTGTGATCTTTACATCCAATGGGGAACCGGATTTATCTTCACATAAAAACTAGACGGAAGCCTTCTGAGCAACTTCTTAGTGATGCGTGTATTCCATTCACAGAGTTGAACCTTTCTTTTGATTGAGCAGTTTTGAAACACTTTTTGTCAAGAATCTGCAAGGTTACAATTGGATTGCTTTGAGACCTATGCTCAAAAAGGATATATCTTCACATTAATACTACACAGAACCATTTTGCAAAATACTTTTGTGATGTGTGCGTTCACCTGACAGAGGTGAAGCTTTCTTTTGTTGAGCATATATGAAAAAGTATTTATATAGAGTCTGCAAGAGGATATTTGAGATCTTTGCATCCAAAGTGGGAAAAGGAAATATCATCACTTAAAACTACACATAGGCATTCTGAGAAACTTCTTAGTGATATGTGCATTCAACTCACAGAGTTGGACATTTCTTTTGATTCAGCCGTTTTGAAACACGGTGTTTGAAGAATCTGCAAGTTGTCATTTGGAGTGCTTTGAGGGCAATGATGTAAAAGGAAATATCTTCATATAAAAACTACACAGAATAATTCTGTGAAATTTATTTGTGATGTGTGCATTCGTTTCACAGGGAAAAGCCTCTCCTATGGTTGAGCAATTTGAAACTGTCTTTTTGTACAATCTGCAATTGGATATTTGAGATCTATACTTCCAATGCATGAAAAGGAATTATCTTCACTTTCAAACTAGATGGAAGCATTCTGAACAACTCCTTTGTGTTGTGTGCATTCATCTCATGGAGGTCAGCCTTTCTCTTGCTTGTACAGTTTCGAAACTCTCTGTTAAAAGGATCTCCAACTGGACATTTGGAGTGCTTTGTGGCCTATGGTGAAAAAGGAAATATATACTTATGAAAGATAAAGAGAAGCATCCTGCGAAATTTCTTTATGATGTGTGCATTCATCTCACAGAGTTGAACCTTTTATTTTGTTGAGCAGGTTTGAGCAAGCCTTTTCCTAGCATCTGCAAGTGGATATTTGAGATGTCTGCGTCCATTGCGAGAAAAAGAATTATCTTCATATAAAAACTAGACAGAAGCATTCACAACAACTACTAATTGACATGTGCATTCAACTCACAGAGTTTAAACATTCTTTTGATTTAGCAGTTTTGAAACACGGTGTTTGAAGGATCTGCATGTGGACATTTGGAGGTCTTTGAGACCTACGGTTAAAAGGCAAGTATCTTCACATAAAAACTACACAGAAGCATCCTGCAAAATTTCTTTGTGATGTATGCATTCATCTCAGAGAGTTGAAGGTTTTTTTGATTTTGAGCAGATTTGAAACAGTCTTTTTGTGGACTCTGTAACTGCATATTTGTGATCATTTGGTCCATTGCAGGAAAAGGAAATATCTTCACATAAAAACCGGACGGAAGCATTCTGAGCAACTTATTAATGATATGTGCATTCAACTCAGAGAATTGAACCATTCTTTTGATTGATCAGTTTTGAAACACTCTTTGAAGAATCTGCAAGAGGACATTTGGAGGGCTTTGAGACCTATGGTGAAAAAGGAAATATCTTCACATCAAAACCAAACAGTAGCACTCTGCAAAATTTCTCTGGGATGTGTCCATTCTTCTCTGAGTTGAAGCTTTTCTTTTTGGTTGAGCAGATTTGAAACCGTTTTTTTTGTAGAATCTGCAAGTGGTTATTTGAGATCTTTTCGTCCAATGTGGGAAAAGGAAATATCTTCACATAAAAACTAGACAGAAGCATTCTGAGCAACTTCTTGGTGATGTGGGCATTCAACTCTCAGAGTTGAAGCTTTCCTTTGGTTGAACAGATTTGAAATAGTCCTTTTGTACAATCTGCAAGTGGATATTTGAGTTCTTTTCATCCAATGCTGAAAAGGAAATATCTTCACTTTAAAACTAAACTGAAGCATTCAGAGCAACTTCTTAGTGATGGGTGCATTCAACTCACAGAGTTGAGCCTTTCATTTGATTGAGCAATTTTGAGACTCTCTGTTTGAAGAATCTGCAATTGGGCATTTGGAGTGCTTTGCGGCCTATTGTGGAAAATGGTATATCTTCACCAAAATGATACACGGGAGAATCTTGCGAAATTTCCTTGTGATGTGTGCCTTCATCTCACATAGTGGAAGCTTTCTTTAGGTTAAGCAGATATGAAACAGTCTTTTTCAAGATTCTGCCAGTGCAAATTTGAAATCTTTTCTTCCAATGCGGTGAAAGGTATTTTCTTCACATAAAACCTAGAGAGAAGCATTCTGTACAACTTCTTAGTGATATGTGCATTCCACTCACAGAGTTGAAACTTTCTTTTGATGGAGCAGTTTTGAAACAATCTGAAGAATCCGGAAGTGGACATTTGGAATGCTTTGAGGCCTATGGTAAAAAATTAAATATCTTCACCTGAAAAGTACTCAGAAGCATTCTGCGAAATTATTTTGTGATGTATGCATTCACCTCACAGAGTTCAAGTTTCCTTTTGGTTGAGCAGATTTGAAACAGACTTTTGTAGAATCTGCAAGTGGATATATGAGATCTTTTCGTCCAGTGCAAAAAAAAGGAAATATCATCTCATAAAACTAGGCAGAACATCCTGAACAAATTCTTAGTGATACATGCATTCAAGTAAAAGGTGAACCATGCTTTTGATCCAGCAGTTTTGAAACACTCTGTTTGAAGAATCTGCAAGTGGACATTTGGAGCGATTTGAGGCCTATGTTGAAAAAGGAAATATGTTCACGTAAAAGCTACAGAAAAGGATTCTGTGAAATTTATTTATGTTGTGTGCATTCTTCTCACAGTGTTGAAGCTTTCTTTTGGTTGAGCAGATTTGAAGCTTTCCTTTTGGAGAATCTGCAAGTGGATATTTGTGATCTTTACCTCCAATGGGGAACTGGATTTATCTTCACATAAAAACTAGACGGAAGCCTTCTGAGCAACTTCTTAGTGATGCGTGTATTCCACTCACAGAGTTGAAACTTTCTTTTGATTGTGCAGTTTTGAAACACTTTTTGTCAAGAATCTGCAAGGTTACAATTGGAGTGCTTTGAGACCTATGCTCAAAAAGGAAATATCTTCACATTAATACTACAGAGAACCATTTTGCAAAATACGTTTGTGATGTGTGCCTTCACCTGACAGAGGTGAAGCTTTCTTTTGTTGAGCATATATGAAAAAGTCTTTATATAGTGTCTGCAAGAGGATATTTGAGATCTTTGCGTCCAATGTGGGAAAAGGAAATATCATCACTTAAAAATTACACATAGGCATTCTGAGAAACTTCTTAGTGATATGTGCATTCAACTCACAGAGTTGGACATTTCTTTTGATTCAGCCGTTTTGAAACACGGTGTTTGAAGAATCTGCAAGTTGGCATTTGGAGTGCTTTGAGGGCAATGATGTAAAAGGAAATATCTTCATATAAAAACTACACAGAATAATTCTGTGAAATTTATTTGTGATGTGTGCATTCGTTTCACAGGGAAAAACCTCTCCTATGGTTGAGCAGATTTGAAACTGTCTTTTTCTACAATCTGCAAGTGGATATTTGAGATCTTTTCCTCCAATGCATGAAAAGGAATTATCTTCACTTACAAACTAGATGGAAGCATTCTGAACAACTCCTTTGTGTTGTGTGCATTCAACTCATGGAGGTCAGCCTTTCTCTTGCTTGAACAGTTTCGAAACTCTCTGTTAAAAGGATCTGCAACTGGACATTTGGAGTGCTTTGTGGCCTATGGTGAAAAAGGAAATATATTCTTATGAAAGATAAAGAGAAGCATCCTGCGAAATTTCTTTATGATGTGTGCATTCACCTCACAGATTTGAACCTTCTATTTTGTTGAGCAGATTTGAACAAGTCTTTTCCTAGAATCTGCAAGTGGATATTTGAGATGTCTGCGTCCATTGCGAGAAAAAGAATTATCTTCATATAAAAACTAGACAGAAGCATTCACAACAACTACTTAGTGACATGTGCATTCAACTCACAGAGTTTAAACTTTCTTTTGATTGAGCAGTTTTGAAACACGGTGTTTGAAGGATCTGCAAGTGGACATTTGGAGGTCTTTGAGACCTACGGTTAAAAGGCAAGTATCTTCACATAAAAACTACACAGAAGCATCCTGCAAAATTTCTTTGGGATGTGTGCATTAATCTCAGAGTTTTGAAGCTTTTTTTCATTTTGAGCAGATTTGAAACAGTCTTTTTGTGGACTCTGTAACTGCATATTTGAGATCATTTGGTCCAATGCAGGGAAAGGAAATATCTTCACATAAAAACCGGACGGAAGCATTCTGAGCAACCTCATAATGATATGTGCATTCAACTCAGAGAATTGAACCATTCTTTTGATTGATCAGTTTTGAAACACTCTTTGAAGAATCTGCAAGAGGACATTTGGAGGGCTTTGAGACCTATGGTGAAAAAGGAAATATCTTCACATCAAAACCAAACAGTAGCACTCTGCAAAATTTCTCTGGGATGTGTGCATTCTTCTCTGAGTTGAAGCTTTTCTTTTTGGTTGAGCAGATTTGAAACCGTTTTTTTTGTAGAATCTGCAAGTGGTTATTTGAGATCTTTTCGTCCAATGTGGGAAAAGGAAATATCTTCACATAAAAACTAGACAGAAGAATTCTGAGCAACTTCTTGGTGATGTGGGCATTCAACTCTCAGAGTTGAAGCTTTCCTTTGGTTGAACAGATTTGAAATAGTCCTTTTGTACAATCTGCAAGTGGATATTTGAGTTCTTTTCATCCAATGCTGAAAAGGAAATATCTTCACTTTAAAACTAACCTGAAGCATTCTGAGCAACTTCTTAGTGATGGGTGCATTCAACTCACAGAGTTGAGCCTTTCATTTGATTGAGCAACTTTGAGACTCTCTGTTTGAAGAATCTGCAATTGGGCATTTGGAGTGCTTTGTGGCCTATTGTGGAAAATGGTATATCTTCACCAAAATGATACACGGGAGAATCTTGTGAAATTTCCTTGTGATGTGTGCCTTCATCTCACATAGTGGAAGCTTTCTCTAGGTTAGCAGATGTGAAACAGTCTTTTTCAAGATTCTGCAAGTGCAAATTTGAAATCTTTTCTTCCAATGCGGTGAAAGGAATTATCTTCACATAAAACCTAGAGAGAAGCATTCTGTACAACTTCTTAGTGATATGTGCATTCCACTCACAGAGTTGAAACTTTCTTTTGATGGAGCAGTTTTGAAACCATCTGAAGAATCCGGAAGTGGACATTTGGAATGCTTTGAGGCCTATGGTAAAAAATTAAATATCTTCAACTGAAAAGTACTCAGAAGCATTCTGCGAAATTATTTTGTGATGTATGCATTCACCTCACAGAGTTCAAGTTTCCTTTTGGTTGAGCAGATTTGAAACAGTCTTTTGTAGAATCTGCAAGTGGATATATGAGATCTTTTCGTCCAGTGCAAAAAAAAGGAAATATCATCTGATAAAACTAGGCAGAACATCCTGAACAAATTCTTAGTGATACATGCATTCAAGTAAAAGGTGAACCATGCTTTTGATCCAGCAGTTTTGAAACACTCTGTTTGAAGAATCTGCAAGTGGACATTTGGAGCAATTTGAGGCCTATGTTGAAAAAGGAAATATGTTCACGTAAAAGCTACAGATAAGGATTCTGTGAAATTTATTTATGATGTGTGCATTCTTCTCACAGTGTTGAAGCTTCTTTTGGTTGAGCAGATTTGAAGCTTTCCTTTTGGAGAATCTGCAAGTGGATATTTGTGATCTTTACATCCAATGGGGAACCGGATTTATCTTCACATAAAAACTAGACGGAAGCCTTCTGAGCAACTTCTTAGTGATGCGTGTATTCCATTCACAGAGTTGAACCTTTCTTTTGATTGAGCAGTTTTGAAACACTTTCTGTCAAGAATCTGCAAGGTTACAATTGGAGGGCTTTGAGACCTATGCTCAAAAAGGAAATATCTTCACATTAATACTACAGAGAACCATTTTGCAAAATACGTTTGTGATGTGTGCCTTCACCTGACAGAGGTGAAGATTTCTTTTGTTGAGCATATATGAAAAAGTCTTTATATAGTGTCTGCAAGAGGATATTTGAGATCTTTGCGTCCAATGTGGGAAAAGGAAATATCATCACTTAAAAATTACACATAGGCATTCTGAGAAACTTCTTAGTGATATGTGCATTCAACTCACAGAGTTGGACATTTCTTTTGATTCAGCCGTTTTGAAACACGGTGTTTGAAGAATCTGCAAGTTGGCATTTGGAGTGCTTTGAGGGCAATGATGTAAAAGGAAATATCTTCATATAAAAACTACACAGAATAATTCTGTGAAATTTATTTGTGATGTGTGCATTCGTTTCACAGGGAAAAACCTCTCCTATGGTTGAGCAGATTTGAAACTGTCTTTTTCTACAATCTGCAAGTGGATATTTGAGATCTTTTCCTCCAATGCATGAAAAGGAATTATCTTCACTTACAAACTAGATGGAAGCATTCTGAACAACTCCTTTGTGTTGTGTGCATTCAACTCATGGAGGTCAGCCTTTCTCTTGCTTGAACAGTTTCGAAACTCTCTGTTAAAAGGATCTGCAACTGGACATTTGGAGTGCTTTGTGGCCTATGGTGAAAAAGGAAATATATTCTTATGAAAGATAAAGAGAAGCATCCTGCGAAATTTCTTTATGATGTGTGCATTCACCTCACAGATTTGAACCTTCTATTTTGTTGAGCAGATTTGAACAAGTCTTTTCCTAGAATCTGCAAGTGGATATTTGAGATGTCTGCGTCCATTGCGAGAAAAAGAATTATCTTCATATAAAAACTAGACAGAAGCATTCACAACAACTACTTAGTGACATGTGCATTCAACTCACAGAGTTTAAACTTTCTTTTGATTGAGCAGTTTTGAAACACGGTGTTTGAAGGATCTGCAAGTGGACATTTGGAGGTCTTTGAGACCTACGGTTAAAAGGCAAGTATCTTCACATAAAAACTACACAGAAGCATCCTGCAAAATTTCTTTGGGATGTGTGCATTAATCTCAGAGATTTGAAGCTTTTTTTCATTTTGAGCAGATTTGAAACAGTCTTTTTGTGGACTCTGTAACTGCATATTTGAGATCATTTGGTCCAATGCAGGAAAAGGAAATATCTTCACATAAAAACCGGACGGAAGCATTCTGAGCAACCTCATAATGATATGTGCATTCAACTCAGAGAATTGAACCATTCTTTTGATTGATCAGTTTTGAAACACTCTTTGAAGAATCTGCAAGAGGACATTTGGAGGGCTTTGAGACCTATGGTGAAAAAGGAAATATCTTCACATCAAAACCAAACAGTAGCACTCTGCTAAATTTCTCTGGGATGTGTGCATTCTTCTCTGAGTTGAAGCTTTTCTTTTTGGTTGAGCAGATTTGAAACCGTTTTTTTGTAGAATCTGCAAGTCGTTATTTGAGATCTTTTCGTCCAATGTGGGAAAAGGAAATATCTTCACATAAAAACTAGACAGAAGCATTCTGAGCAACTTCTTGGTGATGTGGGCATTCAACTCTCAGAGTTGAAGCTTTCCTTTGGTTGAAGAGATTTGAAATAGTCCTTTTGTACAATCTGCAAGTGGATGTTTGAGTTCTTTTCATGCAATGCTGAAAAGGAAATATCTTCACTTTAAAACTAAACTGAAGCATTCTGAGCAACTTCTTAGTGATGGGTGCATTCAACTCACAGAGTTGAGCCTTTCGTTTGATTGAGCAATTTTGAGACTCTCTGTTTGAAGAATCTGCAATTGGGCATTTGGAGTGCTTTGTGGCCTATTGTGGAAAATGGTATATCTTCACCAAAATGATACACGGGAGAATCTTGCGAAATTTCCTTGTGATGTGTGCCTTCATCTCACATAGTGGAAGCTTTCTTTAGGTTAAGCAGATATGAAACAGTCTTTTTCAAGATTCTGCCAGTTCAAATTTGAAATCTTTTCTTCCAATGCGGTGAAAGGAATTATCTTCACATAAAACCTAGAGAGAAGCATTCTGCACAACTTCTTAGTGATATGTGCATTCCACTCACACAGTTGAAACTTTCTTTTGATGGAGCAGTTTTGAAACAATCTGAAGAATCCGGAAGTGGACATTTGGAATGCTTTGAGGCCTATGGTAAAAAATTAAATATCTTCACCTGAAAAGTACTCAGAAGCATTCTGCGAAATTATTTTGTGATGTATGCATTCACCTCACAGAGTTCAAGTTTCCTTTTGGTTGAGCAGATTTGAAACAGTCTTTTGTAGAATCTGCAAGTGGATATATGAGATCTTTTCGACCAGTGCAAAAAAAAGGAAATATCATCTGATAAAACTAGGCAGAACATCCTGAACAAATTCTTAGTGATACATGCATTCAAGTAAAAGGTGAACCATGCTTTTGATCCAGCAGTTTTGAAACACTCTGTTTGAAGAATCTGCAAGTGGACATTTGGAGCGATTTGAGGCCTATGTTGAAAAAGGAAATATGTTCACGTAAAAGCTACAGATAAGGATTCTGTGAAATTTATTTATGATGTGTGCATTCTTCTCACAGTGTTGAAGATTCTTTTGGTTGAGCAGATTTGAAGCTTTCCTTTTGGAGAATCTGCAAGTGGATATTTGTGATCTTTACATCCAATGGGGAACCGGATTTATCTTCACATAAAAACTAGACGGAAGCCTTCTGAGCAACTTCTTAGTGATGCGTGTATTCCATTCACAGAGTTGAACCTTTCTTTTGATTGAGCAGTTTTGAAACACTTTTTGTCAAGAATCTGCAAGGTTACAATTGGATTGCTTTGAGACCTATGCTCAAAAAGGATATATCTTCACATTAATACTACACAGAACCATTTTGCAAAATACTTTTGTGATGTGTGCGTTCACCTGACAGAGGTGAAGCTTTCTTTTGTTGAGCATATATGAAAAAGTATTTATATAGAGTCTGCAAGAGGATATTTGAGATCTTTGCATCCAAAGTGGGAAAAGGAAATATCATCACTTAAAACTACACATAGGCATTCTGAGAAACTTCTTAGTGATATGTGCATTCAACTCACAGAGTTGGACATTTCTTTTGATTCAGCCGTTTTGAAACACGGTGTTTGAAGAATCTGCAAGTTGTCATTTGGAGTGCTTTGAGGGCAATGATGTAAAAGGAAATATCTTCATATAAAAACTACACAGAATAATTCTGTGAAATTTATTTGTGATGTGTGCATTCGTTTCACAGGGAAAAGCCTCTCCTATGGTTGAGCAATTTGAAACTGTCTTTTTGTACAATCTGCAATTGGATATTTGAGATCTATACTTCCAATGCATGAAAAGGAATTATCTTCACTTTCAAACTAGATGGAAGCATTCTGAACAACTCCTTTGTGTTGTGTGCATTCATCTCATGGAGGTCAGCCTTTCTCTTGCTTGTACAGTTTCGAAACTCTCTGTTAAAAGGATCTCCAACTGGACATTTGGAGTGCTTTGTGGCCTATGGTGAAAAAGGAAATATATACTTATGAAAGATAAAGAGAAGCATCCTGCGAAATTTCTTTATGATGTGTGCATTCATCTCACAGAGTTGAACCTTTTATTTTGTTGAGCAGGTTTGAGCAAGCCTTTTCCTAGCATCTGCAAGTGGATATTTGAGATGTCTGCGTCCATTGCGAGAAAAAGAATTATCTTCATATAAAAACTAGACAGAAGCATTCACAACAACTACTAATTGACATGTGCATTCAACTCACAGAGTTTAAACATTCTTTTGATTTAGCAGTTTTGAAACACGGTGTTTGAAGGATCTGCATGTGGACATTTGGAGGTCTTTGAGACCTACGGTTAAAAGGCAAGTATCTTCACATAAAAACTACACAGAAGCATCCTGCAAAATTTCTTTGTGATGTATGCATTCATCTCAGAGAGTTGAAGGTTTTTTTGATTTTGAGCAGATTTGAAACAGTCTTTTTGTGGACTCTGTAACTGCATATTTGTGATCATTTGGTCCATTGCAGGAAAAGGAAATATCTTCACATAAAAACCGGACGGAAGCATTCTGAGCAACTTATTAATGATATGTGCATTCAACTCAGAGAATTGAACCATTCTTTTGATTGATCAGTTTTGAAACACTCTTTGAAGAATCTGCAAGAGGACATTTGGAGGGCTTTGAGACCTATGGTGAAAAAGGAAATATCTTCACATCAAAACCAAACAGTAGCACTCTGCAAAATTTCTCTGGGATGTGTGCATTCTTCTCTGAGTTGAAGCTTTTCTTTTTGGTTGAGCAGATTTGAAACCGTTTTTTTTGTAGAATCTGCAAGTGGTTATTTGAGATCTTTTCGTCCAATGTGGGAAAAGGAAATATCTTCACATAAAAACTAGACAGAAGCATTCTGAGCAACTTCTTGGTGATGTGGGCATTCAACTCTCAGAGTTGAAGCTTTCCTTTGGTTGAACAGATTTGAAATAGTCCTTTTGTACAATCTGCAAGTGGATATTTGAGTTCTTTTCATCCAATGCTGAAAAGGAAATATCTTCACTTTAAAACTAAACTGAAGCATTCAGAGCAACTTCTTAGTGATGGGTGCATTCAACTCACAGAGTTGAGCCTTTCATTTGATTGAGCAATTTTGAGACTCTCTGTTTGAAGAATCTGCAATTGGGCATTTGGAGTGCTTTGCGGCCTATTGTGGAAAATGGTATATCTTCACCAAAATGATACACGGGAGAATCTTGCGAAATTTCCTTGTGATGTGTGCCTTCATCTCACATAGTGGAAGCTTTCTTTAGGTTAAGCAGATATGAAACAGTCTTTTTCAAGATTCTGCCAGTGCAAATTTGAAATCTTTTCTTCCAATGCGGTGAAAGGTATTTTCTTCACATAAAACCTAGAGAGAAGCATTCTGTACAACTTCTTAGTGATATGTGCATTCCACTCACAGAGTTGAAACTTTCTTTTGATGGAGCAGTTTTGAAACAATCTGAAGAATCCGGAAGTGGACATTTGGAATGCTTTGAGGCCTATGGTAAAAAATTAAATATCTTCACCTGAAAAGTACTCAGAAGCATTCTGCGAAATTATTTTGTGATGTATGCATTCACCTCACAGAGTTCAAGTTTCCTTTTGGTTGAGCAGATTTGAAACAGACTTTTGTAGAATCTGCAAGTGGATATATGAGATCTTTTCGTCCAGTGCAAAAAAAAGGAAATATCATCTGATAAAACTAGGCAGAACATCCTGAACAAATTCTTAGTGATACATGCATTCAAGTAAAAGGTGAACCATGCTTTTGATCCAGCAGTTTTGAAACACTCTGTTTGAAGAATCTGCAAGTGGACATTTGGAGCGATTTGAGGCCTATGTTGAAAAAGGAAATATGTTCACGTAAAAGCTACAGAAAAGGATTCTGTGAAATTTATTTATGTTGTGTGCATTCTTCTCACAGTGTTGAAGCTTTCTTTTGGTTGAGCAGATTTGAAGCTTTCCTTTTGGAGAATCTGCAAGTGGATATTTGTGATCTTTACCTCCAATGGGGAACTGGATTTATCTTCACATAAAAACTAGACGGAAGCCTTCTGAGCAACTTCTTAGTGATGCGTGTATTCCACTCACAGAGTTGAACCTTTCTTTTGATTGTGCAGTTTTGAAACACTTTTTGTCAAGAATCTGCAAGGTTACAATTGGAGTGCTTTGAGACCTATGCTCAAAAAGGAAATATCTTCACATTAATACTACAGAGAACCATTTTGCAAAATACGTTTGTGATGTGTGCCTTCACCTGACAGAGGTGAAGCTTTCTTTTGTTGAGCATATATGAAAAAGTCTTTATATAGTGTCTGCAAGAGGATATTTGAGATCTTTGCGTCCAATGTGGGAAAAGGAAATATCATCACTTAAAAATTACACATAGGCATTCTGAGAAACTTCTTAGTGATATGTGCATTCAACTCACAGAGTTGGACATTTCTTTTGATTCAGCCGTTTTGAAACACGGTGTTTGAAGAATCTGCAAGTTGGCATTTGGAGTGCTTTGAGGGCAATGATGTAAAAGGAAATATCTTCATATAAAAACTACACAGAATAATTCTGTGAAATTTATTTGTGATGTGTGCATTCGTTTCACAGGGAAAAACCTCTCCTATGGTTGAGCAGATTTGAAACTGTCTTTTTCTACAATCTGCAAGTGGATATTTGAGATCTTTTCCTCCAATGCATGAAAAGGAATTATCTTCACTTACAAACTAGATGGAAGCATTCTGAACAACTCCTTTGTGTTGTGTGCATTCAACTCATGGAGGTCAGCCTTTCTCTTGCTTGAACAGTTTCGAAACTCTCTGTTAAAAGGATCTGCAACTGGACATTTGGAGTGCTTTGTGGCCTATGGTGAAAAAGGAAATATATTCTTATGAAAGATAAAGAGAAGCATCCTGCGAAATTTCTTTATGATGTGTGCATTCACCTCACAGATTTGAACCTTCTATTTTGTTGAGCAGATTTGAACAAGTCTTTTCCTAGAATCTGCAAGTGGATATTTGAGATGTCTGCGTCCATTGCGAGAAAAAGAATTATCTTCATATAAAAACTAGACAGAAGCACTCACAACAACTACTTAGTGACATGTGCATTCAAATCACAGAGTTTAAACTTTCTTTTGATTGAGCAGTTTTGAAACACGGTGTTTGAAGGATCTGCAAGTGGACATTTGGAGGTCTTTGAGACCTACGGTTAAAAGGCAAGTATCTTCACATAAAAACTACACAGAAGCATCCTGCAAAATTTCTTTGTGATGTATGCATTGATCTCAGAGAGTTGAAGCTTTTTTTTATTTTGAGCAGATTTGAAACAGTCTTTTTGTGGACTCTGTAACTGCATATTTGAGATCATTTGGTCCAATGCAGGAAAAGGAAATATCTTCACATAAAAACCGGACGGAAGCATTCTGAGCAACCTCATAATGATATGTGCATTCAACTCAGAGAATTGAACCATTCTTTTGATTGATCAGTTTTGAAACACTCTTTGAAGAATCTGCAAGAGGACATTTGGAGGGCTTTGAGACCTATGGTGAAAAAGGAAATATCTTCACATCAAAACCAAACAGTAGCACTCTGCTAAATTTCTCTGGGATGTGTGCATTCTTCTCTGAGTTGAAGCTTTTCTTTTTGGTTGAGCAGATTTGAAACCGTTTTTTTTGTATAATCTGCAAGTGGTTATTTGAGATCTTTTCGTCCAATGTGGGAATAGGAAATATCTTCACATAAAAACTAGACAGAAGCATTCTGAGCAACTTCTTGGTGATGTGGGCATTCAACTCTCAGAGTTGAAGCTTTCCTTTGGTTGAAGAGATTTGAAATAGTCCTTTTGTACAATCTGCAAGTGGATGTTTGAGTTCTTTTCATCCAATGCTGAAAAGGAAATATCTTCACTTTAAAACTAAACTGAAGCATTCTGAGCAACTTCTTAGTGATGGGTGCATTCAACTCACAGAGTTGAGCCTTTCGTTTGATTGAGCAATTTTGAGACTCTCTGTTTGAAGAATCTGCAATTGGGCATTTGGAGTGCTTTGTGGCCTATTGTGGAAAATGTTATATCTTCACCAAAATGATACACGGGAGAATCTTGCGAAATTTCCTTGTGATGTGTGCCTTCATCTCACATAGTGGAAGCTTTCTTTAGGTTAAGCAGATATGAAACAGTCTTTTTCAAGATTCTGCCAGTTCAAATTTGAAATCTTTTATTCCAATGCGGTGAAAGGAATTATCTTCACATAAAACCTAGAGAGAAGCATTCTGCACAACTTCTTAGTGATATGTGCATTCCACTCACACAGTTGAAACTTTCTTTTGATGGAGCAGTTTTGAAACAATCTGAAGAATCCGGAAGTGGACATTTGGAATGCTTTGAGGCCTATGGTAAAAAATTAAATATCTTCACCTGAAAAGTACTCAGAAGCATTCTGCGAAATTATTTTGTGATGTATGCATTCACCTCACAGAGTTCAAGTTTCCTTTTGGTTGAGCAGATTTGAAACAGTCTTTTGTAGAATCTGCAAGTGGATATATGAGATCTTTTCGTCCAGTGCAAAAAAAAGGAAATATCATCTGATAAAACTAGGCAGAACATCCTGAACAAATTCTTAGTGATACATGCATTCAAGTAAAAGGTGAACCATGCTTTTGATCCAGCAGTTTTGAAACACTCTGTTTGAAGAATCTGCAAGTGGACATTTGGAGCGATTTGAGGCCTATGTTGAAAAAGGAAATATGTTCACGTAAAAGCTACAGATAAGGATTCTGTGAAATTTATTTATGATGTGTGCATTCTTCTCACAGTGTTGAAGCTTCTTTTGGTTGAGCAGATTTGAAGCTTTCCTTTTGGAGAATCTGCAAGTGGATATTTGTGATCTTTACATCCAATGGGGAACCGGATTTATCTTCACATAAAAACTAGACGGAAGCCTTCTGAGCAACTTCTTAGTGATGCGTGTATTCCGTTCACAGAGTTGAACCTTTCTTTTGATTGAGCAGTTTTGAAACACTTTTTGTCAAGAATCTGCAAGGTTACAATTGGAGGGCTTTGAGACCTATGCTCAAAAAGGAAGTATCTTCACATTAATACTACACAGAACCATTTTGCAAAATACGTTTGTGATGTGTGCGTTCACCTGACAGAGGTGAAGCTTTCTTTTGTTGAGCATATATGAAAAAGTCTTATATAGTGTCTGCAAGAGGATATTTGAGATCTTTGCATCCAATGTGGGAAAAGGAAATATCATCACTTAAAAACTACACATAGGCATTCTGAGAAACTTCTTAGTGATATGTGCATTCAACTCACAGAGTTGGACATTTCTTTTGATTCAGCCGTTTTGAAACACGGTGTTTGAAGAATCTGCAAGTTGGCATTTGGAGTGCTTTGAGGGCAATGATGTAAAAGGAAATATCTTCATATAAAAACTACACAGAATAATTCTGTGAAATTTATTTGTGATGTGTGCATTCGTTTCACAGGGAAAAATCTCTCCTATGGTTGAGCAGATTTGAAACTGTCTTTTTCTACAATCTGCAAGTGGATATTTGAGATCTTTTCTTCCAATGCATGAAAAGGAATTATCTTCACTTACAAACTAGATGGAAGCATTCTGAACAACTCCTTTGTGTTGTGTGCATTCATCTCATGGAGGTGAGCCTTTCTCTTGCTTGAACAGTTTCGAAACTCTCTGTTAAAAGGATCTGCAACTGGACATTTGGAGTGCTTTGTGGCCTATGGTGAAAAAGGAAATATATTCTTATGAAAGATAAAGAGAAGCATCCTGCGAAATTTCTTTATGATGTGTGCATTCATCTCACAGAGTTGAACCTTTTATTTTGTTGAGCAGGTTTGAGCAAGTCTTTTCCTAGAATCTGCAAGTGGATATTTGAGATGTCTGCGTACATTGCGAGAAAAAGAATTATCTTCATATAAAAACTAGACAGAAGCATTCACAACAACTACTTAGTGACATGCGCATTCAACTCACAGAGTTTAAACTTTCTTTTGATTGAGCAGTTTTGAAACACGGTGTTTGAAGGATCTGCAAGTGGACATTTGGAGGTCTTTGAGACCTACGGTTAAAAGGCAAGTATCTTCACATAAAAACTACACAGAAGCATCCTGCAAAATTTCTTTGTGATGTGTGCATTCATCTCAGAGAGTTGAAGCTTTTTTTGATTTTGAGCAGATTTGAAACAGTCTTTTTGTGGACTCTGTAACTGCATATTTGAGATCATTTGGTCCAATGCAGGAAAAGGAAATATCTTCACATAAAAACCGGACGGAAGCATTCTGAGCAATTTATTAATGATATGTGCATTCAACTCAGAGAATTGAACCATTCTTTTGATTGATCAGTTTTGAAACACTCTTTGAAGAATCTGCAAGAGGACATTTGGAGGGCTTTGAGACCTATGGTGAAAAAGGAAATATCTTCACATCAAAACCAAACAGTAGCACTCTGCAAAATTTCTCTGGGATGTGTGAATTCTTCTCTGAGTTGAAGCTTTTCTTTTTGGTTGAGCAGATTTGAAACCGTTTTTTTTGTAGAATCTGCAAGTGGTTATTTGAGATCTTTTCGTCCAATGTGGGAAAAGGAAATATCTTCACATAAAAACTAGACAGAAGCATTCTGAGCAAATTCTTGGTGATGTGGGCATTCAACTCTCAGAGTTGAAGCTTTCCTTTGGTTGAAGAGATTTGAATTAGTCCTTTTGTACAATCTGCAAGTGGATGTTTGAGTTCTTTTCATCCAATGCTGAAAAAGGAAATATCTTCACTTTAAAACTAAACTGAAGCATTCTGAGCAACTTCTTAGTGATGGGTGCATTCAACTCACAGAGTTGAGCCTTTCATTTGATTGAGAAATTTTGAGACTCTCTGTTTGAAGAATCTGCAATTGGGCATTTGGAGTGCTTTGTGGCCTATTGTGGAAAATGGTATATCTTCACCAAAATGATACACGGGAGAATCTTGCGAAATTTCCTTGTGATGTGTGCCTTCATCTCACATAGTGGAAGCTTTCTTTAGGTTAAGCAGATATGAAACAGTCTTTTTCAAGATTCTGCCAGTTCAAATTTGAAATCTTTTCTTCCAATGCGGTGAAAGGAATTATCTTCACATGAAACATATAGAGAAGCATTCTGCACAACTTCTTAGTGATATGTGCATTCCACTCACACAGTTGAAACTTTCTTTTGATGGAGCAGTTTTGAAACAATCTGAAGAATCCGGAAGTGGACATTTGGAATGCTTTGAGGCCTATGGTAAAAAATTAAATATCTTCACCTGAAAAGTACTCAGAAGCATTCTGCGAAATTATTTTGTGATGTATGCATTCACCTCACAGAGTTCAAGTTTCCTTTTGTTTGAGCAGATTTGAAACAGTCTTTTGTAGAATCTGCAAGTGGATATATGAGATCTTTTCGTCCAGTGCAAAAAAAAGGAAATATCATCTGATAAAACGAGGCAGAACCTCCTGAACAAATTCTTAGTGATACATGCATTCAAGTAAAAGGTGAAACATGCTTTTGATCCAGCAGTTTTGAAACACTCTGTTTGAAGAATCTGCAAGTGGACATTTGGAGCGATTTGAGGCCTATGTTGAAAAAGGAAATATGTTCACGTAAAAGCTACAGATAAGGATTCTGTGAAATTTATTTATGATGTGTGCATTCTTCTCACAGTGTTGAAGCTTCTTTTGGTTGAGCAGATTTGAAGCTTTCCTTTTGGAGAATCTGCAAGTGGATATTTGTGATCTTTACATCCAATGGGGAACCGGATTTATCTTCACATAAAAACTAGACGGAAGCCTTCTGAGCAACTTCTTAGTGATGCGTGTATTCCGTTCACAGAGTTGAACCTTTCTTTTGATTGAGCAGTTTTGAAACACTTTTTGTCAAGAATCTGCAAGGTTACAATTGGAGTGCTTTGAGACCTATGCTCAAAAAGGAAATATCTTCACATTAATACTACACAGAACCATTTTGCAAAATACGTTTGTGATGTGTGCGTTCACCTGACAGAGGTGAAGCTTTCTTTTGTTGAGCATATATGAAAAAGTCTTATATAGTGTCTGCAAGAGGATATTTGAGATCTTTGCATCCAATGTGGGAAAAGGAAATATCATCACTTAAAAACTACACATAGGCATTCTGAGAAACTTCTTAGTGATATGTGCATTCAACTCACAGAGTTGGACATTTCTTTTGATTCAGCCGTTTTGAGACACGGTGTTTGAAGAATCTGCAAGTTGGCATTTGGAGTGCTTTGAGGGCAATGATGTAAAAGGAAATATCTTCATATAAAAACTACACAGAATAATTCTGTGAAATTTATTTGTGATGTGTGCATTCGTTTCACAGGGAAAAATCTCTCCTATGGTTGAGCAGATTTGAAACTGTCTTTTTCTACAATCTGCAAGTGGATATTTGAGATCTTTTCTTCCAATGCATGAAAAGGAATTATCTTCACTTACAAACTAGATGGAAGCATTCTGAACAACTCCTTTGTGTTGTGTGCATTCATCTCATGGAGGTCAGCCTTTCTCTTGCTTGAACAGTTTCGAAACTCTCTGTTAAAAGGATCTGCAACTGGACATTTGGAGTGCTTTGTGGCCTATGGTGAAAAAGGAAATATATTCTTATGAAAGATAAAGAGAAGCATCCTGCGAAATTTCTTTATGATGTGTGCATTCACCTCACAGAGTTGAACCTTTTATTTTGTTGAGCAGGTTTGAGCAAGTCTTTTCCTAGAATCTGCAAGTGGATATTTGAGATGTCTGCGTACATTGTGAGAAGAAGAATTATCTTCATATAAAAACTAGACAGAAGCATTCACAACAACTACTAATTGACATGTGCATTCAACTCACAGAGTTTAAACATTCTTTTGATTGAGCAGTTTTGAAACACGGTGTTTGAAGGATCTGCATGTGGACATTTGGAGGTCTTTGAGACCTACGTTTAAAAGGCAAGTATCTTCACATAAAAACTACACAGAAGCATCCTGCAAAATTTCTTTGTGATGTGTGCATTCATCTCAGAGAGTTGAAGCTTTTTTTGATTTTGAGCAGATTTGAAACAGTCTTTTTGTGGACTCTGTAACTGCATATTTGTGATCATTTGGTCCAATGCAGGAAAAGGAAATATCTTCACATAAAAACCGGACGGAAGCATTCTGAGCAACTTCTTAATGATATGTGCATTCAACTCAGAGAATTGAACCATTCTTTTGATTGATCAGTTTTGAAACACTCTTTGAAGAATCTGCAAGAGGACATTTGGAGGGCTTTGAGACCTATGGTGAAAAAGGAAATATCTTCACATCAAAACCAAACAGTAGCACTCTGCAAAATTTCTCTGGGATGTGTGCATTCTTCTCTGAGTTGAAGCTTTTCTTTTTGGTTGAGCAGATTTGAAACCGTTTTTTTTGTAGAATCTGCAAGTGGTTATTTGAGATATTTTCGTCCAATGTGGGAAAAGGAAATATCTTCACATAAAAACTAGACAGAAGCATTCTGAGTAACTTCTTGGTGATGTGGGCATTCAACTCTCAGAGTTGAAGCTTTCCTTTGGTTGAACAGATTTGAAATAGTCCTTTTGTACAATCTGCAAGTGGATATTTGAGTTCTTTTCATCCAATGCTGAAAAGGAAATATCTTCACTTTAAAACTAAACTGAAGCATTCAGAGCAACTTCTTAGTGATGGGTGCATTCAACTCACAGAGTTGAGCCTTTCATTTGATTGAGCAATTTTGAGACTCTCTGTTTGAAGAATCTGCAATTGGGCATTTGGAGTGCTTTGTGGCCTATTGTGGAAAATGGTATATCTTCACCAAAATGATACACGGGAGAATCTTGCGAAATTTCCTTGTGATGTGTGCCTTCATCTCACATAGTGGAAGCTTTCTTTAGGTTAAGCAGATATGAAACAGTCTTTTTCAAGATTCTGCCAGTGCAAATTTGAAATCTTTTCTTCCAATGCGGTGAAAGGAATTTTCTTCACATAAAACATAGAGAGAAGCATTCTGTACAACTTCTTAGTGATATGTGCATTCCACTCACAGAGTTGAAACTTTCTTTTGATGGAGCAGTTTTGAAACAATCTGAAGAATCCGGAAGTGGACATTTGGAATGCTTTGAGGCCTATGGTAAAAAATTAAATATCTTCACCTGAAAAGTACTCAGAAGCATTCTGCGAAATTATTTTGTGATGTATGCATTCACCTCACAGAGTTCAAGTTTCCTTTTGGTTGAGCAGATTTGAAACAGTCTTTTGTAGAATCTGCAAGTGGATATATGAGATCTTTTCGTCCAGTGCAAAAAAAAGGAAATATCATCTGATAAAACTAGGCAGAACTTCCTGAACAAATTCTTAGTGATACATGCATTCAAGTAAAAGGTGAACCATGCTTTTGATCCAGCCGTTTTGAAACACTCTGTTTGAAGAATCTGCAAGTGGACATTTGGAGCGATTTGAGGCCTATGTTGAAAAAGGAAATATGTTCACGTAAAAGCTACAGAAAAGGATTCTGTGAAATTTCTTTATGTTGTGTGCATTCTTCTCACAGTGTTGAAGCTTTCTTTTGGTTGAGCAGATTTGAAGCTTTCCTTTTGGAGAATCTGCAAGTGGATATTTGTGATCTTTACCTCCAATGGGGAACTGGATTTATCTTCACATAAAAACTAGACGGAAGCCTTCTGAGCAACTTCTTAGTGATGCGTGTATTCCACTCACAGAGTTGAACCTTTCTTTTGATTGAGCAGTTTTGAAACACTTTTTGTCAAGAATCTGCAAGGTTACAATTGGAGTGCTTTGAGACCTATGCTCAAAAAGGAAATATCTTCACATTAATACTACACAGAACCATTTTGCAAAATACGTTTGTGATGTGTGCATTCACCTGACAGAGGTGAAGCTTTCTTTTGTTGAGCATATATGAAAAAGTCTTATATAGTGTCTGCAAGAGGATATTTGAGATCTTTGCATCCAATGTGGGAAAAGGAAATATCATCACTTAAAAACTACACATAGGCATTCTGAGAAACTTCTTAGTGATATGTGCATTCAACTCACAGAGTTGGACATTTATTTTGATTCAGCCGTTTTGAAACACGGTGTTTGAAGAATCTGCAAGTTGGCATTTGGAGTGCTTTGAGGGCAATGATGTAAAAGGAAATATCTTCATATAAAAACTACACAGAATAATTCCGTGAAATTTATTTGTGATGTGTGCATTCGTTTCACAGGGAAAAACCTCTCCTATGGTTGAGCAGATTTGAAACTGTCTTTTTCTACAATCTGCAAGTGGATATTTGAGATCTTTTCTTCCAATGCATGAAAAGGAATTATCTTCACTTACAAACTAGATGGAAGCATTCTGAACAACTCCTTTGTGTTATGTGCATTCATCTCATGGAGGTCAGCCTTTCTCTTGCTTGAACAGTTTCGAAACTCTCTGTTAAAAGGATCTGCAACTGCACATTTGGAGTGCTTTGTGGCCTATGTTGAAAAAGGAAATATATTCTTATGAAAGATAAAGAGAAGCATCCTGCGAAATTTCTTTATGATGTGTGCATTCATCTCACAGAGTTGAACCTTTTATTTTGTTGAGCAGGTTTGAGCAAGTCTTTTCCTAGAATCTGCAAGTGGATATTTGAGATGTCTGCGTACATTGCGAGAAAAAGTATTATCTTCATATAAAAACTAGACAGAAGCATTCACAACAACTACTAAGTGACATGTGCATTCAACTCACAGAGTTTAAACTTTCTTTTGATTGAGCAGTTTTGAAACACGGTGTTTGAAGGATCTGCAAGTGGACATTTGGTGGTCTTTGAGACCTAAGGTTAAAAGGCAAGTATCTTCACATAAAAACTACACAGAAGCATCCTGCAAAATTTCTTTGTGATGTGTGCATTCATCTCAGAGAGTTGAAGCTTTTTTTGATTTTGAGCAGATTTGAAACAGTCTTTTTGTGGACTCTGTAACTGCATATTAGAGATCATTTGGTCCAATGCAGGAAAAGGAAATATCTTAACATAAAAACCGGACGGAAGCATTCTGAGGAACTTCTTAATGATATGTGCATTCAACTCAGAGAATTGAACCATTCTTTTGATTGATCAGTTTTGAAACACTCTTTGAAGAATCTGCAAGAGGACATTTGGAGGGCTTTGAGACCTATGGTGAAAAAGGAAATATCTTCACATCAAAACCAAACAGTAGCACTCAGCAAAATTTCTCTGGGATGTGTGCATTCTTCTGAGTTGAAGCTTTTCATTTTGGTTGAGCAGATTTGAAACCTTTTTTTTGTAGAATCTGCAAGTGGTTATTTGAGATCTTTTCGTCCAATGTGGGAAAAGGAAATATCTTCACATAAAAACTAGACAGAAGCATTCTGAGCAACTTCTTGGTGATGTGGGTATTCAACTCTCAGAGTTGAAGCTTTCCTTTGGTTGAAGAGATTTGAAATAGTCCTTTTGTACAATCTGCAAGTGGATGTTTGAGTTCTTTTCATCCAATGCTGAAAAGGAAATATCTTCACTTTAAAACTAAACTGAAGCATTCTGAGCAACTTCTTAGTGATGGGTGCATTCAACTCACAGAGTTGAGCCTTTCATTTGATTGAGCAATTTTGAGACTCTCTGTTTGAAGAATCTGCAATTGGGCATTTGGAGTGCTTTGTGGCCTATTGTGGAAAATGTTATATCTTCACCAAAATGATACACGGGAGAATCTTGCAAAATTTCCTTGTGATGTGTGCCTTCATCTCACATAGTGGAAGCTTTCTTTAGGTTAAGCAGATATGAAACAGTCTTTTTCAAGATTCTGCCAGTGCAAATTTGAATTCTTTTCTTCCAATGCGGTGAAAGGAATTATCTTCACATAAAACCTAGAGAGAAGCATTCTGTACAACTTCTTAGTGATATGTGCATTCCACTCACACAGTTGAAACTTTCTTTTGATGGAGCAGTTTTGAAACAATCTGAAGAATCCGGAAGTGGACATTTGGAATGCTTTGAGGCCTATGGTAAAAAATTAAATATCTTCACCTGAAAAGTACTCAGAAGCATTCTGTGAAATTATTTTGTGATGTATGCATTCACCTCACAGAGTTCAAGTTTCCTTTTGGTTGAGCAGATTTGAAACAGTCTTTTGTAGAATCTGCAAGTGGATATATGAGATCTTTTCGTCCAGTGCAAAAAAAAGGAAATATCATCTGATAAAACTAGGCAGAACATCCTGAACAAATTCTTAGTGATACATGCATTCAAGTAAAAGGTGAACCATGCTTTTGATCCAGCAGTTTTGAAACACTCTGTTTGAAGAATCTGCAAGTGGACATTTGGAGCGATTTGAGGCCTATGTTGAAAAAGGAAATATGTTCACGTAAAAGCTACAGATAAGGATTTTCTGAAATTTCTTTATGATGTGTGCATTCTTCTCACAGTGTTGAAGCTTCTTTTGGTTGAGCAGATTTGAAGCTTTCCTTTTGGAGAATCTGCAAGTGGATATTTGTGATCTTTACATCCAATGGGGAACCGGATTTATCTTCACATAAAAACTAGACAGAAGCCTTCTGAGCAACTTCTTAGTGATGCGTGTATTCCACTCACAGAGTTGAACCTTTCTTTTGATTGAGCAGTTTTGAAACACTTCTTGTCAAGAATCTGCAAGGTTACAATTGGAGTGCTTTGAGACCTATGCTCAAAAAGGAAATATCTTCACATTAATACTACACAGAACCATTTTGCAAAATACGTTTGTGATGTGTGCGTTCACCTGACAGAGGTGAAGCTTTCTTTTGTTGAGCATATATGAAAAAGCCTTTATATAGAGTCTGCAAGAGGATATTTGAGATCTTTGCATCCAATGTGGGAAAAGGAAATATCATCACTTAAAAACTACACATAGGCATTCTGAGAAACTTCTTAGTGATATGTGCATTCAACTCACAGTGTTGGACATTTCTTTTGATTCAGCCGTTTTGAAACACGGTGTTTGAAGAATCTGCAAGTTGGCATTTGGGGTGCTTTGAGGGCAATGATGAAAAAGGAAATATCTTCATATTAAAACTACACAGAATAATTCTGTGAAATTTATTTGTGATGTGTGCATTCGTTTCACAGGGAAAAACCTCTCCTATGGTTGAACAGATTTGAAACTGTCTTTTTCTACAATCTGCAAGTGGATATTTGAGATCATTTCTTCCAATGCATGAAAAGGAATTATCTTCACTTACAAACTAGATGGAAGCATTCTGAACAACTCCTTTGTGTTGTGTGCATTCATCTCATGGAGGTCAGCCTTTCTCTTGCTTGAACAGTTTCGAAACTCTCTGTTAAAAGGATCTGCAACTGGACATTTGGAGTGCTTTGTGGCCTATGGTGAAAAAGGAAATATATCCTTATGAAAGATAAGGAGAAGCATCCTGCGAAATTTCTTTATGATGTGTGCATTCATCTCACAGAGCTGAAACTTTTATTTTGTTGAGCAGGTTTGAGCAAGTCTTTTCCTAGAATCTGCAAGTGGATATTTGAGATGTCTGCGTCCATTGCGAGAAAAAGAATTATCTTCATATAAAAACTAGACAGAAGCATTCACAACAACTACTAAGTGACATGTGCATTCAACTCACAGAGTTTAAACTTTCTTTTGATTGAGCAGTTTTGAAACACGGTGTTTGAAGGATCTGCAAGTGGACATTTGGTGGTCTTTGAGACCTAAGGTTAAAAGGCAAGTATCTTCACATAAAAACTACACAGAAGCATCCTGCAAAATTTCTTTGTGATGTGTGCATTCATCTCAGAGAGTTGAAGCTTTTTTTGATTTTGAGCAGATTTGAAACAGTCTTTTTGTGGACTCTGTAACTGCATATTAGAGATCATTTGGTCCAATGCAGGAAAAGGAAATATCTTAACATAAAAACCGGACGGAAGCATTCTGAGGAACTTCTTAATGATATGTGCATTCAACTCAGAGAATTGAACCATTCTTTTGATTGATCAGTTTTGAAACACTCTTTGAAGAATCTGCAAGAGGACATTTGGAGGGCTTTGAGACCTATGGTGAAAAAGGAAATATCTTCACATCAAAACCAAACAGTAGCACTCAGCAAAATTTCTCTGGGATGTGTGCATTCTTCTGAGTTGAAGCTTTTCATTTTGGTTGAGCAGATTTGAAACCTTTTTTTTGTAGAATCTGCAAGTGGTTATTTGAGATCTTTTCGTCCAATGTGGGAAAAGGAAATATCTTCACATAAAAACTAGACAGAAGCATTCTGAGCAACTTCTTGGTGATGTGGGTATTCAACTCTCAGAGTTGAAGCTTTCCTTTGGTTGAAGAGATTTGAAATAGTCCTTTTGTACAATCTGCAAGTGGATGTTTGAGTTCTTTTCATCCAATGCTGAAAAGGAAATATCTTCACTTTAAAACTAAACTGAAGCATTCTGAGCAACTTCTTAGTGATGGGTGCATTCAACTCACAGAGTTGAGCCTTTCATTTGATTGAGCAATTTTGAGACTCTCTGTTTGAAGAATCTGCAATTGGGCATTTGGAGTGCTTTGTGGCCTATTGTGGAAAATGTTATATCTTCACCAAAATGATACACGGGAGAATCTTGCAAAATTTCCTTGTGATGTGTGCCTTCATCTCACATAGTGGAAGCTTTCTTTAGGTTAAGCAGATATGAAACAGTCTTTTTCAAGATTCTGCCAGTGCAAATTTGAATTCTTTTCTTCCAATGCGGTGAAAGGAATTATCTTCACATAAAACCTAGAGAGAAGCATTCTGTACAACTTCTTAGTGATATGTGCATTCCACTCACACAGTTGAAACTTTCTTTTGATGGAGCAGTTTTGAAACAATCTGAAGAATCCGGAAGTGGACATTTGGAATGCTTTGAGGCCTATGGTAAAAAATTAAATATCTTCACCTGAAAAGTACTCAGAAGCATTCTGTGAAATTATTTTGTGATGTATGCATTCACCTCACAGAGTTCAAGTTTCCTTTTGGTTGAGCAGATTTGAAACAGTCTTTTGTAGAATCTGCAAGTGGATATATGAGATCTTTTCGTCCAGTGCAAAAAAAAGGAAATATCATCTGATAAAACTAGGCAGAACATCCTGAACAAATTCTTAGTGATACATGCATTCAAGTAAAAGGTGAACCATGCTTTTGATCCAGCAGTTTTGAAACACTCTGTTTGAAGAATCTGCAAGTGGACATTTGGAGCGATTTGAGGCCTATGTTGAAAAAGGAAATATGTTCACGTAAAAGCTACAGATAAGGATTTTCTGAAATTTCTTTATGATGTGTGCATTCTTCTCACAGTGTTGAAGCTTCTTTTGGTTGAGCAGATTTGAAGCTTTCCTTTTGGAGAATCTGCAAGTGGATATTTGTGATCTTTACATCCAATGGGGAACCGGATTTATCTTCACATAAAAACTAGACAGAAGCCTTCTGAGCAACTTCTTAGTGATGCGTGTATTCCACTCACAGAGTTGAACCTTTCTTTTGATTGAGCAGTTTTGAAACACTTCTTGTCAAGAATCTGCAAGGTTACAATTGGAGTGCTTTGAGACCTATGCTCAAAAAGGAAATATCTTCACATTAATACTACACAGAACCATTTTGCAAAATACGTTTGTGATGTGTGCGTTCACCTGACAGAGGTGAAGCTTTCTTTTGTTGAGCATATATGAAAAAGCCTTTATATAGAGTCTGCAAGAGGATATTTGAGATCTTTGCATCCAATGTGGGAAAAGGAAATATCATCACTTAAAAACTACACATAGGCATTCTGAGAAACTTCTTAGTGATATGTGCATTCAACTCACAGTGTTGGACATTTCTTTTGATTCAGCCGTTTTGAAACACGGTGTTTGAAGAATCTGCAAGTTGGCATTTGGGGTGCTTTGAGGGCAATGATGAAAAAGGAAATATCTTCATATTAAAACTACACAGAATAATTCTGTGAAATTTATTTGTGATGTGTGCATTCGTTTCACAGGGAAAAACCTCTCCTATGGTTGAACAGATTTGAAACTGTCTTTTTCTACAATCTGCAAGTGGATATTTGAGATCATTTCTTCCAATGCATGAAAAGGAATTATCTTCACTTACAAACTAGATGGAAGCATTCTGAACAACTCCTTTGTGTTGTGTGCATTCATCTCATGGAGGTCAGCCTTTCTCTTGCTTGAACAGTTTCGAAACTCTCTGTTAAAAGGATCTGCAACTGGACATTTGGAGTGCTTTGTGGCCTATGGTGAAAAAGGAAATATATCCTTATGAAAGATAAGGAGAAGCATCCTGCGAAATTTCTTTATGATGTGTGCATTCATCTCACAGAGCTGAAACTTTTATTTTGTTGAGCAGGTTTGAGCAAGTCTTTTCCTAGAATCTGCAAGTGGATATTTGAGATGTCTGCGTCCATTGCGAGAAAAAGAATTATCTTCATATAAAAACTAGACAGAAGCATTCACAACAACTACTAAGTGACATGTGCATTCAACTCACAGAGTTTAAACTTTCTTTTGATTGAGCAGTTTTGAAACACGGTGTTTGAAGGATCTGCAAGTGGACATTTGGTGGTCTTTGAGACCTAAGGTTAAAAGGCAAGTATCTTCACATAAAAACTACACAGAAGCATCCTGCAAAATTTCTTTGTGATGTGTGCATTCATCTCAGAGAGTTGAAGCTTTTTTTGATTTTGAGCAGATTTGAAACAGTCTTTTTGTGGACTCTGTAACTGCATATTAGAGATCATTTGGTCCAATGCAGGAAAAGGAAATATCTTAACATAAAAACCGGACGGAAGCATTCTGAGGAACTTCTTAATGATATGTGCATTCAACTCAGAGAATTGAACCATTCTTTTGATTGATCAGTTTTGAAACACTCTTTGAAGAATCTGCAAGAGGACATTTGGAGGGCTTTGAGACCTATGGTGAAAAAGGAAATATCTTCACATCAAAACCAAACAGTAGCACTCAGCAAAATTTCTCTGGGATGTGTGCATTCTTCTGAGTTGAAGCTTTTCATTTTGGTTGAGCAGATTTGAAACCTTTTTTTTGTAGAATCTGCAAGTGGTTATTTGAGATCTTTTCGTCCAATGTGGGAAAAGGAAATATCTTCACATAAAAACTAGACAGAAGCATTCTGAGCAACTTCTTGGTGATGTGGGTATTCAACTCTCAGAGTTGAAGCTTTCCTTTGGTTGAAGAGATTTGAAATAGTCCTTTTGTACAATCTGCAAGTGGATGTTTGAGTTCTTTTCATCCAATGCTGAAAAGGAAATATCTTCACTTTAAAACTAAACTGAAGCATTCTGAGCAACTTCTTAGTGATGGGTGCATTCAACTCACAGAGTTGAGCCTTTCATTTGATTGAGCAATTTTGAGACTCTCTGTTTGAAGAATCTGCAATTGGGCATTTGGAGTGCTTTGTGGCCTATTGTGGAAAATGTTATATCTTCACCAAAATGATACACGGGAGAATCTTGCGAAATTTCCTTGTGATGTGTGCCTTCATCTCACATAGTGGAAGCTTTCTTTAGGTTAAGCAGATATGAAACAGTCTTTTTCAAGATTCTGCCAGTGCAAATTTGAAATCTTTTATTCCAATGCGGTGAAAGGAATTATCTTCACATAAAACCTAGAGAGAAGCATTCTGCCCAACTTCTTAGTGATATGTGCATTCCACTCACACAGTTGAAACTTTCTTTTGATGGAGCAGTTTTGAAACAATCTGAAGAATCCGGAAGTGGACATTTGGAATGCTTTGAGGCCTATGGTAAAAAATTAAATATCTTCACCTGAAAAGTACTCAGAAGCATTCTGCGAAATTATTTTGTGATGTATGCATTCACCTCACAGAGTTCAAGTTTCCTTTTGGTTGAGCAGATTTGAAACAGTCTTTTGTAGAATCTGCAAGTGGATATATGAGATCTTTTCGTCCAGTGCAAAAAAAAGGAAATATCATCTGATAAAACTAGGCAGAACATCCTGAACAAATTCTTAGTGATACATGCATTCAAGTAAAAGGTGAACCATGCTTTTGATCCAGCAGTTTTGAAACACTCTGTTTGAAGAATCTGCAAGTGGACATTTGGAGCGATTTGAGGCCTATGTTGAAAAAGGAAATATGTTCACGTAAAAGCTACAGATAAGGATTCTGTGAAATTTATTTATGATTTGTGCATTCTTCTCACAGTTTTGAAGCTTCTTTTGCTTGAGCAGATTTGAAGCTTTCCTTTTGGAGAATCTGCAAGTGGATATTTGTGATCTTTACATCCAATGGGGAACCGGATTTATCTTCACATAAAAACTAGACGGAAGCCTTCTGAGCAACTTCTTAGTGATGCGTGTATTCCGTTCACAGAGTTGAACCTTTCTTTTGATTGAGCAGTTTTGAAACACTTTTTGTCAAGAATCTGCAAGGTTACAATTGGAGTGCTTTGAGACCTATGCTCAAAAAGGAAATATCTTCACATTAATACTACACAGAACCATTTTGCAAAATACGTTTGTGATGTGTGCGTTCACCTGACAGAGGTGAAGCTTTCTTTTGTTGAGCATATATGAAAAAGTCTTATATAGTGTCTGCAAGAGGATATTTGAGATCTTTGCATCCAATGTTGGAAAAGGAAATATCATCACTTAAAAACTACACATAGGCATTCTGAGAAACTTCTTAGTGATATGTGCATTCAACTCACAGAGTTGGACATTTCTTTTGATTCAGCCGTTTTGAAACACGGTGTTTGAAGAATCTGCAAGTTGGCATTTGGAGTGCTTTGAGGGCAATGATGTAAAAGGAAATATCTTCATATAAAAACTACACAGAATAATTCTGTGAAATTTATTTGTGATGTGTGCATTCGTTTCACAGGGAAAAATCTCTGCTATGGTTGAGCAGATTTGAAACTGTCTTTTTCTACAATCTGCAAGTGGATATTTGAGATCTTTTCTTCCAATGCATGAAAAGGAATTATCTTCACTTACAAACTAGATGGAAGCATTCTGAACAACTCCTTTGTGTTGTGTGCATTCATCTCATGGAGGTCAGCCTTTCTCTTGCTTGAACAGTTTCGAAACTCTCTGTTAAAAGGATCTGCAACTGGACATTTGGAGTGCTTTGTGGCCTATGGTGAAAAAGGAAATATATTCTTATGAAAGATAAAGAGAAGCATCCTGCGAAATTTCTTTATGATGTGTGCATTCATCTCACAGAGTTGAAGCTTTTATTTTGTTGAGCAGGTTTGAGCAAGTCTTTTCCTAGAATCTGCAAGTGGATATTTGAGATGTCTGCGTACATTGCGAGAAAAAGAATTATCTTCATATAAAAACTAGACAGAAGCATTCACAACAACTACTTAGTGACATGCGCATTCAACTCACAGAGTTTAAACTTTCTTTTGATTGAGCAGTTTTGAAACACGGTGTTTGAAGGATCTGCAAGTGGACATTTGGAGGTCTTTGAGACCTACGGTTAAAAGGCAAGTATCTTCACATAAAAACTACACAGAAGCATCCTGCAAAATTTCTTTGTGATGTGTGCACTCATCTCAGAGAGTTGAAGCTTTTTTTGATTTTGAGCAGATTTGAAACAGTCTTTTTGTGGACTCTGTAACTGCATATTTGTGATCATTTGGTCCAATGCAGGAAAAGGAAATATCTTCACATAAAAACCGGACGGAAGCATTCTGAGGAACTTCTTAATGATATGTGCATTCAACTCAGAGAATTGAACCATTCTTTTGATTGATCAGTTTTGAAACACTCTTTGAAGAATCTGCAAGAGGACATTTGGAGGGCTTTGAGACCTATGGTGAAAAAGGAAATATCTTCACATCAAAACCAAACAGTAGCACTCAGCAAAATTTCTCTGGGATGTGTGCATTCTTCTGAGTTGAAGCTTTTCATTTTGGTTGAGCAGATTTGAAACCGTTTTTTTTGTAGAATCTGCAAGTGGTTATTTGAGATCTTTTCGTCCAATGTGGGAAAAGGAAATATCTTCACATAAAAACTAGACAGAAGCATTCTGAGCAACTTCTTGGTGATGTGGGTATTCAACTCTCAGAGTTGAAGCTTTCCTTTGGTTGAAGAGATTTGAAATAGTCCTTTTGTACAATCTGCAAGTGGATGTTTGAGTTCTTTTCATCCAATGCTGAAAAGGAAATATCTTCACTTTAAAACTAAACTGAAGCATTCTGAGCAACTTCTTAGTGATGGGTGCATTCAACTCACAGAGTTGAGCCTTTCATTTGATTGAGCAATTTTGAGACTCTCTGTTTGAAGAATCTGCAATTGGGCATTTGGAGTGCTTTGTGGCCTATTGTGGAAAATGTTATATCTTCACCAAAATGATACATGGGAGAATCTTGCGAAATTTCCTTGTGATGTGTGCCTTCATCTCACATAGTGGAAGCTTTCTTTAGGTTAAGCAGATATGAAACAGTCTTTTTCAAGATTCTGCCAGTGCAAATTTGAAATCTTTTATTCCAATGCGGTGAAAGGAATTATCTTCACATAAAACCTAGAGAGAAGCATTCTGCACAACTTCTTAGTGATATGTGCATTCCACTCACACAGTTGAAACTTTCTTTTGATGGAGCAGTTTTGAAACAATCTGAAGAATCCGGAAGTGGACATTTGGAATGCTTTGAGGCCTATGGTAAAAAATTAAATATCTTCACCTGAAAAGTACTCAGAAGCATTCTGCGAAATTATTTTGTGATGTATGCATTCACCTCACAGAGTTCAAGTTTCCTTTTGGTTGAGCAGATTTGAAACAGTCTTTTGTAGAATCTGCAAGTGGATATATGAGATCTTTTCGTCCAGTGCAAAAAAAAGGAAATATCATCTGATAAAACTAGGCAGAACATCCTGAACAAATTCTTAGTGATACATGCATTCAAGTAAAAGGTGAACCATGCTTTTGATCCAGCAGTTTTGAAACACTCTGTTTGAAGAATCTGCAAGTGGACATTTGGAGCGATTTGAGGCCTATGTTGAAAAAGGAAATATGTTCACGTAAAAGCTACAGATAAGGATTCTGTGAAATTTATTTATGATTTGTGCATTCTTCTCACAGTGTTGAAGCTTCTTTTGGTTGAGCAGATTTGAAGCTTTCCTTTTGGAGAATCTGCAAGTGGATATTTGTGATCTTTACATCCAATGGGGAACCGGATTTATCTTCACATAAAAACTAGACGGAAGCCTTCTGAGCAACTTCTTAGTGATGCGTGTATTCCGTTCACAGAGTTGAACCTTTCTTTTGATTGAGCAGTTTTGAAACACTTTTTGTCAAGAATCTGCAAGGTTACAATTGGAGTGCTTTGAGACCTATGCTCAAAAAGGAAATATCTTCACATTAATACTACACAGAACCATTTTGCAAAATACGTTTGTGATGTGTGCGTTCACCTGACAGAGGTGAAGCTTTCTTTTGTTGAGCATATAGGAAAAAGTCTTATATAGTGTCTGCAAGAGGATATTTGAGATCTTTGCATCCAATGTGGGAAAAGGAAATATCATCACTTAAAAACTACACATAGGCATTCTGAGAAACTTCTTAGTGATATGTGCATTCAACTCACAGAGTTGGACATTTCTTTTGATTCAGCCGTTTTGAAACACGGTGTTTGAAGAATCTGCAAGTTGGCATTTGGAGTGCTTTGAGGGCAATGATGTAAAAGGAAATATCTTCATATAAAAACTACACAGAATAATTCTGTGAAATTTATTTGTGATGTGTGCATTCGTTTCACAGGGAAAAATCTCTGCTATGGTTGAGCAGATTTGAAACTGTCTTTTTCTACAATCTGCAAGTGGATATTTGAGATCTTTTCTTCCAATGCATGAAAAGGAATTATCTTCACTTACAAACTAGATGGAAGCATTCTGAACAACTCCTTTGTGTTGTGTGCATTCATCTCATGGAGGTCAGCCTTTCTCTTGCTTGAACAGTTTCGAAACTCTCTGTTAAAAGGATCTGCAACTGGACATTTGGAGTGCTTTGTGGCCTATGGTGAAAAAGGAAATATATTCTTATGAAAGATAAAGAGAAGCATCCTGCGAAATTTCTTTATGATGTGTGCATTCATCTCACAGAGTTGAAGCTTTTATTTTGTTGAGCAGGTTTGAGCAAGTCTTTTCCTAGAATCTGCAAGTGGATATTTGAGATGTCTGCGTACATTGCGAGAAAAAGAATTATCTTCATATAAAAACTAGACAGAAGCATTCACAACAACTACTTAGTGACATGCGAATTCAACTCACAGAGTTTAAACTTTCTTTTGATTGAGCAGTTTTGAAACACGGTGTTTGAAGGATCTGCAAGTGGACATTTGGAGGTCTTTGAGACCTACGGTTAAAAGGCAAGTATCTTCACATAAAAACTACACAGAAGCATCCTGCAAAATTTCTTTGTGATGTGTGCACTCATCTCAGAGAGTTGAAGCTTTTTTTGATTTTGAGCAGATTTGAAACAGTCTTTTTGTGGACTCTGTAACTGCATATTTGTGATCATTTGGTCCAATGCAGGAAAAGGAAATATCTTCACATAAAAACCGGACGGAAGCATTCTGAGCAACTTCTTAATGATATGTGCATTCAACTCAGAGAATTGAACCATTCTTTTGATTGATCAGTTTTGAAACACTCTTTGAAGAATCTGCAAGAGGACATTTGGAGGGCTTTGAGACCTATGGTGAAAAAGGAAATATCTTCACATCAAAACCAAACAGTAGCACTCAGCAAAATTTCTCTGGGATGTGTGCATTCTTCTGAGTTGAAGCTTTTCATTTTGGTTGAGCAGATTTGAAACCGTTTTTTTTGTAGAATCTGCAAGTGGTTATTTGAGATCTTTTCGTCCAATGTGGGAAAAGGAAATATCTTCACATAAAAACTAGACAGAAGCATTCTGAGCAACTTCTTGGTGATGTGGGTATTCAACTCTCAGAGTTGAAGCTTTCCTTTGGTTGAAGAGATTTGAAATAGTCCTTTTGTACAATCTGCAAGTGGATGTTTGAGTTCTTTTCATCCAATGCTGAAAAGGAAATATCTTCACTTTAAAACTAAACTGAAGCATTCTGAGCAACTTCTTAGTGATGGGTGCATTCAACTCACAGAGTTGAGCCTTTCATTTGATTGAGCAATTTTGAGACTCTCTGTTTGAAGAATCTGCAATTGGGCATTTGGAGTGCTTTGTGGCCTATTGTGGAAAATGTTATATCTTCACCAAAATGATACATGGGAGAATCTTGCGAAATTTCCTTGTGATGTGTGCCTTCATCTCACATAGTGGAAGCTTTCTTTAGGTTAAGCAGATATGAAACAGTCTTTTTCAAGATTCTGCCAGTGCAAATTTGAAATCTTTTATTCCAATGCGGTGAAAGGAATTATCTTCACATAAAACCTAGAGAGAAGCATTCTGCACAACTTCTTAGTGATATGTGCATTCCACTCACACAGTTGAAACTTTCTTTTGATGGAGCAGTTTTGAAACAATCTGAAGAATCCGGAAGTGGACATTTGGAATGCTTTGAGGCCTATGGTAAAAAATTAAATATCTTCACCTGAAAAGTACTCAGAAGCATTCTGCGAAATTATTTTGTGATGTATGCATTCACCTCACAGAGTTCAAGTTTCCTTTTGGTTGAGCAGATTTGAAACAGTCTTTTGTAGAATCTGCAAGTGGATATATGAGATCTTTTCGTCCAGTGCAAAAAAAAGGAAATATCATCTGATAAAACTAGGCAGAACATCCTGAACAAATTCTTAGTGATACATGCATTCAAGTAAAAGGTGAACCATGCTTTTGATCCAGCAGTTTTGAAACACTCTGTTTGAAGAATCTGCAAGTGGACATTTGGAGCGATTTGAGGCCTATGTTGAAAAAGGAAATATGTTCACGTAAAAGCTACAGATAAGGATTCTGTGAAATTTATTTATGATTTGTGCATTCTTCTCACAGTGTTGAAGCTTCTTTTGGTTGAGCAGATTTGAAGCTTTCCTTTTGGAGAATCTGCAAGTGGATATTTGTGATCTTTACATCCAATGGGGAACCGGATTTATCTTCACATAAAAACTAGACGGAAGCCTTCTGAGCAACTTCTTAGTGATGCGTGTATTCCGTTCACAGAGTTGAACCTTTCTTTTGATTGAGCAGTTTTGAAACACTTTTTGTCAAGAATCTGCAAGGTTACAATTGGAGTGCTTTGAGACCTATGCTCAAAAAGGAAATATCTTCACATTAATACTACACAGAACCATTTTGCAAAATACGTTTGTGATGTGCGCGTTCACCTGACAGAGGTGAAGCTTTCTTTTGTTGAGCATATAGGAAAAAGTCTTATATAGTGTCTGCAAGAGGATATTTGAGATCTTTGCATCCAATGTGGGAAAAGGAAATATCATCACTTAAAAACTACACATAGGCATTCTGAGAAACTTCTTAGTGATATGTGCATTCAACTCACAGAGTTGGACATTTCTTTTGATTCAGCCGTTTTGAAACACGGTGTTTGAAGAATCTGCAAGTTGGCATTTGGAGTGCTTTGAGGGCAATGATGTAAAAGGAAATATCTTCATATAAAAACTACACAGAATAATTCTGTGAAATTTATTTGTGATGTGTGCATTCGTTTCACAGGGAAAAATCTCTGCTATGGTTGAGCAGATTTGAAACTGTCTTTTTCTACAATCTGCAAGTGGATATTTGAGATCTTTTCTTCCAATGCATGAAAAGGAATTATCTTCACTTACAAACTAGATGGAAGCATTCTGAACAACTCCTTTGTGTTGTGTGCATTCATCTCATGGAGGTCAGCCTTTCTCTTGCTTGAACAGTTTCGAAACTCTCTGTTAAAAGGATCTGCAACTGGACATTTGGAGTGCTTTGTGGCCTATGGTGAAAAAGGAAATATATTCTTATGAAAGATAAAGAGAAGCATCCTGCGAAATTTCTTTATGATGTGTGCATTCATCTCACAGAGTTGAAGCTTTTATTTTGTTGAGCAGGTTTGAGCAAGTCTTTTCCTAGAATCTGCAAGTGGATATTTGAGATGTCTGCGTACATTGCGAGAAAAAGAATTATCTTCATATAAAAACTAGACAGAAGCATTCACAACAACTACTTAGTGACATGCGCATTCAACTCACAGAGTTTAAACTTTCTTTTGATTGAGCAGTTTTGAAACACGGTGTTTGAAGGATCTGCAAGTGGACATTTGGAGGTCTTTGAGACCTACGGTTAAAAGGCAAGTATCTTCACATAAAAACTACACAGAAGCATCCTGCAAAATTTCTTTGTGATGTGTGCACTCATCTCAGAGAGTTGAAGCTTTTTTTGATTTTGAGCAGATTTGAAACAGTCTTTTTGTGGACTCTGTAACTGCATATTTGTGATCATTTGGTCCAATGCAGGAAAAGGAAATATCTTCACATAAAAACCGGACGGAAGCATTCTGAGCAACTTCTTAATGATATGTGCATTCAACTCAGAGAATTGAACCATTCTTTTGATTGATCAGTTTTGAAACACTCTTTGAAGAATCTGCAAGAGGACATTTGGAGGGCTTTGAGACCTATGGTGAAAAAGGAAATATCTTCACATCAAAACCAAACAGTAGCACTCTGCAAAATTTCTCTGGGATGTGTGCATTCTTCTCTGAGTTGAAGCTTTTCTTTTTGGTTGAGCAGATTTGAAACCGTTTTTTTTGTAGAATCTGCAAGTGGTTATTTGAGATCTTTTCGTCCAATGTGGGAAAAGGAAATATCTTCACATAAAAACTAGACAGAAGCATTCTGAGTAACTTCTTGGTGATGTGGGCATTCAACTCTCAGAGTTGAAGCTTTCCTTTGGTTGAACAGATTTGAAATAGTCCTTTTGTACAATCTGCAAGTGGATATTTGAGTTCTTTTCATCCAATGCTGAAAAGGAAATATCTTCACTTTAAAACTAAACTGAAGCATTCAGAGCAACTTCTTAGTGATGGGTGCATTCAACTCACAGAGTTGAGCCTTTCATTTGATTGAGCAATTTTGAGACTCTCTGTTTGAAGAATCTGCAATTGGGCATTTGGAGTGCTTTGTGGCCTATTGTGGAAAATGGTATATCTTCACCAAAATGATACACGGGAGAATCTTGCGAAATTTCCTTGTGATGTGTGCCTTCATCTCACATAGTGGAAGCTTTCTTTAGGTTAAGCAGATATGAAACAGTCTTTTTCAAGATTCTGCCAGTGCAAATTTGAAATCTTTTCTTCCAATGCGGTGAAAGGAATTTTCTTCACATAAAACATAGAGAGAAGCATTCTGTACAACTTCTTAGTGATATGTGCATTCCACTCATAGAGTTGAAACTTTCTTTTGATGGAGCAGTTTTGAAACAATCTGAAGAATCCGGAAGTGGACATTTGGAATGCTTTGAGGCCTATGGTAAAAAATTAAATATCTTCACCTGAAAAGTACTCAGAAGCATTCTGCGAAATTATTTTGTGATGTATGCATTCACCTCACAGAGTTCAAGTTTCCTTTTGGTTGAGCAGATTTGAAACAGTCTTTTGTAGAATCTGCAAGTGGATATATGAGATCTTTTCGTCCAGTGCAAAAAAAAGGAAATATCATCTGATAAAACTAGGCAGAATTTCCTGAACAAATTCTTAGTGATACATGCATTCAAGTAAAAGGTGAACCATGCTTTTGATCCAGCCGTTTTGAAACACTCTGTTTGAAGAATCTGCAAGTGGACATTTGGAGCGATTTGAGGCCTATGTTGAAAAAGGAAATATGTTCACGTAAAAGCTACAGAAAAGGATTCTGTGAAATTTCTTTATGTTGTGTGCATTCTTCTCACAGTGTTGAAGCTTTCTTTTGGTTGAGCAGATTTGAAGCTTTCCTTTTGGAGAATCTGCAAGTGGATATTTGTTATCTTTACCTCCAATGGGAAACTGGATTTATCTTCACATAAAAACTAGACGGAAGCCTTCTGAGCAACTTCTTAGTGATGCGTGTATTCCACTCACAGAGTTGAACCTTTCTTTTGATTGAGCAGTTTTGAAACACTTTTTGTCAAGAATCTGCAAGGTTACAATTGGAGTGCTTTGAGACCTATGCTCAAAAAGGAAATATCTTCACATTAATACTACACAGAACCATTTTGCAAAATACGTTTGTGATGTGTGCATTCACCTGACAGAGGTGAAGCTTTCTTTTGTTGAGCATATATGAAAAAGTCTTATATAGTGTCTGCAAGAGGATATTTGAGATCTTTGCATCCAATGTGGGAAATGGAAATATCATCACTTAAAAACTACACATAGGCATTCTGAGAAACTTCTTAGTGATATGTGCATTCAACTCACAGAGTTGGACATTTATTTTGATTCAGCCGTTTTGAAACACGGTGTTTGAAGAATCTGCAAGTTGGCATTTGGAGTGCTTTGAGGGCAATGATGTAAAAGGAAATATCTTCATATAAAAACTACACAGAATAATTCCGTGAAATTTATTTGTGATGTGTGCATTCGTTTCACAGGGAAAAACCTCTCCTATGGTTGAGCAGATTTGAAACTGTCTTTTTCTACAATCTGCAAGTGGATATTTGAGATCTTTTCTTCCAATGCATGAAAAGGAATTATCTTCACTTACAAACTAGATGGAAGCATTCTGAACAACTCCTTTGTGTTGTGTGCATTCATCTCATGGAGGTCAGCCTTTCTCTTGCTTGAACAGTTCGAAACTCTCTGTTAAAAAGATCTGCAACTGCACATTTGGAGTGCTTTGTGGCCTATGTTGAAAAAGGAAATATATTCTTATGAAAGATAAAGAGAAGCATCCTGCGAAATTTCTTTATGATGTGTGCATTCATCTCACAGAGTTGAACCTTTTATTTTGTTGAGCAGGTTTGAGCAAGTCTTTTCCTAGAATCTGCAAGTGGATATTTGAGATGTCTGCGTACATTGCGAGAAAAAGTATTATCTTCATATAAAAACTAGACAGAAGCATTCACAACAACTACTTAGTGACATGTGCATTCAACTCACAGAGTTTAAACTTTCTTTTGATTGAGCAGTTTTGAAACACGGTGTTTGAAGGATCTGCAAGTGGACATTTGGAAGTCTTTGAGACCTATGGTTAAAAAGCAAGTATCTTCACACAAAAACTACACAGAAGCATCCTGCAAAATTTCTTTGTGATGTGTGCATTCATCTCAGAGAGTTGAAGCTTTCTTGTTTTTGAGCAGATTTGAAACACTCTTTTTGTAGACTCTGTAACTGCATATTTGAGATCATTTCGTCCAATGCAGGAAAAGGAAATATCTTCACATAAAAAACGGACGGAAGCATTCTGAGCAACCTCTTAATGATATGTGCATTCAACTCAGAGAATTGAACCATTCTTTTGATTGATCAGTTTTGAAACACTCTTTGAAGAATCTGCAAGAGGACATTTGGAGGGCTTTGAGACCTATGGTGAAAAAGAAAATATCTTCACATAAAAACCAAACAGTAGCACTCTGCAAAATTTCTCTGGGATGTGTGCATTCTTCTCTGAGTTGAAGCTTTTCTTTTTGGTTGAGCAGATTTGAAACCGTTTTTTTTGTAGAATCTGCAAGTGGTTATTTGAGATCTTTTCGTCCAATGTGGGAAAAGGAAATATCTTCACATAAAAACTAGACAGAAGAATTCTGAGCAACTTCTTGGTGATGTGGTCATTCAACTCTCAGAGTTGAAGCTTTCCTTTGGTTGAACAGATTTGAAATAGTCCTTTTGTACAATCTGCAAGTGGATATTTGAGTTCTTTTCATCCAATGCTGAAAAGGAAATATCTTCACTTTAAAACTAACCTGAAGCATTCTGAGCAACTTCTTAGTGATGGGTGCATTCAACTCACAGAGTTGAGTCTTTCATTTGACTGAGCAATTTTGAAACTCTCTGTTTGAAGAATCTACATTTGGGCATTTGGAGTGCTTTGTGGCCTATTGTGGAAAATGGTATATCTTCACCAAAATGATACACGGGAGAATCTTTCAAAATTTCCTTGTGATGTGTGCCTTCATCTCACATAGTGGAAGCTTTCTTTTGGTTAAGCAGATATGAAACTGTCTTTTTCAAGATTCTGCCAGTGCAAATTTGAAATCTTTTCTTCCAATGCGGTGAAAGGAATTATCTTCACATAAAACCTAGAGAGAAGCATTCTGTACAACTTCTTAGTGATATGTGCATTCCACTCACAGAGTTGAAACTTTCTTTTGATGGAGCAGTTTTGAAACAATTTGAAGAATCCGGAAGTGGACATTTGGAATGCTTTGAGGCCTATGGTAAAAAATTAAATATCTTCACCTGGAAAGTACTCAGAAGCATTCTGCGAAATCATTTTGTGACGTATGCATTCATCTCACAGAGTTCAAGTTTCCTTTTGGTTGAGCAGATTTGAAACTGTCTTTTGTAGAATCTGCAAGTGGATATATGAGATCTTTTCGTCCAGTGCAAAAAAAAGGAAATATCATCTGATAAAACTAGGCAGAACATCCTGAACAAATTCTTAGTGATACATGCATTCAAGTAAAAGGTGAACCATGCTTTTGATCCAGCAGTTTTGAAACACTCTGTTTGAAGAATCTGTAAGTGGACATTTGGAGCGATTTGAGGCCTATGTTGAAAAAGGAAATATGTTCACGTAAAAGCTACAGAAAAGGATTCTGTAAAATTTCTTTATGATGTGTGCATTCTTGTCACAGTGTTGAAGCTTTCTTTTGGTTGAGCAGACTTGAAGCTTTCCTTTTGGAGAATCTGCAAGTGGATATTTGAGACCTTTACGTCCAATGGGGAACCGGATTTATCTTCACATAAAAACTAGACGGAAGCTTTCTGAGCAACTTCTTAGTGATGCGTGTATTCCACTCACAGAGTTGAACCTTTCTTTTGATTGAGCAGTTTTGAAACACTTTTTGTCAAGAATCTGCAAGGTTACAATTGGAGGGCTTTGAGACCTATGCTCAAAAAGGAAATATCTTCACATTAATACTACACAGAACCATTTTGCAAAATACGTTTGTGATGTGTGCGTTCACCTGACAGAGGTGAAGCTTTCTTTTGTTGAGCATATATGAAAAAGTCTTTATATAGTGTCTGCAAGAGGATATTTGAGATCTTTTCATCCAATGTGGGTAAAGGAAATATCATCACTTAAAAACTACACATAGGCATTCTGAGAAACTTCTTAGTGATATGTGCATTCAACTCACAGAGTTGGACATTTCTTTTGATTCAGCCGTTTTGAAACACGGTGTTTGAAGAATCTGCAAGTTGTCATTTGGAGTGCTTTGAGGGCAATGATGTAAAAGGAAATATCTTCATATAAAAACTACACAGAATAATTCTGTGAAATTTATTTGTGATGTGTGAATTCGTTTCACAGGGAAAAACCTCTCCTATGGTTGAGCAGATTTGAAACTGTCTTTTTCTACAATCTGCAAGTGGATATTTGAGATCTTTTCTTCCAATGCATGAAAAGGAATTATCTTCAGTTACAAACTAGATGGAAGCATTCTGAACAACTCCTTTGTGTTGTGTGCATTCATTTCATGGAAGTCAGCCTTTCTCTTGCTTGAACAGTTTCGAAACTCTCTGTTAAAAGGATCTGCAACTGGACATTTGGAGTGCTTTGTGGCCTATGGTGAAAAAGGAAATATATTCTTATGAAAGCTAAAGAGAAGCATCCTGCGAAATTTTTTTATGATGTGTGCATTCATCTCACAGAGTTGAACCTTTTATTTTGTTGAGCAGATTTGAACAAGTCTTTTCCTAGAATCTGCAAGTGGATATTTGAGATGTCTGCGTCCATTGCGAGAAAAAGATTTATCTTCATATACAAACTAGACAGAAGCATTCTCAACAACTACTTAGTGACATGTGCATTCAACTCACAGAGTTTAAACTTTCTTTTGATTGAGCAGTTTTGAAACACGGTGTTTGAAGGATCTGCAAGTGGACATTTGGAGGTCTTTGATACCTATGTTTAAAAGGCAAGTATCTTCACATAAAAACTACACAGAAGAATCCTGCAAAGTTACTTTGTGATGTGTGCATTCATCTCAGAGAGTTGAAGCTTTCTTGTTTTTGAGCAGATTTGAAACAGTCTTTTTGTAGACTCTGTAACTGCATATTTGAGATCATTTGTTCCAATGCAGGAAAAGGAAATATCTTCATAAAAAAACCGGACGGAAGCATTCTGAGCAACTTCTTAATGATATGTGCATTCAACTCAGAGAATTGAACCATTCTTTTGATTGATCAGTTTTGAAACACTCTTTGAAGAATCTGCAAGAGGACATTTGGAGGGCTTTGAGACCTATGGTGAAAAAGGAAATATCTTCACATAAAAACCAAACAGTAGCACTCTGCTAAATTTCTCTGGGATGTGTGCATTCTTCTCTGAGTTGAAGCTTTTCTTTTTGGTTGAGCAGATTTGAAACCGTTTTTTTTGTAGAATCTGCAATTGGTTATTTGAGATCTTTTCGTCCAATGTGGGAAAAGGAAATATCTTCACATAAAAACTAGACAGAAGCATTCTGAGCAACTTCTTGGTGATGTGGGCATTCAACTCTCAGAGTTGAAGCTTTCCTTTGGTTGAACAGATTTGAAATAGTCCTTTTGTACAATCTGCAAGTGGATATTTGAGTTCTTTTCATCCAATGCTGAAAAGGAAATATCTTCACTTTAAAACTAAACTGAAGCATTCTGAGCAACTTCTTAGTGTTGGGTGCATTCAACTCACAGAGTTGAGCCATTCATTTGATTGAGCAATTTTGAAACTCTCTGTTTGAAGAATCTGCAATTGGGGATTTGGAGTGCTTTGTGGCCTATTGTGGAAAATGATATATCTTCACCAAAATGATACACGGGATAATCTTGTGAAATTTCCTTGTGATGTGTGCCTTCATCTCACATAGTTGAAGCCTTCTTTTGGTTAAGCAGATATGAAACAGTCTTTTTCAAGATTCTGCCAGTGCAAATTTGAAATCTTTTCTTCCAATGCGGTGAAAGTAATTATCTTCACATAAAACCTAGAGAGAAGCATTCTGTACAACTTCTTAGTGATATGTGCATTCCACTCACAGAGTTGAAACTTTCTTTTGATGGAGCAGTTTTGAAACAATCTGAAGAATCCGGAAGTGGACATTTGGAATGCTTTGAGGCCTATGGTAAACAATTATATATCTTCACCTGAAAAGTACTCAGAAGCATTCTGCGAAATCATTTTGTGATGTATGCATTCATCTCAAAGAGTTCAAGTTTCCTTTTGGTTGAGCAGGTTTGAAACAGTCTTTTGTAGAATCTGCAAGTGGATATATGAGATCTTTTCGTCCAGTGCAAAAAAAAGGAAATATCATCTGATAAAACTAGGAAGAACATCCTGAACAAATTCTTAGTGATACATGCATTCAAGTAAAAGGTGAACCATGCTTTTGATCCAGCAGTTTTGAAACACTCTGTTTGAAGAATCTGCAAGTGGACATTTGGAGCGATTTGAGGCCTATGTTGAAAAAGGAAATATGTTCACGTAAAAGCTACAGAAAAGGATTCTGTGAAATTCCTTTATGATGTGTGCATTCTTCTCACAGTGTTGAAGCTTTCTTTTGGTTGAGCAGATTTGAAGCTTTCCTTTTGGAGAATCTGCAAGTGGATATTTGTGATCTTTACATCCAATGGGGAACCGGATTTATCTTCACATAAAAACTAGACGGAAGCCTTCTGAGCAACTTCTTAGTGATGCGTGTATTCCACTCACAGAGTTGAACCTTTCTTTTGATTGAGCAGTTTTGAAACACTTTTTGTCAAGAATCTGCAAGGTTACAATTGGAGGGCTTTGAGACCTATGCTCAAAAAGGAAATATCTTCACATTAATACTACACAGAACCATTTTGCAAAATACGTTTGTGATGTGTGCGTTCACCTGACAGAGGTGAAGCTTTCTTTTGTTGAGCATATATGAAAAAGTCTTTATATAGTGTCTGCAAGAGAATATTTGAGATCTTTGCATCCAATGTGGGAAAAGGAAATATCATCACTTAAAAACTACACATAGGCATTCTGAGAAACTTCTTAGTGATATGTGCATTCAACTCACAGAGTTGGACATTTCTTTTGATTCAGCCGTTTTGAAACACGGTGTTTGAAGAATCTGCAAGTTGGCATTTGGAGTGCTTTGAGGGCAATGATGTAAAAGGAAATATCTTCATATAAAAACTACACAGAATAATTCTGTGAAATTTATTTGTGATGTGTGCATTCGTTTCACAGGGAAAAACCTCTCCTATGGTTGAGCAGATTTGAAACTGTCTTTTTCTACAATCTGCAAGTGGATATTTGAGATCTTTTCTTCCAATGCATGAAAAGGAATTATCTTCACTTACAAACTAGATGGAAGCATTCTGAACAACTCCTTTGTGTTGTGTGCATTCATCTCATGGAGGTCAGCCTTTCTCTTGCTTGAACAGTTTCGAAACTCTCTGTTAAAAGGATCTGCAACTGGACATTTGGAGTGCTTTGTGGCCTATGGTGAAAAAGGAAATATATTCTTATGAAAGATAAAGAGAAGGATCCTGCGAAATTTCTTTATGATGTGTGCATTCATCTCACAGAGTTGAACCTTTTATTTTGTTGAGCAGATTTGAACAAGTCTTTTCTTAGAATCTGCAAGTAGATATTTGAGATGTCTGCGTCCATTGCGAGAAAAAGAATTATCTTCATATAAAAACTAGACAGAAGCATTCACAACAACTACTTAGTGACATGTGCATTCAACTCACAGAGTTTAAACTTTCTTTTGATTGAGCAGTTTTGAAACACGGTGTTTGAAGTATCTGCAAGTGGACATTTGGAGGTCTTTGAGACCTACGGTTAAAAGGCAAGTATCTTCACATAAAAACTACACAGAAGCATCCTGCAAAATTTTTTGTGATGTGTGCATTCATCTCAGGGAATTGAAGCTTTTTTGATTTTGAGCAGATTTGAAACAGTCTTTTTGTGGACTCTGTAACTTCATATTTGAGATCATTTGGTCCAATGCAGGAAAAGGAAATATCTTCACATAAAAACCGGACGGAAGCATTCAGAGCAACTTCTTAATGATATGTGCATTCAACTCAGAGAATTGAACCATTCTTTTGACTGATCAGTTTTGAAACACTCTTTGAAGAATCTGCAAGAGGACATTTGGAGGGCTTTGAGACCTATGGTGAAAAAGGAAATATCTTCACATAAAAACCAAACAGTAGCACTCTGCAAAATTTCTCTGGGATGTGTGCATTCTTCTCTGAGTTGAAGCTTTTATTTTTGGTTGAGCAGATTTGAAACCGTTTTTTTTGTAGAATCTGCAAGTGGTTATTTGAGATCTTTTCGTCCAATGTGGGAAAAGGAAATATCTTCACATAAAAACCAGACAGAAGCATTCTGAGCAACTTCTTGGTGATATGGGCATTCAACTATCAGAGTTGAAGCTTTCCTTTGGTTGAACAGATTTGAAATAGTCCTTTTGTACAATCTGCAAGTGGATATTTGAGTTCTTTTCATCCAATGCTGAAAAGGAAATATCTTCACTTTAAAACTAAACTGAAGCATTCTGAGCAACTTCTTAGTGATGGGTGCATTCAACTCACAGAGTTGAGTCTTTCATTTGACTGAGCAATTTTGAAACTGTCTGTTTGAAGAATCTACAATTGGGCATTTGGAGTGCTTTGTGGCCTATTGTGGAAAATGGTATATCTTCACCAAAATGATACACGGGAGAATCTTTCAAAATTTCCTTGTGATGTGTGCCTTCATCTCACATAGTGGAAGCTTTCTTTTGGTTAAGCAGATATGAAACTGTCTTATTCAAGATTCTGCCAGTGCAAATTTGAAATCTTTTCTTCCAATGCGGTGAAAGGAGTTATCTTCACATAAAACCTAGAGAGAAGCATTCTGTACAACTTCTTAGTGATATGTGCATTCCACTCACAGAGTTGAAACTTTCTTTTGATGGAGCAGTTTTGAAACAATTTGAAGAATCCGGAAGTGGACATTTGGAATGCTTTGAGGCCTATGGTAAAAAATTAAATATCTTCACCTGGAAAGTACTCAGAAGCATTCTGCGAAATCATTTTGTGACGTATGCATTCATCTCACAGAGTTCAAGTCTCCTTTTGGTTGAGCAGATTTGAAACTGTCTTTTGTAGAATCTGCAAGTGGATATATGAGATCTTTTCGTCCAGTGCAAAAAAAAGGAAATATCATCTGATAAAACTAGGCAGAACATCCTGAACAAATTCTTAGTGATACATGCATTCAAGTAAAAGGTGAACCATGCTTTTGATCCAGCAGTTTTGAAACACTCTGTTTGAAGAATCTGTAAGTGGACATTTGGAGCGATTTGAGGCCTATGTTGAAAAAGGAAATATGTTCACGTAAAAGCTACAGAAAAGGATTCTGTAAAATTTCTTTATGATGTGTGCATTCTTGTCACAGTGTTGAAGCTTTCTTTTGGTTGAGCAGACTTGAAGCTTTCCTTTTGGAGAATCTGCAAGTGGATATTTGAGACCTTTACGTCCAATGGGGAACCGGATTTATCTTCACATAAAAACTAGACGGAAGCTTTCTGAGCAACTTCTTAGTGATGCGTGTATTCCACTCACAGAGTTGAACCTTTCTTTTGATTGAGCAGTTTTGAAACACTTTTTGTCAAGAATCTGCAAGGTTACAATTGGAGGGCTTTGAGACCTATGCTCAAAAAGGAAATATCTTCACATTAATACTACACAGAACCATTTTGCAAAATACGTTTGTGATGTGTGCGTTCACCTGACAGAGGTGAAGCTTTCTTTTGTTGAGCATATATGAAAAAGTCTTTATATAGTGTCTGCAAGAGGATATTTGAGATCTTTGCATCCAATGTGGGTAAAGGAAATATCATCACTTAAAAACTACACATAGGCATTCTGAGAAACTTCTTAGTGATATGTGCATTCAACTCACAGAGTTGGACATTTCTTTTGATTCAGCCGTTTTGAAACACGGTGTTTGAAGAATCTGCAAGTTGTCATTTGGAGTGCTTTGAGGGCAATGATGTAAAAGGAAATATCTTCATATAAAAACTACACAGAATAATTCTGTGAAATTTATTTGTGATGTGTGAATTCGTTTCACAGGGAAAAACCTCTCCTATGGTTGAGCAGATTTGAAACTGTCTTTTTCTACAATCTGCAAGTGGATATTTGAGATCTTTTCTTCCAATGCATGAAAAGGAATTATCTTCAGTTACAAACTACATGGAAGCATTCTGAACAACTCCTTTGTGTTGTGTGCATTCATCTCATGGAAGTCAGCCTTTCTCTTGCTTGAACAGTTTCGAAACTCTCTGTTAAAAGGATCTGCAACTGGACATTTGGAGTGCTTTGTGGCCTATGGTGAAAAAGGAAATATATTCTTATGAAAGCTAAAGAGAAGCATCCTGCGAAATTTTTTTATGATGTGTGCATTCATCTCACAGAGTTGAACCTTTTATTTTGTTGAGCAGATTTGAACAAGTCTTTTCCTAGAATCTGCAAGTGGATATTTGAGATGTCTGCGTCCATTGCGAGAAAAAGAATTATCTTCATATAAAAACTAGACAGAAGCATTCACAACAACTACTTAGTGACATGTGCATTCAACTCACAGAGTTTAAACTTTCTTTTGATTGAGCAGTTTTGAAACACGGTGTTTGAAGGATCTGCAAGTGGACATTTGGAGGTCTTTGAGACCTACGGTTAAAAGACAAGTATCTTCACATAAAAACTACACAGAAGCATCCTGCAAAATTTCTTTGTGATGTGTGCATTCATCTCAGAGAGTTGAAGCTTTTTTTCATTTTGAGCAGATTTGAAACAGTCTTTTTGTGGACTCTGTAACTGCATATTTGAGATCATTTGGTCCGATGCAGGAAAAGGAAATATCTTCACATAAAAATCGGACGGAAGCATTCTGAGCAACCTCTTAATGATATGTGCATTCAACTCAGAGAATTGAACCATTCTTTTGATTGATCAGTTTTGAAACACTCTTTGAAGAATCTGCAAGAGGACACTTGGAGGGCTTTGAGACCTATGGTGAAAAAGGAAATATCTTCACATAAAAACCAAACAGTAGCACTCTGCAAAATTTCTCTGGGATGTGTGCATTCTTCTCTGAGTTGAAGCTTTTCTTTTTGGTTGAGCAGATTTGAAACCGTTTTTTTTGTAGAATCTGCAAGTGGTTATTTGAGATCTTTTCGTCCAATGTGGGAAAAGGAAATATCTTCACATAAAAACTAGACAGAAGCATTCTGAGCAACTTCTTGGTGATGTGGTTATTCAACTCTCAGAGTTGAAGCTTTCCTTTGGTTGAACAGATTTGAAATAGTCCTTTTGTACAATCTGCAAGTGGATATTTGAGTTCTTTTCATCCAATGCTGAAAAGGAAATATCTTCACTTTAAAACTAAACTGAAGCATTCTGAGCAACTTCTTAGTGATGGGTGCATTCAACTCACAGAGTTGAGCCTTTCATTTGATTGAGCAATTTTGAGACTCTCTGTTTGAAGAATCTGCAATTGGGCATTTGGAGTGCTTTGTGGCCTATTGTGGAAAATGGTATATCTTCACCACAATGATACACGGGAGAATCTTGCGAAATTTCCTTGTGATGTGTGCCTTCATCTCACATAGTGGAAGCTTTCTTTTGGTTAAGCAGATATGAAACAGTCTTTTTCAAGATTCTGCCAGTGCAAATTTGAAATCTTTTCTTCCAATGCGGTGAAAGGAATTATCTTCACATAAAACCTAGAGAGAAGCATTCTGTACAACTTCTTAGTGATATGTGCATTCCACTCACAGAGTTGAAACTTTCTTTTGATGGAGCAGTTTTGAAACAATCTGAAGAATCCGGAAGTGGACATTTGGAATGCTTTGAGGCCTATGATAAAAAATTAAATATCTTCACCTGAAAAATACTCAGAAGCATTCTGCGAAATTATTTTGTGATGTATGCATTCACCTCACAGAGTTCAAGTTTCCTTTTGGTTGAGCAGATTTGAAACAGTCTTTTGTAGAATCTGCAAGTGGATATATGAGATCTGTTCGTCCAGTGCAAAAAAAAGGAAATATCATCTGATAAAACTAGGCAGAACATCCTGAACAAATTCTTAGTGATACATGCATTCAAGTAAAAGGTGAACCATGCTTTTGATCCAGCAGTTTTGAAACACTCTGTTTGAAGAATCTGTAAGTGGACATTTTCAGCGATTTGAGGCCTATGTTGAAAAAGGAAATATGTTCACGTAAAAGCTACAGAAAAGGATTCTGTAAGATTTCTTTATGATGTGTGCATTCTTCTCACAGTGTTGAAGCTTTCTTTTGGTTGAGCAGACTTGAAGCTTTCCTTTTGGAGAATCTGCAAGTGGATATTTGAGACCTTTACGTCCAATGGGGAACCGGATTTATCTTCACATAAAAACTAGACGGAAGCTTTCTGAGCAACTTCTTAGTGATGCGTGTATTCCACTCACAGAGTTGAACCATTCTTTTGATTGAGCAGTTTTGAAACACTTTTTGTCAAGAATCTGCAAGGTTACAATTGGAGGGCTTTGAGACCTATGCTCAAAAAGGAAATATCTTCACATTAATACTACACAGAACCATTTTGCAAAATACGTTTGTGATGTGTGTGTTCACCTGACAGTGGTGAAGCTTTCTTTTGTTGAGCATATATGAAAAAGTCTTTATATAGTGTCTGCAAGAGGATATTTGAGATCTTTGCATCCAATGTGGGTAAAGGAAATATCATCACTTAAAAACTACACATAGGCATTCTGAGAAACTTCTTAGTGATATGTGCATTCAACTCACAGAGTTGGACATTTCTTTTGATTCAGCCGTTTTGAAACATGGTGTTTGAAGAATCTGCAAGTTGGCATTTGGAATGCTTTGAGGGCAATGATGTAAAAGGAAATATCTTCATATAAAAACTACACAGAATAATTCTGTGAAATTTATTTGTGATGTGTGCATTCGTTTCACAGTGAAAAACCTCTCCTATGGTTGAGCAGATTTGAAACTGTCTTTTTCTACAATCTGCAAGTGGATATTTGAGATCTTTTCTTCCAATGCATGAAAAGGAATTATCTTCACTTACAAACTAGATGGAAGCATTCTGAACAACTCCTTTGTGTTGTGTGCATTCATCTCATGGAGGTCAGCCTTTCTCTTGCTTGAACAGTTTCGAAACTCTCTGTTAAAAGGATCTGCAACTGGACATTTGGAGTGCTTTGTGGCCTATGGTGAAAAAGGAAATATATTCTTATGAAAGATAAAGAGAAGCATCCTGCGAAATTTCTTTATGATGTGTGCATTCATCTCACAGAGTTGAAACTTCTATTTTGTTGAGCAGATTTGAACAAGTCTTTTCCTAGAATCTGGAAGTGGATATTTGAGATGTCTGCGTCCATTGCAAGAAAAAGAATTATCTTCATATAAAAACTAGACAGAAGCATTCACAACAACTACTTAGTGACATGTGCATTCAACTCACAGAGTTTAAACTTTCTTTTGATTGAGCAGTTTTGAAACACGGTGTTTGAAGGATCTACAAGTGGACATTTGGAGGTCTTTGAGACCTATGGTTAAAAGGCAAGTATCTTCACATAAAAACTACACAGAAGCATCCTGCAAAATTTCTTTGTGATGTGTGCATTCATCTCAGAGAGTTGAAGCTTTTTTTCATTTTGAGCAGATTTGAAACAGTCTTTTTGTGGACTCTGTAACTGCATATTTGAGATCATTTGGTCCGATGCAGGAAAAGGAAATATCTTCACATAAAAACCGGACGGAAGCATTCTGAGCAACCTCTTAATGATATGTGCATTCAACTCAGAGAATTGAACCATTCTTTTGATTGATCAGTTTTGAAACACTCTTTGAAGAATCTGCAAGAGGACATTTGGAGGGCTTTGAGACCTATGGTGAAAAAGGAAATATCTTCACATAAAAACCAAACAGTAGCACTCTGCAAAATTTCTCTGGGATGTGTGCATTCTTCTCTGAGTTGAAGCTTTTCTTTTTGGTTGAGCAGATTTGAAACCGTTTTTTTTGTAGAATCTGCAAGTGGTTATTTGAGATCTTTTCGTCCAATGTGGGAAAAGGAAATATCTTCACATAAAAACTAGACAGAAGCATTCTGAGCAACTTCTTGGTGATGTGGGCATTCAACTCTCAGAGTTGAAGCTTTCCTTTGGTTGAACAGATTTGAAATAGTCCTTTTGTACAATCTGCAACTGGATATTTGAGTTCTTTTCATCCAATGCTGAAAAGGAAATATCTTCACTTTAAAACTAAACTGAAGCATTCTGAGCAACTTCTTAGTGATGGGTGCGTTCAACTCACAGAGTTGAGCCTTTCATTTGATTGAGCAATTTTGAGACTCTCTGTTTGAAGAATCTGCAATTGGGCATTTGGACTGCTTTGTGGCCTATTGTGGAAAATGGTATATCTTCACCAAAATGATACACGGGAGAATCTTGCGAAATTTCCTTGTGATGTGTGCCTTCATCTCACATAGTGGAAGCTTTCTTTTGGTTAAGCAGATATGAAACAGTCTTTTTCAAGATTCTGCCAGTGCAAATTTGAAATCTTTTCTTCCAATGCGGTGAAAGGAATTATCTTCACATAAAACCTAGAGAGAAGCATTCTGTACAACTTCTTAGTGATATGTGCATTCCACTCACAGAGTTGAAACTTTCTTTTGATGGAGCAGTTTTGAAACAATCTCAAGAATCCGGAAGTGGACATTTGGAATGCTTTGAGGCCTATGGTAAAAAATTAAATATCTTCACCTGAAAAGTACTCAGAAGCATTCTGCGAAATTATTTTGTGATGTATGCATTCACCTCACAGAGTTCAAGTTTCCTTTTGGTTGAGCAGATTTGAAACAGTCTTTTGTAGAATCTGCAAGTGGATATATGAGATCTGTTCGTCCAGTGCAAAAAAAAGGAAATATCATCTGATAAAACTAGGCAGAACAACCTGAACAAATTCTTAGTGATACATGCATTCAAGTAAAAGGTGAACGATGCTTTTGATCCAGCAGTTTTGAAACACTCTGTTTGAAGAATCTGTAAGTGGACATTTGGAGCGATTTGAGGCCTATGTTGAAAAAGGAAATATGTTCACGTAGAAGCTACAGAAAAGGATTCTGTAAGATTTCTTTATGATGTGTGCATTCTTCTCACAGTATTGAAGCTTTCTTTTGGTTGAGCAGACTTGAAGCTTTCCTTTTGGAGAATCTGCAAGTGGATATTTGAGACCTTTACGTCCAATGGGGAACCGGATTTATCTTCACATAAAAACTAGACGGAAGCTTTCTGAGCAACTTCTTAGTGATGCGTGTATTCCACTCACAGAGTTGAACCTTTCTTTTGATTGAGCAGTTTTGAAACACTTTTTGTCAAGAATCTGCAAGGTTACAATTGGAGGGCTTTGAGACCTATGCTCAAAAAGGAAATATCTTCACATTAATACTACACAGAACCATTTTGCAAAATACGTTTGTGATGTGTGCGTTCACCTGACAGAGGTGAAGCTTTCTTTTGTTGAGCATATATGAAAAAGTCTTTATATAGTGTCTGCAAGAGGATATTTGAGATCTCTGCGTCCAATGTGGGAAAAGGAAATATCATCACTTAAAAACTACACATAGGCATTCTGAGAAACTTCTTAGTGATATGTGCATTCAACTCACAGAGTTGGACATTTCTTTTGATTCAGCCGTTTTGAAACACGGTGTTTGAAGAATCTGCAAGTTGGCATTTGGAGTGCTTTGAGGGCAATGATGTAAAAGGAAATATCTTCATATAAAAACTACACAGAATAATTCTGTGAAATTTATTTGTGATGTGTGCATTCGTTTCACAGGGAAAAACCTCTCCTATGGTTGAGCAGATTTGAAACTGTCTTTTTCTACAATCTGCAAGTGGATATTTGAGATCTTTTCTTCCAATGCATGAAAAGGAATTATCTTCACTTACAAACTAGATGGAAGCATTCTGAACAACTCCTTTGTGTTGTGTGCATTCATCTCATGGAGGTCAGCCTTTCTCTTGCTTGAACAGTATCGAAACTCTCTGTTAAAAGGATCTGCAACTGGACATTTGGAGTGCTTTGTGGCCTATGGTGAAAAAGGAAATATATTCTTATGAAAGATAAAGAGAAGCATCCTGCGAAATTTCTTTATGATGTGTGCATTCATCTCACAGAGTTGAACCTTTTATTTTGTTGAGCAGATTTGAACAAGTCTTTTCCTAGAATCTGCAAGTGGATATTTGAGATGTCTGCGTCCATTGCGAGAAAAAGAATTATCTTCATATAAAAACTAGACAGAAGCATTCACAACAACTACTTAGTGACATGTGCATTCAACTCACAGAGTTTAAACTTTCTTTTGATTGAGCAGTTTTGAAACACGGTGTTTGAAGGATCTGCAAGTGGACATTTGGAGGTCTTTGAGACCTACGGTTAAAAGGCAAGTATCTTCACATAAAAACTACACAGAAGCATCCTGCAAAATTTCTTTGTGATGTGTGCATTCATCTCAGAGAGTTGAAGCTTTTTTTCATTTTGAGCAGATTTGAAACAGTCTTTTTGTGGACTCTGTAACTGCATATTTGAGATCATTTGGTCCGATGCAGGAAAAGGAAATATCTTCACATAAAAACCGGACGGAAGCATTCTGAGCAACTTCTTAATGATATGGGCATTCAACTCAGAGAATTGAACCATTCTTTTGATTGATCAGTTTTGAAACACTCTTTGAAGAATCTGCAAGAGGACATTTGGAGGGCTTTGAGACCTATGGTGAAAAAGGAAATATCTTCACATAAAAACCAAACAGTAGCACTCTGCTAAATTTCTCTGGGATGTGTGCATTCTTCTCTGAGTTGAAGCTTTTCTTTTTGGTTGAGCAGATTTGAAACCGTTTTTTTTGTAGAATCTGCAATTGGTTATTTGAGATCTTTTCGTCCAATGTGGGAAAAGGAAATATCTTCACATAAAAACTAGACAGAAGCATTCTGAGCAACTTCTTGGTGATGTGGGCATTCAACTCTCAGAGTTGAAGCTTTCCTTTGGTTGAACAGATTTGAAATAGTCCTTTTGTACAATCTGCAAGTGGATATTTGAGTTCTTTTCATCCAAGGCTGAAAAGGAAATATCTTCACTTTAAAACTAAACTGAAACATTCTGAGCAACTTCTTAGTGTTGGGTGCATTCAACTCACAGAGTTGAGCCATTCATTTGATTGAGCAATTTTGAAACTCTCTGTTTGAAGAATCTGCAATTGGGGATTTGGAGTGCTTTGTGGCCTATTGTGGAAAATGATATATCTTCACCAAAATGATACACGGGAGAATCTTGTGAAATTTCCTTGTGATGTGTGCCTTCATCTCACATAGTTGAAGCCTTCTTTTGGTTAAGCAGATATGAAACAGTCTTTTTCAAGATTCTGCCAGTGCAAATTTGAAATCTTTTCTTCCAATGCGGTGAAAGGAATTATCTTCACATAAAACCTAGAGAGAAGCATTCTGTACAACTTCTTAGTGATATGTGCATTCCACTCACAGAGTTGAAACTTTCTTTTGATGGAGCAGTTTTGAAACAATCTGAAGAATCCGGAAGTGGACATTTGGAATGCTTTGAGGCCTATGGTAAACAATTATATATCTTCACCTGAAAAGTACTCAGAAGCATTCTGCGAAATCATTTTGTGATGTATGCATTCATCTCAAAGAGTTCAAGTTTCCTTTTGGTTGAGCAGGTTTGAAACAGTCTTTTGTAGAATCTGCAAGTGGATATATGAGATCTTTTCGTCCAGTGCAAAAAAAAGGAAATATCATCTGATAAAACTAGGAAGAACATCCTGAACAAATTCTTAGTGATACATGCATTCAAGTAAAAGGTGAACCATGCTTTTGATCCAGCAGTTTTGAAACACTCTGTTTGAAGAATCTGCAAGTGGACATTTGGAGCGATTTGAGGCCTATGTTGAAAAAGGAAATATGTTCACGTAAAAGCTACAGAAAAGGATTCTGTGAAATTCCTTTATGATGTGTGCATTCTTCTCACAGTGTTGAAGCTTTCTTTTGGTTGAGCAGATTTGAAGCTTTCCTTTTGGAGAATCTGCAAGTGGATATTTGTGATCTTTACATCCAATGGGGAACCGGATTTATCTTCACATAAAAACTAGACGGAAGCCTTCTGAGCAACTTCTTAGTGATGCGTGTATTCCACTCACAGAGTTGAACCTTTCTTTTGATTGAGCAGTTTTGAAACACTTTTTGTCAAGAATCTGCAAGGTTACAATTGGAGGGCTTTGAGACCTATGCTCAAAAAGGAAATATCTTCACATTAATACTACACAGAACCATTTTGCAAAATACGTTTGTGATGTGTGCGTTCACCTGACAGAGGTGAAGCTTTCTTTTGTTGAGCATATATGAAAAAGTCTTTATATAGTGTCTGCAAGAGAATATTTGAGATCTTTGCATCCAATGTGGGAAAAGGAAATATCATCACTTAAAAACTACACATAGGCATTCTGAGAAACTTCTTAGTGATATGTGCATTCAACTCACAGAGTTGGACATTTCTTTTGATTCAGCCGTTTTGAAACACGGTGTTTGAAGAATCTGCAAGTTGGCATTTGGAGTGCTTTGAGGGCAATGATGTAAAAGGAAATATCTTCATATAAAAACTACACAGAATAATTCTGTGAAATTTATTTGTGATGTGTGCATTCGTTTCACAGGGAAAAACCTCTCCTATGGTTGAGCAGATTTGAAACTGTCTTTTTCTACAATCTGCAAGTGGATATTTGAGATCTTTTCTTCCAATGCATGAAAAGGAATTATCTTCACTTACAAACTAGATGGAAGCATTCTGAACAACTCCTTTGTGTTGTGTGCATTCATCTCATGGAGGTCAGCCTTTCTCTTGCTTGAACAGTTTCGAAACTCTCTGTTAAAAGGATCTGCAACTGGACATTTGGAGTGCTTTGTGGCCTATGGTGAAAAAGGAAATATATTCTTATGAAAGATAAAGAGAAGGATCCTGCGAAATTTCTTTATGATGTGTGCATTCATCTCACAGAGTTGAACCTTTTATTTTGTTGAGCAGATTTGAACAAGTCTTTTCTTAGAATCTGCAAGTAGATATTTGAGATGTCTGCGTCCATTGCGAGAAAAAGAATTATCTTCATATAAAAACTAGACAGAAGCATTCACAACAACTACTTAGTGACATGTGCATTCAACTCACAGAGTTTAAACTTTCTTTTGATTGAGCAGTTTTGAAACACGGTGTTTGAAGTATCTGCAAGTGGACATTTGGAGGTCTTTGAGACCTACGGTTAAAAGGCAAGTATCTTCACATAAAAACTACACAGAAGCATCCTGCAAAATTTTTTGTGATGTGTGCATTCATCTCAGGGAATTGAAGCTTTTTTGATTTTGAGCAGATTTGAAACAGTCTTTTTGTGGACTCTGTAACTTCATATTTGAGATCATTTGGTCCAATGCAGGAAAAGGAAATATCTTCACATAAAAACCGGACAGAAGCATTCAGAGCAACTTCTTAATGATATGTGCATTCAACTCAGAGAATTGAACCATTCTTTTGACTGATCAGTTTTGAAACACTCTTTGAAGAATCTGCAAGAGGACATTTGGAGGGCTTTGAGACCTATGGTGAAAAAGGAAATATCTTCACATAAAAACCAAACAGTAGCACTCTGCAAAATTTCTCTGGGATGTGTGCATTCTTCTCTGAGTTGAAGCTTTTATTTTTGGTTGAGCAGATTTGAAACCGTTTTTTTTGTAGAATCTGCAAGTGGTTATTTGAGATCTTTTCGTCCAATGTGGGAAAAGGAAATATCTTCACATAAAAACCAGACAGAAGCATTCTGAGCAACTTCTTGGTGATATGGGCATTCAACTATCAGAGTTGAAGCTTTCCTTTGGTTGAACAGATTTGAAATAGTCCTTTTGTACAATCTGCAAGTGGATATTTGAGTTCTTTTCATCCAATGCTGAAAAGGAAATATCTTCACTTTAAAACTAAACTGAAGCATTCTGAGCAACTTCTTAGTGATGGGTGCATTCAACTCACAGAGTTGAGTCTTTCATTTGACTGAGCAATTTTGAAACTGTCTGTTTGAAGAATCTACAATTGGGCATTTGGAGTGCTTTGTGGCCTATTGTGGAAAATGGTATATCTTCACCAAAATGATACACGGGAGAATCTTTCAAAATTTCCTTGTGATGTGTGCCTTCATCTCACATAGTGGAAGCTTTCTTTTGGTTAAGCAGATATGAAACTGTCTTATTCAAGATTCTGCCAGTGCAAATTTGAAATCTTTTCTTCCAATGCGGTGAAAGGAGTTATCTTCACATAAAACCTAGAGAGAAGCATTCTGTACAACTTCTTAGTGATATGTGCATTCCACTCACAGAGTTGAAACTTTCTTTTGATGGAGCAGTTTTGAAACAATTTGAAGAATCCGGAAGTGGACATTTGGAATGCTTTGAGGCCTATGGTAAAAAATTAAATATCTTCACCTGGAAAGTACTCAGAAGCATTCTGCGAAATCATTTTGTGACGTATGCCTTCATCTCACAGAGTTCAAGTCTCCTTTTGGTTGAGCAGATTTGAAACTGTCTTTTGTAGAATCTGCAAGTGGATATATGAGATCTTTTCGTCCAGTGCAAAAAAAAGGAAATATCATCTGATAAAACTAGGCAGAACATCCTGAACAAATTCTTAGTGATACATGCATTCAAGTAAAAGGTGAACCATGCTTTTGATCCAGCAGTTTTGAAACACTCTGTTTGAAGAATCTGTAAGTGGACATTTGGAGCGATTTGAGGCCTATGTTGAAAAAGGAAATATGTTCACGTAAAAGCTACAGAAAAGGATTCTGTAAAATTTCTTTATGATGTGTGCATTCTTGTCACAGTGTTGAAGCTTTCTTTTGGTTGAGCAGACTTGAAGCTTTCCTTTTGGAGAATCTGCAAGTGGATATTTGAGACCTTTACGTCCAATGGGGAACCGGATTTATCTTCACATAAAAACTAGACGGAAGCTTTCTGAGCAACTTCTTAGTGATGCGTGTATTCCACTCACAGAGTTGAACCTTTCTTTTGATTGAGCAGTTTTGAAACACTTTTTGTCAAGAATCTGCAAGGTTACAATTGGAGGGCTTTGAGACCTATGCTCAAAAAGGAAATATCTTCACATTAATACTACACAGAACCATTTTGCAAAATACGTTTGTGATGTGTGCGTTCACCTGACAGAGGTGAAGCTTTCTTTTGTTGAGCATATATGAAAAAGTCTTTATATAGTGTCTGCAAGAGGATATTTGAGATCTTTGCATCCAATGTGGGTAAAGGAAATATCATCACTTAAAAACTACACATAGGCATTCTGAGAAACTTCTTAGTGATATGTGCATTCAACTCACAGAGTTGGACATTTCTTTTGATTCAGCCGTTTTGAAACACGGTGTTTGAAGAATCTGCAAGTTGTCATTTGGAGTGCTTTGAGGGCAATGATGTAAAAGGAAATATCTTCATATAAAAACTACACAGAATAATTCTGTGAAATTTATTTGTGATGTGTGAATTCGTTTCACAGGGAAAAACCTCTCCTATGGTTGAGCAGATTTGAAACTGTCTTTTTCTACAATCTGCAAGTGGATATTTGAGATCTTTTCTTCCAATGCATGAAAAGGAATTATCTTCAGTTACAAACTAGATGGAAGCATTCTGAACAACTCCTTTGTGTTGTGTGCATTCATCTCATGGAAGTCAGCCTTTCTCTTGCTTGAACAGTTTCGAAACTCTCTGTTAAAAGGATCTGCAACTGGACATTTGGAGTGCTTTGTGGCCTATGGTGAAAAAGGAAATATATTCTTATGAAAGCTAAAGAGAAGCATCCTGCGAAATTTTTTTATGATGTGTGCATTCATCTCACAGAGTTGAACCTTTTATTTTGTTGAGCAGATTTGAACAAGTCTTTTCCTAGAATCTGCAAGTGGATATTTGAGATGTCTGCGTCCATTGCGAGAAAAAGAATTATCTTCATATAAAAACTAGACAGAAGCATTCACAACAACTACTTAGTGACATGTGCATTCAACTCACAGAGTTTAAACTTTCCTTTGATTGAGCAGTTTTGAAACACGGTGTTTGAAGGATCTGCAAGTGGACATTTGGAGGTCTTTGAGACCTACGGTTAAAAGACAAGTATCTTCACATAAAAACTACACAGAAGCATCCTGCAAAATTTCTTTGTGATGTGTGCATTCATCTCAGAGAGTTGAAGCTTTTTTTCATTTTGAGCAGATTTGAAACAGTCTTTTTGTGGACTCTGTAACTGCATATTTGAGATCATTTGGTCCGATGCAGGAAAAGGAAATATCTTCACATAAAAATCGGACGGAAGCATTCTGAGCAACCTCTTAATGATATGTGCATTCAACTCAGAGAATTGAACCATTCTTTTGATTGATCAGTTTTGAAACACTCTTTGAAGAATCTGCAAGAGGACACTTGGAGGGCTTTGAGACCTATGGTGAAAAAGGAAATATCTTCACATCAAAACCAAACAGTAGCACTCTGCAAAATTTCTCTGGGATGTGTGCATTCTTCTCTGAGTTGAAGCTTTTCTTTTTGGTTGAGCAGATTTGAAACCGTTTTTTTTGTAGAATCTGCAAGTGGTTATTTGAGATCTTTTCGTCCAATGTGGGAAAAGGAAATATCTTCACATAAAAACTAGACAGAAGCATTCTGAGCAACTTCTTGGTGATGTGGTTATTCAACTCTCAGAGTTGAAGCTTTCCTTTGGTTGAACAGATTTGAAATAGTCCTTTTGTACAATCTGCAAGTGGATATTTGAGTTCTTTTCATCCAATGCTGAAAAGGAAATATCTTCACTTTAAAACTAAACTGAAGCATTCTGAGCAACTTCTTAGTGATGGGTGCATTCAACTCACAGAGTTGAGCCTTTCATTTGATTGAGCAATTTTGAGACTCTCTGTTTGAAGAATCTGCAATTGGGCATTTGGAGTGCTTTGTGGCCTATTGTGGAAAATGGTATATCTTCACCACAATGATACACGGGAGAATCTTGCGAAATTTCCTTGTGATGTGTGCCTTCATCTCACATAGTGGAAGCTTTCTTTTGGTTAAGCAGATATGAAACAGTCTTTTTCAAGATTCTGCCAGTGCAAATTTGAAATCTTTTCTTCCAATGCGGTGAAAGGAATTATCTTCACATAAAACCTAGAGAGAAGCATTCTGTACAACTTCTTAGTGATATGTGCATTCCACTCACAGAGTTGAAACTTTCTTTTGATGGAGCAGTTTTGAAACAATCTGAAGAATCCGGAAGTGGACATTTGGAATGCTTTGAGGCCTATGGTAAAAAATTAAATATCTTCACCTGAAAAATACTCAGAAGCATTCTGCGAAATTATTTTGTGATGTATGCATTCACCTCACAGAGTTCAAGTTTCCTTTTGGTTGAGCAGATTTGAAACAGTCTTTTGTAGAATCTGCAAGTGGATATATGAGATCTGTTCGTCCAGTGCAAAAAAAAGGAAATATCATCTGATAAAACTAGGCAGAACATCCTGAACAAATTCTTAGTGATACATGCATTCAAGTAAAAGGTGAACCATGCTTTTGATCCAGCAGTTTTGAAACACTCTGTTTGAAGAATCTGTAAGTGGACATTTTCAGCGATTTGAGGCCTATGTTGAAAAAGGAAATATGTTCACGTAAAAGCTACAGAAAAGGATTCTGTAAGATTTCTTTATGATGTGTGCATTCTTCTCACAGTGTTGAAGCTTTCTTTTGGTTGAGCAGACTTGAAGCTTTCCTTTTGGAGAATCTGCAAGTGGATATTTGAGACCTTTACGTCCAATGGGGAACCGGATTTATCTTCACATAAAAACTAGACGGAAGCTTTCTGAGCAACTTCTTAGTGATGCGTGTATTCCACTCACAGAGTTGAACCATTCTTTTGATTGAGCAGTTTTGAAACACTTTTTGTCAAGAATCTGCAAGGTTACAATTGGAGGGCTTTGAGACCTATGCTCAAAAAGGAAATATCTTCACATTAATACTACACAGAACCATTTTGCAAAATACGTTTGTGATGTGTGTGTTCACCTGACAGTGGTGAAGCTTTCTTTTGTTGAGCATATATGAAAAAGTCTTTATATAGTGTCTGCAAGAGGATATTTGAGATCTTTGCATCCAATGTGGGTAAAGGAAATATCATCACTTAAAAACTACACATAGGCATTCTGAGAAACTTCTTAGTGATATGTGCATTCAACTCACAGAGTTGGACATTTCTTTTGATTCAGCCGTTTTGAAACACGGTGTTTGAAGAATCTGCAAGTTGGCATTTGGAATGCTTTGAGGGCAATGATGTAAAAGGAAATATCTTCATATAAAAACTACACAGAATAATTCTGTGAAATTTATTTGTGATGTGTGCATTCGTTTCACAGTGAAAAACCTCTCCTATGGTTGAGCAGATTTGAAACTGTCTTTTTCTACAATCTGCAAGTGGATATTTGAGATCTTTTCTTCCAATGCATGAAAAGGAATTATCTTCACTTACAAACTAGATGGAAGCATTCTGAACAACTCCTTTGTGTTGTGTGCATTCATCTCATGGAGGTCAGCCTTTCTCTTGCTTGAACAGTTTCGAAACTCTCTGTTAAAAGGATCTGCAACTGGACATTTGGAGTGCTTTGTGGCCTATGGTGAAAAAGGAAATATATTCTTATGAAAGATAAAGAGAAGCATCCTGCGAAATTTCTTTATGATGTGTGCATTCATCTCACAGAGTTGAAACTTCTATTTTGTTGAGCAGATTTGAACAAGTCTTTTCCTAGAATCTGGAAGTGGATATTTGAGATGTCTGCGTCCATTGCAAGAAAAAGAATTATCTTCATATAAAAACTAGACAGAAGCATTCACAACAACTACTTAGTGACATGTGCATTCAACTCACAGAGTTTAAACTTTCTTTTGATTGAGCAGTTTTGAAACACGGTGTTTGAAGGATCTGCAAGTGGACATTTGGAGGTCTTTGAGACCTATGGTTAAAAGGCAAGTATCTTCACATAAAAACTACACAGAAGCATCCTGCAAAATTTCTTTGTGATGTGTGCATTCATCTCAGAGAGTTGAAGCTTTTTTTCATTTTGAGCAGATTTGAAACAGTCTTTTTTTTTTTTTTTTTTTTTTTTTTTTTTTTTTTTTTTTTTTTTTTTTTTTTTGAGACGGAGTCTCGCTCTGTCGCCCAGGCTGGAGTGCAGTGGCGCGATCTCAGCTCACTGCAAGCTCCGCCTCCCGGGTTCACGCCATTCTCCTGCCTCAGCCTCTCCGAGTAGCTGGGACTACAGGCGCCCGCCACCACGCCCGGCTAATTTTTTTTATACTTTTAGTAGAGACGGGGTTTCACCGTGGTCTCGATCTCCTGACCTCGTGATCCGCCCGCCTCGGCCTCCCAAAGTGCTGGGATTACAAGCGTGAGCCACCGCGCCCGGCCAGAAACAGTCTTTTTGTGGACTCTGTAACTGCATATTTGAGATCATTTGGTCCGATGCAGGAAAAGGAAATATCTTCACATAAAAACCGGACGGAAGCATTCTGAGCAACCTCTTAATGATATGTGCATTCAACTCAGAGAATTGAACCATTCTTTTGATTGATCAGTTTTGAAACACTCTTTGAAGAATCTGCAAGAGGACATTTGGAGGGCTTTGAGACCTATGGTGAAAAAGGAAATATCTTCACATCAAAACCAAACAGTAGCACTCTGCAAAATTTCTCTGGGATGTGTGCATTCTTCTCTGAGTTGAAGCTTTTCTTTTTGGTTGAGCAGATTTGAAACCGTTTTATTTGTAGAATCTGCAAGTGGTTATTTGAGATCTTTTCGTCCAATGTGGGAAAAGGAAATATCTTCACATAAAAACTAGACAGAAGCATTCTGAGCAACTTCTTGGTGATGTGGGCATTCAACTCTCAGAGTTGAAGCTTTCCTTTGGTTGAACAGATTTGAAATAGTCCTTTTGTACAATCTGCAACTGGATATTTGAGTTCTTTTCATCCAATGCTGAAAAGGAAATATCTTCACTTTAAAACTAAACTGAAGCATTCTGAGCAACTTCTTAGTGATGGGTGCGTTCAACTCACAGAGTTGAGCCTTTCATTTGATTGAGCAATTTTGAGACTCTCTGTTTGAAGAATCTGCAATTGGGCATTTGGACTGCTTTGTGGCCTATTGTGGAAAATGGTATATCTTCACCAAAATGATACACGGGAGAATCTTGCGAAATTTCCTTGTGATGTGTGCCTTCATCTCACATAGTGGAAGCTTTCTTTTGGTTAAGCAGATATGAAACAGTCTTTTTCAAGATTCTGCCAGTGCAAATTTGAAATCTTTTCTTCCAATGCGGTGAAAGGAATTATCTTCACATAAAACCTAGAGAGAAGCATTCTGTACAACTACTTAGTGATATGTGCATTCCACTCACAGAGTTGAAACTTTCTTTTGATGGAGCAGTTTTGAAACAATCTCAAGAATCCGGAAGTGGACATTTGGAATGCTTTGAGGCCTATGGTAAAAAATTAAATATCTTCACCTGAAAAGTACTCAGAAGCATTCTGCGAAATTATTTTGTGATGTATGCATTCACCTCACAGAGTTCAAGTTTCCTTTTGGTTGAGCAGATTTGAAACAGTCTTTTGTAGAATCTGCAAGTGGATATATGAGATCTGTTCGTCCAGTGCAAAAAAAAGGAAATATCATCTGATAAAACTAGGCAGAACATCCTGAACAAATTCTTAGTGATACATGCATTCAAGTAAAAGGTGAACCATGCTTTTGATCCAGCAGTTTTGAAACACTCTGTTTGAAGAATCTGTAAGTGGACATTTTCAGCGATTTGAGGCCTATGTTGAAAAAGGAAATATGTTCACGTAAAAGCTACAGAAAAGGATTCTGTAAGATTTCTTTATGATGTGTGCATTCTTCTCACAGTGTTGAAGCTTTCTTTTGGTTGAGCAGACTTGAAGCTTTCCTTTTGGAGAATCTGCAAGTGGATATTTGAGACCTTTACGTCCAATGGGGAACCGGATTTATCTTCACATAAAAACTAGACGGAAGCTTTCTGAGCAACTTCTTAGTGATGCGTGTATTCCACTCACAGAGTTGAACCTTTCTTTTGATTGAGCAGTTTTGAAACACTTTTTGTCAAGAATCTGCAAGGTTACAATTGGAGGGCTTTGAGACCTATGCTCAAAAAGGAAATATCTTCACATTAATACTACACAGAACCATTTTGCAAAATACGTTTGTGATGTGTGCGTTCACCTGACAGTGGTGAAGCTTTCTTTTGTTGAGCATATATGAAAAAGTCTTTATATAGTGTCTGCAAGAGGATATTTCAGATCTTTGCATCCAATGTGGGTAAAGGAAATATCATCACTTAAAAACTACACATAGGCATTCTGAGAATCTTCTTAGTGATATGTGCATTCAACTCACAGAGTTGGACATTTCTTTTGATTCAGCCGTTTTGAAACACGGTGTTTGAAGAATCTGCAAGTTGGCATTTGGAGTGCTTTGAGGGCAATGATGTAAAAGGAAATATCTTCATATAAAAACTACACAGAATAATTCTGTGAAATTTATTTGTGATGTGTGCATTCGTTTCACAGGGAAAAACCTCTCGTATGGTTGAGCAGATTTGAAACTGTCTTTTTCTACTATCTGCAAGTGGATATTTGAGATCTTTTCTTCCAATGCATGAAAAGGATTTATCTTCACTTACAAACTAGATGGAAGCATTCTGAACAACTCCTTTGTGTTGTGTGCATTCATCTCATGGAGGTCAGCCTTTCTCTTGCTTGAACAGTTTCGAAACTCTCTGTTAAAAGGATCTGCAACTGGACATTTGGAGTGCTTTGTGGCCTATGGTGAAAAAGGAAATATATTCTTATGAAAGATAAAGAGAAGCATCCTGCGAAATTTCTTTATGATGTGTGCATTCATCTCACAGAGTTGAACCTTTTATTTTGTTGAGCAGATTTGAACAAGTCTTTTCCTAGAATCTGCAAGTGGATATTTGAGATGTCTGCGTCCATTGCGAGAAAAAGAATTATCTTCATATAAAAACTAGACAGAAGCATTCACAACAACTACTTAGTGACATGTGCATTCAACTCACAGAGTTTAAACTTTCTTTTGATTGAGCAGTTTTGAAACACGGTGTTTGAAGGATCTGCATGTGGACATTTGGAGGTCTTTGAGACCTACGGTTAAAAGGCAAGTATCTTCACATAAAAACTACACAGAAGCATCCTGCAAAATTTCTTTGTGATGTGTGCATTCATCTCAGAGAGTTGAAGCTTTTTTTCATTTTGAGCAGACTTGAAACAGTCTTTTTGTGGACTCTGTAACTGCATATGTGAGATCATTTGATCCGATGCAGGAAAAGGAAATATCTTCACATAAAAACCGGACGGAAGCATTCTGAGCAACCTCTTAATGATATGTGCATTCAACTCAGAGAATTGAACCATTCTTTTGATTGATCAGTTTTGAAACACTCTTTGAAGAATCTGCAAGAGGACATTTGGAGGGCTTTGAGACCTATGGTGAAAAAGGAAATATCTTCACATCAAAACCAAACAGTAGCACTCTGCAAAATTTCTCTGGGATGTGTGCATTCTTCTCTGAGTTGAAGCTTTTCTTTTTGGTTGAGCAGATTTGAAACCGTTTTTTTTGTAGAATCTGCAAGTGGTTATTTGAGATCTTTTCGTCCAATGTGGGAAAAGGAAATATCGTCACATAAAAACTAGACAGAAGCATTCTGAGCAACTTCTTGGTGATGTGGGCACTCAACTCTCAGAGTTGAAGCTTTCCTTTGGTTGAACAGATTTGAAATAGTCCTTTTGTACAATCTGCAAGTGGATATTTGAGTTCTTTTCATCCAATGCTGAAAACGAAATATCTTCACTTTAAAACTAAACTGAAGCATTCTGAGCAACTTCTTAGTGATGGGTGCATTCAACTCACAGATTTGAGCCTTTCATTTGATTGAGCAATTTTGAGACTCTCTGTTTGAAGAATCTGCAATTGGGCATTTTGACTGCTTTGTGGCCTATTGTGGAAAATGGTATATCTTCACCAAAATGATACACGGGAGAATCTTGCGAAATTTCCTTGTGATGTGTGCCTTCATCTCACATAGTGGAAGCTTTCTTTATGTTAAGCAGATATGAAACAGTCTTTTTCAAGATTCTGCCAGTGAAAATTTGAAATCTTTTCTTCCAATGCGGTGAAAGGAATTATCTTCACATAAAACCTAGAGAGAAGCATTCTGTACAACTTCTTAGTGATATGTGCATTCCACTCACAGAGTTGAAACTTTCTTTTGATGGAGCAGTTTGGAAACAATCTGAAGAATCCGGAAGTGGACATTTGGAATGCTTTGAGGCCTATGGTAAAAAATTAAATATCTTCACCTGAAAAGTACTCAGAAGCATTCTGCGAAATTATTTTGTGATGTATGCATTCACCTCACAGAGTTCAAGTTTCCTTTTGGTTGAGCAGATTTGAAACAGTCTTTTGTAGAATCTGCAAGTGGATATATGAGATCTGTTCGTCCAGTGCAAAAAAAAGGAAATATCATCTGATAAAACTAGGCAGAACATCCTGAACAAATTCTTAGTGATACATGCATTCAAGTAAAAGGTGAACCATGCTTTTGATCCAGCAGTTTTGAAACACTCTGTTTGAAGAATCTGTAAGTGGACATTTGGAGCGATTTGAGGCCTATGTTGAAAAAGGAAATATGTTCACGTAAAAGCTACAGAAAAGGATTCTGTAAGATTTCTTTATGATGTGTGCATTCTTCTCACAGTGTTGAAGCTTTCTTTTGGTTGAGCAGACTTGAAGCTTTCCTTTTGGAGAATCTGCAAGTGGATATTTGAGACCTTTACGTCCAATGGGGAACCGGATTTATCTTCACATAAAAACTAGACGGAAGCTTTCTGAGCAACTTCTTAGTGATGCGTGTATTCCACTCACAGAGTTGAACCTTTCTTTTGATTGAGCAGTTTTGAAACACTTTTTGTCAAGAATCTGCAAGGTTACAATTGGAGGGCTTTGAGACCTATGCTCAAAAAGGAAATATCTTCACATTAATACTACACAGAACCATTTTGCAAAATACGTTTGTGATGTGTGCGTTCACCTGACAGAGGTGAAGCTTTCTTTTGTTGAGCATATATGAAAAAGTCTTTATATAGTGTCTGCAAGAGGATATTTGAGATCTCTGCGTCCAATGTGGGAAAAGGAAATATCATCACTTAAAAACTACACATAGGCATTCTGAGAAACTTCTTAGTGATATGTGCATTCAACTCACAGAGTTAGACATTTCTTTTGATTCAGCCGTTTTGAAACACGGTGTTTGAAGAATCTTCAAGTTGGCATTTGGAGTGCTTTGAGGGCAATGATGTAAAAGGAAATATCTTCATATAAAAACTACACAGAATAATTCTGTGAAATTTATTTGTGATGTGTGCATTCGTTTCACAGGGAAAAACCTCTCCTATGGTTGAGCAGATTTGAAACTGTCTTTTTCTACAATCTGCAAGTGGATATTTGAGATCTTTTCTTCCAATGCATGAAAAGGAATTATCTTCACTTACAAACTAGATGGAAGCATTCTGAACAACTCCTTTGTGTTGTGTGCATTCATCTCATGGAGGTCAGCTTTTCTCTTGCTTGAACAGTATCGAAACTCTCTGTTAAAAGGATCTGCAACTGGACATTTGGAGTGCTTTGTGGCCTATGGTGAAAAAGGAAATATATTCTTATGAAAGATAAAGAGAAGCATCCTGCGAAATTTCTTTATGATGTGTGCATTCATCTCACAGAGTTGAACCTTTTATTTTGTTGAGCAGATTTGAACAAGTCTTTTCCTAGAATCTGCAAGTGGATATTTGAGATGTCTGCGTCCATTGCGAGAAAAAGTATTATCTTCATATAAAAACTAGACAGAAGCATTCACAACAACTACTTAGTGACATGTGCATTCAACTCACAGAGTTTAAACTTTCTTTTGATTGAGCAGTTTTGAAACACGGTGTTTGAAGGATCTGCAAGTGGACATTTGGAGGTCTTTGAGACCTACGGTTAAAAGGCAAGTATCTTCACATAAAAACTACACAGAAGCATCCTGCAAAATTTCTTTGTGATGTGTGCATTCATCTCAGAGAGTTGAAGCTTTTTTTCATTTTGAGCAGATTTGAAACAGTCTTTTTGTGGACTCTGTAACTGCATATTTGAGATCATTTGGTCCGATGCAGGAAAAGGAAATATCTTCACATAAAAACCGGACGGAAGCATTCTGAGCAACCTCTTAATGATATGTGCATTCAACTCAGAGAATTGAACCATTCTTTTGATTGATCAGTTTTGAAACACTCTTTGAAGAATCTGCAAGAGGACATTTGGAGGGCTTTGAGACCTATGGTGAAAAAAGAAATATCTTCACATCAAAACCAAACAGTAGCACTCTGCAAAATTTCTCTGGGATGTGTGCATTCTTCTCTGAGTTGAAGCTTTTCTTTTTGGTTGAGCAGATTTGAAACCGTATTTTGTAGAATCTGCAAGTGGTTATTTGAGATCTTTTCGTCCAATGTGGGAAAAGGAAATATCTTCACATAAAAACTAGACAGAAGCATTCTGAGCAACTTCTTGGTGATGTGGGCATTCAACTCTCAGAGTTGAAGCTTTCCTTTGGTTGAACAGATTTGAAATAGTCCTTTTGTACAATCTGCAAGTGGATATTTGAGTTCTTTTCATCCAATGCTGAAAAGGAAATATCTTCATTTTAAAACTAAACTGAAGCATTCTGAGCAACTTCTTAGTGATGGGTGCATTCAACTCACAGAGTTGAGCCTTTCATTTGATTGAGCAATTTTGAGACTCTCTGTTTGAAGAATCTGCAATTGGGCATTTGGACTGCTTTGTGGCCTATTGTGGAAAATGGTATATCTTCACCAAAATGATACACGGGAGAATCTTGCGATATTTCCTTGTGATGTGTGCCTTCATCTCACATAGTGGAAGCTTTCTTTAGGTTAAGCAGATATGAAACAGTCTTTTTCAAGATTCTGCCAGTGCAAATTTGAAATCTTTTATTCCAATGCGGTGAAAGGAATTATCTTCACATAAAACCTAGAGAGAAGCATTCTGTACAACTTCTTAGTGATATGTGCATTCCACTCACAGAGTTGAAACTTTCTTTTGATGGAGCAGTTTTGAAACAATCTGAAGAATCCGGAAGTGGACATTTGGAATGCTTTGAGGCCTATGGTAAAAAATTAAATATCTTCACCTTAAAAGTACTCAGAAGCATTCTGCGAAATTATTTTGTGATGTATGCATTCACCTCACAGAGTTCAAGTTTCCTTTTGGTTGAGCAGATTTGAAACAGTCTTTTGTAGAATCTGCAAGTGGATATATGAGATCTGTTCGTCCAGTGCAAAAAAAAGGAAATATCATCTGATAAAACTAGGCAGAACATCCTGAACAAATTCTTAGTGATACATGCATTCAAGTAAAAGGTGAACCATGCTTTTGATCCAGCAGTTTTGAAACACTCTGTTTGAAGAATCTGTAAGTGGACATTTGGAGCGATTTGAGGCCTATGTTGAAAAAGGAAATATGTTCACGTAAAAGCTATAGAAAAGGATTCTGTAAGATTTCTTTATGATGTGTGCATTCTTCTCACAGTGTTGAAGCTTTCTTTTGGTTGAGCAGACTTGAAGCTTTCCTTTTGGAGAATCTGCAAGTGGATATTTGAGACCTTTACGTCCAATGGGGAACCGGATTTATCTTCACATAAAAACTAGACGGAAGCTTTCTGAGCAACTTCTTAGTGATGCGTGTATTCCACTCACAGAGTTGAACCTTTCTTTTGATTGAGCAGTTTTGAAACACTTTTTGTCAAGAATCTGCAAGGTTACAATTGGAGGGCTTTGAGACCTATGCTCAAAAAGGAAATATCTTCACATTAATATTACACAGAACCATTTTGCAAAATACGTTTGTGATGTGTGCGTTCACCTGACAGTGGTGAAGCTTTCTTTTGTTGAGCATATATGAAAAAGTCTTTATATAGTGTCTGCAAGAGGATATTTGAGATATTTGCGTCCAATGTGGGTAAAGGAAATATCATCAATTAAAAACTACACATAGGCATTCTGAGAAACTTCTTAGTGATATGTGCATTCAACTCACAGAGTTGGACATTTCTTTTGATTCAGCCGTTTTGAAACACGGTGTTTGAAGAATCTGCAAGTTGGCATTTGGAGTGCTTTGAGGGCAATGATGTAAAAGGAAATATCTTCATATAAAAACTACACAGAATAATTCTGTGAAATTTATTTGTGATGTGTGCATTCGTTTCACAGGGAAAAACCTCTCCTATGGTTGAGCAGATTTGAAACTGTCTTTTTCTACAATCTGCAAGTGGATATTTGAGATCTTTTCTTCCAATGCATGAAAAGGAATTATCTTCACTTACAAACTAGATGGAAGCATTCTGAACAACTCCTTTGTGTTGTGTGCATTCATCTCATGGAGGTCAGCCTTTCTCTTGCTTGAACAGTTTCGAAACTCTCTGTTAAAAGGATCTGCAACTGGACATTTGGAGTGCTTTGTGGCCTATGGTGAAAAAGGAAATATATTCTTATGAAAGATAAAGAGAAGCATCCTGCGAAATTTCTTTATGATGTGTGCATTCATCTCACAGAGTTGAACCTTTTATTTTGTTGAGCAGATTTGAACAAGTCTTTTCCTAGAATCTGCAAGTGGATATTTGAGATGTCTGCGTCCATTGCGAGAAAAAGAATTATCTTCATATAAAAACTAGACAGAAGCATTCACAACAACTACTTAGTGACATGTGCATTCAACTCACAGAGTTTAAACTTTCTTTTGATTGAGCAGTTTTGAAACACGGTGTTTGAAGGATCTGCAAGTGGACATTTGGAGGTCTTTGAGACCTACGGTTAAAAGGCAAGTATCTTCACATAAAAACTACACAGAAGCATCCTGCAAAATTTCTTTGTGATGTGTGCATTCATCTCAGAGAGTTGAAGCTTTTTTTCATTTTGAGCAGATTTGAAACAGTCTTTTTGTGGACTCTGTAACTGCATATTTGAGATCATTTGGTCCGATGCAGGAAAAGGAAATATCTTCACATAAAAACCGGACGGAAGCATTCTGAGCAACCTCTTAATGATATGTGCATTCAACTCAGAGAATTGAACCATTCTTTTGATTGATCAGTTTTGAAACACTCTTTGAAGAATCTGCAAGAGGACATTTGGAGGGCTTTGAGACCTATGGTGAAAAAGGAAATATCTTCACATAAAAACCAAACAGTAGCACTCTGCAAAATTTCTCTGGGATGTGTGCATTCTTCTCTGAGTTCAAGCTTTTCTTTTTGGTTGAGCAGATTTGAAACCGTTTTTTTTGTAGAATCTGCAAGTGGTTATTTGAGATCTTTTCGTCCAATGTGGGAAAAGGAAATATCTTCACATAAAAACTAGACAGAAGCATTCTGAGCAACTTCTTGGTGATGTGGGCATTCAACTCTCAGAGTTGAAGCTTTCCTTTGGTTGAACAGATTTGAAATAGTCCTTTTGTACAATCTGCAAGTGGATATTTGAGTTCTTTTCATCCAATGCTGAAAAGGAAATATCTTCACTTTAAAACTAAACTGAAGCATTCTGAGCAACTTCTTAGTGATGGGTGCATTCAACTCACAGAGTTGAGCCTTTCATTTGATTGAGCAATTTTGAGACTCTCTGTTTGAAGAATCTGCAATTGGGCATTTGGACTGCTTTGTGGCCTATTGTGGAAAATGGTATATCTTCACCAAAATGATACACGGGAGAATCTTGCGAAATTTCCTTGTGATGTGTGCCTTCATCTCACATAGTGGAAGCTTTCTTTAGGTTAAGCAGATATGAAACAGTCTTTTTCAAGATTCTGCCAGTGCAAATTTGAAATCTTTTCTTCCAATGCGGTGAAAGGAATTATCTTCACATAAAACCTAGAGAGAAGCATTCTTTACAACTTCTTAGTGATATGTGCATTCCACTCACAGAGTTGAAACTTTCTTTTGATGGAGCAGTTTTGAAACAATCTCAAGAATCCGGAAGTGGACATTTGGAATGCTTTGAGGCCTATGGTAAAAAATTAAATATCTTCACCTGAAAAGTACTCAGAAGCATTCTGCGAAATTATTTTGTGATGTATGCATTCACCTCACAGAGTTCAAGTTTCCTTTTGGTTGAGCAGATTTGAAACAGTCTTTTGTAGAATCTGCAAGTGGATATATGAGATCTTTTCGTCCAGTGCAAAAAAAAGGAAACATCATCTGATAAAACTAGGCAGAACATCCTGAACAAATTCTTAGTGATACATGCATTCAAGTAAATGGTGAACCATGCTTTTGATCCAGCAGTTTTGAAACACTCTGTTTGAAGAATCTGCAAGTGGACATTTGGAGCGATTTGAGGCCTATGTTGAAAAAGGAAATATGTTCAGGTAAAAGCTACAGAAATGGATTCTGTAAAATTTCTTTATGATGTGTGCATTCTTCTCACAGTGTTGAAGCTTTCTTTTGGTTGAGCAGACTTGAAGCTTTCCTTTTGGAGAATCTGCAAGTGGATATTTGAGACCTTTACGTCCAATGGGGAACCGGATTTATCTTCACATAAAAACTAGACGGAAGCATTCTGAGCAACTTCTTAGTGATGCGTGTATTCCACTCACAGAGTTGAACCTTTCTTTTGATTGAGCAGTTTTGAAACACTTTTTGTCAAGAATCTGCAAGGTTACAATTGGAGGGCTTTGAGACCTATGCTCAAAAAGGAAATATCTTCACATTAATACTACACAGAACCATTTTGCAAAATACGTTTGTGATGTGTGCGTTCACCTGACAGTGGTGAAGCTTTCTTTTGTTGAGCATATATGAAAAAGTCTTTATATAGTGTCTGCAAGAGGATATTTGAGATCTTTGCGTCCAATGTGGGAAAAGGAAATATCATCACTTAAAAACTACACATAGGCATTCTGAGAAACTTCTTAGTGATATGTGCATTCAACTCACAGAGTTGGACATTTCTTTTGATTCAGCCGTTTTGAAACACGGTGTTTGAAGAATCTGCAAGTTGGCATTTGGAGTGCTTTGAGGGCAATGATGTAAAAGGAAATATCTTCATATAAAAACTACACAGAATAATTCTGTGAAATTTATTTGTGATGTGTGCATTCGTTTCACAGGGAAAAACCTCTCCTATGGTTGAGCAGATTTGAAACTGTCTTTTTCTACAATCTGCAAGTGGATATTTGAGATCTTTTCTTCCAATGCATGAAAAGGAATTATCTTCACTTACAAACTAGATGGAAGCATTCTGAACAACTCCTTTGTGTTGTGTGCATTCATCTCATGGAGGTCAGCCTTTCTCTTGCTTGAACAGTTTCGAAACTCTCTGTTAAAAGGATCTGCAACTGGACATTTGGAGTGCTTTGTGGCCTATGGTGAAAAAGGAAATATATTCTTATGAAAGATAAAGAGAAGCATCCTGCGAAATTTCTTTATGATGTGTGCATTCATCTCACAGAGTTGAACCTTTTATTTTGTTGAGCAGATTTGAACAAGTCTTTTCCTAGAATCTGCAAGTGGATATTTGAGATGTCTGCGTCCATTGCGAGAAAAAGAATTATCTTCATATAAAAACTAGACAGAAGCATTCACAACAACTACTTAGTGACATGTGCATTCAACTCACAGAGTTTAAACTTTCTTTTGATTGAGCAGTTTTGAAACACGGTGTTTGAAGGATCTGCAAGTGGACATTTGGAGGTCTTTGAGACCTACGGTTAAAAGGCAAGTATCTTCACATAAAAACTACACAGAAGCATCCTGCAAAATTTCTTTGTGATGTGTGCATTCATCTCAGAGAGTTGAAGCTTTTTTTCATTTTGAGCAGATTTGAAACAGTCTTTTTGTGGACTCTGTAACTGCATATTTGAGATCATTTGGTCCGATGCAGGAAAAGGAAATATCTTCACATAAAAACCGGACGGAAGCATTCTGAGCAACCTCTTAATGATATGTGCATTCAACTCAGAGAATTGAACCATTCTTTTGATTGATCAGTTTTGAAACACTCTTTGAAGAATCTGCAAGAGGACATTTGGAGGGCTTTGAGACCTATGGTGAAAAAGGAAATATCTTCACATAAAAACCAAACAGTAGCACTCTGCAAAATTTCTCTGGGATGTGTGCATTCTTCTCTGAGTTGAAGCTTTTCTTTTTGGTTGAGCAGATTTGAAACCGTTTTTTTTGTAGAATCTGCAAGTGGTTATTTGAGATCTTTTCGTCCAATGTGGGAAAAGGAAATATCTTCACATAAAAACTAGACAGAAGCATTCTGAGCAACTTCTTGGTGATGTGGGTATTCAACTCTCAGAGTTGAAGCTTTCCTTTGGTTGAACAGATTTGAAATAATCCTTTTGTACAATCTGCAAGTGGATATTTGAGTTCTTTTCATCCAATGCTGAAAAGGAAATATCTTCACTTTAAAACTAAACTGAAGCATTCTGAGCAACTTCTTAGTGATGGGTGCATTCAACTCACAGAGTTGAGCCTTTCATTTGATTGAGCAATTTTGAGACTCTCTGTTTGAAGAATCTGCAATTGGGCATTTGGACTGCTTTGTGGCCTATTGTGGAAAATGGTATATCTTCACCAAAATGATACACGGGAGAATCTTGCGAAATTTCCTTGTGATGTGTGCCTTCATCTCACATAGTGGAAGCTTTCTTTAGGTTAAGCAGATATGAAACAGTCTTTTTCAAGATTCTGCCAGTGCAAATTTGAAATCTTTTCTTCCAATGCGGTGAAAGGAATTATCTTCACATAAACCTAGAGAGAAGCATTCTGTACAACTTCTTAGTGATATGTGCATTCCACTCACAGAGTTGAAACTTTCTTTTGATGGAGCAGTTTTGAAACAATCTCAAGAATCCGGAAGTGGACATTTGGAATGCTTTGAGGCCTATGGTAAAAAATTAAATATCTTCACCTGAAAAGTACTCAGAAGCATTCTGCGAAATTATTTTGTGATGTATGCATTCACCTCACAGAGTTCAAGTTTCCTTTTGGTTGAGCAGATTTGAAACAGTCTTTTGTAGAATCTGCAAGTGGATATATGAGATCTTTTCGTCCAGTCCAAAAAAAAGGAAATATCATCTGATAAATCTAGGCAGAACATCCTGAACATATTCTTAGTGATACATGCATTCAAGTAAATGGTGAACCATGCTTTTGATCCAGCAGTTTTGAAACACTCTGTTTGAAGAATCTGCAAGTGGACATTTGGAGCGATTTGAGGCCTATGTTGAAAAAGGAAATATGTTCAAGTAAAAGCTACAGAAAAGGATTCTGTTAAATTTCTTTATGATGTGTGCATTCTTCTCACAGTGTTGAAGCTTTCTTTTGGTTGAGCAGACTTGAAGCTTTCCTTTTGGAGAATCTGCAAGTGGATATTTGAGACCTTTACGTCCAATGGGGAACCGGATTTATCTTCACATAAAAACTAGACGGAAGCTTTCTGAGCAATTTCTTAGTGATGCGTGTATTCCACTCACAGAGTTGAACCTTTCTTTTGATTGAGCAGTTTTGAAACACTTTTAGTCAAGAATCTGCAAGGTTACAATTGGAGGGCTTTGAGACCTATGCTCAAAAAGGAAATATCTTCACATTAATACTACACAGAACCATTTTGCAAAATACGTTTGTGATGTGTGCGTTCACCTGACAGAGGTGAAGCTTTCTTTGTTGAGCATATATGAAAAAGTCTTTATATAGTGTCTGCAAGAGGATATTTGAGATCTTTGCGTCCAATGTGGGAAAAGGAAATATCATCACTTAAAAACTACACATAGGCATTCTGAGAAACTTCTTAGTGATATGTGCATTCAACTCACAGAGTTGGACATTTCTTTTGATTCAGCCGTTTTGAAACACGGTGTTTGAAGAATCTGCAAGTTGGCATTTGGAGTGCTTTGAGGGCAATGATGTAAAAGGAAATATCTTCATATAAAAACTACACAGAATAATTCTGTGAAATTTATTTGTGATGTGTGCATTCGTTTCACAGGGAAAAACCTCTCCTATGGTGGAGCAGATTTGAAACTGTCTTTTTCTACAATCTGCAAGTGGATATTTGAGATCATTTCTTCCAATGCATGAAAAGGAACTATCTTCACTTACAAACTAGATGGAAGCATTCTGAACTACTCCTTTGTGTTGTGTGCATTCATCTCATGCAGGTCAGCCTTTCTCTTGCTTGAACAGTTTCGAAACTCTCTGTTAAAAAGATCTGCAACTGGACATTTGGAGTGCTTTGTGGCCTATGGTGAAAAAGGAAATATATTCTTATGAAAGATAAAGAGAAGCATCCTGCGAAATTTCTTTATGATGTGTGCATTCATCTCACAGAGTTGAACCTTTTATTTTGTTGAGCAGGTTTGAGCAAGTCTTTTCCTAGAATCTGCAAGTGGATATTTGAGATGTCTGCGTCCATTGCGAGAAAAAGAATTATCTTCATATAAAAACTAGACAGAAGCATTCACAACAACTACTAATTGACATGTGCATTCAACTCACAGAGTTTAAACATTCTTTTGATTGAGCAGTTTTGAAACACGGTGTTTGAAGGATCTGCATGTGGACATTTGGAGGTCTTTGAGACCTATGGTTAAAAGGCAAGTATCTTCACATAAAAACTACACAGAAGCATCCTGCAAAATTTCTTTGTGATGTGTGCATTCATCTCAGAGAGTTGAATGTTTTTTTGATTTTGAGCAGATTTGAAACAGTCTTTTTGTGGACTCTGTAACTGCATATTTGTGATCATTTGGTCCAATGCAGGAAAAGGAAATATCTTCACATAAAAACCGGACGGAAGCATTCTGAGCAACTTCTTAATGATATGTGCATTCAACTCAGAGAATTGAACCATTGTTTTGATTGATCAGTTTTTAAACACTCTTTGAAGAATCTGCAAGAGGACATTTGGAGGGCTTTGAGACCTATGGTGAAAAAGGAAATATCTTCACATCAAAACCAAACAGTAGCACTCTGCAAAATTTCTCTGGGATGTGTGCATTCTTCTCTGAGTTGAAGCTTTTCTTTTTGGTTGAGCAGATTTGAAACCGTTTTATTTGTAGAATCTGCAAGTGGTTATTTGAGATCTTTTCGTCCAATGTGGGAAAAGGAAATATCTTCACATAAAAACTAGACAGAAGCATTCTGAGCAACTTCTTGGTGATGTGGGCATTCAACTCTCAGAGTTGAAGCTTTCCTTTGGTTGAACAGATTTGAAATAGTCCTTTTGTACAATCTGCAAGTGGATATTTGAGTTCTTTCCATCCAATGCTGAAAAGGAAATAACTTCACTTTAAAACTAAACTGAAGCATTCAGAGCAACTTCTTAGTGATGGGTTCATTCAACTCACAGAGTTGAGCCTTTCATTTGATTGAGCAATTTTGAGACTCTCTGTTTGAAGAATCTGCAATTGGGCATTTGGAGTGCTTTGTGGTCTATTGTGGAAAATGGTATATCTTCACCAAAATGATACACGGGAGAATCTTGCGAAATTTCCTTGTGATGTGTGCCTTCATCTCACATAGTGGAAGCTTTCTTAGGTTAAGCAGATATGAAACAGTCTTTTTCAAGATTCTGCCAGTGCAAATTTGAAATCTTTTCTTCCAATGCGGTGAAAGGAATTTTCTTCACATAAAACCTAGAGAGAAGCATTCTGTACAACTTCTTAGTGATATGTGCATTCCACTCACACAGTTGAAACTTTCTTTTGATGGAGCAGTTTTGAAACAATCTGAAGAATCCGGAAGTGGACATTTGGAATGCTTTGAGGCCTATGGTAAAAAATTAAATATCTTCACCTGAAAAGTACTCAGAAGCATTCTGCGAAATTATTTTGTGATGTATGCATTCACCTCACAGAGTTCAAGTTTCCTTTTGGTTGAGCAGATTTGAAACAGTCTTTTGTAGAATCTGCAAGTGGATATATGAGATCTTTTCGTCCAGTGCAAAAAAAAGGAAATATCATCTGATAAAACTAGGCAGAACATCCTGAACAAATTCTTAGTGATACATGCATTCAAGTAAAAGGTGAACCATGCTTTTGATCCAGCAGTTTTGAAACACACTGTTTGAAGAATCTGCAAGTGGACATTTGGAGCGATTTGAGGCCTATGTTGAAAAAGGAAATATGTTCACGTAAAAGCTACAGATAAGGATTCTGTGAAATTTATTTATGATGTGTGCATTCTTCTCACAGTGTTGAAGCTTCTTTTGGTTGAGCAGATTTGAAGCTTTCCTTTTGGAGAATCTGCAAGTGGATATTTGTGATCTTTACATCCAATGGGGAACCGGATTTATCTTCACATAAAAACTAGACGGAAGCCATCTGAGCAACTTCTTAGTGATGCGTGTATTCCATTCACAGAGTTGAACCTTTCTTTTGATTGAGCAGTTTTGAAACACTTTTTGTCAAGAATATGCAAGGTTACAATTGGAGTGCTTTGAGACCTATGCTCAAAAAGGAAATATCTTCACATTAATACTACACAGAACCATTTTGCAAAATACGTTTGTGATGTGTGCGTTCACCTGACAGAGGTGAAGCTTTCTTTTGTTGAGCATGTATGAAAAAGTCTTATATAGTGTCTGCAAGAGGATATTTGAGATCTTTGCATACAATGTGGGAAAAGGAAATATCATCACTTAAAAACTACACATAGGCATTCTGAGAAACTTCTTAGTGATATGTGCATTCAACTCACAGAGTTGGACATTCCTTTTGATTCAGCCGTTTTGAAACATGGTGTTTGAAGAATCTGCAAGTTGGCATTTGGAGTGCTTTGAGGGCAATGATGTAAAAGGAAATATCTTCATATAAAAACTACACAGAATAATTCTGTGAAATTTATTTGTGATGTGTGCATTCGTTTCACAGGGAAAAATCTCTCCTATGGTTGAGCAGATTTGAAACTGTCTTTTTCTACAATCTGCAAGTGGATATTTGAGATCTTTTCTTCCAATGCATGAAAAGGAATTATCTTCACTTACAAACTAGATGGAAGCATTCTGAACAACTCCTTTGTGTTGTGTGCATTCATCTCATGGAGGTCAGCCTTTCTCTTGCTTGAACAGTTTCGAAACTCTCTGTTAAAAGGATCTGCAACTGGACATTTGGAGTGCTTTGTGGCCTATGGTGAAAAAGGAAATATATTCTTATGAAAGATAAAGAGAAGCATCCTGCGAAATTTCTTTATGATGTGTGCATTCACCTCACAGAGTTGAACCTTTTATTTTGTTGAGCAGGTTTGAGCAAGTCTTTTCCTAGAATCTGCAAGTGGATATTTGAGATGTCTGCGTACATTGCGAGAAAAAGAATTATCTTCATATAAAAACTAGACAGAAGCATTCACAACAACTACTTAGTGACATGCGCATTCAACTCACAGAGTTTAAACTTTCTTTTGATTGAGCAGTTTTGAAACACGGTGTTTGAAGGATCTGCAAGTGGACATTTGGAGGTCTTTGAGACCTACGGTTAAAAGGCAAGTATCTTCACATAAAAACTACACAGAAGCATCCTGCAAAATTTCTTTGTGATGTGTGCATTCATCTCAGAGAGTTGAAGCTTTTTTTCATTTTGAGCAGATTTGAAACAGTCTTTTTGTGGACTCTGTAACTGCATATTTGAGATCATTTGGTCCAATGCAGGAAAAGGAAATATCTTCACATAAAAACCGGACGGAAGCATTCTGAGCAATTTATTAATGATATGTGCATTCAACTCAGAGAATTGAACCATTCTTTTGATTGATCAGTTTTGATACACTCTTTGAAGAATCTGCAAGAGGACATTTGGAGGGCTTTGAGACCTATGGTGAAAAAGGAAATATCTTCACATAAAAACCAAACAGTAGCACTCTGCAAAATTTATCTGGGATGTGTGCATTCTTCTCTGAGTTGAAGCTTTTCTTTTTGGTTGAGCAGATTTGAAACTGTTTTTTTTGTAGAATCTGCAAGTGGTTATTTGAGATCTTTTCATCCAATGTGGGAAAAGGAAATATCTTCACATAAAAACTAGACAGAAGCATTCTGAGCAACTTCTTGGTGATGTGGGCATTCAACTCTCAGAGTTGAAGCTTTCCTTTGGTTGAAGAGATTTGAAATAGTCCTTTTGTACAATCTGCAAGTGGATGTTTGAGTTCTTTTCATCCAATGCTGAAAAGGAAATATCTTCACTTTAAAACTAAACTGAAGCATTCTGAGCAACTTCTTAGTGATGGGTGCATTCAACTCACAGAATTGAGCCTTTCATTTGATTGAGCAATTTTGAGACTCTCTGTTTGAAGAATCTGCAATTGGGCATTTGGACTGCTTTGTGGCCTATTGTGGAAAATGGTATATCTTCACCAAAATGATACACGGGAGAATCTTGCGAAATTTCCTTGTGATGTGTGCCTTCATCTCACATAGTGGAAGCTTTCTTTAGGTTAAGCAGATATGAAACAGTCTTTTTCAAGATTCTGCCAGTTCAAATTTGAAATCTTTTCTTCCAATGCGGTGAAAGGAATTATCTTCACATAAAACCTAGAGAGAAGCATTCTGCACAACTTCTTAGTGATATGTGCATTCCACTCACACAGTTGAAACTTTCTTTTGATGGAGCAGTTTTGAAACACTCTGAAGAATCCGGAAGTGGACATTTGGAATGCTTTGAGGCCTATGGTAAAAAATTAAATATCTTCAACTGAAAAGTACTCAGAAGCATTCTGCGAAATTATTTTGTGATGTATGCATTCACCTCACAGAGTTCAAGTTTCCTTTTGGTTGAGCAGATTTGAAACAGTCTTTTGTAGAATCTGCAAGTGGATATATGAGATCTTTTCGTCCAGTGCAAAAAAAAGGAAATATCATCTGATAAAACTAGGCAGAACATCCTGAACAAATTCTTAGTGATACATGCATTCAAGTAAAACGTGAACCATGCTTTTGATCCAGCAGTTTTGAAACACTCTGTTTGAAGAATCTGCAAGTGGACATTTGGAGCAATTTGAGGCCTATGTTGAAAAAGGAAATATGTTCACGTAAAAGCTACAGATAAGGATTCTGTGAAATTTATTTATGATGTGTGCATTCTTCTCACAGTGTTGAAGCTTCTTTTGGTTGAGCAGATTTGAAGCTTTCCTTTTGGAGAATCTGCAAGTGGATATTTGTGATCTTTACATCCAATGGGGAACCGGATTTATCTTCACATAAAAACTAGACGGAAGCCTTCTGAGCAACTTCTTAGTGATGCGTGTATTCCATTCACAGAGTTGAACCTTTCTTTTGATTGAGCAGTTTTGAAACACTTTCTGTCAAGAATCTGCAAGGTTACAATTGGAGGGCTTTGAGACCTATGCTCAAAAAGGAAATATCTTCACATTAATACTACAGAGAACCATTTTGCAAAATACGTTTGTGATGTGTGCCTTCACCTGACAGAGGTGAAGCTTTCTTTTGTTGAGCATATATGAAAAAGTCTTTATATAGTGTCTGGAAGAGGATATTTGAGATCTTTGCGTCCAATGTGGGAAAAGGAAATATCATCACTTAAAAATTACACATAGGCATTCTGAGAAACTTCTTAGTGATATGTGCATTCAACTCACAGAGTTGGACATTTCTTTTGATTCAGCCGTTTTGAAACACGGTGTTTGAAGAATCTGCAAGTTGGCATTTGGAGTGCTTTGAGGGCAATGATGTAAAAGGAAATATCTTCATATAAAAACTACACAGAATAATTCTGTGAAATTTATTTGTGATGTGTGCATTCGTTTCACAGGGAAAAACCTCTCCTATGGTTGAGCAGATTTGAAACTGTCTTTTTCTACAATCTGCAAGTGGATATTTGAGATCTTTTCCTCCAATGCATGAAAAGGAATTATCTTCACTTACAAACTAGATGGAAGCATTCTGAACAACTCCTTTGTGTTGTGTGCATTCAACTCATGGAGGTCAGCCTTTCTCTTGCTTGAACAGTTTCGAAACTCTCTGTTAAAAGGATCTGCAACTGGACATTTGGAGTGCTTTGTGGCCTATGGTGAAAAAGGAAATATATTCTTATGAAAGATAAAGAGAAGCATCCTGCGAAATTTCTTTATGATGTGTGCATTCACCTCACAGATTTGAACCTTCTATTTTGTTGAGCAGATTTGAACAAGTCTTTTCCTAGAATCTGCAAGTGGATATTTGAGATGTCTGCGTCCATTGCGAGAAAAAGAATTATCTTCATATAAAAACTAGACAGAAGCATTCACAACAACTACTTAGTGACATGTGCATTCAACTCACAGAGTTTAAACTTTCTTTTGATTGAGCAGTTTTGAAACACGGTGTTTGAAGGATCTGCAAGTGGACATTTGGAGGTCTTTGAGACCTACGGTTAAAAGGCAAGTATCTTCACATAAAAACTACACAGAAGCATCCTGCAAAATTTCTTTGTGATGTGTGCATTCATCTCAGAGATTTGAAGCTTTTTTTCATTTTGAGCAGATTTGAAACAGTCTTTTTGTGGACTCTGTAACTGCATATTTGAGATCATTTGGTCCAATGCAGGAAAAGGAAATATCTTCACATAAAAACCGGACGGAAGCATTCTGAGCAACCTCATAATGATATGTGCATTCAACTCAGAGAATTGAACCATTCTTTTGATTGATCAGTTTTGAAACACTCTTTGAAGAATCTGCAAGAGGACATTTGGAGGGCTTTGAGACCTATGGTGAAAAAGGAAATATCTTCACATAAAAACCAACAGTAGCACTCTGCAAAATTTCTCTGGGATGTGTGCATTCTTCTCTGAGTTGAAGCATTTCTTTTTGGTTGAGCAGATTTGAAACCGTTTTTTTTGTAGAATCTGCAAGTGGTTATTTGAGATCTTTTCGTCCAATGTGGGAAAAGGAAATATCTTCACATAAAAACTAGACAGAAGCATTCTGAGCAACTTCTTGGTGATGTGGGCATTCAACTCTCAGAGTTGAAGCTTTCCTTTGGTTGAACAGATTTGAAATAGTCCTTTTGTACAATCTGCAAGTGGATATTTGAGTTCTTTTCATCCAATGCTGAAAAGGAAATATCTTCACTTTAAAACTAAACTGAAGCATTCTGAGCAACTTCTTAGTGATGGGTGCATTCAACTCACAGAGTTGAGACTTTCATTTGATTGAGCAATTTTGAGACTCTCTGTTTGAAGAATCTGCAATTGGGCATTTGGACTCCTTTGTGGCCTATTGTGGAAAATGGTATATCTTCACCAAAATGATACACGGGAGAATCTTGCGAAATTTCCTTGTGATGTGTGCCTTCATCTCACATAGTGGAAGCTTTCTTTAGGTTAAGCAGATATGAAACAGTCTTTTTCAAGATTCTGCCAGTGCAAATTTGAAATCTTTTCTTCAAATGCGGTGAAAGGAATTATCTTCACATAAAACCTAGAGAGAAGCATTCTTTACAACTTCTTAATGATATGTGCATTCCACTCACAGAGTTGAAACTTTCTTTTGATGGAGCAGTTTTGAAACAATCTGAAGAATCCGGAAGTGGACATTTGGAATGCTTTGAGGCCTATGGTGAAAAATTAAATATCTTCACCTGAAAAGTACTCAGAAGCATTCTGCGAAATTATTTTGTGATGTATGCATTCACCCCACAGAGTTCAAGTTTCCTTTTGGTTGAGCAGATTTGAAACAGTCTTTTGTAGAATCTGCAAGTGGATATATGAGATCTTTTCGTCCAGTGCAAAAAAAAGGAAATATCATCTGATAAAACTAGGCAGAACATCCTGAACAAATTCTTAGTGATACATGCATTCAAGTAAAAGGTGAACCATGCTTTTGATCCAGCAGTTTTGAAACTCTCTGTTTGAAGAATCTGCAAGTGGACATTTGGAGCGATTTGAGGCCTATGTTGAAAAAGGAAATATGTTCACGTAAAAGCTACAGAAAAGGATTCTGTAAAATTTCTTTAAGATGTGTGCATTCTTCTCACAGTGTTGAAGCTTTCTTTTGGTTGAGCAGACTTGAAGCTTTCCTTTTGGAGAATCTGCAAGTGGATATTTGAGACCTTTACGTCCAATGGGGAACCGGATTTATCTTCACATAAAAACTAGACGGAAGCTTTCTGAGCAACTTCTTAGTGATGCGTGTATTCCACTCACAGAGTTGAACATTTCTTTTGATTGAGCAGTTTTGAAACACTTTTTGTCAAGAATCTGCAAGGTTACAATTGGGGGGCTTTGAGACCTATGCTCAAAAAGGAAATATCTTCACATTAATACTACACAGAACCATTTTGCAAAATACGTTTGTGATGTGTGCGTTCACCTGACAGAGGTGAAGCTTTCTTTTGTTGAGCATATATGAAAAAGTCTTTATGTAGTGTCTGCAAGAGGATATTTGAGATCTTTGCCTCCAATGAGGGAAAAGGAAATATCATCACTTAAAAACTACACATATGCATTCTGAGAAACTTCTTAGTGATATGTGCATTCAACTCACAGAGTTGGACATTTCTTTTGATTCAGCCGTTTTGAAACACGGTGTTTGAAGAATCTGCAAGTTGGCATTTGGAGTGCTTTGAGGGCAATGATGTAAAAGGAAATATCTTCATATAAAAACTACACAGAATAATCCTGTGAAATTTATTTGTGATGTGTGCATTCGTTTCACAGGGAAAAACCTCTCCTATGGTTGAGCAGATTTGAAACTGTCTTTTTCTACAATCTGCAAGTGGCTATTTGAGATCTTTTCTTCCAATGCATGAAAAGGAACTATCTTCACTTACAAACTAGATGGAAGCATTCTGAAATACTCCTTTGTGTTGTGTGCATTCATCTCATGGAGGTCAGCCTTTCTCTTGCTTGAACAGTTTCAAAACTCTCTGTTAAAAAGATCTGCAACTGGACATTTGGAGTGCTTTGTGGCCTATGGTGAAAAAGGAAATATATTCTTATGAAAGATAAAGAGAAGCATCCTGCGAAATTTCTTTATGATGTGTGCATTCATCTCACAGAGTTGAAACTTTTATTTTGTTGAGCAGATTTGAACAAGTCTTTTCCTAGAATCTGCAAGTGGATATTTGAGATGTCTGCGTCCTTTGCGAGAAAAAGAATTATCTTCATATAAAAACTAGACAGAAGCATTCACAACAACTACTTAGTGACATGTGCATTCAACTCACAGAGTTTAAACTTTCTTTTGATTGAGCAGTTTTGAAACACGGTGTTTGAAGGATCTGCAAGTGGACATTTGGAGGTCTTTGAGACCTACGGTTAAAAGGCAAGTATCTTCACATAAAAACTACACAGAAGCATCCTGCAAAATTTCTTTGTGATGTGTGCATTCATCTCAGAGAGTTGAAGCTTTATTTCATTTTGAGCAGATTTGAAACAGTCTTTTTGTGGACTCTGTAACTGCATATTTGAGATCATTTGGTCTGATGCAGGAAAAGGAAATATCTTCACATAAAAACCGGACGGAAGCATTCTGAGCAACCTCTTAATGATATGTGCATTCAACTCAGAGAATTGAACCATTCTTTTGATTGATCAGTTTTGAAACACTCTTTGAAGAATCTGCAAGAGGACATTTGGAGGGCTTTGAGACCTATGGTGAAAAAGGAAATATCTTCACATAAAAACCAAACAGTAGCACTCTGCAAAATTTCTCTGGGATGTGTGCATTCTTCTCTGAGTTGAAGCTTTTCTTTATGGTTGAGCAGATTTGAAACCGTTTTTTTTGTAGAATCTGCAAGTGGTTATTTGAGATCTTTTCGTCCAATGTGGGAAAAGGAAATATCTTCACATAAAAACTAGACAGAAGCATTCTGAGCAACTTCTTGGTGATGTGGGCATTCAACTCTCAGAGTTGAAGCTTTCCATTGGTTGAACAGATTGGAAATAGTCCTTTTGTACAATCTGCAAGTGGATATTTGAGTTCTTTTCATCCAATGCTGAAAAGGAAATATCTTCACTTTAAAACTAAACTGAAGCATTCTAAGCAACTTCTTAGTGATGGGTGCATTCAACTCACAGAGTTGAACCTTTCATTTGATTGAGCAATTTTGAGACTCTCTGTTTGAAGAATCTGCAATTGGGCATTTGGAGTGCTTTGTGGCCTATTGTGGAAAATGGTATATCTTCACCAAAATGATACACGGGAGAATCTTGCGAAATTTCCTTGTGATGTGTGCCTTCATCTCACATAGTGGAAGCTTTCTTTTGGTTAAGCAGATATGAAACTGTCTTTTTCAAGATTCTGCCAGTGCAAATTTGAAATCTTTTCTTCCAATGCGGTGAAAGGAATTATCTTCACATAAAACCTAGAGAGAAGCATTCTGTACAACTTCTTAGTGATATGTGCATTCCACTCACAGAGTTGAAACTTTCTTTTGATGGAGCAGTTTTGAAACAATCTCAAGAATCCGGAAGTGGACATTTGGAATGCTTTGAGGCCTTTGGTAAAAAATTAAATATCTTCACCTGAAAAGTACTCAGAAGCATTCTGCGAAATTATTTTGTGATGTATGCATTCACCTCACAGAGTTCAAGTTTCCTTTTGGTTGAGCAGATTTGAAACAGTCTTTTGTAGAATCTGCAAGTGGATATATGAGATCTTTTCGTCCAGTGCAAAAAAAAGGAAATATCATCTGATAAAACTAGGCAGAACATCCTGAACAAATTCTTAGTGATACATGCATTCAAGTAAAAGGTGAACCATGCTTTTGATCCAGCAGTTTTGAAACACTCTGTTTGAAGAATCTGCAAGTGGACATTTGGAGCGATTTGGGGCCTATGTTGAAAAAGGAAATATGTTCACGTAAAAGCTACAGAAAAGGATTCTGTAAAATTTCTTTAAGATGTGTGCATTCTTCTCACAGTGTTGAAGCTTTCTTTTGGTTGAGCAGACTTGAAGCTTTCCTTTTGGAGAATCTGCAAGTGGATATTTGAGACCTTTACGTCCAATGGGGAACCGGATTTATCTTCACATAAAAACTAGACGGAAGCTTTCTGAGCAACTTCTTAGTGATGCGTGTATTCCACTCACAGAGTTGAACCTTTCTTTTGATTGAGCAGTTTTGAAACACTTTTTGTCAAGAATCTGCAAGGTTACAATTGGGGGGCTTTGAGACCTATGCTCAAAAAGGAAATATCTTCACATTAATACTACACAGAACCATTTTGCAAAATACGTTTGTGATGTGTGCGTTCACCTGACAGAGGTGAAGCTTTCTTTTGTTGAGCATATATGAAAAAGTCTTTATATAGTGTCTGCAAGAGTATATTTGAGATCTTTGCGTCCAATGTGGGAAAAGGAAATATCATCACTTAAAATTTACACATAGGCCTTCTGAGAAACTTCTTAGTGATATGTGCATTCAACTCACAGAGTTGGACATTTCTTTTGATTCAGCCGTTTTGAAACACGGTGTTTGAAGAATCTGCAAGTTGGCATTTGGAGTGCTTTGAGGGCAATGATGTAAAAGGAAATATCTTCATATAAAAACTACACAGAATAATTCTGTGAAATTTATTTGTGATGTGTGCATTCGTTTCACAGGGAAAAACCTCTCCTATGGTTGAGCAGATTTGAAACTGTCTTTTTCTACAATCTGCAAGTGGATATTTGAGATCTTTTCCTCCAATGCATGAAAAGGAATTATCTTCACTTACAAACTAGATGGAATCATTCTGAACAACTCCTTTGTGTTGTGTGCATTCATCTCATGGAGGTCAGCCTTTCTCTTGCTTGAACAGTTTCGAAACCCTCTGTTAAAAGGATCTGCAACTGGACATTTGGAGTGCTTTGTGGCCTATGGTGAAAAAGGAAATATATTCTTATGAAAGATAAAGAGAAGCATCCTGCGAAATTTCTTTATGATGTGTGCATTCATCTCACAGAGTTGAACCTTCTATTTTGTTGAGCAGATTTGAACAAGTCTTTTCCTAGAATCTGCAAGTGGATATTTGAGATGTCTGCGTCCATTGCGAGAAAAAGAATTATCTTCATATAAAAACTAGACAGAAGCATTCACAACAACTACTTAGTGACATGTGCATTCAACTCACAGAGTTTAAACTTTCTTTTGATTGAGCAGTTTTGAAACACGGTGTTTGAAGGATCTGCATGTGGACATTTGGAGGTCTTTGAGACCTACGGTTAAAAGGCAAGTATCTTCAGATAAAAACTACACAGAAGCATCCTGCAAAATTTCTTTGTGATGTGTGCATTCATCTCAGAGAGTTGAAGCTTTTTTTCATTTTGAGCAGATTTGAAACAGTCTTTTTGTGGACTCTGTAACTGCATATTTGAGATCATTTGGTCCAATGCAGGAAAAGGAAATATCTTCACATAAAAACCGGACGGAAGCATTCTGAGCAACCTCTTAATGATATGTGCATTCAACTCAGAGAATTGAACCATTCTTTTGATTGATCAGTTTTGAAACACTCTTTGAAGAATCTGCAAGAGGACATAGGGAGGGCTTTGAGACCTATGGTGAAAAAGGAAATATATTCACATAAAAACCAAACTGTAGCACTCTGCAGAATTTCTCTGAAATGTGTGCATTCTTCTCTGAGTTGAAGCTTTTCTTTTTGGTTGAGCAGATTTGAAACCGTTTTTTTTGTAGAATCTGCAAGTGGTTATTTGAGATCTTTTCGTCCAATGTGGGAAAAGGAAATATCTTCACATAAAAACTAGACAGAAGCATTCTGAGCAACTTCTTGGTGATGTGGGCATTCAACTCTCAGAGTTGAAGCTTTCCTTTGGTTGAACAGATTTGAAATAGTCCTTTTGTACAATCTGCAAGTGGATATTTGAGTTCTTTTCATCCAATGCTGAAAAGGAAATATCTTCACTTTAAAACTAAACTGAAGCATTCTGAGCAACTTCTTAGTGATGGGTGCATTCAACTCACAGAGTTGAGCCTTTCATTTGATTGAGCAATTTTGAGACTCTCTGTTTGAAGAATCTGCAATTGGGCATTTGGAGTGCTTTGTGGCCTATTGTGGAAAATGGTATATCTTCACCAAAATTATACACGGGAGAACCTTGCGAAATTTCCTTGTGATGTGTGCCTTCATCTCACATAGTGGAAGCTTTCTTTAGGTTAAGCAGATATGAAACAGTCTTTTTCAAGATTCTGCCAGTGCAAATTTGAAATCTTTTCTTCAAATGCGGTGAAAGGAATTATCTTCACATAAAACCTAGAGAGAAGCATTCTGTACAACTTCTTAGTGATATCTGCATTCCACTCACAGAGTTGAAACTTTCTTTTGATGGAGCAGTTTTGAAACAATCTCAAGAATCCGGAAGTGGACATTTGGAATGCTTTGAGGCCTATGGTGAAAAATTAAATATCTTCACCTGAAACGTACTCAGAAGCATTCTGCGAAATTATTTTGTGATGTATGCATTCACCCCACAGAGTTCAAGTTTCCTTTTGGTTGAGCAGATTTGAAACAGTCTTTTGTAGAATCTGCAAGTGGATATATGAGATCTTTTCGTCCAGTGCAAAAAAAAGGAAATATCATCTGATAAAACTAGGCAGAACATCCTGAACAAATTCTTAGTGATACATGCATTCAAGTAAAAGGTGAACCATGCTTTTGATCCAGCAGTTTTGAAACACTCCGTTTGATGAATCTGCAAGTGGACATTTGGAGCGATTTGAGGCCTATGTTGAAAAAGGAAATATGTTCACGTAAAAGCTACAGAAAAGGATTCTGTGAAATTTCTTTATGATGTGTGCATTATTCTCAGAGTGTTGAAGCTTCTTTTGGTTGAGCAGATTTGAAGCTTTCCTTTTGGAGAATCTGCAAGTGGATATTTGTGATCTTTACATCCAATGGGGAACCGGATTTATCTTCACATAAAAACTAGACAGAAGCCTTCTGAGCAACTTCTTAGTGATGCGTGTATTCCACTCACAGAGTTGAACCTTTCTTTTGATTGAGCAGTTTTGAAACACTTTTTGTCAAGGATCTGCAAGGTTACAATTGGAGTGCTTTGAGACCTATGCTCAAAAAGGAAATATCTTCACATTAATACTACACAGAACCATTTTGCAAAATACGTTTGTGATGTGTGCGTTCACCTGACAGAGGTGAAGCTTTCTTTTGTTGAGCATATATGAAAAAGTCTTTATATAGTGTCTGCAAGAGGATATTTGAGATCTTTGCGTCCAATGTGGGAAAAGGAAATATCATCACTTAAAAACTACACATAGGCATTCTGAGAAACTTCTTAGTGATATGTGCATTCAACTCACAGAGTTGGACATTTCTTTTGATTCAGCCGTTTTGAAACACGGTGTTTGAAGAATCTGCAAGTTGGCATTTGGAGTGCTTTGAGGGCAATGATGTAAAAGGAAATATCTTCATATAAAAACTACACAGAATAATTCTGTGAAATTTATTTGTGATGTGTGCATTCGTTTCACAGGGAAAAACCTCTCCTATGGTTGAGCAGATTTGAAACTGTCTTTTTCTACAATCTGCAAGCGGATATTTGAGATCTTTTCTTCCAATGCATGAAAAGGAATTATCTTCACTTACAAACTAGATGGAAGCATTCTGAACAACTCCTTTGTGTTGTGTGCATTCATCTCATGGAGGTCAGCCTTTCTCTTGCTTGAACAGTTTCGAAACTCTCTGTTAAAAGGATCTGCAACTGGACATTTGGAGTGCTTTGTGGCCTATGGTGAAAAAGGAAATATATTCTTATGAAAGATAAAGAGAAGCATCCTGCGAAATTTCTTTATGATGTGTGCATTCATCTCACAGAGTTGAACCTTCTATTTTGTTGAGCAGATTTGAACAAGTCTTTTCCTAGAATCTGCAAGTGGATATTTGAGATGTCTGCGTCCATTGCGAGAAAAAGAATTATCTTCATATAAAAACTAGACAGAAGCATTCACAACAACTACTTAGTGACATGTGCATTCAACTCACAGAGTTTAAACTTTCTTTTGATTGAGCAGTTTTGAAACACGGTGTTTGAAGGATCTGCAAGTGGACATTTGGAGGTCTTTGAGACCTACGGTTAAAAGGCAAGTATCTTCACATAAAAACTACACAGAAGCATCCTGCAAAATTTCTTTGTGATGTATGCATTGATCTCAGAGAGTTGAAGCTTTTTTTGATTTTGAGCAGATTTGAAACAGTCTTTTTGTGGACTCTGTAACTGCATATTTGAGATCATTTGGTCCAATGCAGGAAAAGGAAATATCTTCACATAAAAAACGGACGGAAGCATTCTGAGCAACCTCTTAATGATATGTGCATTCAACTCAGAGAATTGAACCATTCTTTTGATTGATCAGTTTTGAAACACTCTTTGAAGAATCTGCAAGAGGACATTTGGAGGGCTTTGAGACCTATGGTGAAAAAGGAAATATCTTCACATAAAAACCAAACAGTAGCACTCTGCAAAATTTCTCTGGGATGTGTGCATTCTTCTCTGAGTTGAAGCTTTTCTTTTTGGTTGAGCAGATTTGAAACCGTTTTTTTTGTAGAATCTGCAAGTGGTTATTTGAGATCTTTTCGTCCAATGTGGGAAAAGGAAATATCTTCACATAAAAACTAGACAGAAGAATTCTGAGCAACTTCTTGGTGATGTGGGCATTCAACTCTCAGAGTTGAAGCTTTCCTTTGGTTGAACAGATTTGAAATAGTCCTTTTGTACAATCTGCAAGTGGATATTTGAGTTCTTTTCATCCAATGCTGAAAAGGAAATATCTTCACTTTAAAACTAACCTGAAGCATTCTGAGCAACTTCTTAGTGATGGGTGCATTCAACTCACAGAGTTGAGCCTTTCATTTGATTGAGCAACTTTGAGACTCTCTGTTTGAAGAATCTGCAATTGGGCATTTGGAGTGCTTTGTGGCCTATTGTGGAAAATGGTATATCTTCACCAAAATGATACACGGGAGAATCTTGTGAAATTTCCTTGTGATGTGTGCCTTCATCTCACATAGTGGAAGCTTTCTCTAGGTTAGCAGATGTGAAACAGTCTTTTTCAAGATTCTGCAAGTGCAAATTTGAAATCTTTTCTTCCAATGCGGTGAAAGGAATTATCTTCACATAAAACCTAGAGAGAAGCATTCTGTACAACTTCTTAGTGATATGTGCATTCCACTCACAGAGTTGAAACTTTCTTTTGATGGAGCAGTTTTGAAACCATCTGAAGAATCCGGAAGTGGACATTTGGAATGCTTTGAGGCCTATGGTAAAAAATTAAATATCTTCAACTGAAAACTACTCAGAAGCATTCTGCGAAATTATTTTGTGATGTATGCATTCACCTCACAGAGTTCAAGTTTCCTTTTGGTTGAGCAGATTTGAAACAGTCTTTTGTAGAATCTGCAAGTGGATATATGAGATCTTTTCGTCCAGTGCAAAAAAAAGGAAATATCATCTGATAAAACTAGGCAGAACATCCTGAACAAATTCTTAGTGATACATGCATTCAAGTAAAAGGTGAACCATGCTTTTGATCCAGCAGTTTTGAAACACTCTGTTTGAAGAATCTGCAAGTGGACATTTGGAGCAATTTGAGGCCTATGTTGAAAAAGGAAATATGTTCACGTAAAAGCTACAGATAAGGATTCTGTGAAATTTATTTATGATGTGTGCATTCTTCTCACAGTGTTGAAGCTTCTTTTGGTTGAGCAGATTTGAAGCTTTCCTTTTGGAGAATCTGCAAGTGGATATTTGTGATCTTTACATCCAATGGGGAACCGGATTTATCTTCACATAAAAACTAGACGGAAGCCTTCTGAGCAACTTCTTAGTGATGCGTGTATTCCATTCACAGAGTTGAACCTTTCTTTTGATTGAGCAGTTTTGAAACACTTTCTGTCAAGAATCTGCAAGGTTACAATTGGAGGGCTTTGAGATCTATGCTCAAAAAGGAAATATCTTCACATTAATACTACAGAGAACCATTTTGCAAAATACGTTTGTGATGTGTGCCTTCACCTGACAGAGGTGAAGCTTTCTTTTGTTGAGCATATATGAAAAAGTCTTTATATAGTGTCTGCAAGAGGATATTTGAGATCTTTGCGTCCAATGTGGGAAAAGGAAATATCATCACTTAAAAATTACACATAGGCATTCTGAGAAACTTCTTAGTGATATGTGCATTCAACTCACAGAGTTGGACATTTCTTTTGATTCAGCCGTTTTGAAACACGGTGTTTGAAGAATCTGCAAGTTGGCATTTGGAGTGCTTTGAGGGCAATGATGTAAAAGGAAATATCTTCATATAAAAACTACACAGAATAATTCTGTGAAATTTATTTGTGATGTGTGCATTCGTTTCACAGGGAAAAACCTCTCCTATGGTTGAGCAGATTTGAAACTGTCTTTTTCTACAATCTGCAAGTGGATATTTGAGATCTTTTCCTCCAATGCATGAAAAGGAATTATCTTCACTTACAAACTAGATGGAAGCATTCTGAACAACTCCTTTGTGTTGTGTGCATTCAACTCATGGAGGTCAGCCTTTCTCTTGCTTGAACAGTTTCGAAACTCTCTGTTAAAAGGATCTGCAACTGGACATTTGGAGTGCTTTGTGGCCTATGGTGAAAAAGGAAATATATTCTTATGAAAGATAAAGAGAAGCATCCTGCGAAATTTCTTTATGATGTGTGCATTCACCTCACAGATTTGAACCTTCTATTTTGTTGAGCAGATTTGAACAAGTCTTTTCCTAGAATCTGCAAGTGGATATTTGAGATGTCTGCGTCCATTGCGAGAAAAAGAATTATCTTCATATAAAAACTAGACAGAAGCATTCACAACAACTACTTAGTGACATGTGCATTCAACTCACAGAGTTTAAACTTTCTTTTGATTGAGCAGTTTTGAAACACGGTGTTTGAAGGATCTGCAAGTGGACATTTGGAGGTCTTTGAGACCTACGGTTAAAAGGCAAGTATCTTCACATAAAAACTACACAGAAGCATCCTGCAAAATTTCTTTGGGATGTGTGCATTAATCTCAGAGATTTGAAGCTTTTTTTCATTTTGAGCAGATTTGAAACAGTCTTTTTGTGGACTCTGTAACTGCATATTTGAGATCATTTGGTCCAATGCAGGAAAAGGAAATATCTTCACATAAAAACCGGACGGAAGCATTCTGAGCAACCTCATAATGATATGTGCATTCAACTCAGAGAATTGAACCATTCTTTTGATTGATCAGTTTTGAAACACTCTTTGAAGAATCTGCAAGAGGACATTTGGAGGGCTTTGAGACCTATGGTGAAAAAGGAAATATCTTCACATCAAAACCAAACAGTAGCACTCTGCTAAATTTCTCTGGGATGTGTGCATTCTTCTCTGAGTTGAAGCTTTTCTTTTTGGTTGAGCAGATTTGAAACCGTTTTTTTTGTAGAATCTGCAAGTCGTTATTTGAGATCTTTTCGTCCAATGTGGGAAAAGGAAATATCTTCACATAAAAACTAGACAGAAGCATTCTGAGCAACTTCTTGGTGATGTGGGCATTCAACTCTCAGAGTTGAAGCTTTCCTTTGGTTGAAGAGATTTGAAATAGTCCTTTTGTACAATCTGCAAGTGGATGTTTGAGTTCTTTTCATGCAATGCTGAAAAGGAAATATCTTCACTTTAAAACTAAACTGAAGCATTCTGAGCAACTTCTTAGTGATGGGTGCATTCAACTCACAGAGTTGAGCCTTTCGTTTGATTGAGCAATTTTGAGACTCTCTGTTTGAAGAATCTGCAATTGGGCATTTGGAGTGCTTTGTGGCCTATTGTGGAAAATGGTATATCTTCACCAAAATGATACACGGGAGAATCTTGCGAAATTTCCTTGTGATGTGTGCCTTCATCTCACATAGTGGAAGCTTTCTTTAGGTTAAGCAGATATGAAACAGTCTTTTTCAAGATTCTGCCAGTTCAAATTTGAAATCTTTTCTTCCAATGCGGTGAAAGGAATTATCTTCACATAAAACCTAGAGAGAAGCATTCTGCACAACTTCTTAGTGATATGTGCATTCCACTCACACAGTTGAAACTTTCTTTTGATGGAGCAGTTTTGAAACAATCTGAAGAATCCGGAAGTGGACATTTGGAATGCTTTGAGGCCTATGGTAAAAAATTAAATATCTTCACCTGAAAAGTACTCAGAAGCATTCTGCGAAATTATTTTGTGATGTATGCATTCACCTCACAGAGTTCAAGTTTCCTTTTGGTTGAGCAGATTTGAAACAGTCTTTTGTAGAATCTGCAAGTGGATATATGAGATCTTTTCGACCAGTGCAAAAAAAAGGAAATATCATCTGATAAAACTAGGCAGAACATCCTGAACAAATTCTTAGTGATACATGCATTCAAGTAAAAGGTGAACCATGCTTTTGATCCAGCAGTTTTGAAACACTCTGTTTGAAGAATCTGCAAGTGGACATTTGGAGCGATTTGAGGCCTATGTTGAAAAAGGAAATATGTTCACGTAAAAGCTACAGATAAGGATTCTGTGAAATTTATTTATGATGTGTGCATTCTTCTCACAGTGTTGAAGATTCTTTTGGTTGAGCAGATTTGAAGCTTTCCTTTTGGAGAATCTGCAAGTGGATATTTGTGATCTTTACATCCAATGGGGAACCGGATTTATCTTCACATAAAAACTAGACGGAAGCCTTCTGAGCAACTTCTTAGTGATGCGTGTATTCCATTCACAGAGTTGAACCTTTCTTTTGATTGAGCAGTTTTGAAACACTTTTTGTCAAGAATCTGCAAGGTTACAATTGGATTGCTTTGAGACCTATGCTCAAAAAGGATATATCTTCACATTAATACTACACAGAACCATTTTGCAAAATACTTTTGTGATGTGTGCGTTCACCTGACAGAGGTGAAGCTTTCTTTTGTTGAGCATATATGAAAAAGTATTTATATAGAGTCTGCAAGAGGATATTTGAGATCTTTGCATCCAAAGTGGGAAAAGGAAATATCATCACTTAAAACTACACATAGGCATTCTGAGAAACTTCTTAGTGATATGTGCATTCAACTCACAGAGTTGGACATTTCTTTTGATTCAGCCGTTTTGAAACACGGTGTTTGAAGAATCTGCAAGTTGTCATTTGGAGTGCTTTGAGGGCAATGATGTAAAAGGAAATATCTTCATATAAAAACTACACAGAATAATTCTGTGAAATTTATTTGTGATGTGTGCATTCGTTTCACAGGGAAAAGCCTCTCCTATGGTTGAGCAATTTGAAACTGTCTTTTTGTACAATCTGCAATTGGATATTTGAGATCTATACTTCCAATGCATGAAAAGGAATTATCTTCACTTTCAAGCTAGATGGAAGCATTCTGAACAACTCCTTTGTGTTGTGTGCATTCATCTCATGGAGGTCAGCCTTTCTCTTGCTTGTACAGTTTCGAAACTCTCTGTTAAAAGGATCTCCAACTGGACATTTGGAGTGCTTTGTGGCCTATGGTGAAAAAGGGAATATATACTTATGAAAGATAAAGAGAAGCATCCTGCGAAATTTCTTTATGATGTGTGCATTCATCTCACAGAGTTGAACCTTTTATTTTGTTGAGCAGGTTTGAGCAAGCCTTTTCCTAGCATCTGCAAGTGGATATTTGAGATGTCTGCGTCCATTGCGAGAAAAAGAATTATCTTCATATAAAAACTAGACAGAAGCATTCACAACAACTACTAATTGACATGTGCATTCAACTCACAGAGTTTAAACATTCTTTTGATTTAGCAGTTTTGAAACACGGTGTTTGAAGGATCTGCATGTGGACATTTGGAGGTCTTTGAGACCTACGGTTAAAAGGCAAGTATCTTCACATAAAAACTACACAGAAGCATCCTGCAAAATTTCTTTGTGATGTATGCATTCATCTCAGAGAGTTGAAGGTTTTTTTGATTTTGAGCAGATTTGAAACAGTCTTTTTGTGGACTCTGTAACTGCATATTTGTGATCATTTGGTCCATTGCAGGAAAAGGAAATATCTTCACATAAAAACCGGACGGAAGCATTCTGAGCAACTTATTAATGATATGTGCATTCAACTCAGAGAATTGAACCATTCTTTTGATTGATCAGTTTTGAAACACTCTTTGAAGAATCTGCAAGAGGACATTTGGAGGGCTTTGAGACCTATGGTGAAAAAGGAAATATCTTCACATCAAAACCAAACAGTAGCACTCTGCAAAATTTCTCTGGGATGTGTCCATTCTTCTCTGAGTTGAAGCTTTTCTTTTTGGTTGAGCAGATTTGAAACCGTTTTTTTTGTAGAATCTGCAAGTGGTTATTTGAGATCTTTTCGTCCAATGTGGGAAAAGGAAATATCTTCACATAAAAACTAGACAGAAGCATTCTGAGCAACTTCTTGGTGATGTGGGCATTCAACTCTCAGAGTTGAAGCTTTCCTTTGGTTGAACAGATTTGAAATAGTCCTTTTGTACAATCTGCAAGTGGATATTTGAGTTCTTTTCATCCAATGCTGAAAAGGAAATATCTTCACTTTAAAACTAAACTGAAGCATTCAGAGCAACTTCTTAGTGATGGGTGCATTCAACTCACAGAGTTGAGCCTTTCATTTGATTGAGCAATTTTGAGACTCTCTGTTTGAAGAATCTGCAATTGGGCATTTGGAGTGCTTTGCGGCCTATTGTGGAAAATGGTATATCTTCACCAAAATGATACACGGGAGAATCTTGCGAAATTTCCTTGTGATGTGTGCCTTCATCTCACATAGTGGAAGCTTTCTTTAGGTTAAGCAGATATGAAACAGTCTTTTTCAAGATTCTGCCAGTGCAAATTTGAAATCTTTTCTTCCAATGCGGTGAAAGGTATTTTCTTCACATAAAACCTAGAGAGAAGCATTCTGTACAACTTCTTAGTGATATGTGCATTCCACTCACAGAGTTGAAACTTTCTTTTGATGGAGCAGTTTTGAAACAATCTGAAGAATCCGGAAGTGGACATTTGGAATGCTTTGAGGCCTATGGTAAAAAATTAAATATCTTCACCTGAAAAGTACTCAGAAGCATTCTGCGAAATTATTTTGTGATGTATGCATTCACCTCACAGAGTTCAAGTTTCCTTTTGGTTGAGCAGATTTGAAACAGACTTTTGTAGAATCTGCAAGTGGATATATGAGATCTTTTCGTCCAGTGCAAAAAAAAGGAAATATCATCTCATAAAACTAGGCAGAACATCCTGAACAAATTCTTAGTGATACATGCATTCAAGTAAAAGGTGAACCATGCTTTTGATCCAGCAGTTTTGAAACACTCTGTTTGAAGAATCTGCAAGTGGACATTTGGAGCGATTTGAGGCCTATGTTGAAAAAGGAAATATGTTCACGTAAAAGCTACAGAAAAGGATTCTGTGAAATTTATTTATGTTGTGTGCATTCTTCTCACAGTGTTGAAGCTTTCTTTTGGTTGAGCAGATTTGAAGCTTTCCTTTTGGAGAATCTGCAAGTGGATATTTGTGATCTTTACCTCCAATGGGGAACTGGATTTATCTTCACATAAAAACTAGACGGAAGCCTTCTGAGCAACTTCTTAGTGATGCGTGTATTCCACTGACAGAGTTGAACCTTTCTTTTGATTGTGCAGTTTTGAAACACTTTTTGTCAAGAATCTGCAAGGTTACAATTGGAGTGCTTTGAGACCTATGCTCAAAAAGGAAATATCTTCACATTAATACTACAGAGAACCATTTTGCAAAATACGTTTGTGATGTGTGCCTTCACCTGACAGAGGTGAAGCTTTCTTTTGTTGAGCATATATGAAAAAGTCTTTATATAGTGTCTGCAAGAGGATATTTGAGATCTTTGCGTCCAATGTGGGAAAAGGAAATATCATCACTTAAAAATTACACATAGGCATTCTGAGAAACTTCTTAGTGATATGTGCATTCAACTCACAGAGTTGGACATTTCTTTTGATTCAGCCGTTTTGAAACACGGTGTTTGAAGAATCTGCAAGTTGGCATTTGGAGTGCTTTGAGGGCAATGATGTAAAAGGAAATATCTTCATATAAAAACTACACAGAATAATTCTGTGAAATTTATTTGTGATGTGTGCATTCGTTTCACAGGGAAAAACCTCTCCTATGGTTGAGCAGATTTGAAACTGTCTTTTTCTACAATCTGCAAGTGGATATTTGAGATCTTTTCCTCCAATGCATGAAAAGGAATTATCTTCACTTACAAACTAGATGGAAGCATTCTGAACAACTCCTTTGTGTTGTGTGCATTCAACTCATGGAGGTCAGCCTTTCTCTTGCTTGAACAGTTTCGAAACTCTCTGTTAAAAGGATCTGCAACTGGACATTTGGAGTGCTTTGTGGCCTATGGTGAAAAAGGAAATATATTCTTATGAAAGATAAAGAGAAGCATCCTGCGAAATTTCTTTATGATGTGTGCATTCACCTCACAGATTTGAACCTTCTATTTTGTTGAGCAGATTTGAACAAGTCTTTTCCTAGAATCTGCAAGTGGATATTTGAGATGTCTGCGTCCATTGCGAGAAAAAGAATTATCTTCATATAAAAACTAGACAGAAGCATTCACAACAACTACTTAGTGACATGTGCATTCAACTCACAGAGTTTAAACTTTCTTTTGATTGAGCAGTTTTGAAACACGGTGTTTGAAGGATCTGCAAGTGGACATTTGGAGGTCTTTGAGACCTACGGTTAAAAGGCAAGTATCTTCACATAAAAACTACACAGAAGCATCCTGCAAAATTTCTTTGGGATGTGTGCATTAATCTCAGAGATTTGAAGCTTTTTTTCATTTTGAGCAGATTTGAAACAGTCTTTTTGTGGACTCTGTAACTGCATATTTGAGATCATTTGGTCCAATGCAGGGAAAGGAAATATCTTCACATAAAAACCGGACGGAAGCATTCTGAGCAACCTCATAATGATATGTGCATTCAACTCAGAGAATTGAACCATTCTTTTGATTGATCAGTTTTGAAACACTCTTTGAAGAATCTGCAAGAGGACATTTGGAGGGCTTTGAGACCTATGGTGAAAAAGGAAATATCTTCACATCAAAACCAAACAGTAGCACTCTGCAAAATTTCTCTGGGATGTGTGCATTCTTCTCTGAGTTGAAGCTTTTCTTTTTGGTTGAGCAGATTTGAAACCGTTTTTTTTGTAGAATCTGCAAGTGGTTATTTGAGATCTTTTCGTCCAATGTGGGAAAAGGAAATATCTTCACATAAAAACTAGACAGAAGAATTCTGAGCAACTTCTTGGTGATGTGGGCATTCAACTCTCAGAGTTGAAGCTTTCCTTTGGTTGAACAGATTTGAAATAGTCCTTTTGTACAATCTGCAAGTGGATATTTGAGTTCTTTTCATCCAATGCTGAAAAGGAAATATCTTCACTTTAAAACTAACCTGAAGCATTCTGAGCAACTTCTTAGTGATGGGTGCATTCAACTCACAGAGTTGAGCCTTTCATTTGATTGAGCAACTTTGAGACTCTCTGTTTGAAGAATCTGCAATTGGGCATTTGGAGTGCTTTGTGGCCTATTGTGGAAAATGGTATATCTTCACCAAAATGATACACGGGAGAATCTTGTGAAATTTCCTTGTGATGTGTGCCTTCATCTCACATAGTGGAAGCTTTCTCTAGGTTAGCAGATGTGAAACAGTCTTTTTCAAGATTCTGCAAGTGCAAATTTGAAATCTTTTCTTCCAATGCGGTGAAAGGAATTATCTTCACATAAAACCTAGAGAGAAGCATTCTGTACAACTTCTTAGTGATATGTGCATTCCACTCACAGAGTTGAAACTTTCTTTTGATGGAGCAGTTTTGAAACCATCTGAAGAATCCGGAAGTGGACATTTGGAATGCTTTGAGGCCTATGGTAAAAAATTAAATATCTTCAACTGAAAAGTACTCAGAAGCATTCTGCGAAATTATTTTGTGATGTATGCATTCACCTCACAGAGTTCAAGTTTCCTTTTGGTTGAGCAGATTTGAAACAGTCTTTTGTAGAATCTGCAAGTGGATATATGAGATCTTTTCGTCCAGTGCAAAAAAAAGGAAATATCATCTGATAAAACTAGGCAGAACATCCTGAACAAATTCTTAGTGATACATGCATTCAAGTAAAAGGTGAACCATGCTTTTGATCCAGCAGTTTTGAAACACTCTGTTTGAAGAATCTGCAAGTGGACATTTGGAGCAATTTGAGGCCTATGTTGAAAAAGGAAATATGTTCACGTAAAAGCTACAGATAAGGATTCTGTGAAATTTATTTATGATGTGTGCATTCTTCTCACAGTGTTGAAGCTTCTTTTGGTTGAGCAGATTTGAAGCTTTCCTTTTGGAGAATCTGCAAGTGGATATTTGTGATCTTTACATCCAATGGGGAACCGGATTTATCTTCACATAAAAACTAGACGGAAGCCTTCTGAGCAACTTCTTAGTGATGCGTGTATTCCATTCACAGAGTTGAACCTTTCTTTTGATTGAGCAGTTTTGAAACACTTTCTGTCAAGAATCTGCAAGGTTACAATTGGAGGGCTTTGAGACCTATGCTCAAAAAGGAAATATCTTCACATTAATACTACAGAGAACCATTTTGCAAAATACGTTTGTGATGTGTGCCTTCACCTGACAGAGGTGAAGATTTCTTTTGTTGAGCATATATGAAAAAGTCTTTATATAGTGTCTGCAAGAGGATATTTGAGATCTTTGCGTCCAATGTGGGAAAAGGAAATATCATCACTTAAAAATTACACATAGGCATTCTGAGAAACTTCTTAGTGATATGTGCATTCAACTCACAGAGTTGGACATTTCTTTTGATTCAGCCGTTTTGAAACACGGTGTTTGAAGAATCTGCAAGTTGGCATTTGGAGTGCTTTGAGGGCAATGATGTAAAAGGAAATATCTTCATATAAAAACTACACAGAATAATTCTGTGAAATTTATTTGTGATGTGTGCATTCGTTTCACAGGGAAAAACCTCTCCTATGGTTGAGCAGATTTGAAACTGTCTTTTTCTACAATCTGCAAGTGGATATTTGAGATCTTTTCCTCCAATGCATGAAAAGGAATTATCTTCACTTACAAACTAGATGGAAGCATTCTGAACAACTCCTTTGTGTTGTGTGCATTCAACTCATGGAGGTCAGCCTTTCTCTTGCTTGAACAGTTTCGAAACTCTCTGTTAAAAGGATCTGCAACTGGACATTTGGAGTGCTTTGTGGCCTATGGTGAAAAAGGAAATATATTCTTATGAAAGATAAAGAGAAGCATCCTGCGAAATTTCTTTATGATGTGTGCATTCACCTCACAGATTTGAACCTTCTATTTTGTTGAGCAGATTTGAACAAGTCTTTTCCTAGAATCTGCAAGTGGATATTTGAGATGTCTGCGTCCATTGCGAGAAAAAGAATTATCTTCATATAAAAACTAGACAGAAGCATTCACAACAACTACTTAGTGACATGTGCATTCAACTCACAGAGTTTAAACTTTCTTTTGATTGAGCAGTTTTGAAACACGGTGTTTGAAGGATCTGCAAGTGGACATTTGGAGGTCTTTGAGACCTACGGTTAAAAGGCAAGTATCTTCACATAAAAACTACACAGAAGCATCCTGCAAAATTTCTTTGGGATGTGTGCATTAATCTCAGAGATTTGAAGCTTTTTTTCATTTTGAGCAGATTTGAAACAGTCTTTTTGTGGACTCTGTAACTGCATATTTGAGATCATTTGGTCCAATGCAGGAAAAGGAAATATCTTCACATAAAAACCGGACGGAAGCATTCTGAGCAACCTCATAATGATATGTGCATTCAACTCAGAGAATTGAACCATTCTTTTGATTGATCAGTTTTGAAACACTCTTTGAAGAATCTGCAAGAGGACATTTGGAGGGCTTTGAGACCTATGGTGAAAAAGGAAATATCTTCACATCAAAACCAAACAGTAGCACTCTGCTAAATTTCTCTGGGATGTGTGCATTCTTCTCTGAGTTGAAGCTTTTCTTTTTGGTTGAGCAGATTTGAAACCGTTTTTTTGTAGAATCTGCAAGTCGTTATTTGAGATCTTTTCGTCCAATGTGGGAAAAGGAAATATCTTCACATAAAAACTAGACAGAAGCATTCTGAGCAACTTCTTGGTGATGTGGGCATTCAACTCTCAGAGTTGAAGCTTTCCTTTGGTTGAAGAGATTTGAAATAGTCCTTTTGTACAATCTGCAAGTGGATGTTTGAGTTCTTTTCATGCAATGCTGAAAAGGAAATATCTTCACTTTAAAACTAAACTGAAGCATTCTGAGCAACTTCTTAGTGATGGGTGCATTCAACTCACAGAGTTGAGCCTTTCGTTTGATTGAGCAATTTTGAGACTCTCTGTTTGAAGAATCTGCAATTGGGCATTTGGAGTGCTTTGTGGCCTATTGTGGAAAATGGTATATCTTCACCAAAATGATACACGGGAGAATCTTGCGAAATTTCCTTGTGATGTGTGCCTTCATCTCACATAGTGGAAGCTTTCTTTAGGTTAAGCAGATATGAAACAGTCTTTTTCAAGATTCTGCCAGTTCAAATTTGAAATCTTTTCTTCCAATGCGGTGAAAGGAATTATCTTCACATAAAACCTAGAGAGAAGCATTCTGCACAACTTCTTAGTGATATGTGCATTCCACTCACACAGTTGAAACTTTCTTTTGATGGAGCAGTTTTGAAACAATCTGAAGAATCCGGAAGTGGACATTTGGAATGCTTTGAGGCCTATGGTAAAAAATTAAATATCTTCACCTGAAAAGTACTCAGAAGCATTCTGCGAAATTATTTTGTGATGTATGCATTCACCTCACAGAGTTCAAGTTTCCTTTTGGTTGAGCAGATTTGAAACAGTCTTTTGTAGAATCTGCAAGTGGATATATGAGATCTTTTCGACCAGTGCAAAAAAAAGGAAATATCATCTGATAAAACTAGGCAGAACATCCTGAACAAATTCTTAGTGATACATGCATTCAAGTAAAAGGTGAACCATGCTTTTGATCCAGCAGTTTTGAAACACTCTGTTTGAAGAATCTGCAAGTGGACATTTGGAGCGATTTGAGGCCTATGTTGAAAAAGGAAATATGTTCACGTAAAAGCTACAGATAAGGATTCTGTGAAATTTATTTATGATGTGTGCATTCTTCTCACAGTGTTGAAGATTCTTTTGGTTGAGCAGATTTGAAGCTTTCCTTTTGGAGAATCTGCAAGTGGATATTTGTGATCTTTACATCCAATGGGGAACCGGATTTATCTTCACATAAAAACTAGACGGAAGCCTTCTGAGCAACTTCTTAGTGATGCGTGTATTCCATTCACAGAGTTGAACCTTTCTTTTGATTGAGCAGTTTTGAAACACTTTTTGTCAAGAATCTGCAAGGTTACAATTGGATTGCTTTGAGACCTATGCTCAAAAAGGATATATCTTCACATTAATACTACACAGAACCATTTTGCAAAATACTTTTGTGATGTGTGCGTTCACCTGACAGAGGTGAAGCTTTCTTTTGTTGAGCATATATGAAAAAGTATTTATATAGAGTCTGCAAGAGGATATTTGAGATCTTTGCATCCAAAGTGGGAAAAGGAAATATCATCACTTAAAACTACACATAGGCATTCTGAGAAACTTCTTAGTGATATGTGCATTCAACTCACAGAGTTGGACATTTCTTTTGATTCAGCCGTTTTGAAACACGGTGTTTGAAGAATCTGCAAGTTGTCATTTGGAGTGCTTTGAGGGCAATGATGTAAAAGGAAATATCTTCATATAAAAACTACACAGAATAATTCTGTGAAATTTATTTGTGATGTGTGCATTCGTTTCACAGGGAAAAGCCTCTCCTATGGTTGAGCAATTTGAAACTGTCTTTTTGTACAATCTGCAATTGGATATTTGAGATCTATACTTCCAATGCATGAAAAGGAATTATCTTCACTTTCAAACTAGATGGAAGCATTCTGAACAACTCCTTTGTGTTGTGTGCATTCATCTCATGGAGGTCAGCCTTTCTCTTGCTTGTACAGTTTCGAAACTCTCTGTTAAAAGGATCTCCAACTGGACATTTGGAGTGCTTTGTGGCCTATGGTGAAAAAGGAAATATATACTTATGAAAGATAAAGAGAAGCATCCTGCGAAATTTCTTTATGATGTGTGCATTCATCTCACAGAGTTGAACCTTTTATTTTGTTGAGCAGGTTTGAGCAAGCCTTTTCCTAGCATCTGCAAGTGGATATTTGAGATGTCTGCGTCCATTGCGAGAAAAAGAATTATCTTCATATAAAAACTAGACAGAAGCATTCACAACAACTACTAATTGACATGTGCATTCAACTCACAGAGTTTAAACATTCTTTTGATTTAGCAGTTTTGAAACACGGTGTTTGAAGGATCTGCATGTGGACATTTGGAGGTCTTTGAGACCTACGGTTAAAAGGCAAGTATCTTCACATAAAAACTACACAGAAGCATCCTGCAAAATTTCTTTGTGATGTATGCATTCATCTCAGAGAGTTGAAGGTTTTTTTGATTTTGAGCAGATTTGAAACAGTCTTTTTGTGGACTCTGTAACTGCATATTTGTGATCATTTGGTCCATTGCAGGAAAAGGAAATATCTTCACATAAAAACCGGACGGAAGCATTCTGAGCAACTTATTAATGATATGTGCATTCAACTCAGAGAATTGAACCATTCTTTTGATTGATCAGTTTTGAAACACTCTTTGAAGAATCTGCAAGAGGACATTTGGAGGGCTTTGAGACCTATGGTGAAAAAGGAAATATCTTCACATCAAAACCAAACAGTAGCACTCTGCAAAATTTCTCTGGGATGTGTGCATTCTTCTCTGAGTTGAAGCTTTTCTTTTTGGTTGAGCAGATTTGAAACCGTTTTTTTTGTAGAATCTGCAAGTGGTTATTTGAGATCTTTTCGTCCAATGTGGGAAAAGGAAATATCTTCACATAAAAACTAGACAGAAGCATTCTGAGCAACTTCTTGGTGATGTGGGCATTCAACTCTCAGAGTTGAAGCTTTCCTTTGGTTGAACAGATTTGAAATAGTCCTTTTGTACAATCTGCAAGTGGATATTTGAGTTCTTTTCATCCAATGCTGAAAAGGAAATATCTTCACTTTAAAACTAAACTGAAGCATTCAGAGCAACTTCTTAGTGATGGGTGCATTCAACTCACAGAGTTGAGCCTTTCATTTGATTGAGCAATTTTGAGACTCTCTGTTTGAAGAATCTGCAATTGGGCATTTGGAGTGCTTTGCGGCCTATTGTGGAAAATGGTATATCTTCACCAAAATGATACACGGGAGAATCTTGCGAAATTTCCTTGTGATGTGTGCCTTCATCTCACATAGTGGAAGCTTTCTTTAGGTTAAGCAGATATGAAACAGTCTTTTTCAAGATTCTGCCAGTGCAAATTTGAAATCTTTTCTTCCAATGCGGTGAAAGGTATTTTCTTCACATAAAACCTAGAGAGAAGCATTCTGTACAACTTCTTAGTGATATGTGCATTCCACTCACAGAGTTGAAACTTTCTTTTGATGGAGCAGTTTTGAAACAATCTGAAGAATCCGGAAGTGGACATTTGGAATGCTTTGAGGCCTATGGTAAAAAATTAAATATCTTCACCTGAAAAGTACTCAGAAGCATTCTGCGAAATTATTTTGTGATGTATGCATTCACCTCACAGAGTTCAAGTTTCCTTTTGGTTGAGCAGATTTGAAACAGACTTTTGTAGAATCTGCAAGTGGATATATGAGATCTTTTCGTCCAGTGCAAAAAAAAGGAAATATCATCTGATAAAACTAGGCAGAACATCCTGAACAAATTCTTAGTGATACATGCATTCAAGTAAAAGGTGAACCATGCTTTTGATCCAGCAGTTTTGAAACACTCTGTTTGAAGAATCTGCAAGTGGACATTTGGAGCGATTTGAGGCCTATGTTGAAAAAGGAAATATGTTCACGTAAAAGCTACAGAAAAGGATTCTGTGAAATTTATTTATGTTGTGTGCATTCTTCTCACAGTGTTGAAGCTTTCTTTTGGTTGAGCAGATTTGAAGCTTTCCTTTTGGAGAATCTGCAAGTGGATATTTGTGATCTTTACCTCCAATGGGGAACTGGATTTATCTTCACATAAAAACTAGACGGAAGCCTTCTGAGCAACTTCTTAGTGATGCGTGTATTCCACTCACAGAGTTGAACCTTTCTTTTGATTGTGCAGTTTTGAAACACTTTTTGTCAAGAATCTGCAAGGTTACAATTGGAGTGCTTTGAGACCTATGCTCAAAAAGGAAATATCTTCACATTAATACTACAGAGAACCATTTTGCAAAATACGTTTGTGATGTGTGCCTTCACCTGACAGAGGTGAAGCTTTCTTTTGTTGAGCATATATGAAAAAGTCTTTATATAGTGTCTGCAAGAGGATATTTGAGATCTTTGCGTCCAATGTGGGAAAAGGAAATATCATCACTTAAAAATTACACATAGGCATTCTGAGAAACTTCTTAGTGATATGTGCATTCAACTCACAGATTTGGACATTTCTTTTGATTCAGCCGTTTTGAAACACGGTGTTTGAAGAATCTGCAAGTTGGCATTTGGAGTGCTTTGAGGGCAATGATGTAAAAGGAAATATCTTCATATAAAAACTACACAGAATAATTCTGTGAAATTTATTTGTGATGTGTGCATTCGTTTCACAGGGAAAAACCTCTCCTATGGTTGAGCAGATTTGAAACTGTCTTTTTCTACAATCTGCAAGTGGATATTTGAGATCTTTTCCTCCAATGCATGAAAAGGAATTATCTTCACTTACAAACTAGATGGAAGCATTCTGAACAACTCCTTTGTGTTGTGTGCATTCAACTCATGGAGGTCAGCCTTTCTCTTGCTTGAACAGTTTCGAAACTCTCTGTTAAAAGGATCTGCAACTGGACATTTGGAGTGCTTTGTGGCCTATGGTGAAAAAGGAAATATATTCTTATGAAAGATAAAGAGAAGCATCCTGCGAAATTTCTTTATGATGTGTGCATTCACCTCACAGATTTGAACCTTCTATTTTGTTGAGCAGATTTGAACAAGTCTTTTCCTAGAATCTGCAAGTGGATATTTGAGATGTCTGCGTCCATTGCGAGAAAAAGAATTATCTTCATATAAAAACTAGACAGAAGCACTCACAACAACTACTTAGTGACATGTGCATTCAAATCACAGAGTTTAAACTTTCTTTTGATTGAGCAGTTTTGAAACACGGTGTTTGAAGGATCTGCAAGTGGACATTTGGAGGTCTTTGAGACCTACGGTTAAAAGGCAAGTATCTTCACATAAAAACTACACAGAAGCATCCTGCAAAATTTCTTTGTGATGTATGCATTGATCTCAGAGAGTTGAAGCTTTTTTTTATTTTGAGCAGATTTGAAACAGTCTTTTTGTGGACTCTGTAACTGCATATTTGAGATCATTTGGTCCAATGCAGGAAAAGGAAATATCTTCACATAAAAACCGGACGGAAGCATTCTGAGCAACCTCATAATGATATGTGCATTCAACTCAGAGAATTGAACCATTCTTTTGATTGATCAGTTTTGAAACACTCTTTGAAGAATCTGCAAGAGGACATTTGGAGGGCTTTGAGACCTATGGTGAAAAAGGAAATATCTTCACATCAAAACCAAACAGTAGCACTCTGCTAAATTTCTCTGGGATGTGTGCATTCTTCTCTGAGTTGAAGCTTTTCTTTTTGGTTGAGCAGATTTGAAACCGTTTTTTTTGTATAATCTGCAAGTGGTTATTTGAGATCTTTTCGTCCAATGTGGGAATAGGAAATATCTTCACATAAAAACTAGACAGAAGCATTCTGAGCAACTTCTTGGTGATGTGGGCATTCAACTCTCAGAGTTGAAGCTTTCCTTTGGTTGAAGAGATTTGAAATAGTCCTTTTGTACAATCTGCAAGTGGATGTTTGAGTTCTTTTCATCCAATGCTGAAAAGGAAATATCTTCACTTTAAAACTAAACTGAAGCATTCTGAGCAACTTCTTAGTGATGGGTGCATTCAACTCACAGAGTTGAGCCTTTCGTTTGATTGAGCAATTTTGAGACTCTCTGTTTGAAGAATCTGCAATTGGGCATTTGGAGTGCTTTGTGGCCTATTGTGGAAAATGTTATATCTTCACCAAAATGATACACGGGAGAATCTTGCGAAATTTCCTTGTGATGTGTGCCTTCATCTCACATAGTGGAAGCTTTCTTTAGGTTAAGCAGATATGAAACAGTCTTTTTCAAGATTCTGCCAGTTCAAATTTGAAATCTTTTATTCCAATGCGGTGAAAGGAATTATCTTCACATAAAACCTAGAGAGAAGCATTCTGCACAACTTCTTAGTGATATGTGCATTCCACTCACACAGTTGAAACTTTCTTTTGATGGAGCAGTTTTGAAACAATCTGAAGAATCCGGAAGTGGACATTTGGAATGCTTTGAGGCCTATGGTAAAAAATTAAATATCTTCACCTGAAAAGTACTCAGAAGCATTCTGCGAAATTATTTTGTGATGTATGCATTCACCTCACAGAGTTCAAGTTTCCTTTTGGTTGAGCAGATTTGAAACAGTCTTTTGTAGAATCTGCAAGTGGATATATGAGATCTTTTCGTCCAGTGCAAAAAAAAGGAAATATCATCTGATAAAACTAGGCAGAACATCCTGAACAAATTCTTAGTGATACATGCATTCAAGTAAAAGGTGAACCATGCTTTTGATCCAGCAGTTTTGAAACACTCTGTTTGAAGAATCTGCAAGTGGACATTTGGAGCGATTTGAGGCCTATGTTGAAAAAGGAAATATGTTCACGTAAAAGCTACAGATAAGGATTCTGTGAAATTTATTTATGATGTGTGCATTCTTCTCACAGTGTTGAAGCTTCTTTTGGTTGAGCAGATTTGAAGCTTTCCTTTTGGAGAATCTGCAAGTGGATATTTGTGATCTTTACATCCAATGGGGAACCGGATTTATCTTCACATAAAAACTAGACGGAAGCCTTCTGAGCAACTTCTTAGTGATGCGTGTATTCCGTTCACAGAGTTGAACCTTTCTTTTGATTGAGCAGTTTTGAAACACTTTTTGTCAAGAATCTGCAAGGTTACAATTGGAGGGCTTTGAGACCTATGCTCAAAAAGGAAGTATCTTCACATTAATACTACACAGAACCATTTTGCAAAATACGTTTGTGATGTGTGCGTTCACCTGACAGAGGTGAAGCTTTCTTTTGTTGAGCATATATGAAAAAGTCTTATATAGTGTCTGCAAGAGGATATTTGAGATCTTTGCATCCAATGTGGGAAAAGGAAATATCATCACTTAAAAACTACACATAGGCATTCTGAGAAACTTCTTAGTGATATGTGCATTCAACTCACAGAGTTGGACATTTCTTTTGATTCAGCCGTTTTGAAACACGGTGTTTGAAGAATCTGCAAGTTGGCATTTGGAGTGCTTTGAGGGCAATGATGTAAAAGGAAATATCTTCATATAAAAACTACACAGAATAATTCTGTGAAATTTATTTGTGATGTGTGCATTCGTTTCACAGGGAAAAATCTCTCCTATGGTTGAGCAGATTTGAAACTGTCTTTTTCTACAATCTGCAAGTGGATATTTGAGATCTTTTCTTCCAATGCATGAAAAGGAATTATCTTCACTTACAAACTAGATGGAAGCATTCTGAACAACTCCTTTGTGTTGTGTGCATTCATCTCATGGAGGTGAGCCTTTCTCTTGCTTGAACAGTTTCGAAACTCTCTGTTAAAAGGATCTGCAACTGGACATTTGGAGTGCTTTGTGGCCTATGGTGAAAAAGGAAATATATTCTTATGAAAGATAAAGAGAAGCATCCTGCGAAATTTCTTTATGATGTGTGCATTCATCTCACAGAGTTGAACCTTTTATTTTGTTGAGCAGGTTTGAGCAAGTCTTTTCCTAGAATCTGCAAGTGGATATTTGAGATGTCTGCGTACATTGCGAGAAAAAGAATTATCTTCATATAAAAACTAGACAGAAGCATTCACAACAACTACTTAGTGACATGCGCATTCAACTCACAGAGTTTAAACTTTCTTTTGATTGAGCAGTTTTGAAACACGGTGTTTGAAGGATCTGCAAGTGGACATTTGGAGGTCTTTGAGACCTACGGTTAAAAGGCAAGTATCTTCACATAAAAACTACACAGAAGCATCCTGCAAAATTTCTTTGTGATGTGTGCATTCATCTCAGAGAGTTGAAGCTTTTTTTGATTTTGAGCAGATTTGAAACAGTCTTTTTGTGGACTCTGTAACTGCATATTTGAGATCATTTGGTCCAATGCAGGAAAAGGAAATATCTTCACATAAAAACCGGACGGAAGCATTCTGAGCAATTTATTAATGATATGTGCATTCAACTCAGAGAATTGAACCATTCTTTTGATTGATCAGTTTTGAAACACTCTTTGAAGAATCTGCAAGAGGACATTTGGAGGGCTTTGAGACCTATGGTGAAAAAGGAAATATCTTCACATCAAAACCAAACAGTAGCACTCTGCAAAATTTCTCTGGGATGTGTGAATTCTTCTCTGAGTTGAAGCTTTTCTTTTTGGTTGAGCAGATTTGAAACCGTTTTTTTTGTAGAATCTGCAAGTGGTTATTTGAGATCTTTTCGTCCAATGTGGGAAAAGGAAATATCTTCACATAAAAACTAGACAGAAGCATTCTGAGCAAATTCTTGGTGATGTGGGCATTCAACTCTCAGAGTTGAAGCTTTCCTTTGGTTGAAGAGATTTGAATTAGTCCTTTTGTACAATCTGCAAGTGGATGTTTGAGTTCTTTTCATCCAATGCTGAAAAAGGAAATATCTTCACTTTAAAACTAAACTGAAGCATTCTGAGCAACTTCTTAGTGATGGGTGCATTCAACTCACAGAGTTGAGCCTTTCATTTGATTGAGAAATTTTGAGACTCTCTGTTTGAAGAATCTGCAATTGGGCATTTGGAGTGCTTTGTGGCCTATTGTGGAAAATGGTATATCTTCACCAAAATGATACACGGGAGAATCTTGCGAAATTTCCTTGTGATGTGTGCCTTCATCTCACATAGTGGAAGCTTTCTTTAGGTTAAGCAGATATGAAACAGTCTTTTTCAAGATTCTGCCAGTTCAAATTTGAAATCTTTTCTTCCAATGCGGTGAAAGGAATTATCTTCACATGAAACATATAGAGAAGCATTCTGCACAACTTCTTAGTGATATGTGCATTCCACTCACACAGTTGAAACTTTCTTTTGATGGAGCAGTTTTGAAACAATCTGAAGAATCCGGAAGTGGACATTTGGAATGCTTTGAGGCCTATGGTAAAAAATTAAATATCTTCACCTGAAAAGTACTCAGAAGCATTCTGCGAAATTATTTTGTGATGTATGCATTCACCTCACAGAGTTCAAGTTTCCTTTTGTTTGAGCAGATTTGAAACAGTCTTTTGTAGAATCTGCAAGTGGATATATGAGATCTTTTCGTCCAGTGCAAAAAAAAGGAAATATCATCTGATAAAACGAGGCAGAACCTCCTGAACAAATTCTTAGTGATACATGCATTCAAGTAAAAGGTGAAACATGCTTTTGATCCAGCAGTTTTGAAACACTCTGTTTGAAGAATCTGCAAGTGGACATTTGGAGCGATTTGAGGCCTATGTTGAAAAAGGAAATATGTTCACGTAAAAGCTACAGATAAGGATTCTGTGAAATTTATTTATGATGTGTGCATTCTTCTCACAGTGTTGAAGCTTCTTTTGGTTGAGCAGATTTGAAGCTTTCCTTTTGGAGAATCTGCAAGTGGATATTTGTGATCTTTACATCCAATGGGGAACCGGATTTATCTTCACATAAAAACTAGACGGAAGCCTTCTGAGCCACTTCTTAGTGATGCGTGTATTCCGTTCACAGAGTTGAACCTTTCTTTTGATTGAGCAGTTTTGAAACACTTTTTGTCAAGAATCTGCAAGGTTACAATTGGAGTGCTTTGAGACCTATGCTCAAAAAGGAAATATCTTCACATTAATACTACACAGAACCATTTTGCAAAATACGTTTGTGATGTGTGCGTTCACCTGACAGAGGTGAAGCTTTCTTTTGTTGAGCATATATGAAAAAGTCTTATATAGTGTCTGCAAGAGGATATTTGAGATCTTTGCATCCAATGTGGGAAAAGGAAATATCATCACTTAAAAACTACACATAGGCATTCTGAGAAACTTCTTAGTGATATGTGCATTCAACTCACAGAGTTGGACATTTCTTTTGATTCAGCCGTTTTGAGACACGGTGTTTGAAGAATCTGCAAGTTGGCATTTGGAGTGCTTTGAGGGCAATGATGTAAAAGGAAATATCTTCATATTAAAACTACACAGAATAATTCTGTGAAATTTATTTGTGATGTGTGCATTCGTTTCACAGGGAAAAATCTCTCCTATGGTTGAGCAGATTTGAAACTGTCTTTTTCTACAATCTGCAAGTGGATATTTGAGATCTTTTCTTCCAATGCATGAAAAGGAATTATCTTCACTTACAAACTAGATGGAAGCATTCTGAACAACTCCTTTGTGTTGTGTGCATTCATCTCATGGAGGTCAGCCTTTCTCTTGCTTGAACAGTTTCGAAACTCTCTGTTAAAAGGATCTGCAACTGGACATTTGGAGTGCTTTGTGGCCTATGGTGAAAAAGGAAATATATTCTTATGAAAGATAAAGAGAAGCATCCTGCGAAATTTCTTTATGATGTGTGCATTCACCTCACAGAGTTGAACCTTTTATTTTGTTGAGCAGGTTTGAGCAAGTCTTTTCCTAGAATCTGCAAGTGGATATTTGAGATGTCTGCGTACATTGTGAGAAGAAGAATTATCTTCATATAAAAACTAGACAGAAGCATTCACAACAACTACTAATTGACATGTGCATTCAACTCACAGAGTTTAAACATTCTTTTGATTGAGCAGTTTTGAAACACGGTGTTTGAAGGATCTGCATGTGGACATTTGGAGGTCTTTGAGACCTACGTTTAAAAGGCAAGTATCTTCACATAAAAACTACACAGAAGCATCCTGCAAAATTTCTTTGTGATGTGTGCATTCATCTCAGAGAGTTGAAGCTTTTTTTGATTTTGAGCAGATTTGAAACAGTCTTTTTGTGGACTCTGTAACTGCATATTTGTGATCATTTGGTCCAATGCAGGAAAAGGAAATATCTTCACATAAAAACCGGACGGAAGCATTCTGAGCAACTTCTTAATGATATGTGCATTCAACTCAGAGAATTGAACCATTCTTTTGATTGATCAGTTTTGAAACACTCTTTGAAGAATCTGCAAGAGGACATTTGGAGGGCTTTGAGACCTATGGTGAAAAAGGAAATATCTTCACATCAAAA